>NC_135121.1:4375000-5000000 GCF_050908995.1 Andrena cerasifolii | reverse complement strand
CCTTGATGGACACAGTCGCATCGTTAGCTGTTTACGACCGTTGACATTCACGCGCAAGCAGGCTTTGCAGTTGGACTTCTCATCCAAATAATGTTTTTGTGGCTCTCACTGTTGCCACTATCAGAATTGTTAGAATTTATGCCACGCTTCTTACAAGGATGGTACTTTAGGTGTCCGCCTCCGATCATTTTGATTTTTGGATATGTTATAGAGGACCGAGAAATAAGAAATACGTATTTTTTTATTTTTCCCCGTTTTCATATTTGGGGGGTGAAAACTGCGTTCATAGTTAGGGTTGAAAAATCATTTTTGTGGAATATCACGAGAACTATTAGAGATAGGGGAATAGTGTCAATGGACGAATTTTGTGTCTTTTAATGCGAAATATGACTGACTCACTAGATATTCAAAAAGTCCATTTGTTTAAATAATACATAAAAAAAATTTATTTTTTGTTAGTAATTCTTGTAAATCTTCATCTATTTTCGTGCAAATTTATTTTCTTATACTTCACAGCCGAACCGAAAATACGGATAAATCAGAATTTGTATTTCCTACTAATTAACAAATATAATTATTATTGAAGTTTACTTAGAGTAAGGTGTCCTCCTACAGGGAAATGTATGTCTCAAGTTATCTAGAAATAAAATTCTAAACAAAACATATCTAATACGCATATAATTTCCTTTCGTATATTAGACATTACTTCTAGTGTGAACAAAATTGCCATTTGTTTATATTCCACCTTCGCTTTACCGCTAAGCCTCCCTGCTGTCCCTTTCTAGCGCCAGCGGCAGTGGCCGCGATGGAAACACCGGTTCTCGTTCGATCACTGAGGTTAAGCATCGTGGGGCGCGTATCGGGGAAAGATGGGTGACCGTTTTTCTCCTGGTGCGTTGCTTGCTGCTGGCAACCTTACGGGTAGGTTTCCCCGGTTGCGAACGTTTATAATTCGTGACCGTTATGGCCTGCCCAAAAGCAAAAATTCCTTACGGTGATCTCATCGAGTTAAGACGTGGTGTTTCAGACCTCACTCTGCTTTCCGTCCACTCTGTGGCCTGCACGGGGTGGTCTCCTAGAAGAAGAATTTAATGCTCACTCCATCTTGCTTTGGTTTCAATGCTGCTATATAGGAAACTCTGAGGCGCAGCGCGTCCGTCAGTTGGACCTTGTATAAACCGACACTATATCTGT
Organism: Andrena cerasifolii; assembly: GCF_050908995.1. Lineage (NCBI taxonomy): Eukaryota > Metazoa > Arthropoda > Insecta > Hymenoptera > Andrenidae > Andrena > Andrena cerasifolii. Next base: position 4,998,806 of record NC_135121.1, on the reverse strand, counting down.
CTGTATGTTTACGATTATGTATTTCGAGAATCGATTAGTTTTTCTCACAGTTTTGAAATGAACACTACTCCAGGCGTGCGCTCTAAAACTGTACATACGCGTAAAGTCTCTGCCGTGATAAAGGGCAATCGCGCGGTCCTAGCGCGCGAATCTAGATTATGTACAGATGTAATGAAAGCAAGCAATGGGTAATGAAGTATAAGTGATCACTGCGTAATAATTAATGAAGACACGAGTTAATTTTAAAATATTAATGCTACCGCTATAAATACATATGAGAAGCCCGGGCAACACCGGGTACTTTATGCTATAGTTGTTCCATCCTAAGAAAAACCTCGTTCGCGCAGGGATGATTCTGAGGTGCGCTGATTGGTCCGACTCCCCACTTAACAGCCTACGTTTTCCTCCGTCTTACCGCCTGTTACCTCTCTGTCAACCGTTCCGCAACCTGCAGTGTTGACATTGACATCGGTCACGTCCCGCCCTTGGAGAAGCAGGGAACCCGGCAGGTAAAGCGCTACAAACAATCGCCTGCGTCGGGCCCGTAAGCAGTAGTGGGAGGCTGCGCAGATCGGTCACAAAACGGTATGGACGTTAGGGTTTTTCTTAGGATGGATTCAGTATAGTACGGTTATATGCAGAGCCTTGGAGCGGAGCTCGGAGCTGGAGCGCGGAGCAATGGGATTTACCCGGAGCACGGAAAATTTTTACTGCTCCACTGATTCCAGACTTTTATTTAATATTCGAATTTAATTTTTTTTTATAAAAGCAGATGAATCAAATTTTTTCCAATACTAATTCTCAATTCTTCATGACTGAAAAAATATTTTATTGTAGAGCCGCGAAACTCGGTGCTAACACGGGCGCGCGCGGCGAAATGCCAAACGAATACCGGCGTTGCCTAAAAACTGCGAAATTGATCGCTGGCGTTGCCACGTGCAAACGTTTTACTGGGAGCTTGGAGCGGAGCTGGAGCAAGTATTTTGATGTCGGAGCGGAGCAATTGAAAAATCGGTCTGCTCCAATCCGCTGGTTACAAGCAAGCTGTGAATATAATATTTTTCAACTCAATAAAATCTGAATGCATGAAATTTAGAGAAATTATTCATCGTAACTATTTTTTAGCCTACAGTATTTTTGAGTAGTGAAGTTTGTGCTGTTGTAACCGTATGAAACCGAGATGGTGATTGGTGATTGATTCCGGAACGTAAAGAGGGAACTTGCCCCGTCGCCTCCGGCGTAACCGTAATCCCTCGGGGCCGGTCACGCTTCTTGGAGTACTGTGCGGAGCAGGTGGATGGGCATTAAAGATCGAGGATGAAAAGAAGATGTGCGTGTTTTTCGTCTTGGGACCGTCAGCCAAACTCTCATCAGTAGGGCTATAGCTGACGGCCCCTGCTCCATTTTTTTTTTTAACGAACGTTTATTGTACCAAAACCAGATATTGGGTTGGCAACTAAGTGATTGCGAATTTTAAATAAGAAGGAAAATTAAAAAAAATTACTTGAAAATATAACTTTATTAAATTAGGTATTGTCCGTTTTTGTCGATGACCTTTTGCCATCTTTCAGACAGTCTCATAATTGCATGTTCATAAAACTTCTGACTTTTGCCAGCAAAAAAATGAATTAAATAAGATTTTACATCATCAGCGTCATTAAAATTTTTAGCATTTAAGGAGTTCTGCGTGGAACGAAATAAATGGAAATCTGAAGGCGCAAGGTCAGGGCTACATGGTGGATGTGACAACACATCCCAACCTAGCTCCAATAATTTTTGGCGAGTGACCAAAGATGTGTGGGGCGTTGCATTATCATGTTGGAAAACAACACCCTCCCGATTTGCCAATTTTGGCTGCTTTTCTTGAACTGCATCGCTCAGTTTGGTCAGTTGTTGAACGTAGACGTTTGAATTAACCGTTTGGTTTCTTGGTAAAAGTTCGAGGTGCAGAATTCCTTTATAATCCCACCAAACTGACAGCATAATCTGCTTTTGGTGAATCTCAGCTTTTGCTGTTGTCTGGGCTGGTTCATCCTGCTTCACCCACGATCTTTTTCGATTAACGTTGTCATAAACTATCCACTTTTCGTCGCCAGTAATCAGTCGTTTCAGAAATGGATCAATTTCGTTGCGTTTCAGAAGCGAATCGCAAATGCTAATGCGATTCGTCAAATGAATTTCCTTAAGCTGATGAGGGACCCATAAATCGAGTTTCTTAACATAGCCGAGCTGTTTTAATTTTTTTTTAATACATGTATGCGATACATTGAGCTTCTCTGCAATCTCACGTGTTGTGGTATGACGATCTGAATCGATAATGGCCTTGATATGGCTCTCATCAACTTTAACTGGACGGCCAGATCGTTGTGCATTTTCGAGTGAAAAATCACCAGAACGAAATTTGGCAAACCAATTTTAACACTGCCTCTCCTTCAAGGCTTCATTTCCGTATACGGCACGTAACTTCTTGTATGCTTGCGATGCGTTCCTAGTCTTTTCGGAGATAATACAATAAAATATGTCTGAAATGCGCGTTTTGTTCTTCCATTTTAAATTGGGATAAAAACAAAACTAAATAACTAATCGACACAATTTTCTTACTAATTAAAGGTGGAAGTTCAAACAACAAGGAAACAATATAGATTGGGTCCATTGAACACGTTGACGAAACAACAGAATGTGCTAACACCATCTATCGACAAAATCCGCAATCACTTTGTTGCCAACCCAATGGCAGAGCACGCGCAGTCTTAGGAGTGTGATATACAGATTCAGTGCCTTACTGTGCAAAATTTTTACCAAAACAACTATCAATAAGCACTATAAGCTTAATATATATATATAATAGTATTGCCCTTAATTCTACGGGGGAAACTTATAAATTAAGCTTATAGTGCTTATTTTTCCAGTGAACATTGATTTTCTAAAAATTAGAAGTGGCGTATGCTCTAATGGTATCAAAGATAAATAAAGATTTTGTTTAATAACAGAAATAACGGCAGGTGCACTGTAAATGGTAATGGCATTTTATTCCATTCTTTAAACAGAGTATACAACTTATACTATATTTAAAGTGATATATGTGAAAAATAATCTCTCTCAAGTCAATTGCTGGAATTAATATTCTCGTGATCTTACGACTACCCGTAATTCTCTAGCTAAGAAATAATTAAAGTTAAACACAATATGTAGGTGATATTACTAAATATGTATGTACCTGAAATGTTCTTTGTAATTAAATAATTTATCACGTCACTTAAAAATTCTCCTCACTTATCTAAGTAATAGCCCGTTCAATAGTACTCAGGTCCGGGTTACGATTTTTCGGGCCCGAGGCTATCAAACCTTCGCGTGCCCCGTTAGTTGAAAGCCGAGAGGGGGATGTAAAGTTTTTGTAACAAAAATAAAATAAAACACGTAAATCTTAAAAAATTGAAATGCATTATAAATGAGATTAAATAACATTTAATCATAAAGAAAACTAATGATTTACAAGCAAATAATATTAAAACACAAACATCGAAAAGATATATAAAAAAAAACTTTTAATGCGATTTCTAATTATTTCAAAAGGGAAGCAGTAAACAAAACTTCATCCAATTATTTTTTGTATCATAAATGGGAAGCGTAGGGCCCCCTCCCCCGGAAAGTGAGCCCCCCACTAATCCGGCCCTGATAGTACTGTTGCATAGAGGTCGCCGGTAACTTGTTCCATACTACCACTACTGCACGATGGAGAAAGCACTCCTTCGTAGGAGCATTTTGATTTTCAGCGATCATTGATGAAGAAGATAGGTGCGCATGAAATCATCAGTACGATGCTACTGATCGCTCGATGCTGCGGATCAAAATGACTGATTACGTTGCACATTTCCATGTGACATTACATAAAGCACATACAGGGTCATCCGTTAAAACCAGGGGTTGTAACCCGCTCGGAGCCGGTTACTAGTATCATAAGACAGTCTAGTCCAGACAGCCACTTAAGGGGGTACTCCGGTTATCTGGCCGAAAAATTGAGCGGGGCACAAGTAGATGAATATTTTGTAGAAAGTTTTGCACGATTATATTTGTTATTCATTGAGTAAAAAATTCATAAAGATGGCTCATTTTTTCGGCCGGATGACCAGAGTACGTTAAGTGGCTGTCTAAAGCAGACTGTCTTATGCTACTAGTAACCCGCTCCGGGCGGGTTACAATCCCTGGGTAAAACTGCAACTTACGCGCGCGCGCGAACAGACGAAAATGGCAACACCGCCTCACGGACGCATTCCGCTACAACCATGCACCGTCCCGGCGTTCGGAGAGCTGCCAGCGAAAGCTGGACAGCAGTGATGCCCGAACTTCGAAAATTTTAGGATGGTCTCTTTCAAATTAACGTCGCAAAGAGCTGTGCGGAATTTTCCCGCCCCGGTAAGCGAGCCGCGCGCTTCGCTTTTATGATTGGTTTACCACTCGCACCCCAGATTACTGTAATGAGGTTTGAAAATAATGTCGACTGATCTCGTACCCGTCTAAATCTCAAAAATTTTAGCTACGACAGGGTTGACCGCGGCGCTTTACCCCTGTACGGAGAGATTTTTCGCCACCTGCGTGTAAAAGCACAATAATGGCGCATCGTTCCAAAAAATAATATTAACGGAAGCCGGTATAGGCGTGGCGTTGAGTAGCTGAAACATTCAGACACAAAAATTAAAAAAAAAAATTTAAACACCGATACAATCAAAAACACGTCCCATTAGCTACCCCTTACGTCTGATCTAGGTATGCACTGCATTAAAGATAAAATCATAAAAAAGAAAACCAGAAGAATAGATTCTGAGGTCTGCAGAACTAACACATAATTGAATAAAAATTTAATTTCCCAATTTATGATAGTAATGATACAGAGACAACTAGCCTATTATTTATCAACACCATGATTTTTAAAAAGAGCATTAAATACAGTATGAAATAAACGGTTTGCAAAAGCTTTTCGCAACAATTATGGTTAAAAAATTGATAAAATAAAAATTAAGTAAAAGTAAAACATTTTAAATCATCCAGCATTAAGAGGGAATAATTTTGCCTCATTTTTCGGCCCAAATTGCATTCCGATACCTTTTATAGTTCAACAGTTATACGAAAAAGGCTCCAAATTCTTCAACCCGGGCCGGGAAATTCCGCACAACTCTTTGCGCCGTTAATTTGAAAGAGACCATCCTAAAATTTTCGAAGCTCGGGCATCACTGCTGTCCAGCGGTCGCTGGCAGCCCTCCGAACGCCGGGCCGGTGAATGGTTGTAGGGGAAATGCGTCCGTGAGGCGGTGTTGCCATTTTCTATAGTGCATTTCTCCAAAGGATAAATGATAAGGATATGTGCTACGACATATTATTAGTAGAAAAACAATCTTCTTTAGAAATGATGGACATAGAGCAGTGTTTCCCAACCTTTTTTTGAGTCGCGACCCCCTTTTATAATATTCAAATAACCGGCGAACCACCCCCTCGTACAGGGTGAGGTAAAGAAAACACATTAAAAATCGGTATTTTAGAATATACTTCTACCTTTATAATATTAAAAAAAAAATAGAAAAAAAACATGGCTACCTCCCAGACAACACTTTGCGGCCCACAGGTTGGGAATCACTGGCACAGAGTGAATACAAATATTAGTGTGTTAGTCAGGATTACAAACAGAACAGCATACAATACATACATCGTACAATTAGCTCTTCGATCTACATAAATATGAACATTATACGTACCCTCAAGGAGTTGATATTATCGATTGCCTTAGGAAGGGGTAGTTGGATTGTAAACTGGACGAAATCATCACCGGCGGATCTTCCATATGTTCATTTCCAGTATTTATTGTTGCTATATTAAAACTTGATCACTTCTTGATGTTCTCATACGGTGTTTCCGAAAATAATGGGACAAACCGAAACATAGAAATTCCTTGTGATAAAAGAAATCGAAATGACCGCTTCTGTTTTGTAATCTGTAACTTCCTTTTTGAGATATGTAAAACAATTGAGAATTAAGGGTTCATCATCCGGGGCGTGTTATTGAAATGCCATGGCAGCAAATGCGCTGTTCGGACCTAAGTGACACGAGTACATATGTATGTATAGTCTTTCTCGGTTGGGGGGGGGGGGGAGGGGCAGGGTGCCGGGCGAAAAATGCTAACCTCCAGGCTTTGTTTTTGGTACATTAAAAACTTTTACAAAATATCTTTACTGACATTAGAAAGTACATAGCTTGAAAACAAATTTTCCCAAAATATGTAAAAATATTGATTATTCTAGCCACAGTAGCCGAAGGCGTGATAGTTAACCCAGATCTTCAAAAAAAATTTAAACGGGCACGCGTCTAGTATTGCAGCTCTAAAATAAAAATTTATAATATTTTCTTAAATTACGAGGCAACAGCTTTAGTTGTTTTTCTTCATAACTGAAGGGGGGCCTACTCTAAGTGTAACTGCCAGTTTTTCAACGCCATCTTCGGGAATTTATTTAACAAAGACTATAAGTTTATATTATCTGGTATTTTGCCTGCATATTAAGGTATGTTGGAAGTAACACAAAGAATTTTTTTGGTCAAAACTCACAATCGCCGATTCAATATGGTGGACGATATATTTAAAAAAAAAAACACCCACAACACAAACATTTATATTTCTTGATTTTATTTTTTTTCGTGAATTTTGAAAATCTAAGTTCAACTTCGTTGTTAGCAGTCAACAAAATCCCTGGAAATAATTGTTTAAATTATCAGACTGAAGTAAAAGTCCGTACATCGAAGCGTATGTGCTGACGCGTTAACGAATTTTCACTTCTTTGACCTCCATATCTCAGAAACTAATTGTCACCTCAACTTGAAAATTTCACGTGATTGGTGTCTCAGCGTAAGGTATCGATTCGTATAAAATTCAGTACAAAATCGTGGGACCAAAAAGAGGCTATTTTTAGGGTCACTCTTTGTATTGTTAGGGGGCCTTTGCGCTACTACATCATAATATGTAGGTAGTACTGTCGTTTGCAGAAAAGAAGTGTCCGAGACGATTTCCAGTAAAAATATTAATTAAACTTTAATTAAACAATTAATTAATTTTTACATATTAACTCCAGTATATTAAACCGGTTTTTACATTTAAAAACTAGAAGCTACTAATGTCAATGAAATGGTATAGTCGTTAAGTATTCGTGAAACTCGGTTTTTTAAGTGGACAGTGTTAATTACATCGTCTGCTAGGAAGCTTCGCTATTCCTTCATTATCGTGTCGTTTTGAACATAAAACGAAATAATGAACCTACTAACTTTTAATCATTTCATCTTATTAAGTGCCGTAGTCGTTATTCCAGAAGATAAACTTCTTCGTACCTCTATTATGCTAACGAACAAGAATTTAAAAATTGACGAAGAGCTTTAGGAACGGAAAATCTTCAATTGCGATACTATGATCCTCTACAAGGGAAAACTTATCGGGCGTTGCTAATGTAGCAGCGAATAATACCATTAAAATTCTACATGATAAGATTCCGAGTAGATTATTCAGTTCCCGTTAATAGAAGTGCAGAATTTCTTCTAGCAGAAAAATACGTGACAGTGGTAATGACAAAACTTCTTCTTATAGCTTTAGCCTGTATCTCCAAAAGTTATTATCCGATTCGACTGTAACTTTTTTATTTTGAAGAATGTACTTCTGGCTAGGAGGGGTACCAGAAAAGATTACAAAAATTGAAAATTTATAATTTTCTAAGTGGTTGAAATGATGAAAACTATAGGGAAAAAGTGATTTCAAAATTCAAGTGGCGTTGTTCTCTAAAAAAATGTCATTTTTGTAATTTTTTTCTGGTTTCCCCCCTAACCACCAGTACATTCTTCGAAATAAGAAAAGTTTCAGTCGAATCGGATAATAACTTTTGGAGATACAGGTCCCACCGATTTGGATCAATTTTTTTGACGCCTTGACTGTAACAACTCCCCAGTGCTGTGTGCAATGATTAATTATAAAACAAAAAATATATTTCTATAACGCAAGACATCCTTAATACAATGCAAAAAGTCCCATTAAATTATATTTATTAGTTTTCCTTTAATTAATTCTTAAACATCACCTATTTTTTTTAGCTCTACACCGAAAGGTCCCCTTAAGGTGCCTAACGAATAACTTTTTTATATTGCAAATGTATAGGCATCTTACCTCAAATTGCGTACGAGAAGAATCGTTGGTTTCATGTGTTAACATTTAGTTAACAAATAAAGTTTGTTGGTTTGATAGAAATGTACATAATAAATTTTTTGTAAAATTACTAAGAAACCTTAGGCATCTTCCCCCAATTACCTTATAAACGCGCGTGAGAATGGAAAATTAACCATAGCTCGTCGAGCAGGACTTTACAATCCGGAAATTAAAGGTGTCTTATATCCGGAGTGTGAGGCCCAGGCGTTAGTAGCCACGTTTCTGACGAAAAGTGAAGATGTTTGTAGTGATAGCACAGGAAAAAGAAGACCTCCGCGGAGGTCGAAATGGAAAAGGAGCGAAAGAAAGCGTTGCGCCGATGAGAACCGGCGAAACGGGAAGAGGTTGTAAAGGAGGAAGCCCCGCATACGGGAAATAGAAGAACTGAGAGAGGGCGAAGTAGTAACTTTTCTTATAAGATCTAAAGTTCCCGCGTACTAAGAACCCCTTTTCCTTTGTTCCTCTTCTTCCTTTTCCGTCTTCCTTTTCCTTCTTCCTGGCCTTCTTCCTCCGCCTTGCCTATCGGCAATTTGTGCCGTTCAATTCGCGGAAGCATCTACAATGAGTGGAAGTGTGGCAAGAAATATTAGAGCTTTTAAACGTGGTTAATAGTTTACGCTTCGAGTTGTATAACTTTGGAGCTTCGTTTACGATATCTCGAAGTCTGCCAGTACTAAAATCCATACTTTAGAACTCCAGCGTATTCGTTACTCCCTATTCTCGACCGTTTCCGTAAAATAATAATTTATATGATTCTACGAATCAATAGTGGACCGACAATTACGGTTTTCTCAAATCGTAAGTTTCATACATATCTGTAGTCCAGTGAAGCCTGACAGTTTATTATTATATCGGGGAGAAGGTGTACATATGGACCGGAGTTGTAATACGGACCAGGTGGTCGTGTTATTTCTCTGTTAAGTGCTGCGATATGGCGAGAACTTAAATAAACAAAGCAATTACTTACGAGGGAAGATCCCGAACCCGAAAATTCAAAAAATTCTGAAACTTTGTGAATAAGTAGGAGATTTCCTCCTGATTGCAACGCAATTTTTGGTTGCTGCCCAAATTCACTCGAAGGGGGTGAAATTAACCGCTGAAAATTCGGCTGTTTTACGATTTTATTTTGTAACTCGCAAACTGTAAGAGATAGAAAAAAAGTTTCAAGTCAAAAGTTACTTCTTTTAATTAGATCTAGCATTTCGAGAAGAAATTGTTTTACAGTTCACGAGTTATAACACAAAATCGGAAAATAACCGGATTTTTGGGGGTCAATTACACCCCCTTAGAGTGAATTTGGGCAGCAAACAAAAATTGCGTTATAATCAGGAGGAAATTCCCTACATATTCACAAAGTTTCAGAATTTTCTGAATTTCCGAGTTCGGGATGTTTCCTTGTTAGTGTCATTTAACGCCACCAGGTACTGAACTGGTGTGACTGGCATGTTTACTTTAGCTAAAAAGTCGAAGTCTCTCTTTTTGTTCGAGCAAAATGTTTTTCGCGGTAAGATTAATTAATTGTTTTCTCATATTAATTGGCAAGTGTGGTATGTTAGTCAAAAAGGCATAATTAAACATAAGGTTGATTTTGAAAATGCTATATTTATATATTTGGATATATCTTTCCCACGCTGAGATTTTTACGTTATTCTACAAAAAGGCGGGAGGTGGCAGCAATATGGACCGCGGTGGCCCATATTACAACCTCTTTTACTTCATCAAGCAAATCCTTTCCCCTTTTGCTTCGAAAAGTTCCACTGTGTGACTCCTTATGCCCTGAATGTGGCAGTGATTTTTTTATGTACGATTTTTGTTAAAATTACTAAGAAACTTTCATGTCAAATTTACGTTAAATAACATTAATAAATAATATATTTTTTTTAAAAGTTCATACAATTATTTAGTTTCTATTGTTCCTCATTTTCTTCTCTCATTTCGAAGCTTTTTTGATTTTTCTATTTTCAAATTTGTTATTTTTTTTTGGGCCTAAATAATTTTGAAATTTTACATGTAATTACTACACACATGAGAAAACTTGTTTTAGCGTTAAAATACAACATCTGTAAAAAATTAACTATTTGTTACGTGTTTTTTACCTTTTCAGCACCGGTCCATATTACCACCGCAATTTCTGACACCATGTTTCTGACGAAATTTTGTGAAAATGGCATAGTGTCAGAATAGTTGAATTTTGACAGTAAAGAGCTGTTGACAAATTATCTCATGTCTATAAGCTACTATTTCCACCTTTTGTTAATGCAATTTTTATATCCGTAATATGTGTTTTCCTCGAAACAAAACGAGTGGCCCATATTTATACCTTCTCCCCTAAGTGGATATCAGGTAACTATATAGATGCGAATGGTAAATGATTGTGAAAATTCTTTTGAATTTTTTATTTTAGATGATCGACTTTCGAGCAGCAGTGGTCGCCGCAGAAGCCTTTTTTTAGAGAGCCTTCGAGTGATGGATAATAACTTAGTTATACATAATTATTTTTAAATAAAAAAATACGATACACGGTACTAGATGCAATCCTTAAAAGGAAAAAAGATTTTTTGAGAAATGTGTTATAGCTTTTGAGTAAAAAATTTCCAAAGACCACCCTTTTTTCGGCCTCCTGACTGAGCATGACCCCTTAAGGGGTTACGCCACCCTGAGGCGCTCGAAACAGCACTAAACTAGACGAATTTTTTTTACTGATACTATGAGGTTGAAAATTCTTTATTTTCTTCTTATGGGTAGAGCATGTATTAGTGCATATATTGTATAAATACTGTACAAAAATATTAAAAAAGGACCGAGTTATTTGTTCTCCCGCGAAGCTCGTCCGCCGTTACACGCGTGACTAACCTAACAAATTATAACGAACATGTTCGTCTGAAATCAAAAACCCGATGATTTTCGTGTTCCTTAATAAAATACCTACGATGTAGCATAGGGATTTGAGAAAAAAAAATTTATTGCACAAATGAGAGCAAAGTGAAAAAAAATTATACGTTTTTCACATGAAAAAACGAATTTAAACCATTAATTATATACGCATGGTGTATAGGATGGAAAAACTGATATGCTACATCGTAGATAATACCATTAAGAATATGCGTGCCAAGTTTGAACTCAATCGGACAAATAGTTTTGGAGATATTTGATAGGTCATCTTTGAAAATGTAGTTTCGAGAAAAACGCAAAAGAAGAAAAGTAGAATGGTCGCTACCTGCTGCGGAATACCAACATCCGCGCCTCGTTTAAAGTCTACAACTCGGCTATTTTGGGGAATTCTTGCGTCTACCATGGCTTAAATTATTCTTAAAACTTTACGTAATAAGAAAGTGCCAAGAAAAAAAAATCGTTTTTTCAAAACTTTCAGGGTGGCGTAACCCCTTAAGCGGCTCGTGTTTAGAAGAACAATTTTCAGGCATACCTGTTCTTGAGGAAAAATGTCCAACAGGCATTAGGAGTGTTTTGTTTCAGTGAACCACGAGCGTATGCAACATAAAAGATAGTTACAATTCGATGATCTGATATTTAAAATTAGTTAAAGAGGCGGCAACTACGTGGGGAAATAAATTGGAAATTGCTGAATAAAGATTTTGCACACTGTTAATTTATTGGAGGTAGGCCAAAGACTTCGTCGACGCCACTGTATATTGCGCAGCAATAGGTACCGAATCCTCAGCATTCTGCGTTTATCCGGCAAATGACGAGCGTTTCGACGCGTGATCAAGGACTGCGAAACATTCGTACAGAATCATCGCGCAAACATTTGATAATCGGCAAATAGCGAACATTTGCCTATATCGCTAGATCCACACGTGTGGTTGCTCGCCGAATGGCGAACATTCGTTATTCGGCATTCGCCGAATGCCGAATGCGTGGTTCCGCTTTTAGAAACTCTGGGCTGTCTCCCGTCCGTGACAAATACCCAATAACTGTTCCCCAACACTATTTCTGTTATTTTCCTTACTATCGGTTGTCATAGTGCTCGACACTATTTTTTGCCGTATAAATGATTACGTATACATTAATTGAAACATAACTGCCCAAGAGGAGGCATATACAATTTTCTTAAAAATCATGTAAGATGTAAATAAGGCAGTGAAAACAATTTGAATACGCGAAATTTACATACAACTTTGGATAACTTATAACGAGGGCTAATTTATTGCGACACATTTTTTTGACGATAAAGGTTATCGCTTTGAATATTCACTTGTTTACTAATTCTTAATTTTGAAACAATGCGCCATTTTTTTCTAACTAGTAATTGATAATTTAAAACAATGTTGTTTATGTATCAGATGATACACTATTTATTTTACAGGAATTTCGTTTAACTTCTCGCCAGATCGATCGGCAAAAAATAGTGTCCAGCACTATACTATCAGCCTCTAGCATGATTATGTAAATGAGGATAAGGCAATTACTTCTAAAATTCAAAAATTTCAAATGTTCCCGATATTACTTACCTACTGTACCTGTGCAACACTGTGTGCTAATTATAACGCACTATCTGTAGAGTGTTCTGTGTTAGCTATCAACACACGCGCGAAGGATGATTCCTTCTCTTGGGGTTGTACGGCCCAGGTGACTCCGTGGAACGCGGTGCTGACAACTCTATCACTCGCCAAATTAATTTTGAGTGATTGTTTAATTGACTCGACGAAAAGAAAACTTGCTGATCCGCATGGTGACCAGAGAAGAGTAAGAATGTCTTTGATCGATGGTCTTAGTCACGAATGCTTGACTACACCAAACGCGCTAGTTCGTACGATGACCAGAATAAGAGAGCTGTTGATTCAGAGTCTTAGTCGCGAAGGTTTGACTAGATCACGTGAAGTCAACCGTATCGTGTGTACCAGTAGCGTGCTGAATGAGTTTGTCACGAGAGATCGATGCGTTCGTTCGAGAGACGATTGAATTCTGTCTCGTCCAGCCTTTTTCGACGTCGAAGGTAGACAAGACATCAGAATTTCGGGAGGTGTCAAGTTGCTGATTGGCTAGTCTTTCTTTGAATCGGAGGAGACTTCCTTTTCGAATTTGATAGTGGAGGAGGAAGCCTCTCCTTCTTGGTGACGTAGCAAAACCAGACCTTTGGCTAGCAAACCTAGCTAATGAGTTTAGTCGAAGCGTTCAGCCAGGGTCACGGTTTATGACTGCATTGTTCGCGAGTTGGCGGTGGACGACGGTATACAGGGTCAACGTTTTATCCCGCAACCCGCGCTCGCGCGAACAGGTAACATGGCAACAGCGCCTCACGGACGCATTCCACTACAACCATGCACCGTCCCGGCGTTCGGAGAGCTGCCAGCGACCGCTGGGCAGCAGTGATGCCCGAGCTTCGAGAATTTTGGGATGGTCTGTTTCAAATTAACGTCGCAAAGAGCTATTCAGAATTTTCCGGCCCGGGTTGAAAAATCTGGGGCCTTTTTCGTATAACTTTTGAACTATAAATACTTTAAAATATTTTACATTTACTTAATATTTTTTCTATCAATTTTTAAACCATAAGTGTTGTAAAAAGCTTTTGCAAACTGTTTATTTGAAACTGTATTTAATGCTGTTTTTAAAATTCGTGGTGTTGGTAAACAATAGGCTGGTTGTTTCTGTACCATTACTTTCAGAAATTGAGAAATTAAATTTTTATTCAATTATGTGTTAGTTCTGCAGATCTCAGAGTCTATTCTTCTGGTTTTTGTTTTTTATGATTTTGTCCTTAATGCAGTGCATACTTAGATCAGACGTAAGGGGTAACTAATGGGACGTGTCTTTGATTGTAGCTGTGTTTGAATCTTTTTTCTAGAATTTTTGTGTCTGAATGTCTTAGCTACTCAACGCCACGCCTATACCGGCTTCCGTTAATTTCATTTTTTGGAATGATGCGCCATTATTGTGGCTTTTACACGCAGGTGGCGAAAAATCTCTCCGTACAAGGGTATAGCGCCGCGGTCAACCCCGTCGTAGCTAAAATTTTGAAATTGAGACGGGTACGACATCAGTCGACATTATTTTCAAACCTCATTACAGTAATCTGGGGTGCGAGTGGTAAACCGATCATAAAAGCGGAGCGCACGGCTCGATTACCTGGGGCCGGAAATTCCCAATAGCTCTTTGCCACGTTAATTTGAAAGAGACCATCCTAAAATTTTCGGAAGTCAGGCATCACTGCTGTCCAGGCAGCTGACAGCTCTCCGCTGAGCCGGTACACGGTTGTAGTGGAATGCGTTCGTGAGGCGCTGTTGCCATTTTATAAGTTTGCGCAAGCGCGGGTTGCAGGATAAAACGCTGACCCTGTATACTGATCCAAACTTGCTGTATACCACCCGCTGACAGAGCAATTTAACGGATTATCTCAGGGCAAAAGCAGTCGAAATAGTCGAAAAACGGCACGATGTCGATTGCCTCTTAGTCATCTGGCAGGCAAATGGTTCCCAACGAACGCTTCGAGAACGAGCAACTGCCCACCGTAAAAGACGTTGAATTTTCGCCTCGCCCTGAGTCCGCCTTTGTCTCGTAAGACGGAACATTGTGCGTTTTTAATTCTTCAACCGCAAATACCAATGTCTACTAACTACTTTAACTACTCTGCCCCTAACTACTCTCATCTTTAGAATAAACAATGGACTTAATGAAACTCTGTAAAACAATCAAGAGTTGACCAGCTTTGGGTGCTGCCACGACCAATTCAAAATTCTATCTCTCGTTTAGAAAGTTTTTCATTTTTCTAAGCGAAACACGTGAAGGGTTTCCGATAATTCGGGGATGGACGAACATCGGAGTTTGGCAGAGAAACTGGTGGACGAAACATTACGTATCCAGTAGGGTGGGCCGAAAAAATCAAATTTTCGAAAGTCAAAACTGTCTAGCGCGGAAAAGTTGCGTCTGGGTAAGACAAATGGAGGCAAAATTTTTTTTTTGAAATCGGTCAATATTTGACCGAGCCCAAACGGGTTCAAAATTTTTAATTTTTTACCAAGTTTGGCGACTTCTGTATATTTCCATGAAATTTGCGTGTGACACTGTTGAACATCAGAAAATATTATTTAAGCACATAAACCCGTGAAATAGTGTTTTATACATATATTGTCGCGAAGCTGAGTATCTATGAAAGAGTTGTAGTGAAAGTGGAACATTGTTTCAAGAGCCGGTCCAACAGCCAGTTTGATCTGTAACTTTCAATAGCCATTTTTTTAATAGATTTTTGTGCGATGAATACGAATCCGCAAACTGTTTGTCACCATCACCAGCAACGATCAAAGGGAAAACGACACCCGAAATGCACCAATTTTTGCAGATATTTTTCTATATATTTCAGTAACTAAGGATCTAGGAGAAAATCTGACTACTCCACGCGATGCAGCAGACATTTTTCCTTCGGAAAGCATCAACAGAAGTGGTAAGTCACATTTTGTTTTCAATAGAGAAGCGAAATAGTTTGGCAAAATGTGCGGCGTCGACAGTGGTAGTCAACGGCGGCGCGGGAGTCACTGTCGCTCAGTGTCACAGAATCGCTTAAGCGGTTATGCCTAGTCAGCTTTCGAAAAAGAACGCGATTTTCGGGAATTTTTTGTGGATTATCTACTGTATATTTTTTTACAACTATTCTCGCGGAAACTGTTTTGATAAAGGCGCTGTGCGGTGAGCAAGTTTTCTCTGAGCCGGATCAGCTAAAATTAAAAATTCAAAAACATTCTGTTAATATACGGTTGAATTCAGTAGATGAACGAAGGCTTTTTCAAAAAGTTGGTTTTTGACAAAACGGCGGCCGTTTGACGCAAAAACACGCTTTTCCGATGTCTGAATTGTTCGTTTTTCGTTAATTAAAAATACAGTCTTTGTTAAAATAAAAAATCCTTCGTTCATCTACTAGTCTTTGGTATATAAAAGACGTCTGCAAAAGTTTAAGCCAATCGATACAGTGGTTTCCGAAATATCTTGCTCACCGATATCAACACAGCTTTCGCGAGAATGGCTGTTATACGTTCATTTTTTAATGTTATCTATAAAAAAAATTACTGAGAGTTGCTGCATATATGTACTTTTAAAATAAGCGAATAGTTGTAATAAAAGATACAGTAGATATTCCGCAAAAAATTCTTGAAAATCGCGTTCGTTTTCGTAAGCTGACTAGGCATAACCCCTTAAAGGCGCGCGCCTACCTCTGTCGACGCCGCACGTTTTGCCAAACTCTTTCGCTTTGGTATTGAAAACAAAACGTGACTTACCATTTTTGTTGGTGTTTTCCGGAGGAAAAATATCTGCTGCATCGCGTGGAGCTGTCAGATTTTTCCCTAGACCCTTAGTTTTTGATATATATAGAGCGATATCTGCAAAAAGTGGTGCATTTCGGGTGTCCTTTACCATTTGATCATTGTTTAAACATATTTAAATGTTAATAACTGCAATAATAATTTATATCGTTGTATTCGCGAGGGTTCATAGAATAATTTGGCGGACAGATTAACCGAATTACTTTTACTGTTTGAACTTAAAAGATGTCCAATGTTGAAAATTTACATTTTCTTTTCAAAAACGAATTTCTCGAAAACAGAGGGTAATGGCGACAAACGGTTTACGGATTCGTTTTCAGCGCACAAAAATCTATAAGAAATGACTATTAAATGTTTCAGATCAAAATGGCTGTTGGACCGGATTTTGAATCAATGGAATATGTTCCTCTTTCACTACAACCGCGTTATGTCCCAAAATATATAAAACACTAGTTCGCTTGTTTATGTGCTTAAATAATACTCTTGATGCTCAACAGTGAAATATGCAAATTTTATGAAAATATACAGTAGTCGCCAAACTTGGTCAAAAATTAAAAACTTTGACCCCGTTTGGGCCCGGTCAAATACTGACCGATTTCAAAAAAATTTTTTTGCCTTCACTTGTCTTCCCCAGACGCAACTTTTCCGCACTAGACTGTTTCGAGTTTCGAAAATTTGATTTTTCGATCTACCCTACTATCCAGCAAACAATTTATCAGAAACAAGCGGCGTAAGCATTTCTGGTATCCTATGACGAATCTGCTTTATATTATAGCCAGTTCTGAACGACAGAATGCTCGCCGGGCAAAAATTTTCGAGAGCGGTGGGGAAAGAGCGTCGTAAGCGCTAAACCACGCCTTCATGAGCGACAGTGCCGTGGTGGGGAGTGTTCGTGAGTCAGGAGTCTGAGGCCCATTAAAGCTAGCTACCAGCTTTGCTCAGATGTATGATGTGTCGCGAGAAACTGGATGTGTACAGAAATTTGTTTTGCTATTTCCTGATTGTTTTTTAACTTCCTCAACATATTCACAGAGCCACTGATACAGGTTTAAAAATTATTGACATACACCACGTATTTTATACACACTGGGAATTTTAGCAATAAGTTAAATGTTTTTCCTTTTATGACAGGCTAATTTAGAAACGATGAGTTAATCTATATTATATGCATATAAATACGACAAAATGCTGGTGCTTCCTGGTAACGGTAAGATATCTAAAAATTACAATACTTTTCAAAAATAAATTTAGCTGTCGACGTCTGAATGACTCGTTGCATTTCACCCCATTTCGGTTCAATACGTTCTGCTAGCCGAGAGTGCCGCTGAACGTCAGCAACCCACCTTACGGTTTACACGCGTACTACGGCAGCTAGTGGCCACAGGGTGGGGGAACTGCTCACGGCGTCGCTCTTCGCTTTGCTCACGAGCAATCGAGAGCTGTGATGCCAGATCGGGGACGGGTTCCCTCGAGAATTTCCCCCACCTCGCGCATAGTACGCCGGAGCAGCGTGTCCGTGAGCTCGGCGCTTCGGAGTCCAACTCACGGACACGTAGCTCCGGCGTAGTGTGCGCGGAGTGGGGGTACTTCTCGAGAGAACCCGTCCCCGATCTGGCATCACAGATCGAGAGCGCTCTTGCCCGGCACAGCCTAGCTGTGCAGGCCTGTATTATACGAATGTATCAAGCAACAGTTTGGAAGTATTATATCTACATCAAGTGTATGATCGATAACAGTTAGAATTGCTAAACAATTGTTGAGAATCGATCGCTCAAATTACTTAATTTCAACTTAATGGTTTTCAGACTGGTTCAGACTGATGTGAGTTACGCCGTGTTGTGTGAATTAATTTTAGAACACTCGAATTATGTTCAGCTGGATTTATCCTTAAATATTGCGAACTATGGAAATGTAACAAGGTGTAACGTTTTGAACTGGACTTTTTACTATTTGGACTTTGGAATTCGGAGTGTTGTCCATTCAATTTAGGCACACGAAAGGGGTTGGTGATGCGATCTTCGGAAGTACCATGATCGGTCTGTTTCGATATTAAAAATGACTACAACGTTTTGTACAAGGCATGGCGATGGTTGCTTATAGCATTGTATGACGATGAGGCAGAGTCCAGTACTTACACTTAACATTTGCTGCGTGTCGCGTGGCTATTAAATTTTCAGGTACTGGTTCGCAAATACCCCTAGATTTACAACCCAAGAATTATTAATTAACGACTCACATCGTTTACCTACTGTTACCAATGTAAAGCATTATTGAATGAATTCGATTCATATTTGCGTTTTGAGGAAAAGTCTGTATATATTTCTTTTTTCGCACTTGCTATTTTAAAACATAAAATTATTAGTGCAGTGGGTGTAAAATAACTGGACAGCAGAGTTGGTGTAACTAAAAAAAAAATAGCTTTTAATGTACAAGATGGTTCCGTAATTGAGTGCAGTC
The DNA here is from genome assembly GCF_050908995.1 of Andrena cerasifolii. NCBI lineage: Eukaryota > Metazoa > Arthropoda > Insecta > Hymenoptera > Andrenidae > Andrena > Andrena cerasifolii. The sequence continues at coordinate 4,979,852 of NC_135121.1, read as the reverse complement.
TCGAACTGCCTTCTTTCCACAATACGCACCAGGACGCGGACCCCGAAAATCGGCGCACGTTCAGTTAAGCATGGCTCGATCGTCATAGGTACTTAGCGTCCTGACAAAGCAGCGAAAGCCCAGTCACGTGTCGCCAACTGTCGATAAACCTTGAAGAGACCCAGTGTGAGATACATAAACTAAACTTTGGCGCTTTGGCGTCTACATTGCGAAGTTTAGTTAAGCATAGTGAATAATTAAATGTTTAGTTGCGTAATTTGCTCGCACGTGTTACCGTGTTTTGAATATTAGCGGAAATTAGAAAACGTGGGCTATACTTCAAAGGATGATCGTACCTCTAAATGCTAGAAATATAGTATTTGGACTCGATGCTCATGTCTGAATCTGCTACAAATGAATCTTTATTATTGGCGAAAATATTAGATTTTTCAACTCACCAAAGTTCTCTTGTTTGTGGTTTGATTAGATTTATAAAGTGTAAATAAAATTAAACACTGCTCGATCATTTTCAGCAGAGTGTGTGCATGACCCAGATTCATGGAGAATGAGCCCGCAAGCATAATACATTTTCAACAAACAATTCAAGGGAAATGAAACATGGTATTTATCTTTTTGACATATCTCGGTACATGCCCCCCTTAAATGTTTAAAAAATAGTGCTCGAAAATAAAAACTACAATTTTTTCTCCTTTATAAATAAAAAGTGTTCGAGAAGGATTTAAACTTTCAAAATTGAAATAAGGAATTTTTTTATTTACATTTTTTTCGGACATTTTTGGAAAACGGTTTGTTGCACGAGAAAAAGTAATAGAACTTAAAAGATGCTCCTTGTCTGGGTCTACAACTATTGCTTGACATATTTGTTTATGTAATCAATAACTTGGGGGATATTATATAAAATCTACTTTGTGAGCTGTTAAATAATTATTTAAATATTCAAGGGCCCAGGGGCACCTTTTCCCAATATCCGATCGGACTTGAACTTTACTCTTATTATTTTATTATTTGGAACTATTTTGGGAAGTGCCGCGAAGAAAATTCAAAAGTCGAAAATAGGAGCCACCCTAGATAGATGCAATCCTAAATACTTTGACAGAGAATTTGACGAAATTCATTAACTAAATTCCATTTTCAGAGAAGAAAATTTGCAGAAAATGAAACTGTATAGTTTATTACGACTATAAAATTTTAAAAGATTATTTCATTGCTTAAGAATTAGCATTTACAGTTGCAATGATTAATTTTATTTTATACACATATACCTAGTATTTCAAAAACAAAATAATTTACACTTTATGGCGTTTATTTGACTTTAGAATTTTTCTGAATGCTGGAACTTCTACTTATTGTAAGTTAAAAAATTAGAAAGTAATGCAACTAATCAAGATAATGTATTCTAAAGGGCCACAGACATGTTGAGATCTGTCTCGATACATGTTACAAGCATCAGTATCGCGACACGAACGTCAATGTGTATTTGACTGTCTGTGTATCGATGTAGTGATATCAGCTGGTATCGTCGTCTGTATCAACGTACTGAAACGTCGATACCCCGAGCGTGCAACTGATACGAATATCTACGTGTACATTTTTCAGCGTATAGGTATGTTGTCTCTTGTATCGCGCTACCAAGGTTTACTTTTCTTTTCATAGACAAACACTGTTAGATGTTTTAGGTGCAACAACTGAGAAATAAGTTTAGCACTTAAGAATGTTACCAGAAAATTCCATGAAACCGCGTTTCGAACCGAACTGATGCCTCATGATTCGGTCTCAACGTATATATGTTGTTTGATTCCTGACATTCATGTGTATTGCGATCTGTACCGATACATGCATCGATACAGATCTCAAAACGTTAATGGGGCCCTTAGGATTAATCTCTGTGTATTTATATAATCTTATACAATTGTGATGACTGTTAGTGTCAGATAACAATAGTTAACCTGTTATATTCATTAACATATTATTTATTTTATTAAATAAATATCACTATGTAAGCGTTTATTGGACAGGTACATGCCAGCTAGGCGTTCGGCAACTATTTGAACAATTTAATATTCGAATATTTTACAAGTATTCCAATGCTACGAATAAACTTCGAATATTTGAGTATTCGAATGTTATTATTCGATTACTATTCGAATAGTATGACGTGAAGTGGGTCAAAATTAGCTTACAAGATTTCATCCTGACAAACGAATCTAAAGAACTTGATTTACAATTCACACCATACTATTCGAATACATAAGTATTCGAATACTTAAATATTCGAATAGTATTCGAATACTCGGATATTCGAATGGCATTCGAATACTCGGATATTCGAATGGCATTCGAATACTCGGATATTCGAATGGCATTCGAATACTCGGATATTCGAATGGCATTCGAATACTCGGATATTCGAATGGCATTCGAATACTCGGATATTCGAATGGCATTCGAATACTCGGATATTCGAATAGTATTCGAATACTTGGATATTCGAATAGTATTCGAATGCTTAGATATTCGAATTATATTTGCCAAATAATTGAGCAACTGAAATATTCGAGTATTCGAATACCGAAAAATTCGACGAATAGTCCCAGCCCTAGCTCGGCAGCGACTGACAACAATTGAGCGTTCGGTAGCGACCGACGCCGTTGAATGTAAACAAACGAAGCTCGGAAAAAAACGCACGATGCCGCGACGCAATGCCTTCCGAGGTTGCCGGTGTCTCGACCGGGGATATCGGGCGGCGTACATTCCTTACAATTAATATATTATTTTACTCATTCACATACACAGACAAAGCAAAGAATATCTTTATCACTGAAGTAAACACAGAGAAACAGATTTTTGGTAAGTATGGAGATTGTAGCTGATACTTTATCCAATTCGCAGTTACAAGTATACTTACAAGGAAACTTCGGTAACCCGAAAATTCCTATTTTTTTTCAACTATGCAGATTTGTAGACAAAAATATCAAACTTCTGCTACGTTTTGATTCCTGTGAGTGAAAATACCCCTCAAACGTTAATGTCTGCTTCTTTATTTTCCTGTATATCATGAAAACTATAGTAGATACAAAAAAATTGTTACAATGAGAATTTACTGTTTTTTATGCTCTATAAAACTATGCAATCAAATTGTAAATTTTTTTAACTAATATGAAGTGAAATGTTTTGATAAACATGTATATTCTTTGGTTCAAAGATAAATAAAGTTTTTCATGTAAATTAGAAGAAAGAATACCAAGGTGATTACTTGCAAAGTAAACTTTGAATTGGAATTGTTACGAATTTGGAAACTGAAATACGACGTCTCGATTGTAGTGTATTAGTTGGGAACTGTGTCGAAGTTCCTTGCTAACAGGGAACCCCTCCTTTATAGGCTCTCGACCTTTTCGCGGTAATCTTAGACCTCCTCCAGCCGAAGAGCACACATTTACTTAACCCTACCATTTTAGTCGTCTTGGATCACTCTGTGCAAGTCTCGTGGGTCCCGCTGAAACTCTCAACCGCATTCGAGGCTGGCTGTCGCTTCTAGGAGGAGCAGCTGTTATGGTCGAAATCACTTTTCCCCCTCCTTTCTCCCTCCCACTCGTAGCCTTCGGTCTCCTTTGGCCATCCCCATTTCGCAGCTCTCTATTTCACTACCTTCGCAAACTAGTGACTGGATTACACCTACCTCGAGCACGTATAGGGTGGGGCTCCTATGGGCTAACCTTCAGGGACTCACGCGCTTCCAGCGATATCTGAAACACTTTTGCAACAATCTTTCCTTCTCGTCCCTTTTATACTTCTTCACATACTGGAACATCGATTGGTAGATCAAGTTTCAAAAGACGATAGGGACTCCGGAGTAATAAAAGTAGAACTAATCCGGAAAAATAATTGTCGAAACTCTTTCGGACTTCTATTGCTTCTAACTGGACTGATTAGATGTGACTTATTACTTAACTTTCGCATAAAAAAAGGATAAGTATACTCAGAGGAAAAGCCCTGTACATGAAGTATACAGGGTGCTTCACCCCAGGTGGCTATCCGTTTAGCGGGTGTTTCTACAGGCTAAAAAAAAAGACGAAAATATAGAATAAATATTTTTTATATCGCACTTCGTTTTTCGAGAAAATTGACTTCGAATTTTAGCCGAGTACGCGTTCACCGAAGTACAGTTTTGGGTTTTTTTTTAACGTGGGGAAATCTTTAAAGAAAACACCCCAGTGGTAGTATGGGAGTTTTACCTACTAAAGCCCACGGTCACCATCGCATTTAGGGCGGTGAGGGGGGACATTACAATGGTGCGGATTGGGTAGTTAAATATATAGTCACATTCGGTTAAAAAATCAACTTTCTTATATCGATATCTAGTGAATATATACCACTTCCTAAATGTCCATCATTCTTGAAAATGAAAATGTTAATAAAATTTAATAAAAAGTGAATTGAAACAAACACTCAAAATTGGCATCCTTTTGTGTTAAGAATTTACACCGTCAACTAAAAATTATTGATCGTAGTGTATTAAAAAGTAATGCTCAAAGAAATAAAGAAAATTGTCAAAATTCATTACATTTGACAAGGAATATTTTTCAGCTCCCAACGAGTCCCACGTTCTAACCAATTGGAATATTTTCAGCACACCTTCCTCTACATCGGAAGAATCATTTCCACTTTAGCTCACTCGTAAAATTATTACTGTTTAAAGCTGTCAGCATTACGTCGCTTTATGTATATACGTTCGCATTCATCGTATTACCTATTATTGTATTACCAATGTTTTTTACAAATACTTATGTACCTATATATCGGGCTCTAGACCGTTAAATAAATTAATAATAAGTAAATAATAATGTTTATTTAAACTGTAGATTTCGTCACAATTTGTATTAGTACTATTCAACTTTTCCTTATTACATAGAAACAAAAAGTTTCCAGGCTCAAAGTATTAAATAATGTATTAAATAAACAGATTTCAAATTTTTCTCATAGCAATTATATTAAAAAAAAATTAAATAACTAAATAGACGTAAAATATATTAAATTTTACATCTTTAGAAATGAATAATTTTCTTCTGCTTTTTTGGCGAAAATTTCATTTCGATATTTCCTATAGGTAAAAAGTTATACCCAAATGTCACTAACCTTCCCAATCCGGACCACTGTGCGGCAGGAAATTCTGAAGAGAATACGTGAACCTGCGTCTCACCTCCGCGTGCCCCCCCCCCCCCCCCCAGGCGCCTAAAACTGTACTTCGGCGCACGTATACTCGGCTAAAATTCAAAGTCAATTTTCTCGAAATCAAAGCGCGACATTAAAAAATATTAAAATATTTTATTATATATTTTCGATTTATTTTCTTATGTAGAATCACCCCGTAATTGTTCTCCCACGTATAGTCGATCACCCTGTACTATATTTATATTGATTAAGCAAGTCGGACTTTGATAGAAATATGTTCCGTCATAAGAAGGTTTTAAAAATATATTTTTTATTTTGCATATCGCATATGTTTTGCATATGTTACATATTTCTAGCGTATGGAGAATTGCTTACAGTTTGGCTCGAGTATACTGGCGGCAACGATATAATCATCGTAATTATCGTAATATATATCATACTTGCATAAGTCTACGAAGGCTAATTATAATAATAAGATAGCCGTATGATTCGAATCGACAAGCATTGTTAATGGAACAAATCTGATGACATAGTTAGGACACACTTGGGTGGTATAGAAAGGTTGCTATACGCTTCAGCTCATAAATCACTCGGTGTGTTGCCCGCGACTACTTATCGTTAGAAGGACCTAAGGACCCAAAAGCCAATTACCTAGGTAAACTCAGTGCCTTACAATACTATTGTCTGACCGTCCTGAGACATGGATTAACTGGTGAAAACCAGGCAGTAACGCTCACTATGCTTCTTCTTCTCTCCTAGACCCATAGACACTTCTCCTCCGCTCATCATTCTCTGGCCGCCAACGAAGTGTTTGTATACCTACCCTGTATACCTACATGTTAAAAAAGGAAAGACGACATTAAGTTTATATTTTTTCTGAAGATGTAGAAGACCATTCTCAATATTATTTTGGGGGTAGGAAGTTCCTTATTGAAAATACCCGTAGTTGATTAATGGAAAAATGATTTGTAAATAACACTAAATCCGCACAAAATTCCATTGGAATCTCGCTCCCATCTCTCTCACTTTCTGAGTAATTAAAAGTGTTACCTAACGCTATTTCATACTCTTCAAAACATTACCACCCGGATTTCATCTAAATTTGTTAATTTCAATGAAATTTTAATTTGCAGATTAATATATGCTCAAAAACATAAACTTACAATAACCCTAATTCTATGTATATGTAGCAAAGTACTCGCATTGCACATGCGAGGTTTAATAGTAATTAATAATTTTGGAAATTCAGAAAAAACTGTAGAACATGAATATTTAATTACATGCTTAAATAAAGTTTAAAAGAAGGAACACTGCTCGGTCTCGCATTCAGGAAATTAGTATACAGTTAATGCTTTATTACAAAAGAATTACACAGAAATGCTACAAAAGATTGTTAGTCCCCTTTGTAATAATTCTTCGTAAACGCTTTGTGTTAGGTATTGTTGGTAAGTACACGATTTTATCGACAGCGAAATTGCTATTCGTAGAGCACCGATCGGGCTGTCGAGGAATCGAGGGGAAAATCTACAAATCACGAGTTTATATTTTGTGTGTCATGGCGAACCTTTCTGTAAGCAGGTCATCGCGTGCATGTCATTAGAGTTAAGTCTAGTGATAGTAAGCTGGGGTATTTCATATTTCAAACCCGCCTGATATGCTTCCACCCCATTCGGAACCCAACACCTTGCTATCAGGTTTTCGATTATTTATCGCACTTTTCCGCATTTCAGCTCACTGTGTCACGTGCTAAAGTGTACGGTGAGGATCTAACGAGGGCGAAGTGATGCGGTGGGCAACAGTATCGAAATACAAGGAGCAGCGGATGCAGACGTGCATGTAAAATAAAATTGAAAAAGGGGCAATCCATTTCTGCAAGAACATTCACATTCACATTATAACAATTTAAGCATTAATCGTGGTCCGTCAATTACTATGAAATTTATTACACGAAATTCGGCACCGCTAGCTCTACCGTTCTTAAACCAGCCACCCAATATTAATTTGGCGAGTGACAAGCGCCAGCAGACACGTACTACGGCAGTTACTTCGGCCTCGTAATCCGGAGAGGATTAAAAAGATAATCCGCACGTGAGCTCGCGACACACGCAAAAATATCCCCGATGTGTCATTCACTATTAAAAAAAAACATAATAGTGTCAAGTCTATAAAATGATTTGCTTTATTTAAGACGAATTGCGTGGTGCCACTTTTCACTTGAATCTCAAATAGGAGTCAAGGACTTTGGATCAAAGAAATAAGTAGGAAATTTGCATTTAGTTAGAGAGACCTCGCGTAGGCACTTGTGAAACACCCGAGTGGTGTAAACGATACTCCCGCAGAGTAAGCGGCCAAATATGTCAAACTTAACGCTGTCCGGACATCTACTGCCCACTCGAAAGATCATGTATCACATAGGTACGGTGCACGGGACAGTGAACGTGTCAACATTGTCTTTTTGTATTTTCCATTAGACCTTCGTGAGAGTGATACCTATTGGTTGCTGAGGTTTGGCAGGATTTAAAAATGATTCAGAGTACAGCGATGCTCGGTTAAATTTGAATGAAACCTGTTCAGTTGGAACGAACCGTCCCTACCAACATTTCTTCTGCGACCGTTTTCACCCTCATCCTTCATCATCTCGAGCTCAGCGAATCATGAAGATTGGCAAGGAAAGCGAAGAGATATTCTCCAGAAAATAGTACGAATTGATTGGTGAGGTACTCCCAATGAAAATGAGCCCAAACACGACATAAATCGGACTGTTTTTATGATTACGGGTAGTTAACGAGAATGTACTATATCACAGTATACAATTCTAAAAGTAGTCCGATTTATGCCGTGTTTGGGCTCATTTTCATCGGAAGAACGTCACTAACCAATTCGTACTATTTTCATACGAATAGGATGAAAATTATGAAAAGCGAAATTTTTGTCATTATACGATACGTTATAAGTTGTAACGCGCGGAGCACTCAGCTGAAGTACCCTTTGGCCGCGGTCGCTGACGTAGTATGTCTATCTCGCTTCCTCCCGATATAATATGCACATACATAATATGTATCTGTGTGTATTCATTTTCATTGCCAATCCATTATGGATATCCAGTATTTTCATTCCAATTCTTGGAATCAAAACGCTACCCTGCTCGCGAGAGTTTGAAGGCGTGGAAATGAAAATGATTGTTGCGTTAGGCCTTACTGCAGGAAAATTGGGATCAATAACAACAGTGCGAAATTTCAGCCCTGTGAGTTAATATCTTCTGTTCCGGCAAGAGCTTTGAAATTTCGAAATTTGAGTAAAAAGTATAAAAATGATCTTGCAGCTCTCCTCCCACTCATCCTCCCTATCCCATCCCAACTATCCTACCTTATGGATTAGAAGGTGAAATTTGATAAAAATATCCTAACCGCGAAAGGATACTCGAAGTCGGGTTTATAGACTTGATGAAGTGGAAACATGAGATTTGTACTCAAAGGCTGGCATATAGCTACGCGACTCAAGGGTTACCCGAATGAAGCCACCTCTTGCGTCGGCTCCAATCGTTTTTCTGGATGCCTCTGTTTCGAGCTTTACGAGCTTGCTGCCAGCACTCTACGTACAGCATGTTCTCTGATGTCTATTATCGACAGTTGCCTCTGTCACCAGTTACCATAGCCAAAAAGACGTTTCCTGATAAGGCGAAGTATGCGTTATTTGAAATTATCTTATCAATGATTGTATTCTTGGCTAAGTAAGTTTCAGTAGTAGCTTTAGGTTTACAATGGTACAAGCTAAACACCTACAACTAAAACAGTCCCTCTGATCGATATGCCGATCGTCCTTCCAGGGAGCCGATCTTCTTCTCTCTTCCGCTGCGAGTACCAGCAGGCTATGCACGGGCCTATACCCGGTGCTCGCAACAATATAATATAATATAATATATTTGGCTACGTTAACTGATGACAGAGACAACATCAGAGAACTTGGTGTGGGTATCGTGCTGGCAGCACGTGGGAACTAGAGTCGGTAGAAATCCGAAAATGTTCTCCACCTTCATTGAATTCTGAGGCTACCGATTATATTGACTTGATCAATTGGGACGTATGTCCAATAACTTCACCACGTATATCGGACCCGGTTGAAACCATCTCCCTGAAAAAAATGCTGGAGGAGGAAGGGATCCCCAAATCCTGGGACTTCGAGGCACACCCTTGCCACACTCCGGCTGTGGAACGTGTGGAGCTCGTAACAGAGGCATCCAGCAAAGTGATTGGAGTCGGCGCACGGAATGGCTTCATTCGGGCCACTCTTGAGTCGTTCAGTCATATGCCCGCCTTTGAGTACAAGTCTCATGTCCCCCCTTCATCAAGTCTATAAACCCGACTTCGAGTTTCCTTCCGCGTTTAGGACATTTTTATCAAATTTCGCCTTTTAGTCCGCAAGGTAGGGTGGTTGAAATGGGACAAGGAGGAACTCCACAAGCAGCCACCTTTACGCGATGAGTTCTGACTCACTCTGTTGCCAGATGGGTGGCAGGAGGGCTGCAAGATCATTTTTATACTTTTTACTCGAATTTCGAAATTTCAAGGCTTTTGCCGGAACAGAAGATATTAACTCACAGGGCTGAAATTTTGCACAGTTGTTATTGATCCCAAGACACAACTTTCCCACACTAAGATCAAACCTGAAAAACTTATGCTGCCAAGAAAACTTTTAAAAAATATATTTTATTCCCCGGTTGACACAGAAATATTACTGCTATATTACTGCAATATTGCAAAGTAATATTATCCAGATTGCATAATTTAGTTTTATTACTATAATATTACTGCATTTGCCCTATTCTATTCTAGTAAATTGCTTGACCGTTTCCGTAGAATCTACAAGAAAAATATAAAAAATTGAAAATTTTCAACTTTTAGGCTTACTACGTTTGAAGTAATAAAAAAACAATATGGCAGAAAGGGCGGACGATTTTAAAATGATATTTAACTGACACTGGTCTAAGGTTCACGTCCATAAAAAAAAGGTCCGACACATAGACAAAAACACTCTTATCTGCCAACATTAGGTAAATAAAAAATCTATTTAGGCGTTGTTTGATAAAATGATGTTTTAAAATAAAGTACGTATCCTGATCGTCCATGTTCAAAATGTTTCTGTTTGCTTATCTAAACCACACAAAACAGAATAGCAAGAAAAACAAACATCACGAACGAAAGCGCCGAGAACAAAGACTTGCGGTTCCGACTGACTCTCCGGGCAGACGCATGAGCGGGAGAAGTTTTTATGGCTGCCGTTTGACGGATCGGTTATCAAGCTTTAAGCAAAATGTATTTCGTGGGGCTTTTGACTAACTTGCTGATTTTGACTTCTGTCCGATTTTTTAATACAAATACTTCCATGTGCACCGTCCAATGCGACTAAATAGGTCCTACGACAATCTCGCACGCGATACGGGGGTATCATTCAGACAGTCATGTTCGACGTAGTTGTAGCTACAACAAATCGTAACATTTGTGGAGCTTTTTATAACTTTGCATACGTTTGTGTGGCTAATTTACGACTTTTCATAACTTGTGGTAGTTTTTACGACTTTTTGTACCGCTTGTAGGGTTTTTCGCAATTTTTCGTACGATGTATCGTATTTATTTGGAGCTGTCGTACGACGCGATCGTATCATACGGCGTTTCCACAAAACTTGCCCTACGATCTGCTTCAAAACCGAGAGATTGCAGCGCGTATGCGTTTTCAGTGAGTAATTGAAAATGATTTGAAATCTGGTCGGATGATATTTGACGTATGACAGGTCGTCAAGTCCGCGGCAAAACTGTCGAGCGATAAGGTAGACAGCAATCATGGTAATGTTAACTTCTGTGTTGAACGCTGATGAAAAGTGAGGTGGCGGTTACGATAGGGTAATGTGTTATAAACAGATGGCTGTTGCCGGATCACTAAAAAGTTTATTTTTTATACATGGAAGAACGTAGCCACTCAGCTCATCGTCTTTTTCACAAGAAAATACAGAGGAAATGGGACGAAGGACTGACTAAGGACGATAGTCTTACAACGAGCTCGTAAAAGTCGTACTCAGGTAGGAAGCACTCTCTTACCCTCGACAGATATATCGCCTACATGCTCAAGTTTAATGGTGGTTACTTATTCACATGGCCGAAAGCGCGTTACTTTTACGAGGTAATAAACAATTAGTTTACACAATGAACTCATCCCCTTGACACACCGAGAGTGCAATATGTTTGTGTCGAGTAATATGCGTTTTAAGCCTTGCATGATTCAAATAAAGGCATTATTTGTTTCTAAATACACACGAGCACTTGTAACTGTAGATGAAGAAAAGCATATCGATGTGGCTCAGCTCTATTGGTAGGTCACACGTTAGGAGTAAAGACACTAACCGGACTCGAAATTTGCCACAAATATTCATAAAAATATCCGGCAAATTATTGTTCGAACATACCTTACATACACATCGTTGAACGCGTCTTGAAATGCATAATAAAGTACTACTAATAAAAATATTTAGTTCTATGTAAAAGAAATACATTTACATTGGTAAATAGTAGCTTAACCCTTCGTTGCATTCTGTTGCAAATATGCAACATATTTTTCTTTTTTTTTTTTTGGTATAACTAGCATGTGGTGTGAAGTGACTACTTATCTTATCATTAAGTATACATATCTTAGTTTCTAAATTTTACGTATATCACGTTGAATGTTGTAATTCCGCGATTTTTAAGTAATCATAATCGTAATGGCAGGAAAATGGCAAAATCATTTCGAAAACACAAAAATCTTTTTTTTTTATTATTTTTCCCGTATTGTTATCACTTGTACGAGCGCAAAAAAGTATTTTTTCAAAATTGGTGAAATTGTGCAACGAAAGGTTCAAAACAAATCCAAATATTCTATTTCCTCCATCAAATCAAACAACTTTCATATGAAACATTTTTTCGTTTTTTCAATAATTAGAAAAATAAAAGGGCGTATACCGGGCATGCACAGGACTCCCAATTCCGGGCGCGAGCGCACATTCGATATCCGAGCTCGTTCAAGGACAAGCGAGTCCGCCAACGGAGTGGGGAGCGGAGCGTCGCAAGCTACCGCGGGGGTTTCCAGAGTTTGACGCACCGAAAGTAAGGCACATTTTGGGGAATTTTTAAAAGAAAAGTATTGAGTATTATAATTCCAATCTCTGTACTTTTATTAATTGAAATTTGAAAAATGTGTTCAAATTTTTGTATGCAATAATAGTAATTTGGTTCAAAGTTATAAAGGTAGTAGTAAGAGGGGTTTGAAAAAAAGGTTTGTTGCTGGCGAGCATGATTTTGGCTGTCGTAATCATCTGAAACAAAAAACGTATAATTTTTCTTAATCTATATGAGTGTAGTTATCGTATGAACTTTAGTTCATGTTGAATGAATAACATTGAAAAGCACAAAAATAGTTGCATTTCAAATGAAAACATTAATTTTTTCGAAAAACATTTGTTAGTTTTCTGTGTTGCAAAATTGGATTTTTGCAAATAATTAATACACACATGATAACCACAATCATATAGTGGTAGTATATCATAAACTTTTTTTTAACCCTTCTTACTGCTATCATTATAACTTTGAACAAAATTATTATTATTATTGCACACAAAATTTAAACATTTTTCAAATCTCAATTAACCCTCCGTATCCTGTGCCTGAGTCAATTTTAACCCACCGCTTGAGATCGCTGACGCACACAGTGACGGAGCTGTGTATGTCAGTCGTGGATAAAGCGATCATTTAGCTGTCGGGGGTGTCATAAAAGCATAAACTGGGCCTTTCCGGTGATCGTGTTGGGACAACAATGGGAAGCACGAGACAATACCTTTTTTTCCTTGGAGAAAACAAAATGTGGCCTTTGCAGTTATAGAGTTCCCCACCACGAGACCTTGTACCGAGGAGTGGGGAGTGAGCGTACCACGGTCGAGCTGGAGGGCGCACCGACTGCCCTAGGGCAGACTTAGTATGCATCCCTGGCGTATACAAAAGAACCGTATATGTATATGACAAAAAAACGTACCTATACGTGCATTTTTAAAATCATCTGTAAAATGTGTAATAGTAGAAACATATCGCCAAACTTTAAAAGTGCTCATCGCATAAAACACTCACATGTGCAATAAGACTATACAGGTTTTTAAGGTATAAAATTTCAAGTTCATACCTGTATAACTAATACAGTCATCAACTCGTAAGTACGTACTCTTCCGATAGGTAAGTATAGTGCCTATCCGAGATATAGTGACTTAGGTGTGAAGTCCCTCAGTGGGGTTTTACCCGACATCCCTAACAGAAAATAAAACAGAAATTGAAAATACAGTTTATCATTATTAAAAGACATCAATTAAGCTTTGATTAATTATTATATTGATTCATAAATTCTCCACTACTGTTCAAATGCAGTACATATACCTTACTAAAATGTATTTGTATATAATATGAGACCATTTTTAATACCCAGTAGCAAAGCTTAATTGATGTCTTTTAATAATGATAAACCGTATCTTCAATTTCTGTTTTATTTTCTGTTAGGGCCCCGGCTTTGTCCTGGTCTTCTCTAAATACAGTCCTGCAAGAGGTGGTAGGGAGGGGGGGGGGGGGGCACGTTTAGCGGCCAGTACCTAACCCAGCAGGATGTCGGGTAAAACCCCACTGAAAGACTTCACACCTAAGTCACTATATCTCGGATAGGCACTATACGTCGCAATGTTGCTGCTAGGCAAGGCGCTTGAACTAGCTCCTAGTTATTAAAGTTGTAACATCACCTACTGCATTTATTATTAATGATATTATTACAGGAAAATCACTCAATTTAGATCGAAATATACTTTTACTATCTTATTGCAAGAGAACACAGTAAATTCGATACTATGTTAACAGCAAATCGAGGTGCAGGTGTAACAAAGGAAATTCTCAAGCTTACAATAATTTAAAGTAACCTTACCATCTAGCAGAGTTTACGACCTGACTGTAGCTCCACCAGCAGGTATACGGAGTAGGTCAATAACTTTGTCCACCTAGAATATCTTCGTTAATTTTACAGATATGAAAAAAATTAATTTACAAAACTCGTACAGTATCGAGGCGGCCATAACGTTTCAGTTATAATTCTTTCGTGGGTGGAGGGTTTTCGGAGATTTCAAGGTCACCCCAATTTTTTTAAGGAGCATGCTATTCTTTGTTATCCCTTATAGAACGGCGGATGTTTAGACGATTTCAACGACCTACAGTGCAAGGACATTTGAATTAAATAATGGAGTGAAAACTGATGATGGAATCGCGCAGATTTTTTTATACAGATTGAAAGTATCACAAAGGTCACAAATGCGTAAATTAAAGATGCCACCAAAAGCTGGTCTGATCTTGGGAGATTAATAAAGGCACGAGAGAGGAAAAAAGAAAAGTGGGGGAAAGAAAATGACAAAACCGTCTGTTTATATAAAACTACACTATAATAAATTAATGATAGCTAATAATTAGACAAAATTAATAATAACACGTGATAATACTAATGAAATGATTTTTTACTTTTACAAGAAAAGTCGTCACGGATTTTGGCAGCCGCGTGGAATACCGGAAAGTTATTCGAGGTAAGAGGTTTTCAGGTGGGAAGAAGGAACTCGGAAATTGATCAACGCTGCTTTTTATTTGACATGGTGAGTTTTTTTATGTTGGCGAGGAAATGTTTTGTAGAGATACAATGCTTCAAGGATGTGGCTGCAGGAGTGTTCTTCCCAGATATGTAGGTTGCGCCGGCATCTGTAATAAAAAGAACTAGGAATCGACTGGAATCGATGACAAAGAAGTTTGCTGTATATTCAGATTTCAAATAGGTACAGCGATATCTAGGCAATGTTACACTATGTATTCTGCTCTTCCAGCGACAGTTAGTAATTATTTTATATGCAATATTTAATTGCTATAAATATAAAAAAAAAACTTTGTCTAAGAACGAAGAGGTCAAGAGTATCTGAATAATTTCACAAAACGATCACTGTTTTATAACCTTCATCTTGAATAATATTTTGTGACATTTTTACAAAAATACAGGCTCATTGTGAAATTTCTTTTTGCAGTGCGTCGGTAACTTTTTTCTACACAGTACATAAAAATTCAATATTTAAACATTTTTCACCGGTCAGTTTGTTGTATTAAATATACTGTTATATTTATTATTCTATAATAAAGTAAGTAAAAATGTTACATAAATATGTGTGAATAGCTAGTCCCTAAAATATTCACATGTAGTAGGTAAACCATTTTATAAGGGGTTGCTTGTTACACTGTCCTGTATAATCTCTCTACCAAGGTTGCGTCAGGCTCCATATTATAATACCATTTAAAAAAATGAATTCCATACGGAACAGGAGAGAGCCTTGTGTATGTACATTACGTAGTAGCACGAGATTTCACAAGGAATAGGACCGCGGTTGAAAGCTAGCTACGAACAGCATACAAAGGGAGCTCGCGAAGTATCTCTCGGATATTTTAATGAAACTTTGTAAGTTTGTAGAGTAGCTAGAATTAAGGGGCGCATATACGTTTTTAGCTGCGGTAATTCCGGAACGAATGTGTTATTGGATTCTTTGGAAGGGACAAAATTGATTAATTTAGTATGTGAAAACTTGCTGAAAGTACACCCCCGCCCTCCCTTCTTGCTGAGGGCAGTATTGTGCTTGTCATATTCCTGCTGCAAGAAATTTCGATAATACAGTGTTGCCCTCTTAAGGGAAGGGGGTCTATCCAGAAATTTTCGAAAATTCGATATTCCGATTTTTATATTTTCTTGCAGTTCAACACCTTGAAAATATACCCTGAAAGTGTCAAGTTATTCGGACCAAAATTGACAAAGTTATACGCTTTTAAGTAGGTAGGTATTCCTCAGTGTACTGTAACACTTGGTAGTTTAAACACGTTTCCCTCAAAATCATGTTTTCAAAGTCGATGACCCACATAACTAAAAAAATAAAGAACCGATTTGCAGGCTTATTTTAGGGTTAAATATCTAAGCGCTATCGGGAGCTTTTCATTTTTTCTTTTTTCGAATTTTCAGTTTTAGGTGAGCCTGCACCGAGCTACGGTTGTCACAGCAAAGCGCCTAAAAAGAAGGACGTCTCGGGCATCGCCTATAACTCACAAACCTTTCGACACTTTTTACCACAAAAAATACTTTAATATCCGTAAGATGTACTCTTTCCAATAGACTAATGTTTAATAATTAAAGTTCAGCGGATTTTCTATAAAAAATTCCCAAAGAAGCATATTGTTTTGACCGTTCTGGGTAGGCCTCCCCCCTTAAGAGCACAGTCCTTTGTCCCGGGAACATTTCTATTCGCGCTCCTTCGGCATCGTATTACGAAAAAAAGAACCGTTTCGTTGAGGGGTCATTCCGGTTAACGCGCCGACTAATTCAGCGATTTTCAGGAATTTATTGCGACGCAAATAATTATAGTAATGGAATAAAACTTTTTCCTATTTATTATAATACATTTCTACAGTAAATAAAAAATATAAAAGTAATAAAATTATTGCTTTTAAAATACTTTTGGAAGCGGTCTTAATGACATGTTAAAAAATTCATGCCTCGCTCGTGAAGGCGATATCAGCTGTTAGACTTATCTGAACTCAAATATCCAAACAGATTCTTGATCAGCATGGCTGTCGCTATCGCTCGGACTATAATTAGTGATTTATCTTCAAAATTAGCAAAATGACAAGCAAAATGCAAGAAAAATGATTTTCAGCTTTTTTCTTTTGCTATTTTCGATTTTAAAAGTAGGTTAGACTCAATGAAAATTCTTGGTTGTAGTCTCTGTGAGAGTCATAGGTGTGCAGAATAAGCTGTAAAATTTATAAAGCAATCGGTTCAATAGATTTTGAGATTTTATCTTCACGATGCCAAATAATAACGTTTCGAGAAAAACGCATTCAAAGTTTTCAAATATAGAAGCTAAAATAATTGGAATTTTTCCATGAAATTTTAACAGTACATTCTTGAGGATGTGTGCTTTCAAAAAATGTTTTAAAAAAATTGATTTTTTTGACCCGTCTAACCGGAATGACCCCTTAATGGGGTATACCCGTCTGAACCCTCGGAAAATGTGTACATTTTGTGGATTTTTTTACAAGTCAACGGCTCGATGAAGATTTCTCGGTTTTTTTACTATGTTTACACAGTGTTGTGAGCTACTTAAGAAAAAAGTTTCAGTTAAAAAATTATTGTTTTTCAGAAGTTATGCATACATATCCGAAAGTCTCTCGATTTTAGACGGTTAAACGGTTGGCCTGAAAACAGCTGTATGTCGTGTCTGAAATCAAAAACAATAAAATCTTCTTATAAAGTATGTCTATAATAGCTATCGTCCAACGGGGCCGATTTTGAAAATTTGTTAAAAGCAATCTGTATTTAATTGTAGTACGATGGATATCTGAATTCTTCAATAAAATTAATAAGATTCCGTTCTGGTTACGGACAAATGCAGGGACTTCACGATCATTACTGAAATAACCTTAAACCAATGGTACATTTCGCCGTCCACTTTCCAGCAAGTAGTGGAGTTGGTGAGGTTGCACGACGAGGAATTTGCATCCTGCGCGCGGTTTTAACGTGTTTTCACGTCGATATTTTCTGGAAAGCATTGGAAGTATTGTCGGAGAGTCCCGAATGTTTACTTTGACAATAAACGAAGCTCGGAGCTCTGTAGTTCGGCGCTCTCAGCGATCCTTCGCTCGCGCGACAGTCGAACCTCCAATGAGTCATCAAGTAAAGCAAATTTTGGTTTCTGCTAGCTTAAAGTACCCGATGTTGCCAGAGCAAAACTTTGATTATCACCAAGTGTTAAGAGGATGAAATAAGAGGGAAGGGTTGGATGTCCAGGCTTCATGGTAGCCTATATTTTCCGCAGGGTTCTAGAGAGTAATCATGCAAAATTTGATCTAGATCGGTTAAAGGGTTTAAGAGGGAATATACAGACATACATTCTATTTGATCTATTCTATTTTATTTTAGATTGTTATTATATAAAAGAAAAAGTCCTGACTGACTGACTGACTGACTGACTCATCAACGCCCAGTTCAAACCGTTTAACCTAGGAACGTGAAATTTGGGAAGTACATTGTTTTTATGAATGACGTAGGCACCCACTAAGGAAGGATTTTACAAAATTCCGTCCCTACGAGAGTGAAAAGGTTCTCGGACTCCTTAATATCTCTTAGATCCGATTATGTGTATATCAACTTGGTTTTTACTTACAAAGGTTACCAACACAAATGCCTAAAAACCAAGTTCCAAATTTGCCCTAATCAACCCCTGAGGGGGTACTCGAGTGTAACTGCCCGTTTTCGAACACCGTCTTCGGGAATTTATTTAACAACAACTATAAGTTTATACTGTCTGGCGTTTTTGCCGGAATATTAAGGTATGTTTGAAGTAATACTTAGAATTTTTTAGCATTTTAATCGCATATACAATGTCAGCGTTTTATCCTGCAACCCGCGCTCGCGCGAACAGGTAACATGGCAACAGCGCCTCACAGACGCATTTGACTACAGCCATGCACCGTCCCGGCGTTCAGAGAGCTGCCAGCGACCGCAGGATGTGAAGCCTGAGCTTCGAGAATTTTGAGAAGGTCTCTTTCAAATTAACCTCGCAAAGAGCTATTCAGAATTTCCCGGCCCGGGTTGAAAAATTTGTGTGATGATTTTGAAATAAATAAAATTAATTATGTCTTCGTTCATTGTCTTTCATACCACGTTAGCAACTCTACAGCACGCGTGACGTATTTTTCTACGTTTTAAAGGGTTCCGGCTGTGTCTCCGACACAGCCACCGTTACTTTTTCGTATAACTTTTGAAGTATAAACGATATTGGAATGCAATTTGCGCCGAAAAATGAGAAGAAAAATTTGGGGCCTTTTTCGTATAACTTTTGAACTATAAATAATTTTAAATATTTTACATTTACTTAATATTTTTTCTATCAATTTTTAAACCATAATTGTTGTAAAAAGCTTTTGCAAACTGTTTATTTGATACTGCATTTAATGCTCTTTTTAAAATTCGCGGTGTTGATAAACAATAGGCAAGTTGTTTCTGTATCATTACTTTCAGAAATTGAGAAATTAAATTTGTATTAAATTATGTGTTAGTTTTGCAACTCTCAGAATCTATTCTTCTGGTTTTCTTTTTTATGATTTTGTCCTTAATGCTGTGCATACCTAGATCAGACGTAAGGGGTAGTTAATAAGGTGAATGTCCCAATTTCTGCTCATTTAAGAAGTAACTCGTCATAAAGAAGGGGTAAAAAATTTGTTTGTGATCAAAATTTGCAGAGTAATTAATTAATTCTTTAATAATAAATCAACCAATTCAAAAACTATTTAAAACGGATATTTTAATATGTTTAACTATTTGTAATTTGTAATTAAATATATAATGCTGTGTAAATGTTTAAATAATTTAGCATTACTTTGTTGCAAATATAGTACAAACGTAACGCATATAATAATAAGAAAAATACGAGATGAGCAGAAATGGGGACATGAGCAAAAATTGGGACATTCACCTTAGCTCTTTGCGACGTTAAGTTGAAAGAGTCCATCCCAAAACTTTTGGAGCTCGGGCATCACTGCTGTCCAGCTCTCCGCTGGGCCGGTGCATGGTTGTAGTGGATTGCGTCCGCGAGACACTGTTGCCATTTTACAAGTTCGCGCTAGCGTGGGTTGTAGGATAAAACACTGACACTGTATACATAGATATAGTCGATGGTGCAAACTGCTTTAAAAAAATCCTTTTCGGTCCGGTGATGGTGTGGGGACTATTTAGGCATCTAATATGGAAAACAAACGTCTATTTTCTTTATTATGGTTGTCGCTATGGGTGGAACCACAGAGGGCCCCACACAATAAAAATTTGCAGAATGGTAGCATTTAAAAAAAGTTCGATTTTTGCTAAAAATTTAGTTGCTTTCTTTCTGTAAAATTAATTATTTACAAGATAGAAACTCGTCCGTGGTTTGTACAGCAGCTGTAGGTATTTGTAACATGCCGTTCTAACAATAAGTGTACACTGAATTGGGGACCTTAATTTCTTAATGGTAGGTGCGAACGAACATATATAAATATTCGTTATACATACAAAGGTTACTTTACAGAAATTAGATAAAAAAATATTTAAAAAACAGATATAAAAGTAATTCCTTTTAATTATTCTACTTTAGCGAAGCACGGGTATTTTGCTAAGTAGTAGGTATGTAATATAGAAGATATATCCAGACATTTTTTATTTCTCTAAAACGGTACAGTTATTTATTTTTTATTTTATTTTTAAGATGGAATACGTGAAGAATTAATTGTTCTCACATATTCCTTCTTTAAAAGGAATAGTTATTTATTTATTTATCCACTATCTTCAGATATTGCTCCTTAGAATTATTGAAAATTATTGAGATATAACACAAATTTTTTTGGGCGTAAGAGGTATTGGGTTTTAGGACTGGTTGTGGGAGTGGGGACCCCCACAGTATTTTTTCTAGGGTATCGAAGAATATTCATGCCGGTGCGGATACATTGAACGGTAGGTATCTAGGTATAGAAGCCTTTACCTAACAAACATGCATAGTTCGACTTCTATATATATGGATATTCCCTATTAAACCTTTGTTATAGTATTGTCAATGGATCTTGCCGAGATTCTCCTGATGAGAATGAGTCTAAACTCGACCTCATTCCGAATATTTTTAATCATACATGACGTAGAATTGGTCTGTGAAATTCGGAAGAGAATCGAAATTTTTATCATTAAAAGCAGCCCGCACAAGACCGTTTTTAGAATTATTTTCGTCGCCGAAAAACGTGCCGATATGTATTCCAAGCATTCAGTTCTGAACATACGTTTCTGCCAGATTAAGGGCTCGCGTAATCAAAACCAGACGCAAGCCCCGAACCGGGTTAAGGTAGCAAATGTATCAATGCCTGTTTAGGTTCTATAGCCCAATCGTTTGTCGAAGATACACCCGACGACTGAAAACCGGTAGCGATAAACTCAGTGTTCAGAATAAGTAGTAGTGCTGGAATCTTCAAATCTTTTATTCTTCGTTACATCTTGATGAAAGTAGCACCAATGGACTCGTGAAATTCTCGTGATCGAGATGAGTCCAAAGACTACGTTATTCGAACTATTTTTAATGACATATGATACAGAATTGATTTACCCAATATTGTTCCGCGGCATATTGGGATCTGACATCCGTCATCGTGACATCTGGTGGCGGAAAGTAGAAGCGTTCGTTGGGTACACATCAATCCCTGCCTATTCTCGTGCCGTTGCAAAAATTCCGTTGAGCGGGATTTGAACCTGCCCAATCACAAATGCTTTGCATAGAAAGGAACATTTTCGCAAAAACTACATTATCGCATATACAACACATGTATCATGTACCCACATCGGCGCCATCTTGGCTAGGCCCCGCCCCCATGTCAGGTCCCAATAGTCACAACACTGTTGTGTTTGGTCTCGTTTTGGTCTGGAAGATTTCAGCAATTCGGTGACGTCACTGTTATAAAAATATAATGAGAAATACAAAGCTTGTCCCTAATTCATATATCATTTTGTAAGCAAGCACCCTTCCAAACACGTGCGACTTAGTCAAAGTCGACAGCCGGCGAACCTCAAAGGACGCTTCAACGTCTAAAGGCCCTTACACACTACCGAGCATGCTCGATTATGTACGGGGACCTTAAGGGGCCTTGTGGCTTGTGACTCTTCACCTACGGACACTCCTCACCACGGTGGTGTTGCTCTCAAAGGCGTGGCTTATTAATAGTCACATACGAAAAGTTCAGATGCAGGCTCTCCTTTGTCCCTCTTTCGAC
This sequence comes from Andrena cerasifolii, assembly GCF_050908995.1. NCBI lineage: Eukaryota > Metazoa > Arthropoda > Insecta > Hymenoptera > Andrenidae > Andrena > Andrena cerasifolii. Next base: position 4,957,776 of record NC_135121.1, on the reverse strand, counting down.
ACAACCATCACAGGCATCAAAACGGATTTAAAAACCGTTTTTTTATGAATTTGTAAAATTCGAAAACCAGGTTTTAAATTTAAAAAACCGGTTTTATATATTAGAATTAATATGCAGAAATGAATTAATTATTTAATTAGAAACATTTTTACTTGAAACTCGCCTCGGACCCAAGCGTATTGTAGTATGTAACAGTTTACTCATTACTGTAAAGCTCTATTCATGAGTTCATATTTTCATAGTTTACACTGTCAAAAAATTATATTTTGTGCGGATTTTAGTTTTTTTTTCATTTGGCTTTGCATGCAGTCTATTTTATTGTGTTGCATTTTTGTGGATCCATAGATATTAAATGAAATAAAAAATTGTGCGTATTTTAGTTATCTTTTATTTATTTATTTGGTTTTGTATAGATACAGTATATTTTATTTTGTTATATTTTTGTAATTCCATATATATTAAGGAAACTGAACATTTGTAAAATAAATACAAATATTTATTTACTATTTTAATTATATATATTTTGTGAAAATTCGAAAACCGGTTTAACCGGTTTTTGGGGAATAGTGGAATTCGGAAACCGGTTTAACCGGTTTTTGGGGAATACTGTAATTCGACAACCGGTATAACCGGTTTTTGGGGAATAGTGTAATTCGAAAACCGGTATAACCGGTTTTTCGGGAACAGTGGAATTCGAAAACCGGTTTAACTGGTTTTTGGGGAATAGTGGAATTCGAAAACCGGTTTAACCGGTTTTGGGGGAATAGTGGAATTCAAAAACCGTTTTTTTCAAAAGTCGGTTTTTATATAAACCCCAGTTGATATCCTAGTATGCCGAATAACGACGAATTGAGGGTGATAAGTTGACCGGGAGAATGAGAAGCTGGCAGACGGGGCATGTGGCATATGTCGGGAAAATTTATTTTCCATTACAGCGCAGTATTATTCGGACCATGGACGTTCGGATAATCGAAGTCCTACCGTTCATAAGTTTATTCAAGCATATGGGTGTACATAGAAAAGTCTATTAATAGGGAGACAATTTACCTTTATGATTGTCTGCCACATGTATTTCAGAGCTATTAGAGTTCGACTGCAGGCGAATCGATACTGGGTACATTCCGCAGTGAATTCCCAAAAGCCGCCGAAGCGAAGCGTTGCGCTTGGAAGACTCATCTCCAGTTCTCTTTGTTGTCGCGGTATTTCCTGTCCCTCCTATCTGTCGCGGTTATGCAAGGTGATAATCCATAATTAGTCGAGGTAACAAGAGAATCACTTGATTGTGTTGATGTGCAACACTCGAACGATAATTCCCTCGTAATTCTAATCGTTTTATTCATTGCAATTTGTATACTTGTCAGAAACTTTTCGTACTCGCAGAGGAAATTTATAAGGTTTATTTTATTGAGATTGATTACCCCCAAATAATTACAACCAATTTTCTGACTTATCGAAATACATAGACATAATAATTTATAGTGTTCTACCAACAGCTTAACCACGTGATCTTATTCGTCACTATATTTTTAACATACTAGGCATATTTTAGGAAGTATAGGTAAATATACTTTCTGTCTCTACAACTACCGAAATATTTAATAAAATATGTACAGTAATATGTTAGATAATTTTGGTGTTATAGCGATGATAGGGTTTTATTTTATACACGATGATTTAAAATAGCACATGAATGTTATCCACATATCATATTGAAAAACGAAATAAGATGTTTAGATCTTCCAGTTACTATATATTTATCATATTTGTTTGACACTTATTTTTTTCTGATATTTAAATAACATAACTCTTTTCCAATTTTTTTTATGAAATTTAATAAACACTGGATACATCAAACCTTTTCACTTTTACATGTATTAAAATATTTGTTCACGCTCAGGGTATCTTCTCATTTTCATATTCAATACGTACTTCTTTTTGTTGGGAAATATTACAATATCATATTATACAACAATTGTATTATTTTAGTATTAATAATATTAGTTGCCGGTTAAAATGTCTAAACTGTTTACGTTCCTATTTTAGTGACGAAATGTTATAATACAAAATACAGGATGTTCTTCGTTCCTATGTTGTATGAAGGTTAGCTATAAACCCTTTGATACAAAATTATAAGCAAATAATCAATACAACACGACATAGGAGCGAATTTTCCATTGCAAAATATGATAGATTGACCATGTTCACCTTATGTATACATTCAAATCGTGTTTACTGGCTTGCAACGACTCACAAAGTGTAACTGACAGTCAATATTATAAATATCAATATCGTAATAAATGATTATTTACCTACTGCACTTATAATTCCACATCAAAGTGTCAACTTGTATGTCGGTAGAAACTTGACATCGATGTGGTTATGAAATTAATTACACTTCGGTTATTACTTCGTTACACCATTTATTTATGTGAAGTCACCAGTGCACTGTAAACCTTTTGTTTTTAAAGTTCTCCGTAAGTAGGACTCGAGATGTGTAAGGTTTGATGATCGTATCGTGGGGTCCAAAAGACTGATCTCCTGCGACTAATTGAAGTGTCGGATGCAATAAGGGGACTAGCGCTCGAAAATGAGAAAAATAATTGTCCACACGCTAAGAAAGATAGGAAAATTACAATTAACACACAAGAAAGATTTTCACCAATTTTCACACTGATTAATAAATAATTGTAGAAGATATGACGATATATATAAATCTCGCACGCCACCAACAGTCAGCGGTCGCATATAATTCGCTACTTAGCAGTCTTAGCACTCGCGTTGACTGTTATATATCGTCATATCTTCTACAATTATTTATTAATCAGTGTGAAACTTGGTGAAAAACTTCCTTGTATATTAAGGAAAAACTTTGTCGCTGCCAGTTATATGTACCTCAAAATTGCCTCGATACTTTTTAACGGCGAATGTTGAAAAACATGGGTTATGCCCAGTATTTCTTTTTAATGAAATATTATTACATTTTTTAACTTAATTTTTTGTACATACATTTTGCGGTTTCGCTAGAGTTTTCTGAAGTTATGTTTTAAGTTTCATAACGATCCGTTAATATTTACTCAAGTTATCGCAATTTATGTTTAAAGAAATAATGAGTTTGGACGATGAAAAATTTTTTGTTTATAATTTTTAGCTCGAATGGTAATGTTTGGATAAACAAATTGTAAATAGAAAAAATGTGTGTCATGGCGAGCTGTACGACACTATATTTTTTAAAATTCAGTTTAACAACATTTAATTTTCCAATCTTTCGTAGCGTTTGCACGATAATTTTTTTCCATTTTCGAGCGCTAGTCCCCTTATTGCATCCCACCCTTCAATTCACCTTTGGGCATACTTTCCATGCAACCAATTTCTAACTCCGTATACTACATAGTGCAATATCTATTTACATTGCATATATGATAGCTGAAGGCTAAAGTTATGATTGACAATAACTATCAGTTATACTGAATCGATTGAAGGCAGTAAACATCATGTGCATATGCACACAGATAAGGGATCAAATGATGGTGAGGCGATGACCACGCAAGTGGGGAGCGGGATCGGGGGCTGGGCGGTGAGAGGGTTAATGGGAGGGGGAGTCCTAGATGGCGCTGCATGTCATTTGCGTCGTGGTGGGGGTAATATTGAATGGTGGCGGGGTAATCTCAGATGGCGCTCCGAGCGTGAGAGTTGGTGGTGGGGGTAAGATGCGAAAACTGTTGCCACGAAAAGTCCCTAGGATCGGTGCACTGATACCACCCGCGGACGCAAAGTCCCTAGGATCGGTATACTGGCGCCTCCCACATTAGAGCATATATACATGGAGAAAGCATGCAATGGGCGAAAATTTAGACAGCGGTAGAAAGATAAAGATATATTGGGGACACCCTCTCTCTTACTGACATAAAAAAAGCGCTGCCGCCCCTAGCGCTTGAAAGAGAGAGGGTGTCCCCAATGTATATCTTTCTCTTTCTACCGCCGTCTACATTTTCGCCCATTGCATGCTTCCTCCATGTTTATATGCTCTAAGCCTCCCACATACCCAAAGTCCCTAGGATCGAGGGAAATTCCCTGCAATCGAAGCAAAAATCCGTAGCATCGGCGCAAAACCACAATATACGTGTGGAAAAAAGTTGCTAGACGCGCGAAAATTCCCTGGGAACAGCGCGGTCGCGCCACCTGGCGGAGGGGCATAGTACTTGGGAGCGTAGAGCGGGACGCAGGCGCGACCGTGAACGGTTTGCGTTGTTGGGCAAAGAGAGAGAAAGGACTTTGAAATACGTTTTCGGTGGACAAAAGTGTTTGCCCTGTTGCTGCCATCTCTCTTTCTCTTTGTACACTTTTTTCACGATCTTAACATGTATCCTTGATCCTGCGACAACAATGCAACACATTGCGTAATTGGACTTCGTAGCCAACCAGATCACCGCAATGATGATCGCCGGTGACTTACGGTTTCTGATAAAAAGAAGAAATCACCGCGCGTAGCATGACGCACCCGTCAGGGCGCGTTCGTGCACGTTCTTATCGCGGATGTTGTGTAATTCGACACCTTCGGTAGCTCAGTGTAAGAGGGACGCTAAATTCTGTATTTCCTTGTTGCGTGTATGCATATATTCCTACCTACTTACGGTGCTTGTTCTATGTACCTATAGAGAGAGGTGCAAGAGGGAGAGAGAGAGAGGAGGGAGAAGACAAAAATTCGGTGTAGCAGTCTTCCGAATCGTGGACAAAACATAGAGCGAGATGCGATAGCTATTCAAGGTCTCGTTCCGAATATTTGCATCTGTTCGGTCGTGCAAATACGTGTGCATCGACATTGCGTAGGTCGTGCGACTCAAGTTCGCTGCTACCACTATAAGCCAGTCGATATTGAATCAGGGTTTTATCGACATTGCATAGGTTCTGTGACTTGCGGTCCCGCGGGAATATAGTTATATTGCAAAAGATTTCACAATCCAATATATGTTGTGCAAAATATAGAATAATAGGTGGAGCTTTTTTCGCAGTCGTCACATAATAAGAAGTGGCAACCGGAAGAGCATAGGTTTGGGCTAGGTAATATCTACGTGTAGAAAAGGATCATACAAAGTATGATATAGTGCAGGTGTTGGTGAAAAAAGGTGTGCTTTTACTGGTAAATCATATCGCTCATTTGCTGCAACAACGACATAACTAAAAATTCACGACTTTTGGGGGAAACGGGTTCAAAAGTTTTGTTAGACAACAACCGCTTTTTCTGTACTAATAATTGAAAAACTGAAAATTTTTGGTTGTGTTGTTGTTGCAGGAAATGAGCGATATATGAATACATGTACATATGTGATGTGTGATTTGCATCGCGTAACACCGATTGCAATCCTACCGCTAATAGCTCACGATCTATCAATGAATGCTGTTCGTAGCAGTCAGTTTCGGAAATTAATTGCGTAGTTCGTGGACGTAGCAGCAGTACGTAGAATGTCGACAAAGGTCGCGTACTTGCCGGTTACGGAGTGCATATTTTCAGACAACCACCAGAACACGCGGTCGATGCAATGTTCGTACGTAAACAGTCTTCGCATCGTAGCTTTTGTCATGTGCATGAGGACGCTGACATTCGCGATTTTGGTAAATCGCTCATTACGTACTTGTGTGAAGTCGATTCGTAAAGGATCGTTTACGACAGGGTTTGGCGCGCTATTACGTGCTGCTGCGGAAACGTAGAAGTATGTCCGTTTCCATGTTGCAGCAGGAGCTTCCACGAAGGACAAATGCTCAGGCAGCTGTGTCAGATGATATCATTTTGGCGGTGAGAAAACTTATGAACGTGCGAATGAAATATTATACTTTTGGAAATCAAATTCGTCGTACGTGAGAATCATAGAACTATGCGGTATCAGCTGAAACTGCGTTGGATGATGAGGAAGGATTATCGTACCCCGATGGAACGTCTATCGAACCACAATCAAATCACTTATCCTCCATTCCATATAAGAGTAGACCGATCTGACACACGTGCTGGTTTACAATAAAAAATCTCAGTCGAGAAGATTCGACATTATTGACTGGTAAAGGTATCTACACTTCGTTCCATATAAGAGTGTACCAACGCCCCTACCGATTTGCGACCGATCTGCGCAGCTCCCACGGATCTGACACACGCGATTGGTCGTAGCAATTTCGCGATTGGTCGCAGCACTCTCCCTGCCGGTTTCCTACCAATCAACAGTATATCCCTGCGCGGAACGAGTCTACTCTAAAGTGGAATGTAGTATGGAACGTCTATCGAACCACGATTGAACCAGTTTATTTCTTGGAACTGTACATATCTAGTTGAATCGAGAGTTGAGGAACAGGTGTAGCAAACGACGTGGGAGAAATTCATTGAACGAAGGAACGTTTACACGCAAATAAAAAATGAATTGAGCCTAGAAACTAGCCAGTATCTACCGCGAAATGTGTGTAACATAGAACCCAACGTATATTTAAAAACTGATTTTGAAGAACAGAAGTTTGTACGCTGAGCAAATTTATATCCATCTTCGATAACGGTTATACACCAAATTGGACCACCGAGGTGTTCAAGGTAGTCAAGGTGCAGACAACTAACCCCGCAACTTATTTGCTCCAAGTTTCCCGCGGAAAGCCTGTCGCCAGATGATCCTATGAACCCGAGTTACGTCGCGTTGCTGATCCCGGCGTGTATCTAGTGGGAAAGGTGTTGCGTAAGAAGAGTAATAACGTATATGCGTTAGGATTGGTAAATGGTTAGGATTTGACAATTCGCACAACTCTCGGATAGACAAAGATGCATTGTGAAGCTAACCATGTTTAATAAATGTGATTCTGTGTTCTATCCATATGCGGACACGACAAACGATTTTGTTGTACATTTAGATATTTGAATTGTGCAGATTACAATAATTGTAAGAAATAGCGGGTATGGAAACAAAAGGCAGGATGCCTGCCATTGAAGGAAGGTTCGACAGGTCAGAGCTGCAGGGATTTAGCCGAACTAGCAAGAACAAACACCGCAGCGACGATGAACGTTTCTTACAATCAGCAGCGTCGTCTTCTTCACAAGTGGTGCGCAGATGTGGGCACTTGAGGACGGCGCGGGGGGATAGGACTCTCTCCTGGCATTTTGGCGGGAAGCAGAGTTATCCTGCAAGGGTAGGGATCGATGTGGGAGACATTGATCTTTACGCAAAGAAATGAAAGAAGCATTCTCGAGCTGACCTTGCCAATGAGGGGCCCAAATCACAAGCAACCGATAGTCTTGGACTCTGGACCCTATAGAACCACGTTGCAACTGTACGCGTCAATAAAGTCTGCTGCCAGGATTTCACACACAATAATTATTGTATTGTTATCGCGCCTGGCACTCTAACTAGAGGTACGCTTAACTGTCCTCGGTTTTGACGCACTGAGAAATGCGGGAGGTCAATATGACTGTATTAAATTCAGCTTAACAGTAATTGACGTAGGGTAATTGTGGGACAGTTGCCGCACCTTACGCAAAATTGTCACCGTGTCTAAATTTTGCAATGAAAATTTGTTCCAAGGATACATATTAGTTGAACATCTTGTCCTACTCCAGCATTAAAGAAAATCAAAATTTTAATATTTGTCACCCTTAAAAAATTGAAACTAAAAACATCCATTTCGTAGGAGAGAAGCCGCACGTGCGGGAGTGGTGCCGCATTTCGAAAAACGTTTAACTTTCTATTTAAACTTGTTAATTTTAACGTTTTATTTAAAAAAAATAGTAGAAGCAAAGTAAAGTGAAACATCTTTTTAATTTATACAGTTATAAAATACAATAAAATTGGAACAATAAATAGGTGCAGATATTATTTCTGCATTTCTAAATTTAATCGTCTTTTCTTCTTCCTTCCACATTCATTACACATAAAATAAAAATAAAATGTGAAAAAGAGTAAAAAAATCGACAGTGTTGTATTTTATTACCGATAACCCTGAAATACCGAAGGTGCAGCGGCGTCTCTCATAGTGCGGCATCTCTCCCGCAATTACCCTACTGTACGGTTAAGGATTCTCTAACCGGATCTCGTTGTAACAACTTTTCAATGAATATGAACCCGAATAAACCCTGAATGAAATCCGGTTGCTTATAGCGCTGGGTCCTTTGCATAATTAAGAGCTAAGCTAGAAAAATGGTGGTGCATGGCCTACTTGTGTGTGGTATTTTTCTTGGAAAGCCTGATCACACCACGCCTTTCGGAGAACAATGACCTCATCCAAGCGCGCTCGTTCCAATCCTGAGCATGGATCATGCAATTAGGAAAGAAGTCTCTGTACGGAGTAAGGGGGTGCATTTACTTTAAAGAGGGCATTGAATAACCCGGCTGGATATGTAAGTACAGATATTTGACCCATTTAGTGTGTTAAGGTAAGCTTTCAGTGGCGTTGACGAATGCTGCACAGTGGTACATAATGACATTTTTTGTTCAAATCACCCTACAGGTCGTAATATTTTAGAAAACTTGATGTTTCTTTTTTTAAATTCTTCGCAATTAAATTCTCTATCGATCTGTCCAGCCGAAATTTTGAATTCTGACTTTAAATTCTGAACAGGCGGCCAAAAAGCGCACAGATACTGTTCTTCGAGAAGTGCTGTATAATTCGCTAAATATAAAAAAATCAGCAACGAAATTCAAAATTTCGGCTAGGCAGATCGATAGAGAATTTAATTGCGAAGAATTTAAAAAAAAGTCGTCAAGTTTTCTGAAAAATTACGACCTGTAGGGAGATTTGAACAAAAAATGTCATTATGTACCACTGTGCGCCGGTCAACGTGGAAACGTCAGAACTGTCATCGTAGCAATTCCCACACACTCGATCAGAAGAGATCGAAACCAGCGACGACTGTTAGTAAAACGTAGAATTCCGTGTACAATTGCAAGTGACGTGGAGTAGTGATAAACTGTTGCTTATGTTCGACGTGCATTTGACGAAGTGTAGCTGTTACTTGAAAAGCGAAAGATGTAAACGCAAGTAAACCACTGAGAAACGGCCATTAATTAGCTAGCCTCCAAATTGGCCAATCATTGATTTATGGCTTAATCAGCGTAACAAATCGAATGACAATTAGAATTACTAATTACATAGGACCCGGTGAGCTAGTGTATATAGTCGACGATACTATAGAAATTCGTACATTTCTTTATAGCTTTAAGCAATTTAGTAATAACGATATTTACATTAAAAAAAACTTCGCTACAATTGTCGTTGCGAAATCATAATTACCACAAAGCTATGAGTATTTTTTTTTTTTTAAAAAAAGAGACTACAAAGACGTTTTAACGAAAGTTTTCGAAAACTACAGTTTCAATGTAATATTCAAATTATTAAAAATTAAAGTATATAGAAGGGGAAATATTTATTGCACCATTCGCTTAAACGCGTTGTCATTTATAGCTCTCTTATTAGTAGTATTAGGAAAATATTATTGCAAAATTTATTTATTGTAAAAATGTGCAGTAAAGTCTCTCTTGGCCAAAATAAGGTGGATTCGAAACGTTTTATCAATCATATTGCTATGAATATTGTGCGTACCTACTACATGAATTTGAGAGTGATGCTACTGTACTGTAGTACTGTATTTACGCAACTATCATATCGGCATTTTCTTATTCCGGCTACGCCATCTGGCGGCGAAAATTAAAGCAGTCTATTCGGGTTAGTTGTCACGTGTAATTGGCAGTATTGGGAATTTTGACTGTTTGATGATCGATTTTGTAAAATTTAACAGACTATTTAATGACAAAAACATTATTTCACTGTTTCAACACTTGTGTGACACCAGTCCTGTAACGCGATTGCCCCAATCACAGAGCTTACTTTAGTAGATGGCGCTCTCGCAGTATTTCCCAATACCTATTATTCTAGCGAAAATGATGTATGGTAATTTTTGTGATTTTATTTGAACGAACTTTAAAACAAGAAACTATTAAAGTGATTTCTCAAAAAATGGAAGTTTTTCTTTCTCTAATGTACAACGGAATTAGGTATGCGAGTCCAGCTACTTCTTCCATGTGTAGCACACGTCGGAGAGGGCCGATTTTATTATTCTAAACATTTTGTGGAAGTAGAATGGGCAAGGAGGATCTAGACCTTAGAATGTGACAACAGTAAAGTAAACTGGAACGTTGGTAAAATATCGGGTCGAACGAACGGGTGACTGTGCAACGTTTATTTGACACTTCGAACGACAAACGGCCATCTTATTACGTTCCCATCTTCGTCCTTGTTCTGGGTCGCGTCGTTTCCTGCAAAGCTTCGAGGGAATCGATTTCTGGAAGACCGCTCTGACACGTCCGTGGATAAGAATTCATTTCGAAAAGAATTTTAATACAAACTCTCCCTAGCAATTTGTGCCCTTTTACCATACAATACTTAATTGGAAGGTGTCTAATATTAATCGCGATGCTAGTAAAATTACAGCTGTGCGAAAGCTAATGAATCTGGATCCTTTGTGTTTTGATAAAACAACGAGTTTAATATACAGTATGCCTGTCTCACCCAGATGTCTGTTAAGGGTGTTCGAGTGCTCGAATATTCGGGCGGCTTGAAATTCTGACCGAGCCGGGACCTTATTCGGACCTTACCAGTAAAATCCGGGCGGCACGGAAAATCCGGGTAGCTCGAATCCTTTTGGGCCGCTGGGAACAACCGGATAGCCCGAATTGTTTCCGGCCAAACACCTGCTTCCAAGTGGGTATTGACTAATTTATAATCTTGAAGTTTACTTATTAAAAGAATTTCTAACTACTTTCAAACCCCTCGGGCTTGTGCGAACTTCGCACTACTCATGTTTTCCTCGTACCTACCTAGTTTGCGTATATAAATTTTTTGGGGGTGTATTTTTGTTCAATATATAGTGCTTATGAATCCGGTTCTTCCGTGTGGCCCGAAACGTTTCGGACCACCCGGATTTTTCAAGCCGCCCAAAAAAAATCGAGCTACCCGGATTCTTCGGGCGGCCCGGATTTTACGGGCACCCGGCCCGGCCCGGCCCGGTCGGTCTAGCCGAGCTAGCCTCGGCTCGCTTTATTCGAGTACACAAACAGGCTCTAATGCTTGTGCATATTTCGTAAGCAGTTGAAAACCTTAAGAAATGTTCTTATAACAGTCGTTTAGTTTAGAGAGAAACGCTATGTGGCGTAAATGATTTTTTATAGGTTGTGGTGTAGCAGAGATTTCAGGGTGAATTTAATTTTCCTTATCCGAATGCTATACTCTTTTATTCAGAATAAAATGACGTTTGTTGAAACGAGTTCAGCGAGATGTAAGATATGATCAATCAATGTCAGGAGGGGTCGTCAATTAATGAGGCTTCAACGCGTCAGACCAACGGGAACTGCGGGTCTGCAGCTCGCTGGTGAGCTGTGGCGAAGTAGTCAAAACATTCAAGACGTCTTAAAGACATTTAGTGAAGTTCTAAAGACGCCTGGAAGACGTCCAAAGTTACAAAACAGTAGGTCCTCAAGACATCTTCATCAGGTCTGAATTATACAGGTCAATTGCAAATCTTTAAAGGGCGAAAGCAGAAAAAAATTGGCGGTGACGGGATTCGGTACATGCCTAGGTGCAGGCGGGAGTAATTAATGAATCATATTGGTTTGTATTTTAAGCGCAACCGGGCCGCGAAATTAAAAAAATTGAAGGAATTACAGTAAAAAATGTACGAGCCTGCACATGAGATCGGACAACGATGTCCAACTTTAAACGCGATTTCCCAGAATCTACGTTTTCCAAAACGGTGAACATAAAATCTCGAAAACCGCTCGAACGATTTGAATGATAATTTACAGGCAGTTGCAGGAAACTATTCCCCTCCATGTGTTGGGAGCACATTTTCAATATAAATTCTTTAAAAAAAGATAAAAACATATTTTTCCTCCAAAAAAGGAAAAAATCAGAGACATCAACATAAAAATTGTATTAATTTGTTTAACAAAATTTTGCTTGCTGCACAAGATGGATACTGTTTTACAGATAATAAAAATGCCTTTACTTTGTGCTTTAGGTAATTCACCTGTCCGTAATCGTGTTCACCATCAAACGGTGCATCGCGTACACGCTCTCACATTTATATTTATAACTTTTTTCCCTATAAATATATTTAAAATTTTCTTTTCGCGCATTAAAGTCAACGAAATGACGCTTAAAAAGTAAAACAAAAATTATCTCTATATTCATTTATTACTTCAGAATGCGCGTTTGAAGAAGGGCCTGATTTTAGGCTGTTGAGGGTAACCAACCCCCTTAAACAATGAAATAAGTACTTACTTTGTCCTGTCTGCGTTACGCCTGTAATAATAGGCTTTAATGTCTCATATACATAAAAGTTTAATGTAATCTTCTTTCGCTAATTTGTTTTCCTAGACGAACAAGCGGCGATATAAAAAGTCGCAACACATATAATTTTCCTTTTCCGATTGGAAGATATTACAAGTGTGGCGTCTCTCCTGAATTTACCCCACGATGAGGTAGGGCATGGGATATAGTTTATTTACCTTTTAAATGTGCCGGCTCCGTGTTATTATACGTTGTAACTGGGAGAAGTGGAAATGGAAATTAAGTAAATGTTGCAAATGCGAGATGTAATTGTTTACAAATTGTAGGGGCAAGTGGATTTGAAATAATTGCAGACAGCAAAGCGTTGAACCATAACGGCAATTAGGGCAAACTAGTAGGTTCCTTCATGTATGATAGGTCTACCTTTCTTGATTACGAGAGGCGAGATTGCTGGCGTTCATACGGCCTCTCTTGCATGCACGATTAATGCAATGCCTATTAGGGTTACGATTAGGTATTAGCGAGTAATGCACGTAGTTTAGCGTTCGTTTACGTCGTATTAAAGGCCCTGGCCTGAAGAAACAGGCAACCCGAGGATCGGTTCGATGGAATTTCAAGGATTAATTACGATGAATCGGTGTTCTTCCGCGTTGTATGTGAAATTAGTAGGCGGCGCCGTGGCGTAAGGAGTCTGAGATTAAATCGAGATAGAAAGATTACGGTATTTATGTGAAGTTACCATGAATTAATTATTTTTGTGAAAGTGGTTATTGCGTTGCCTTCGTATGATCTCAAATATATATAAAATTTCTGTGTATATATATATATATATATATATATATATATATATATATATATATATTTTATATACAGAAATTTCATTAAAAATAATTTTATTTTATATATATTTTATTTTATATTTTATACATATATATACAGAAATTGTATTAAATGCTAGGATTCTAGGTTTTAGAGAGCTAACTACATAAGTAAAAACTACATAAAATAAATTTGTATTATGCATAAACAAACAACGAGAAAATGAACTTTATTTATATCATATATATATATTTTTATATATATGATACAAATAAAATTCATTTTTTCTTTCTTTGTTTGTGCATAATACAAATTTACTTTATGTAGTTTTCGTTGACCACTTTTACGTTCTGTAAAACCTAGAATCCTAACATTTAATAAAATTTCTGTTGAGACGTGTGTTTCTGATTAATTTGTTGTCTTATTGACAACGAGTGAACTATGAAGAAAAAAAGTATATATAAAAAATGTTTAAGTTATACGATTTTATTTAAAATACACTGAAAACTAAAAAATAACTCTTTTTCTGTACTGCAATTTCGATGGTGTTTTTTCACTTTAAATAAAATCGTGAAGCAGGATATGTTACACCAATTCATTTCGACGCTGGATTCTGTATTAAATTGATTCGTATTCTATTATGACATATCCTGCTCCACGATTTTATTTGAAGTGAAAATCACCATCGAAATTGTAATACAAAAAAAGAATTATTTTTTTTGTTTTTGTTGCATTTTAAATAAAAACGTTTAACTTAAATTTTGTTTATATATTTTTTATTATCTATTTACTTTTTCGTGTCTAAGATTTGATTTGTGGTTATATGCTAATTTCAAATCGTTTGGATTTGTGGTTATGGGTTATATTTATTGATGCCTGGGTAATTTTTTAAACTCCCCGGTTTTTTCCATAATTTTGTATTGGCATCCGAACTACGTACGCCTGCAAAGTTTCAAGTCTATTGGATATTTGAAAGTGGGTTAAAATTGAGTTTCTAGATTTGAATCAAACAAACACACATACAAGGAACAAACAAACAACAAACAGAGGATCGAAGCTGAATAAAATTGTTTAAAAAAAATACTATTGCCTTTCTGGCTAGCTCATAACAACGCTGTCAACTGTTTTGTTGTCTACAATACTGTCGCATTTATTTTAAAACTTGCATTCACCCGAGTAACATATATAAATAATTACACTTAAACTCGTATCAAAAGCAAATTAAACCTCTTAGGAATGAATCTAGCAGTCATTATAAATGAAACGTTTATAAATACTCTTTATTATATTAGTAAAGACTTAAAAGGAAGATTGTACACATACAAAACCCTTTAACTGAATAGATTTTACTTGCCACCATTGTGTATAACAGGGTTGTCCAACTGGTGGCTCGCGAGCCACCGGGGGCACCCCCGCCTTGCTGCCACGCTGAAAGCCCCCTCCATACCATAGACCAGAGGTGTCGAACTAGCGGCTCGCGAGCCGCAGTGGCTCCTTCCCCTCTTCGCCTGCTTCGTAGAGCCGTAGGAGAACGGCCCCCTCCACACCTACTTCACTCTAATGAATTTCTCCTCCGGGTGCCGCTCTCTCTCCCTGCCGGGTCTCGTGAACGCCTGGGGAAAAATAAGTGGGGGAACCGGCTGACCGGGGGCCCGACTCGTGCGGCTCTTAGAGTGGGGAAGTTCGACACTCCTGCCATAGACATATATAGGCAGAGTGTAAGCTGAGGGCCCCCGGGTGTAAGATTCGCGGTAAGGAGAGCGGTACAGGCAAATCGGGTAGCGCAGTGGTTATGCATGCCGAATGCTTCCGAAGCTAACCCGACGTGCCTGTAGCTGACCTCTGCCTTTTCCCCTCCAAGCCTACCGTTCCCCTCGCCGATAGGCCCAGCTTCTGCTCCGTCTATATATATCTATGCTTCATACCTCCCAGACAAAGAGAAGGGAAGAAGGAGCAATCGACTGTGATCGTCAGAGTTTGGTCGGTATGGAGGGGGGCCGTTCAACGTGGCAGCCAGGCGGAGGTGCCCTCGGTGGCTCGGAAGCCACCAGTTAGTCAACCCTGGTGTATAACATTAATAATTTTATGTTTAGGATACAACGGAGTCCTTGATGATGGGAATCCCGAGTGGTGCATCTTTAAGTCGTACCTCATAATTTATACGCTTGAAAAACTACCTCATGATTTGTAGTACCTAACTATGTTAGCTAAAGTACTTATTCTTTCAAGTAACAAGTGGAACAGGTTGTTATGTTTAATTACTCATTGAATTAGATATTTGGTGTCTGACAGGATCGGAATAAGGTGTAATTAATTGATGGTGCAACGTTGCTCCCTTAAATGGTTTGAAGCCAGGATTTCTCACTCTAACTTAAACTGATTAGAAGTTTATCAGCTTCTAAGGTACTAAATTACTAATTTTTAATCCGTTCCTAGAAACCGGATTGCTTACTTGTTCTCTGGCTAACAGCAGTTGCTAACAAGGTCATGGGAAGAACTTCGACATCTCAATCGAGTTCGATGTGTATGCATCGAACCTTAGGTCGACGGTTTAAGCACCAAACTTTGAAAATCTCTAAAAGCACTTGTGGGGTGTGTAACGATATGCAGTATATTTTAAAAGAAGTTTGCTCTAAACAGTGACCTGGCACGGGTGAATACCTAGATGAATTAGAATTTGTGCCAATCGGGGGATCGAACTCTTGTGAACCAATCTTTTATATCTTTATTTTACTTGAATAATTGATTTTGTACAATTTCCGACCAAAAACTAATTTTCATCCAAATTAATCGCTGGACGAGATATTTTCAAAAGTGCCAATCAATAATTCTGCTTTCTAAGTGATCTTCATGATGCATAATTTACTTATTGAAATGTAATGGTTTTCATCAAATGAATTTTCATTGTTAAATGCTTTTACTACATTCTCCACCCACATAGTTGTAATTTTACACAATTTTCTTTTTGTAACTGTGCCGTTGCCAAATGGTGAGCCGTGGAGAGTCGTTTAAATGCTTATTGTTAGATTATTTTGAGCGAGTGTTCCAGGAATACAGCACCGGTACGAGTCGTACTGACTTTTCGTACCAACCACTCGCGGTTTTATGCAGAACAGCATCTACGGCTCCGAGCCAATAAGATTAGAGTTTGACCTCGATCGAATTTCATACCTACGTTGCTTTTTGGAAGGGAGGTGGAAATATGCGACTCTGGGGTTTTGGAAGCCGTGCGGGCGGCTCGCAGTGAGCTAAACCATGCTTCGAACCCGGAAAAAGTAAAAAACAAAAAGGTCTTCGTATATTACTTTTGAGTATTTATTAGGACTGTACAGACCTTAGAGTACTGGAAATCATAAAACATTTTAAGAAATGGCAATCGGGAAACACGTGGGAACCAGGTATATTACCGTAGGCCCATCCACTACTCATCAAACGTCTTCAGTCTTTAGTGGGGTACAGTCGTGAATGGCAAGCATTTTTTTTTCTGTAATGGCTTGTGTTCCTCCAGGTACGTAACATGTTTTTGTATTAATTTTTTACACATTACATAACCAAATCTGTTGAAGTTCTTCTCATACTTTCTGTCAGCAGATGTTCTAACTTTATCGAAGTGTACACAAAATTGCAGGTGTTTGCATGTATTGTGCTTTTCGTATGTAATTACACATATATTTAAGAAATTATTGGTATAAAAATAATTTGCATATCTGTGCATTTTCTGGAGTTACAAAACTTTTTATTTGTTATGCTCAATTTATTAGACTTAGCAAACAGTTATACAATAATAGAATATCAACAAAAGATGATTCGTGTAGTTATAGGTAGCGATTAAAATAAAAATAGAGTTAAAATTATTTTTTGTAAATAAACA
The DNA here is from genome assembly GCF_050908995.1 of Andrena cerasifolii. Classification (NCBI taxonomy): domain Eukaryota; kingdom Metazoa; phylum Arthropoda; class Insecta; order Hymenoptera; family Andrenidae; genus Andrena; species Andrena cerasifolii. Next base: position 4,940,780 of record NC_135121.1, on the reverse strand, counting down.
AAATTACAACTTTATATTTTTGGTTTTTTGTTCTTTTAATATCGTGTTTATATCTATCATTCAAATACATTTGATTACTTAATCATTCACACTGCTAGAGATATAATAATATTTGTTTCGCGCTCGAAACATGGTAAAGTCCACTGTGTGGCTTCCGCAACCTGTCCATTTGCTCAGGCCCTAGCGGTCGTTATTGTTCACGGTTTATGACTTACAAGGAAGTTCGGCAACTCGAAAATTCAAAATAATCTGAAACTTTGTAGAAATGTAGCTCAAGTGATGCTATTAACGTAACTACTTTTTGATTCCGCAATAAAATGGTCCTATGGGTGAAAACACCCCCTTAAGGGGGCAGACTATAATGGTCTGAAAAGTAAGGGTGTTTTCGGGATTTTTTTCAACCAAACAACGCAAGTAAATCAATGTATTGCTTAGTATAGTTAATGTCAACGAAATTTAATACAATTTAGCTCCTCTAAAAAATAATTTTAACTTAAAAAAAAACGAATTTGATATCAACTAAATTTAATATAATTTAGCTCCTCCAAACACCAAATTTTAACTTTAAAAAAAATGAATTTAATGTCAACTAAATTTAATACAATTTAGCTCCGCCAAAAAAATTTTTACTTAAAAAAACCGAATTTAATGTCAATATTTACAGTGGTCTGCCCCCTTAAAGAAATGGTGAGTTTTCATATTATCGTGAATACTTGTGAAACCATAAAAGATATAAAAAAATAGTTCAATTCAAAGTTGTATAGCTTTCGATATCCTACAATATGGTGATAAAGACTTGTCGAAAAAAAGAGTGGGGGTGATAAATTTGAAAAAAAAAATGTTTTTCGCAAATTCTTTATAGCCGCTTTATAGGACATAAAAAAACATAGAAGTTTGACCTCAACTTATTTTTTATATCTTGTATAGTTTCGTAGATATTCACCATGATCTGAAAAGACGCCATTTTTTCGAATGGGTGTTTACAGCATTTCCGTTTTATACACCATTACCATAAAACCGTTTTATTGCGGAATAAAAAATTTGTTACGTTATTAGCGTCACTTGAGCTACATTTCTGCAACGTTTCAGATTTTTTTTATTTTTTGAGTTGTCAAACTGCCCTTGTTAATTCGGACACGCATAAATCGTTGCTCGCAAAGTATAAATGTTCCTGAAAATCGCAACAAATGTTAAAGCGCATAATTAGTCGAATTAATTATTTTTTAAATTAGTTGGTTATTAATTATTTTATTAATAATTTGGTTTTATTAATAATTAATTATTTTATTAATAATCACCTGTAAAAAATTAGTTTGTAGTAATAAATTGTGAGAAATAATTCATCTACATGAAAAGAATGCATAGAAGGAAGATATAATATAAAAAAATAATCAAAAAGTAGAAAAAATGTAGTGCGAAACGATTCCAACTTTAAATTAGCATGGTGATCAAAGCGAAGTAGTAATGCATTTATCCATTCATACGCATTGACGCGTTGGAAAGTATTGCTTCTGAAAAATATTTTCAGTTCACATCCCTCGAGTGCTCCACGTTTTTTGGCTTATTTTTCAGAAGCGGAAAGCCATGCACACAAACCCTATTAGGCTTCTATTGCCGTTGACGTAGAAGATCGAATGGACGTAAAGTCACCTCGATCGAGATTTCGAAGTTCGTGCAGTCCCATTATGAATAACATAGGTAGGTACCGTTGGAAGTTTAAATGGGGCCAAAGTGTTAGAGTTCGACTGGTGGAGTAACGACTAATTCATAACTACTATTTTTATAGAGGAACTGACAACGCGAAATTTTCTTCAGCTCCCAAATCCTCTATTGCTCATTGGTACTCAAATCCCGTTACACTACTATTTATGATGCACGCTCAGTAGTTGAACTACTCGCATAAAAACAGCTCGTATGGTTGTTTGACAGAGACGTCACAATGCGGTGTTTCCTATTGTTCTTTGCGCACATGTTTACACGACAGTTAATAATTTAGCGGTATGTAGATTACGTTGTTGCCAAATTTTTACTACGTTACAAGAACACACTTATATCTTTTAATAGAAACTGGCATAGGTATGAAGTTGCTGAATTTTTACTGACAAGGGACCATTCGCAACCCGAATTCTGAATTTAATGACACTTCGTATGAATGTAGAGCATTGTGACGTCCCGGCCCCACCACGGTATTGCGACTTAGTGTCGGCGAGCGCCACCAGAGGTCTAATCTTCTCGCTAGTCCTAATTCCCAATCTCATTTTATATATATACTGACAAGGGACTATTCCCAATCCGAATTCTGAAGTTAATGACACTTCGTGTGAATGTAGAGCATTGTGACGTCCCGGCCCCACCACGGTATCGCGACTTAGTGTCGACGTGCGCCACCAGAGGTCTAATCTTCTCGCTAGTCCTAATTCTCAATTTCATTTTATATATATATTGAGAAGGGACTATTCCCAACCCGAATTCTGATTTTAATGAAACTTGGTGTGAATGTAGAGCATTGTGACGTCCCGGCCCCACCACGGTATCGCGCCTTAGTGTCGGCGAGCGCCACCAGAGGTCTAATCTTCTCGCTAATCCTAATTCCCAATCTCATTTTATGTATATACTGACAAGGGACTATTCCCAACCCGAATTCTGATTTTAATGAAACTTGGTGTGAATGTAGAGCATTGTGACGTCCCGGCCCCACCACGGTATCGCGACTTAGTGTCGGCGAGCGCCACCCCGCGGTCACTAGGACTAGCGAGAAGATTAGACCTCTGGTGGTTCCAAATTATGTCCTCTTGTGTCCCCGTGTGTGTCTAGGGCAGGGGCCGTCAGTTATAGCCCTACTGATGAGTCTGGCTGACGGTCCCAAAACGAAAAACGCGCACGTCTTCTTTTCCTCCTCGATCTTTAATGCCAATCCACCTGCCGCGCACAGTAGAGTACAGTATTGTCTCGTTATGAGTTGGTTTGGTTGTACACGATACGGACTTTTCGCTATCCCCACCACTTCTGTCTCACTCTTGACCGTCTGGCTGACGGTCTTAAGACGGAAACACGCACCTCATTCTTTTTCCTCTTCCGATCCTGACAAAGCCGATCCATCCGCTCCGCACAGTAAGTTATATATTCCATTGCGGCGTAACCGGCCGGCCTTAAGGTTTTAGATTACGTTGGAGGCGACGGGGCAAGAACAACAACTCCCCCTCACCCTTCCCTTCTAGTCCAGAACGTGTTCCGGCAATTCTGGACGAGACAGTATATATTGGGAGTAGAGAGTAGTAGTATGCAAGGATAAATTTCTTTTTTCTGCGGAAATTCACTCTGAAGGGGTGAAATCAGTCTTAATGTTATCGCGTTCTTTTTGTTCTTTAAATATATCTTTCTAACGGTGCGGGACAGAACAAAACTATAAATATAAGAATTGTTCAGCGTTTTATGATCTATTAGACTACCGGAAGGAAAATAAAGTTACCTATACACCGATTCTAACGCAAGAACCCTAACATGCGCGGTTACGAAAAAATGCCATTCTGCATTTACATCAAAATCGCTAACATGACGCACAGGATTAATAAAGTTTTTCTTATATTTGTACGGGCCATCAGCTGCGCCTGAAAAATATATTAGTTTTTTATACTATTCGAAAAAAGTATGTATGAAATGAAACGTTCTAATACAAATGCACTGCGGCTGTATTCTGTTCTAAATCTTCAGAGATTATAACGAAAACGTCGTACCATTCTGAAGTACTTCGAGTTCCACAATACACAACCATGATCTGTTCGAAGAGTGCTTTTCGAACGTAGAAGATTCGCGAACACAGCGCTTAAGAACATGAAGAATCAAATGCAATAAAAGAACATGTCCTATCTATTTGCGTAAAATATTGCATTCTTATTTGTCTCAATGCTATTTTTCGCAGAGGAAAGAGTCTCGCTCTGCGCCCATACACGCCTTTTGCCAAGCAGCATTTTCATCATCGGTGTCCACCGAGTGATTTAAGTCCGATATTCACCATGTTTCAGTTAGCAAAGGGTGCTTGGGACTTTGACAGCTGGCGTATGCGTCACCCGTGTTTGGCACGTGTTTAATATTGATACTATCGGTGTAGGCAGAGTCATTGTTCTCTGAGTATCTGTAGTGGATTGCTGGAGATGCGATTGTCACTCCTGTGCTGTATATCGCGGACGAAAAACCTTCACCATCGCTACTGCTCTGCATCTCGCGCAATGGGCAGTGCACCGTTTTCCCTGATAGGTACTGTTGCTTCTTTTTCGTTAGTAAGCTGACAGATTGAGGGATCGCTTCTCGAGATTTACACCCTCGCGCACGTATTGTTCACACGCTTCAATATTCCGAATTCACGGAGCTCGTCAGGCATTCGACATCTCTCGAGCAACTTGTATAAAAAAAATAGGCAGTTTACATTTATAGTGCAGTCTTCGTTGTCCAATGTGCGAAAGTTATAGGGGAACTATTAATTGTTCCCATCGTTGAGTTTTCTTGGAATAGAGAAGACCGTAATATTTGAATGTACCTACTATTGCGAGATGAGAAGAAGCCCGACTACCCACATACTAAAATGTCACAGAGGCAAGGAGAATCGCCCGCTTGCTCCACCCAATTCCTTGCAACAAAGTCCGCCGCGTAACGCAGAACGCGAACGAAACAAATCACGACAGCCCGCGGATATGGACAGCCGCTAAGAACCGAAAAGTAGGACTTCTTGGAGGGTATAGGGTGGAGCGAGAGGGTGATTCCCCTTGCTCCTGTGACAATTCAGCTTGCGGGTAGTCGATCTTCTTCTCATCTCGCAATAGTACTTGGATATCAGGCACATACACGTAAAGGAACTCTCAACCAAAATACTCCTTCATGGTTCATTGGTGCTGTACTTCGTACAAAATTGCCCCTCTGATAGGAACAGTTTGAAATCTTTATTTCAAGTATATGAATTACAGGACAAGTCACCATAAGGGTTGTTGGTACGTCGCACAGTGGTCAATAATCGAGAAAACCTGCCCAAAACATGAAGGTGACATTTGATTTGTACAAAAATAAGTATACTATGGTTTTCGAGGTCGTTGATTACGAATTTGAGGTTAAAACTGCAAAGAAACAAAATGGCGGACCGCATATGAGAAAAACATCAAATTTGGTCTAAACTTGGTATCCTGGAGTTTTCGAGGTCACTGATTACAAATTTGATGTCAAAATTGCAAAAAACAAATGGCGGAACCAATATGGCGGACGCGCATATCAGAAAAACATCCGATTTGGTCTAAACTTGGTATCCTGAAGTTTTCGAGGTGGCTGATTACGAATTTGATATCAAAACTTCAAAGAAACAAAATGGCGGACCGCATATGAGAAAAACATCGAATTTGGTCTAAACTTGTTATCCTGGAGTTTTCGAGGTGGCTGATTACGAATTTGATATCAAAACTTCAAAGAAACAAAATGGCGGACCGCATATGAGAAAAACATCAAATTTGGTCTAAACTTGTTATCGTGGAGTTTTCAAAGTCGCTGATTACAAATCTGATGTCAAAATTGCAAAAAAAAAACAAATGGCGGAACCAATATGGCAGACGCGCATATCAGAAACAGATCAGATTTAGTCTAAACTTATGTATAAGTACATATGTTGGCTACGTATTCCCAGAAAATGAGTGATTTTGTACAGTACACGTTTAAGGGGAGGTTCCGGTCTAAATGTCGATTTTTTTTTTATTTCATTTTTCGAATGTTCAATCTTTTAGGAATACGTGTTTAAAAGGAAATTCGTAAAATTCCCGAAGTTATAGGCATTTGAGTAGCGGCAAATGCATGGGTAACACCCGGCCACTCGGCACTCACGTAAAACTTTAAACGCGTTTTTCTCGAAACACTGTTCTCAAAACGGTGGGCGCTGTGTCTCCAAAAATTATTATCCGATTCGACTGAATTTTTTTTTATTTTGAAGAATATACTTCTGCGTAGTGGATAAACCATTAACATTTTAAAATTTTTGAAAATTTGTAATTTTTAAAGGCCTTGAAATGACAAAAAATATAGAGAAAAGGTCATTGCAAACTTCAAATGTTTTTCTTTCTTAAAAAATGTCATTTCTGTAATTTCTTCTGGTTTCCCCCCTAGCCAGAAGCATATTCTTCAAAATAAGAAAAGTTTCAGTCGAATCGGATATTAACTTTTGAAGATACAGGTTCCACCGATTTGGATCAATTTTTTGACGCCTTGACTTTAACGACTCCCCAGTGCCGTTTGCAATAATTAATTATAAAACAAAAAATATATTTCTACAACTTAAGACATCCTTAATACAATGCAAAAAATCCCATTAAATTATATATATTAGTTTTCCTTTAATTAATTCCTAAAGATCACCTATTTTTTTGTGCTCTAGACCTGAAGGTCCCCTTAAAGATCCATATGTACCTAATATTTTTTATAGTACCTACTAATGCCTACCTGGCAATCTGAAATCCTTAAATCTCTCTTTTTAGCGCCCCGAAAATGCGGCAGGCATGAACGAAATGCAATGAATCTTCAATAAATAACATTCCGTTGTTTCTTTTGTTCTGAGATTTTCGTCGCTAGTGCGGTCAAAGGTGTTGGACTCGCGGCAGGAACGCTGAAAGTAGTGGTCGAAATCGACTAAAAAGAGCGTATTGAAAAATGGCGAAAAAGCGCGGGGCCGAATACATGCATGCCGCTGCAATGGCTTTCGAAGCGATTGCCACTAGCGATAAGGACTTCATTGTCTCGCCACCGAATCGAAAAACAAGCGGAATTCCGCCACAGTGCAGGCGGGTAGATGGAAAAGGAAGAATAGAAGAATTGGTGGTTCTGCACGGCTAAACGCTTGACGTTTTTACCAATTTTTTCTCGCTAAACGTGAATTCCGATATGCACGCGTGCTCCTGTCCTAAAACGGATTTTCATAAATGAGCCAGCTGTGGTGGAACTATCGCAATTTTTTTTTACTAAATTCCATGCAAATTGTTCATTGGAATGCTATAAAAAGAGGAAAGCTCAGTGGAAACAAGGGTTTCCCGTATACCAACCCTCAACAATTACCATGCCGCATAATTCAGGCTATAAAAAAACGGCATTCCACGGGATTTTTTGGCGGGGGTTGAGGATGAGTGACTGGGGGTGGGGGGTCGACCTTGATTTACCGGGGTCGGCCAAGGATTCCTACTAGGGTGTTTCATATTATAGGGGTGAAATTAAAATATTACATTTTTGCTTTACTTTGCTCATGCCCTAGTTCCTATTAATATGAAAAGAATATCTGACAAATTTGAGGAAGATTGAGTAATATTTAGAGGTCGCACACTTTGCACACTAAATAATATGCAGTGGGCTAAAGAAACACGATTTCCGATGATAATTATTTTTATTCTCAAGTCCTTAGAAAAGAAACTAAACTTCAAAGAAGACTGAGACTTAGATGAATTTAATAAAATATTTTGAGCGTACGTACAGTCTTTTTTATACTTTTTAAAATCTTTATTTCTAGCGTCCTGGGTCCCTTCTCCCAATTAGCCGTTTGGAATGTTGCCCAAATATTGTATAATTTCGTAGGAATGTTTGACAAGAAGTAGGGGGCGTTGCTGTCGGAAAGGGGGCACCCTCAACAAGGATGCAATCCTTTGAGAGTTCTGTTTGAACTTCTTGGGTCCCTTGCAACAGTAACTCAGATCGTAGAGCCATGAATCGTACGGGTGTGCATGATGTAAAAGAAAAGTCGGTTTTACTAGCTATTATGCGGTTCTTCAGCTAATATTAGAAAGAATGAAAAAAAATTTAAAAAGTTTTTTCAGTGAAGGCTACATTCGCTTGATTCATGACTCTATTGTTTGCACTCCCAAGGTGGAGCGAAGACTAGGGATGATCATCTGTTTGCCAGTTTCGTTCAGTTTAGTTCGAACGAATACATATTATAAAAAGTACAAATAAAAAGTAAATAGTTGGGTTAATATGATTTTTTCTAACGCAGCTTCTTGGGGTGCATACGCCACTGGGTCATTCCACGCGAAATCGGACACTTTTTGGAGTAACATTTCGGATGTGGCTGAAATTTGAATATGTTGTAGTCTGTAGGGATATATAAACATATCTCGAAGGATTTTTGACAATTCTGAAAAATTTCGATTTTACAGCTGTTTGAGGGTAAGTGCTAACTTTTTTACAATAAATTATAACTATAGAAGTAGTAAACGGATGGAGATGAGGTTTACGGCGATTTGTAGAAAAGACATTGAAGTTTTAAGAAAAATTATTTCAGTTTCAGAAACAAATTTGTTTAACCATTTTTGTGCAATTATTTTAAACAAATGCAGTTTTTTTAACAACGGGCGCGATTTTAAAAATTTGAAAAAATAACAGAATATAGTTCTATCCTTCCCCTTCATGGTCTAATTGTAAAAAATATGGGCATTTTAAAATTGGCCTTGTAAAAATTGCCGGAAGTTGACGCTGCGTCGCCCAGTACCGGTTCGACTGGTCGGACCGTGCGGTACCCGCAGCGGCCAAGCGGCTATACCTGATATTCTTATACAGTATTCTCGAAGTCTCTATCCTCGTCACTAGAACTATTTGTCACATTATCAGCGTGTCTCTTTTTGGATGAGTTTTTTTCTTCAAAATTGTTGGTGTGTGACTACAATGACAAGTTTGGCTTTCGGTAACGGCGCCTGCGACATTCAGGGTTGGGAAAAGAGGATATATTTTCTGACCGCGTAAAATGAGATTGCGTATTAAAAATACCGCGTAAACAGAGGAATTATTTACCATGTAAAAACTCGTATTAAAAATAATGTTGTAAATCGAGAGATGAGTGTATTTAAGTTTTAAAAAATTAGCATTAAAGTTTTCTCACATTACTTGGGTTCCACATTTCTCGGATTAAATAAGCCTATTTGCATTTCATCACTTACCACTATATAAGCATGTTTGTCACATATAAGTTTATTCAACTTAAGGGAATGTTAGGTGGTGCGGTTAATTATAATGCAGGTGGCAGAAATTCTTTCATGGAACTGATAAGAAGATAGTTCTGAATTGGTCAGAGGGAAGATAGTTGAATGTGAGAGAGTACCTAAAGCGCTTTTCGAGAAGTAATGAATTTACGAGAAATTTGCAAAAAATGCAAATAATTACATAAAACATGGTTGTCAGAGCTATAAAGTTTGAAGTTCCGGTATGCCGTAACCGGTAAGCAGAATTTATGAAGGTGTGCAAGTCGTGCTGACGCTCTTAATCTCTCTGTCAAGGTTGCCTCAGCCTGTACACATGATGATGATAAGTTTACTATAATTCCAGGCGGGGCCCTTATTTCTTTATTTGCCATCATAAATTACATTCAAATCCTCTGGTAGTATAAAACCTACATAATATCATTGTACTAATATGATTGTTTAAAAAAGACTTCACTATAAAATTTTATCATATCCATACAATAACTGACGAATACTTATATAACGTATAATATCAAATTGAAAAAAATTTGCATGTAACCCCTAGGCGTTACCAAAGAGTTGCAAGAATTTTTATAATTTTATATTAATACCGTATAATTGCAGGTGATGTCAATTATTTCTAATTGCAGCAAGTAATGAATTTTTTAGGCACTAGTAACTAGTATTTAACACAGTATTTTCATTTGGTATTGCACATATGTAAATGTCGTATTGCATACATTCTTTTAAAACGGAATAGCCTGAAATACAATTTGCTATAAAATAAATCTTGCGCTAAATACGAATTATATGTAATTCAAATGTGAGAAAACGAAATTTGTATTCTCTTAATTTTACCAGTTTTCGCTTAATAAATTCTGTGTAAGCATAGACAATAATTTACCTAAGCGAATATTGCGGAATTCCATTAAGCGTGCTCCTATTTCTCTGTACGTACATTTTACATTCCATTTTCGAACGTGTTTTTCGGATGGGCGTTCGGGCTACATTTATTTTTTTCCACCCCTCAAACAACTCATGCTGAAGACTGGAAATAGAAAAGAGGAAACGGTTGAAACTAAAACGAGTTTCGGTAGTCTCAAAACTGATTAATAGCCACTTTAGGGTTTCATTAAGTCGTAACCATTCAATTATTGCTTTCCATTAGCTTCCTGAGAACTTTCGTCGGTTTTAACTGCCATACTTATTTCCAGGTATGGAAAATTTAATTTTATATAATGGTATATAATTACGCGCAGTAGGGCCGATTGTTATTCAAGTCTGAATGCTAATAGTTGCACGAGGTTTTATGGAAGATCTGTTAACTCAATTATATGCTTTTTTTTTTTTTTTTTTTAATAGGAATCACAGAATTTCAGTGAAATTATATTAAACCGTATTAAGTAATGTCCAGTACGCATTTCATATACTATTATATTAGAGGGTAAACTATAAAATGATTGGCACCCTAAGCTCTTCATTTTGAGTTATTATCAATGATTATGGATTTCTCATTAAAATAAAACTTCTTGAGTACCTGTTAAGTCTTTTATTTTAAAAATATTCAATAAAAAACAAAACAGGCATAAAAGTACAATCATTGGCACCCTAAAATTTGAGGTTATATAGAAAAACATGTGTAGTTAAAAACGAAGTTTGAAGTGTTTAAACAGACTATTTCATTCTCTATTAAATACCTACAACACTTAGTAAAACTATATTTGAATCCATTACTTAGCTATAAAGCGACAAAATATACTTACCTACCCCTTATCAAAATTTTATGAAAACACCTAAGACTCAGCCCTTCGTCCCACTTTGCGGTGTTGCCAGATGTAAAATGTGTTATTCAACTACTGGACTCTGCAGTGTTGTAGTGAAAGAAAAATAAGAATTTGTAAAAAAGTACTTACTAAGCTTGTACTTCTTAATATTTTACTTCTTAATCAGGAGTGCTAATGATTAGTGCAGTCCCAGCATTAGTGCAGTTTACCCTACGTCTTTGAATATCTTCTATGAATATATCCAATATATGGGGTGTCTCACTAACTATGAACATCTGAATTATTTCCGCTACTATTGAAGGTATAACAAAATGATTAAAAGGGGAAACATGATTCAAGGATCTGCATGTGGTAATAGCAGAAACACACTCCTCCAAGATGATCGTGAAGATAATTCTAAGGTCATCACAGACTTTTCCATAAGACTGTCTATTTTTTATCACATTATATGTATAGCACCCGGGGCCGAGACGAGGTCACCGATCTATGATTTCGTAAAATGTAAGTAATCAAATAATATTTAGATTAACTTTAGATTGCAAGCTAACATGATATAAAGTATGTCTTTAATTACTTATACATTTACTTAAAGTACAGAGCAAAATAGTTAAAAGAACCATAGTGTCCGTAAATTCCTGTAGTACACTGTACTCTGAATGTTTCATGCATTGCATATTTCAAGACAACAGCTGTACAGAGTGTCCCAAAATTGGGGGACAATCCTTTACCGTTTTGGGGCCCGGAGCTTCGTTATCCAGATATTAAATAGCAATTACTCAGATGTGAATTGCCGTAGTGAATTAATTATGAAATTGGTTCGGCCCTATTAAATTAAAATATTTGGTGGTATATCACGGAAAGGCCGTCAGACGCAATTACGGTGATGGCTTTGTTTTCGAGAAAATTGACTTTGAACTGCACTTAAATACGCGGTGCATCGTAGGCGCGTGACCCTTCAAGCGTGCCCCTATTTAGGTGAAATTCAAAATCAATTTTGTCAAAAAACGAAGCGATTAATTTCGTCACTTTTGATTTTCGTCTTATTTTTGTCCGTATAATTACCCCATAGAGTATTGACCATAGGTAGAGGAACATTCTGTATTTAAGGGAACTCAGAAGTTTTCAAAGTCGATTTTCTCGAGTTTGGCTAAAAATCGCGTCTCGCTGCTTTGAGAAATTAATGTCCGAGTGAAGACCTTCACGTACACTAAGTTTCAAAATTTTCTGAAATTTCCAGTAATATAGTACAGAGAGTTCTAACACAAATTTGAGTTCGTTCAGAGTGGTACGATAGACTTCGATAAACGTTCAGAGTGGTACGATAGACGTTCCATACACGTTCAGAGTGGTACGATAGACGTTCAATACACGTTCAGAGTGGTGTGCAATAGATGTTCGATACACGTTCAGAGTGGTACGATAGATGTTCAATACACGTTCAGAGTGGTACGATAGACGTTCGATACACCATACTATTTTTGACTGGCGCCATAGGTGTATTGAACGCCTATCGTACCACTCTGAACGTGTATTGAACGCCTATCGTACCACTCTGAACGTGTACCGAACATCTATCGTCTCACTCTGAACGTGCAATGCAAAAGCAAAGCTTCAAACACGCGGAAACAATATTGAAACTTCGTTTGGTTTTAAGGTTATGTTTCTCAGAAATACACCTATGCACACCTACGCAATTATTTGTACACAATAACTTAAGAACTGAAGAATAAGTAGATTCGAATTTTTGAAAAATAAAAAAAAAATTCTATCCAGTTGCGCCGCTAAGTTTGCATTCGGGACCACTGTGGGGCGTGGCCTCTTCTGTGCACATAACCTCATAATGTCGACCCTTTCAACTGTTCGAAAAGTTCGGGCGCGACGCCGCGCCGTTGCACCTTGCACCAAGGGTCAGCGGCCTAAAGACAGAGTTAAACACGTGCAACACGCATTGCAGAACACCCTTCAAAGGGTAGATTGTAATGGGCTAACGCGCAACGAAGGACCTCATGCAGTATGTTGTTGTGTACCAGGAAATTAGACTCCCGTTCAAAACTTAAATACTACGTTTATTCAAAAGCAAATATTCTAAATTCCGATACATGGAGGTTTACAGTGAATACAAATATACAAGCTCTAACTGCTTCAACGCTCCGTGACTGACTGCCGCAAAAGTTCAACTACCACCAGGGTCCTACAGGCGGGCAGCCCTTGCGGAAAAACCGAAACAACGCTTCGCACCCCTATCGGTTCGCCTTGGGTGAGGGTACCCGAAGGTCGAAGTTAGCCCCACGCTTTCTAATGGCTATTTCAAGAAAGACAGGGTGATGTGTTGGAAAGCGTGCTTGTTGACGAAAGCTAGACGGATCTCCAACAATGTAGCCGCGCATGCGGACGCTTGCGGGTATCGTACCTTAATTAATGTGTTAAAACAAATGAAACCGTTTATGTATGGCGGGCGTATAAACAATTAATTTATCAATTATAATCGTATTTTTATAATTTAAAAATAGTCCGAATTGCTTCGTGTTTGGACTCATTTTTATCGACAGAATGTCACTAATCCATCGATAATATTCTCCTGAAGGTGTAATGAGAAATATGAGAACTTTAAACCATACACGTGGCTGAGCGCGGTCGGCTGCCTCGCCGTCGCACAGTGCTACGCGTAATGGACAAAAGTTAAAAAAATACCTCCGTGATTTTTTGTATATTAATTTAGGGATCATTAAACTTTATATTGACGTCAATTTCAACTGCTCGAATTTGCACAAAACAGAAAAAAATAGCCAAAATCATTATTAAGGCGTTCACCGCTCCGGCCCTTAGCGTAGTCACTTGGGCTCCTCCTCGTGCGTGCCACGAAGGCATAAGACACTTATGTTAGTCTAAACATTCGCCTTTACTCATTGTTCATACAATGCATCGACAGTCCTCCATATCTACCATGACTTTTCCATCCTGGATGCTGGCTTCAGTTTTAAAATAGCAGTCAAACGCGATACACGTGATAAAAATAATTTGATAAAAAAATGTTTCGAACAAAAGTTAGTCAGTATTCAGTTGAAAACGAATTGCAAAAGTAAATATTAATAAAAAACTTTTTATTCACTGAAAAATCAAGATCGCCATAATTTTTTTAATGGAACTGTATATTTTTTTATACACCAATCGATGCATTTTTATATTCTCTTGAAAAAAGTATTAGGGTAGTTACGGCGAAAACTGATTAGTTCAGAAGTTATGAGTTTTGTGCAGGAACACCCCTAACACTGTGCGTCGCGTCGATCGAGGGTCTCTCGTTGGTGTGCCATTTCATTCACTCTTGGTTTGTCTCGTTCACTCTCTGAGTCGGATGCTTGCAGCAAGGACCAATGGAAGGATCTAGTGGTATGATATTTGATACCCGTGGTTCGGCTACTGAACCCTGCAGCCAGTACTAGGGAACATAAATAAGAGAATAAGCTTCAAGAATTCTGTCTTCAAACGTTTCTCGCAAATTAGTAAGTAATTTATTTGATTCCACTATATTTATCCGTCCTCTCGGAGTGCTCCAGTCTGTTAATGCTTAAACGAATTGTACGCAGACCAAGTGCTTACATACAACGTTGTCTGTACCCTGTACTATAAGAAGTATATACATCAAGTTCAATACTTGTTACTGAAATATCTGATTTCCTCGCGTATACTTGAACTCGAGTAGGTGAAGAAATGTTTCAACTTCAGCGTCGAATAAAGTTTGCAACTTTAACTTTATCTTTAATTTTAATTTTAAGTTTAACTCTAGCCGCCGAGGACCGTCATTGAGCGATACTGCATTGTAATGTACCTAACCCGCGTGCCAGGCCTCAACCCGGGTTAACTTTATTCGACAAATGAGGAATAATTTTTTTAACTTTTATTCGTTACTCAAAATTTGTATTTAAATATAATATAGTCTATCATACTGTACTGAAATGTCTTTACCCTTGAACTATGCACACATGTATGCAGTTTAACAGGGTGGCCGATGAGCAGTTGCCACCCGGGCCCCTGCCCAGAAGGACCCCCAGGGCCCTATTTAAAAAAAAAATGATTTTATTCAAACTATATTTTTTTCTATACTTTTCTATACATTTACACCTTTTTAGTAAACTACCTCTTCATTTCGTCGGAAAATGGGCCTCTGCTCAGAAGGCCCCCTAGGGCCCCATCTTAAAAAAAAAAGTTTATCCAAGCACTATATTTTTTTCTATACTTTTCTATACATTACACCTTTTTCGTAAACTACATCTTCATTTTCCAGAAAAAATGGGCCCCTGCTCAGAAGGCTCCCTAGGGCCCTATCTTAAAAAAAAATGATTTTATCCAAGCACTATATTTTTTTTTATACTTTTCTATACATTTACACTTTTTTAGTAAACTACCTCTTCATTTTCTCGAAAAATGGGTCCCTCAGACCCTTTGCCACCTGGGCCTTTTTTCTCAAATCCGCCACTGCATGCATGTATTCTTATGCACACCTCGGTTACTTTTTTATGTACAAACTAATCATGATAAATTGTCTCTGAACTTGATAACAGGTAAATCGTTAAAATTCTTAGTTGATTCTTAACACCGTATCTACACAAGTTCTGGGACATGGTTGTAAAATATAAATGATTGACAAGGGATGTTCGGCAACTCGAAAATTCGAAAAAATCTTCAATTTTGCAGAAATGGTAGTTCATGCGATGCCACTAGCGCAACCAAGTTTGTTTCGGAATAAAATGGTCCCAGGGGTGAAAGCAGCCCCTCAAAGGAATTGTGAGTTTTCATACTATCGTGAAAATCTGCGAAACCGTCAAAGATATCGGAGAAAGGTTTCATTCAATCTTTCATGGTTTCTGATATCATCCTACAATATGATGATAAAGAATTTTCGTAAAAAATGTTGGTGGGGATAAATTTGAAGATTTGAATCCTTTGTTATCTCTGTAAACACCGAATAAATAAAGGTATTCATTTCCTGCAACGAACGGGGTGGCTCGTTCTATCATTTTCTTTTAGAATGGACCGTGAACCGTTACAGGAGCGTTACCAAAAACGAGCAGGTTGGCCACGTCATTAACATCAGCCATTGTTCCATGAAATTTTTTCGGCGGCTATCCTTTCATCCCTGTAATACGCCTACCACTGAAAGCGATGACAGAATATCCGATGGGACCGCGCGTCTGTGTGGAGAAAGCTGGAATGGGAATGAAATCTCCGCGAGAGGACATTTCATTGGTGTACAGTCCCTTTGGGAAAACAAGCACATACACGCGTACATATCTGGCAGGAATTATACGCGGCGCATGTACACCGGGCCAACGCGAAGCGTGGTTGTCGAGATGACAGGATGGAATTCACGAGTCGGCGTGCGATCTATTAAACACGTCGAGATGGCCGATGGGCTACGGCCTGCTGTAGCTCGGATAGAAAACAGCTCAACCGTGCGTTTTTAAGCGTCCTGTCCTGTCGGTTTCGTTCCATTTCACTTGTTAGCAAGGGCCACAAAAATCAAAGATAGCGAGCATGCAATTTTTTAAACGTCTCTCTTAACGTGCGAGCAAAATGGAAACTGACATTAACACGTTCACTGTCACGCGATTGCCCCACGTTTTCCATCCATTCGCATGTATTCAAATGTTGTATTTTCAAAACTAAAAACACTTCATAGTTCAACGACGCGCTTATTGTTTTACATCACTCCTAATCACAGCAATGTTGTTTAGAAATTGAAAAGTTCAAGGGCTTATTTAATAGAAGAATTTAAAAAAAACAGAGCATGTTCAAAATGCCAGTCACTGGTGAAACCCACGACAGTCAATGTGTTAGTATTGTAAAGGGGTGTAAGTTGTTTATTATATTTTAGTAAAATTGTTTTTTTTTTAATACCAAAATAGGAAGTTATTGTCTTAGTGTATATGTGTAACTGTAAATAAAATATTAATATAATACTCTTCGCATTTCTTGTTTTAATCACTTTAGTTAAACTTACTCTCTTTAATTAGAATCCGAATAAATAGAGCTAAGGTAATGACAGCAGTAGCTGACCATGTATCAGTAGTTGACCACTTTTCAGAAAAACGTGAAAAATATGGTTTTTAGAAGTGACGATCTTTTGAACAAAGTGCAGTTGACGTGCCAAGACATCTACCAACTAAAATCTAAAACACTTAAGTGTGAAGTACATTATGAATAGTATTGGCGAAGTGTATTCCTATATCAGGAGTGTCGAACTTCCCCACTCCGAGAGCCGCACGAGTCGGGCCCCCGGTCAGCCGGTTCCCCCACTTATTTTTCTCCAGGCGTCGCACGAGACCGGGCAGGGAGAGAGGGCGGCAACCGGAGGAGAATTCATCAGAGTGACTTAGGTGTGGAGGGGGCCGTTCTCCTACGGCTCTACAGAGCAGGCGAAGAGGAGAAGGAGCCACAGCGGCTCGCGAGCCGCTAGTTCGACACCCCTGTCCTATATCCTTATTTCCTAAATACTAAATTGCTGGAACGAGTCAATTTGACTCATTTACAATTTTATTGCTACATGTATAGAAAAACTTAAATAATTTTTTGAAAACATACATATGTTGGTTTTTAATAGGATTATGAAATGTATACAAATACTAATTCCTCCCCCTCCCCACTCCTTAGTTCCAAAAATCCATATGTGCTTTACCTATTTTGACGGATGTGAGTCAAATTGATTCATTAAATGGTTTCGATATACTTGATGAAATGGCGCGAAAATATAGTACCATAGCAGGCTCTCGCAGATGGCCTCTTCACGTATTCTATAAAATGGTAGATTTAGCAGCAATCAATGCTTGGGTTTTATATAAAGAGGTCACTCAAGTAAAACTCTCAAGAAAAGAATTTATTTCGCAATTAGCTGAAGAATTAAGCGGTAACTATGACAATGAAGCCGAAAATACTTTCAAGAATTTTCTTTGAGAAAAAGAAACACGAGCTTTATACTTGTATGATTCTGCACACATATAATACACACCGTTATTTATATTTTTGGCGCCCTACTGCCCGAAACGTTGCAAAAGACGGACATAGAATTATTACTGCACCCTTGCGGCAACGTTGCGTGCAACATTGCAATCTTGCACTGCAACCATTCTGTAACTTTTGCTGCAACGAGAGTGTGCTGTATGGGTAGCCATCCGCTCGCGGTTGCAGCTTCGCACGCGTATTCGCGGTACCCCCTCTCCCTTGCCTATACCGCCAAATTCGAGCACACATGATATTCAAGACTTAGCTGTGACGAAAAATATTTCAAAATGAAATGCAAAACTTCAATTTTTTTTTAAAGTCTACGTAGACATTCATATGTTGGTTCCTCAGGTCCCAACATCCTCATTGCTTTAAAATTTATATGATCATTTGTTAGTGATGTTTGTAAGAAATAACAGACATCGAGAGAAAGAACAGAATGTCGTCATGAAGCGAAAGTTTGACAAACCAGAGCTGTAGACTTTAAGAGTGGCCAAGCAACCAAGAACAATGGCCGCAGCGACGATAGACCTTCCTCAGCGGCGTCGCCTCCCTCACAAGTAGCACGCTGATGTCGACACTAGAGGAACACACGGGAAACACAGAAACTCCCCCCTAGCATTTTGGTGGGAATAGAGTTATCCTAAAGCTGACGTCCCACAGCAAGTGGTTCGGCGAGTTTCGATCCACACTCGCCGTGGGATTGATCAGCCGAGGTCACATGGGTCGGCTCGGGCTTCCCGTTCATTGTCGATTCGCCGACTTGCTGAGCCGCGCGCCATGGGAATTCACCTTAACAGAGTGGGGATCGATGTGCTGGACATCGATCCTTGCTCAAGGGGATGCAAGAGGGATTCTCGAGCTGATCTTGCTATCGAGAGGACCAAATCAGGTACAAACGAAAGTCTTGGTGAAAACCCACGGTGATTACACTGTGGTAAAACCACTACCAAACAGAACAAAATTCCCGTCATCGATAATGGTTAGGGTAGACCGGGGAGGTAGTAGCACTTTGACTTTGGAATACGATTACGCAAGAACTATTACAGTTACAACGAAAGTGTTTATTCAAAAATGTTACTTACTTATCTGATATTATTGAGACACAACAGTTTCACCGTATGTCAAGTAATATTCAGGTTATTAATAAAAAATGAGAAGCGGAGAAAGTGTTACAAACGTCCCTGACCCCGGGTCGGTTGCAACACTGTATAGTCGATAGTCGCACAAATTTAACTTTACAAAATTAAAATATTTATTGATTTTAATTATAATAATAAATGAGAAAAGTAAAATTTATAACTAATTATGCGATGTCGCGATTGTGGCAGAAATAAAAAACGTTTTGGCTGGTGCATTCTTCGTGTGATCAACCCTTACGTTCAGTACATTGCATCCATTTTTCATTTGGTTTGCTTGTGCTGTGCTATAGGATCCCATGCAATCAAGACAATATTATTAATCTTCTTTGTCACTATTCGGTTCTGTCGCGGTACAACCTACTCCGACTGCCAATGTTACAATCGCCCCCAACCAGGCTTTTGAACTTAAATTATAAATTTTGATTAACGAGGGACTTAAAAGTGATAAGTAACGATCAGTATTACTTTAAAAATGGCCAGATTAAATATTAAAAAAAGAAAAAACACGTACTTGCAAAGGGAGTGTTTATATTACAATTTTAAATCAATAAGGAAAAGTTACTTTAGGGCATCGAAAAGTTATTTTCTTCACTATACACAGAGTTCGGAGGGATTCAGCTACACTAATGGAGGGGGAAACGCCTACAGGAGTGGTGGTAATGTGTGCGTGACTGACGTAGGCGCAGTTCATGTTAGGTATTTCCCTCTCCTTCAGTGCAGCCGAATCCCTCCGAACTATGACTATACATGTCTATTATGTATCTATGCTGCTAGGACATGGATGTGTGTATTCCAAATGTCATTCTTTATTATATATCTAAAAATCCTGTTAATATCTATCATATGTTTTGAGATATTTAACGTGTTCAAACGCCCCCGGTATACCCTACCAGTAACCAATAAAGTTTTAGTCATTTTTCATAGTTGTTCATAAGCATAACAGTTAAAAATTAATATTTCTTACTCACTTCATTTCTTTAAAAAGTTCTGTGAGATTTAACGATAACTGCCTTCCATTTGAATAAAAATTAACTTTTTCTCAATGATGTTTTTCAACAAAATCTTTAGAATAACTGATATTTTTGGTCTCTGGTGCTATTCTAAATTGTAAAGCATTTAAAAAAAATTTGATAGAAAATTCTCTGGGTGGTGTGACTAAATACAAGTATTTTTGACGAAGCAGTGATTTTAGAAATGAATCAGCATCAAACGTTTGGAAACTAGAGAATGTGCGTGTGCGGTAGAAGTTTTTATTCAGGCGGAGTCCATTACAGAGACTCGGAGTGAATTTCGCTGTGAATTGAATCAATAGGAAACCTCATTTCCAAGTGCAATTCGTCTCTGTGTATGGTAGTGGCGTGAAGAAGGCTTTGTCACGTGTAAAAAGCCACCCAATCGGCCGCCCTTGGTTCGCAAGCCCGAGAATATTGCCCGTGCGGTAGCATCCGCAGCGCGTCCAAGCGATCTGTACGGAAGCACGGTCTAGCGTTAGGCATATCTAACTGGAGTGTATGGCGAATCCTGCCAAGTGACCTGAATTTTCATCCCTACGATTTGCCAAGTGTACAGGGTTTCGGTGATCGAGAAAAGGAGGTGTTCCTACAATTTTATCATCAGTTTCAAGGCATATTAACTTAAAAACCAACCTTGCCGGTCAACAGCCTAACTTAACAACGTTTAATTCTTCTCGTATGGAGTTATATTGAACAGTAAAGTGTACAGTAGGTGTCTTGTCGTGCAAATGCAGTGAAGTATACAATGAAAATTGCCAGAATTTTAAAATAAACACTTACAATTAGAGGAGTCACACACGGCCTCCCAATTCCTATGCATTTATGAATTCAGGATGATGGTGGCCATCTGAGAGACGTTGTACACAAAAAGTGAATCAGTATGGTAAGAATGTAAGCGCAACAGCAAAATCTAATGTGCTGAAATGAATACTTTGAGTGTCGCAAGGGTTTGAAACATGCCCCTTCAAGGCGGTGAAACCTTTCCGAGCGATCGCGTCTACTGGGAAAGTTTTCTACAAAGCATACAAAGCGAACTTCGAGTTTTGTTTGTTTTCAAAGCAAACATTCGGAGACCCCCGCACAATACTATCGACAGTTTCCAAAAAATATCGACTTAAAAACACGAAAACCGTGCACACGATAGGGATACTTTAGGGTGAAAACAAGCTGACCTCACGCAAACTGTTAATATTTACTTTCACTTAAATGTTGTTCTTATTTATAATTAGGTCATTATTTCTGACGCATTCTGTATGATCATATTTAAAAAAGCATTGTCATATATATATATACAGAGTGATTCATAAATGCATGTCAATACATACTTCAGGGGGTAAATCTACACACAAACATAAATAAAAGAGTCACATGAACGTATGTCCTATATACCTTAGTTTTCGAGTTATGGATTACTGATAGTCAAAACTTTAGGAGGTGAGTATACAGGTGAAAGTAAGACGAAGACCAAGATTGGCGAAATTGCGATAACGACTTCGTTTTCGAAAAAATTGTCTTTGAATTTCAACTAAATCTACGCTGTAGTGCACCCGTCTTATTTTCGCCTGTTTTGGGATCTGCCATCTGTCACCATAACATTTGATGACGGAAAGTATAAGCGCTTGCTGGGTACACTATATAAATTGATACCATTGTATACCTACCCATTAGGGCGGAGCGGAAACATTAAATTTGAATTTTCAGTTGGCCTGGGTGCGGGATAGTTGCCTTTTGATTAACCAAACATAACTGTAAAAACATTTGGGGAAAATATTCATGTCTGCAGGTTCCTTTTTCTCCTAAAAATGATTATATGATTATACGATTATACGATTATACGATTATACGATTATACGATTATACGATTATACGATTATACGATTATACGATTATACGATTATACGATTATACGGTTATACGGTTATACGGTTATACGGTTATACGGTTATACGGTAATACGGTTATACGATTATACGATTATACGATTATACGATTATACGGTTATACGATTATACGGTTTTACGATTATACGATTATACGATTATACGAGTA
The DNA here is from genome assembly GCF_050908995.1 of Andrena cerasifolii. Taxonomy (NCBI): domain Eukaryota; kingdom Metazoa; phylum Arthropoda; class Insecta; order Hymenoptera; family Andrenidae; genus Andrena; species Andrena cerasifolii. Next base: position 4,918,833 of record NC_135121.1, on the reverse strand, counting down.
TACGGTTATACCATTATACGGTTATACGATTATACGATTATACGATTATACGATTATACGATTATACGGTTATACGATTATACGATTATACGATTATACGATTATACGATTATACGATTATACGATTATACGATTATACGATTATACGGTTATACGATTATACGATTATACGATTATACGATTATACTATTATACGATTATACGATTATACGATTATACGATTATACGATTATACGATTATACGATTATACGATTATACGATTATACGATTATACGATTATACGATTATACGATTATACGATTATACGATTATACGAATACACGATTATACGATTATACGATTATACGATTATGCGATTATGCGATTATACGATTATACGATTATACGATTATACGATTATATGATCATTTTTAGGAGAAAAAGGAACCTGCACACATGAATATTTTTCCAAAAAATTTTTACATTTATGTTTGGTCAATCAAAAGACAACTATCCTGCACCCAGGCCAACTGAAAACTCAAATTTAAATTTTCGCCTATATAGTATCGCTCCGCCCTACTACCCATACAACTTAGTGCCCGCTGTAAGATTTTTTATAATTTGTTTTTATTTATTATAATATCTTTATGCGGAGGTACTATAATATTTATATTATTATGTTTTACCTCCTTGGTTACAAATCGTTAGCCACGCGAACGGAGTGTTAATCATGCTTCGAGAGTCGACACACACAAAATTAGCAGAAATATGAGGAGATAACGACCTGAAGCCTCAGTCAGAGGCATCAGTCGGTGCGTCGCTGGATGGTTTAATATACGACCTCGCCGTACCTTTTGCAGCTACTATGAGATGCGAGACATGCTATCAGGGGATATGCGGATACTTTTTCGCATAGGCTTGCACTCAAAGGACAGAGTACGTATCAGGTAGTTGAAAACGAAGAGATGAAGTATCATACTTCGTCTATGTCGTATCGTTTCTTATGCGCTTTTAGCCCCTTTGACTCGCTCCCTTCCACGGAAAAGTAGGAGCCTTCCGCTGCGTTCAGAAATGTGTCCGCTATATGTATACTGTATCATAAGCGCACTGTCGGTCCTGAGCCGCGAGCTCTTAACGAATAAAAACTGTATACATCCATTTACAGTATTTATTCGTTAGAGCTCGCGACTCAGATTCCTCCACCAGCAAGGTGGATGAGAAATACTCTTTCTTCTCTCACAGTAACGCCGCTGCATTGTGTATATCGAAATGTTAGTTATTATTGTTTAATTTTGGTTCTATTTCATGATTACGATTACGAGGGGGTGTAATTGATCCCTGAAAATCCGGTTATTTCCCGATTTTGTGTTATGACTCATGACCTGTAAAATAATTTTTTAACAAACGATAGATCTAATTAAAACAAGTAACTTTTGTCGTCAAACTTTTTTTCTATCTCTTACGGTTCGCGAGTGATAACACAAAATGGGAAAGTAACCGCATTTTGAGGGGTTCATTTCACCCCTTTTGAGTAAATTTTGGCAGCAAACAAAAATTGCGTTGTAATCAGGAGGAAATCCCCTACATATTCGCAAAGTTTCAGAATTTTTTGAAATTTCGGTTTCGGGATTTTCCCTTGTAAGAGAGATATTACCTCGGCAAAATTTTAGTATCGGTAAGTCGATATAGCGAGATTTACTGCAATTTTCAAAGCTAACAAATGCCTGCGAATTTACTGCTTATTGTCAATACATTCTAGTATGCTCGAAATCCTCAGAAATGCATTAAATATGTCAAAATGAATTGATGTTACGCATCCTTTTTTCTCCCATTCAGGCGATTCATTACATTTCATGGAAGCTCTTGATGCGAAATTCTCAGAAAAAGGAGCATAGAGAAAAAACGACCTGGAATACCTTGAATTACTTCTCAGGCTTGATGGTCGGCACGTATCTATGTGAAATGTGAACAAGGTCGTAGCTTTATCTCTGTCAGTTTGAAATAAATTTTCCACTTTCATCCGTACCGAACGTTACTCGTTCTATAAAAACTAAGTAAGCTAGACTTATGTACACGCTTACATTATACATATAGTCTTAGTTCATGAAAGTAGTTAAATGGTATCAGTAAATGATATACGTGGCAAAATTGCTACACATTGTACGTACATATAAGGAGATAAGGATTCTCATAAAATACGACAGATTCAGTATTCGAAAATGGTAAAAAGTAATAAGTATTTGTAATAAACAGTGATATGTTTCGCGGATACGTTTAAGGATATTTTCCCCAGCTAATTTTGGAACGTATCTGAAGATTTGGCTGTAAAACTAGAAATAGGATATGACTTTGACCAATTTCAGAATTTGAATACCTATCAGTAGTAAACGCTCCACGAATAAAAGATACCTTGAGATACCTTCACGAGAAATCCAATTTCTCTTATGGGTCATTCCACGCCGAGTTGATGACAGTTTGCAGTCGACGTCTGGGATTGCGACGAAACTGTAACATGATATAGTCCATGTGAAATTAGGGGAGCTAGTTTCGAATTTGTTTCAAGAACGCAGGCCATTAAAGTTTGCCATTTTTGCAAACAGTAAATGAATTTATATCTCCGGAACTATACACAACTCGAAGTTGGTTCTTCTCTCATTTTGATCAAACAGGATTGGCCATTCTGAGAGAATTTATTTTCGGTTCGAAGAGTTATCTCGGCAACGCGAAAATTATAAACATATTCTTGTTTTTGAAAAATACGTGACTTTCATGAATTAAAAAAACGAAAGGGAACAACAGTTTTTTTGGACTTTATTACTACACATTTGAAGAACAGAAAAAACTTATTGTTTGAATTTTATCAATTTTCGCATTAGATATGTAGCATTCATTGTACCAGTGTAGGAATTAGACCTCCCGACGGTCGCCACTGTAAAAAGCTTAATTATGGACCGATTTCAAAAATTCTTACGACGTTCTATTCATATTTAGAATCGCTATCGGCTTATACACAAAGAGTAATTTTGGAGCACCCAAATTTTTTTTATAGACAGATATATGCGTAGAAAACCTGCTTTTTTGCAACATTGTGTTTAAACATGTGTTAAAAATCGCTGGATTGTTGGTTTGCGATGAAGACTGATAAGGAGATAACCATTCACATATATTTTAAGAATATTTTCAGTTTTTCCATTTCAGAGGATCCTGTCACGAGTTCTGATGACGCACGTCAGGAGCTCTACTTTTTACAGTGGTACAATGAATGCTGTTTATCTAATGCAAAAATTGATAAAATTTAAACAATCATTTCTCCACTGTATGTTGTTCAGTTTGTTTCTTTTTTAATTCTTGAAAATCGCGTATTTTTCAAGCGTTTTGACCGGAGGGTAGGGGAGACCGGGGCAAAGTGGGGTGGAAAAAGTTTGAAGTCAAACACAATTTTTCCCTTCCAATAAAAATGTTTGGAAATAGATTTATAATATAATTAAAACATTACTATTGATAAATAACGAATAGCAATACTTAAAATAAACTTAGAGTATATTAAAATTCAACTTGAAAGAAATGATGCAAGAGGCATACATGGGGTAAAGTGAACTCCTATCCGGGGTAAAGTGAAGTGCAATAAAATAAGAACTTTAATTAAGGATATAGGTAAATATTAACCCCATGCGCTGGAATGACATGTGTAGCACGGCAGCTTCTGGCTTTTTTGCACCGTAGTTGTCAAAAGCTGTGGCAGATTTTTCTTTTTTTTTTAGGTTAGTTTCTGTTCCACCACGCCGCATGGTTTGCTAGCCAGCTGACAGGTTAGGATATTGCGCACATCATTTGCGCATTGGTTCTTAGCAGCCATTTGCAGCTCACTTTACCCCGAATATGTACCCAGTTGAAAATTAATTATTTAATAATGTTAGGATTAATGTTTTCTCAAACGCGTGTACATGTATGTTTATGAGCTTGTTATAAACACACATACAAATTTTGGAGTTAAAATAACACATTTAAGACTCATTTATCCAAAAAGCTAAATTGAAAAGAAAAGCAATTGGAAGTCTCTAAAACTTCATTTTTAATTTTTTAATTTCCATTTTTCGATATCTGAATGTGCATAATAATCATTGTGGTATTACACACATTTATTACGTCACCAAAATTTGTAAATATATTCTATCGTTAAAGAATAAATTAAGAAAGCTCATTTTACCCCCAGGTTCACTTTGCCCCGGTCTCCCCTACTCTTAAACGTCATACTGTGTTTGTGTAGGGGTACACATATTACTGTGGCACTGTGCCAGGTCGCACCATTCCCGGTAGGTAGATACCACTAGAACTGCCAAATACTTGAAATTTAAACCGAGTAAAACTCGTTTTTTTCAAACCGAGCCAAGTACTCGATTATCTAAGTAATAGCTTGAATAATCGAACAAGCTTGATAAAATTCGATTTTTTTATGATCTGAGTGGCTTGAATATTTCAACGGCTTGCTGGCATATCAGCTACTTTGATTTCAAGTGGAGAATTTGAACCTTCGAGCTACTCGATCGATTTCGAGTTACTCCAAAATTCTAATACTACTAGAAAATTAAAGCCAATAATAACAATTATTATTTAATGAGAATGAATATTTCTCTTAAGGGGGTATAACCGTTTGAAAGTGTCAAAAATCGGATTTCTGTTACATATGTTCATGTAAAAATTCGGAAGATTGACGAGGTTATAGGCACTTGAGTGGAACAACCCAGGTAGCACGGGGAGGCGCGGCACGGCGGGTCAACCGAACGCAATGGAACTACCTACATTTTTCATTAGGGTGGCCCTAAAAATTCACGCTACATTCAACCAATTCACTTCCCCTTTTGCATGCAGAATTGTAATAAGATTCCACATCGATCTACGACGTCTTTTTTTTATTTCGAGTCCTCATTTATTATTTATAAAAAAACGTGGACTTTTCTGTTAGAAAAATCTAACTTTATCTATGATCTCACCATTTTTTTATTTTTCAAAATTTTCAAAATCGGCGCCGTAGATCGATAGCTATTAACATATTTTATAAAAAAACATTTACTGTTTTTGATTTTAGACAAGACATACAGCTTTTTTTCAGCGTCACCGCGTAGCCGTCTAAAATCGAGAGAGTTTCGTATATGTATGCATAACTTGCAAAAAACAATAGTTTTTTAACTGAAACTTTTTGTTTAAGTAGTTCATAATACTATGTAAATGTAATACAAAAACGGAAAATCTTCATTAAGCCGTTGTCTTGTAACAAAATTTTTATGTTAATAAATCTTAAGGCTTATACTCAATATAAGTATAACAGGTGTTCGAATATAGGTGGGAGAAAATTTAAGGAATGATTCTTGCCGAGTATTCACACTTGTAATAAAGTTGTACTTATTGTTAAATAATGTACATCTCCTCAGATCAATTGAACCTAATATTCAGTTGAATCCACTGTTGTTTATGGAAACGTTACTGAAATATATTATATTCAGGGGTTGAAACGGTTCCGAGAATAACTGTTTCAAACTGTTATATATCGGTTCTGACTGAAACAATTATGAAGAACCGATATTCTGAATAACTGTTATAAGGAACCGAAAGGGTCTAGCAAGGTAAGCATGGGCAAACGGCCCTCATGTCGATTTTTGGAGTTGTTATTTTTTAAACAATGCTTCTTGCCTGAAACACCATTATGTAAAGTTTCAGATCGCTACCCCCCTGTTTAAGGATAATACGGGAGTAAACGCCCTTATCGTTATTATTTTTTTTCTCGGTTACTACTTAAGATATTTAAATGAAAAAAAAAACGAAAAATAGCTACATACTAACTGCACTTCATATATTTTTCTAAAAATTATAAATCAAGTATTAAGGGTAGAAAAAAAAATTAATTTTTTGGGGGTGGTTTATGGAAACAACCCTTTGAGTGACCACCTCCAAAACAATTAAAAATAATGCTCTATTATCGAGTTATTATATATAAAATCCTGAAGATAGTCGAGATGGTGGAACATAGTTAAATAATTTAATGAAGATCAATATATTATAAATAGGTGGGGTTTTGTGACGAAAACCCGAATACTTAAATACCGAATATTATTTACAAGCACATACCAATTGTCACAAGCAGTGCGTTATCTTGCTGAACTCATGAATAATGAAAATTGTTTGACCGCGGAGTACTTAAAGGAAACCACTAACATTATAAGGATGAAAGTCCACTCGCGACATATCAATCGCAAAACGTACAAATGTTAAATCGAATATATACCAAATTCTATCAGCTACACGGCAATACAACGATATACGTGCGTTTGTGCGAATGGCAACAGGACAGTGGGTTGCTGTTCGCACGTCGCTGCGATTATTTATTATTTATCACACGGGCGTTTTAAATCCAAAATAGTTATACCGTCCGATATATTAACAAATATATTTGATGGAAGTGACACAACGGCAGTAATTAACGTAAATAGCGACGAGGATTAATAAATAATAATCAATAATGATATCAACCTTTGTCGTTATTACCTATGATTTTCGAACTCCCACTGATTACACTAAAGGCACGCTTCACATAAAAAATTATTTCAAACTCCTTTTGAGAATCAATTTATTCTTCCCAGATTTATTATTTAATCACAATTTAAAAGGCACTTACGCATGGTAGTGGCGAGCCAAGCCCATAGCAAGAGTTTACTGCATAACCGATATATAACCGTTACGGAACCGATATAATAGGTCAGAACCGTTTTCACTCGTAACTATTTCAAGATTATTTCGGTTCTCATAACTGTTTTGAGAACCGAAACCGATATCATAATTGTTTTCAACCCCTGAATACATTATATTCTTAAAGTATAATCAGTGTACAGTAATCTCCCGTTAAGAGTCCGTCGAACAGGGCTGGCGGCGGACTCTTAGTGGCTTGCGGACATGGTTCCGCGCTGTGATGCCAGATCGGGGACGGGTTCTCTCGAGAATTTCCCCCACCTCGCGCACACTACGCCGGAGCTGCGTGTCCGTCAGTTGGCCTCCGAAGCGCCGAGCTCACGGACGCGCCGCTCCGGCGTAGTGTGCGCGAGGTGGGGGAAATTCTCGAGGGAACCCGTCCCCGATCTGGCATCACAGGTTCCGCGCGGCCAGTGGCGCGAGTGAGAGAACCGGAGAACGAACGAAGTTGTCGTCGGGTACGAAAGAGAGAAAGCACGATACTTTGTCTCGCTCCGTCTTTCAGCTGGAGGGGCCCGCACGCGGGTCGAGCCCAAGCTCGAGCTGAAAGACGGAGCGAGACAAAGTATAATGCTTTCTCTCTTTCCTAACCGACGGCAACTTCGTATCCTCTCGCTCGTTATCCGGTTCTCTCACTCTCGTCCGCAGGCTTCCAAGAAATGGTGGGGATAGTGGCCGGACTCTCAACGGGCGGAAAGACGGACTCATAACGGGCGATTACTGTATAACGTTTAGTATTTAGTACGGGCTTTTATATTTGTTCCTTTTTTGCTACAATATGCTTCGGTAATTTGGTTTCACAGAATTTTATAATTATTTACAGTAGCAGTGGTGTAAAAAATAATCATTGTTCGTTTAATTTTTTGCAAAGACTCAACCTCGAAAATTGCGTAAGAAAAAATGATCGTATATTGGAAGCTTCGTTTTCTTGTCGCCTCCGAAGCCACTGTTTCTTAATAAAATCGAGTTTGTTCGAAATGGTTTACTTAACTAAGGGGAGATCAGAGAAAGCGTTTGTGGCGGTGAAGATAAGTCTGCCATCGTATAAGTATAAATGTAGCGTATATATGTATGCATGTATGTACATGCAGGGAGACCAAGCAGGAAGGAAAGACGGATAGTTCCGACGAACGGACGGACTACATGCCTCGGTGTAAGATGAGTAGTGTAAAGTTGAACTTTGCGATGGTAGTAGAATGGAAGGTTTGCTCAGGGAAAGGGGTTGTGAAAGGAAGGAAGGAAGATCAGGAAGGAACACGTAATTCCAGAGGGCTTAGCGCGTACCAATTTTCAGGCCAGTAAATTCCAATAACATCCGATGCCCTTAAAGTCTCCGTACATCACGTCCCATGAACCATCGACCGATTTATTACAGAAGAATTCAGGTTATCGATATCCATTAGCAGTCCATCCCCCTTAGAAAGGACTCTTCTCTTTGTCTTAATGGTTATACCCCTTTACGCGTATTGAACTTTCCTACAATTTCTGAAATAAAATACTATTGGGCTACAGAGGTATACAGTGGCTGGTCGCAACTACAAAGACATTAATCAGGATATGTATGGAAAATTCATTTTCTTTCTGTGCGAATAAATTACAAATTATGCAATTGGCATACTACTGTACACGTTTCCAATATTATCTTTTGTTATGCTGGTGGTTCCAATTTGTTTTAGAATTTTGCACGATGAAAATGCACGTTTACCTTGCACCCTTATCATTTATAAAGTACGAGCTTATTGTTCACGGCGCTGTCCGGGTTATATTAATGTTTTCGGCGAAAGGGAGGGTGCTTTTAAAAAGATTTCTTGGCGAGCACCTAGCAGAGATGGGCATTAGTCGAATAAATTTTTAGTCGACTAAATTTTTATTGTACTAAATTTTTAGTCGTTATTCGTTATTGGAAGGACCGCCGTGGCGACTAAGCGACACGAATAAGCGGGGGTCAGAACCCGAGCCGCTCCGGCTCGGGCCCTGAGGCCCTAGGCCTCCGGCCGGGCCGAGAGAGAGGGGGGGGGGGTATCATGAGGCACGGGAAACGCTTTTCGAGTGTACCTACTCGAGCCGTAGCGACTTATTCGTGACGCTTAGTCGCCACGGCGGTCCTTCGAATAACGAATAACGAGGAACGAATAACGACTAAAAATTTAGTCGAATACAAATTTAGTCGACTCAAAATTTAGTCGAATACAAATTTAGTCGACTAAAAATTTAGTAGAAAACAAATTTAGTCGAATACAAATTTAGTCGACTAAAAATGTAGAATACAAATTTAGTCACCTAAAAATTTATTCGTTATTCTCGAATAACTTCACTGTATTTGAAATTTTTATTCGAAGGTTAGTCGAAGAACAATTTAGTCGAATAATGCCCAACTCTGGCACATACCGGCTAACAGGAATCAACCTAAGTAGTTTTCATGGCCATATGATCAGTGGTCCCACAGAAATCGTGATAAGTGTTGGAGTGAGTGAGTGGTATTTGGATTTTATATATGTATATAGATAGATTAGTTAAAAACATAAAAACGTTGAAACCTTCCGCTTGTCAAGACGAACAAAGTGATGTAACATACATGTGGAACGTGGGTGCAGTTCATATTTACTGAGAAAACGCATTTCAAAGTATGCCACTTCAAATAGGTATAATAGTATAGATAAGAGGAATATCAAGTAAAAGCTCCAATAGTGAGTTGGATATTGTATGTAGAGTTAGTAACTGATGGCAAATCGCGCTTTTAGTTGTACCCGTTGAATGAAATAACCTCAACTTGTTCAGTTAAATAGTAACACAGGCACCGTATATATATGGCTGGCCTCCGCAATTGCCCCCGGCAATAATGGATAAAATTTTAAGCGAATCGAGACAGCGAGTGATTACTCCTTGTTACGAGCCGAGGCTGAGGACAATGAGATTGGCGGCTGCGAAGCCGAGGATTTGTGGTAATTTTAGAGTTTGTTAGTAGCGGATGAACCGGTGCCTAGTTATCACCGCGAGCCACTAGGAATGTTAGTTTAGCTTCGTAACTTTATCATGTGATACACCTCGAGCGGTAAAGATGTATCTCTGTGGGTTTATTTTATGCTGGACGTTCGAATAATGATTCGATTCTAATAAGGAACTCTGACAAGGAGAGGTTCCCAGGTGATATGCCAAAAAGATAGAAAAAAATCCATATTTTCAGTTTGATATGTCATGAATGTTTCCTGAAAATTTGGCACCAAAATTCGCAAAAGATATCGAAGATATAGAAAAATGCATTTGTCTCAAAATCTTGATTTTCAAACATGTTTCCCACGATTACCTACTCAAAACTATTCAACCGATTTACTTCAAATTTGCCACCCTACTACATATACATATTATGTTACTTTCGACTTTCAGTGCAATCAATCACCATTGCCATATTTGTTAAAGAAATAGTTCATTTATACTCTGTATTTTTTGTTCCCATTTCCTCTGCAAACATAAGATTATTAATTCTGTGGATCAGATGTAGTTGATATCACCGGTTTAATCCACGATTTCTAATGTTTATATTACCCGCGAAACTCATGCAGTCATCTTTTCGTTCGGCAGTTCAAAATATATTATACATCTGCCCCAACCACGCATTTTCACACCCCGTTCTTCTTGTTCTCCGTGATGATCCAACCGCATGAAGTGGTGTCCGGATTATAGATCCCGATCTTGAAAGGACTGTTAAAAGAAAGTCGTTCATAACTTACTAAAGTTTGCATGATGATGATGAATTTTCTAAATAATTGATAAGAATAATGATAAATGTTAGTATTGATTAAAGTAATTATAAATGTTAGTATTTAATTATTAATTGCAGATGCCAGGCACGACCGAAGAGTGGCGTGTGTTTGAAAGTAGTTTCAATAAAGATTGGAATTTTCCTCACGCCATTGGCGCCACAGATGGGAAGCACATTATGCACATTTCAAGCGCCCATAAAGGGGGGAAGCGAATATTATAAGTATAAAGAGTTCCACAGTATTGTACCATCCGCAAAAATAGGTGCAAAGTATAATTTTATGTTTGCTGACGTCGGGTGGCAGGGCCAAGTATATCTGATGATGGGATATTTAAGAAAACAACACTGCACGCGAAGATTGTAAATGAGACTCTGGGCTTTCCACAAATGACACCCCTTCCTGGCAGACGTATGGAAGAGACATACGTTTCGCTGGCAGACGAGACGTTTGCGTTACATAATAACGTTATGAAGCCATATGCAGACAACCACAAAAAGGGGTCGATGGAGAGGATTTATAATTATCGACACTGCAAGGGGTGGAGAGTAGTTGAAAATGCATTGGCCAGTTTATCGATGGTTTTGAGGGTGCTCAGAATACCCATGCTATTAAGGGGTTATACCTAGTCAGGCAGCCGAAAAGAGGCGAATGTTTGTGATTTTTTTTTTAAAAAGCGGAAGCATATATTCTTGCAGAACTTTTTGCGCTTAAAAGAGCAACATTTAGAGAGCATTAGGTAATTTTTTCGTAGAAAAATATTTATGTTTATCATAAACTAACCACCGACATCCAAGAAGCAGTTTTTAAAATTTGCTTTTGCGGTGAGCACTACCATTCGGAACCAGATTATCTAAAATAAAAAAACAGGAAAAGATTTCGTTAGTATATTAATGTATCCTCAGGTTGACGGAGAGAATTTTCCGAAATATTAATTTAAAACAAAATGGCGGCTATTTAAAGTTGAAATCGTGATTTTTTTTTCGCGTGATTTTTGCACGAAAAAATTATACGTACGTGACTGACGCAGGCGCACGCATAACCACCGCTCTTGTAGGTGTTTCCCCCTCCATCAGCGGTAGCTTAAGCCCGCCGATCCCTGAGGAAAACTGACAACGGACGACTCACAAGGGAACATCCTGAACCCGGAAATTCAAAAAATTCTGAACCTTTGTGAATATATGGGGAATTTCCTCCTAATTACGACGCAATTTTTGTTTACTGCCCAAATTCACTCTAACGGGGTGTAATTGGCCCGTGAAAATTCGGTTATTTTCCAATTTTGTGTGATAACTTGGGAACTGTAAAATAATTTTTTACCAAATGCTAGATCTAATTAAAAGAAATAACTTTTGTCTTGAAACTTTTTTTCTATCTCTTACAGTTCGCGAGTTATAACCCAAAATCGGAAAATAGCCGAATTTCCAGGGGTTAATTTCACCCGCTTCGAGTGAATTTGGGCGACAAGCAAAAATTGCGTTGTAATCAGGAGGAAATCCCCTACATATTAACAAAGTTTCAGAATTTTTTGAATTTTCGGGTTCGGGATCATCCCTTGTCAGGCCACGTGCCTTCACCGGAATTCGCGAACCGGGTCGTATACGTTTAGCAACCACGGATAACACGTCCACACTACCATGTACGTTCACGGTCGCCCATTCTGGCGTAGACGCATTCGAGCCTAGACCCAGTTTGACACATCCCCATTGGAATAAACGTGCGCGCTCAGCCTTACTCAACGTATACTTACGCATTCAGATCGGGATCCGGCTTTAGAATATGCAGGCGCGCTCAACCCTGCTCAACGTGTACGCATTTCGATCTGGATTCTGGACCCGACCGACTTAAACGTGTCTATGAAGCGACGCGTCGTGGACAAACGGCCTTCGTTGTTATCCGACTATATCCGGTCTGGTTCGGTTGCCGCAGTTCGGTCTGGTGCGCTACCCAGTCGAATCGGTCGCTCGATAGTGGTATTGAGGTTCCCGGAAACGGTGTGGTTTCTGATACAGAAATATACTTCGATTCTTGTTTCGAACTCGGAACCGGATCAGAACACGGGACGCGGATGGTTCTCTATGTACTGGCACCTCATAAATTTCGAGCTGTTATTTATTCAAGCCGTCACCAACGCGCTTTTATGTTTTTCCAATAGTCACAGTCGAAGGAAAGGATCGCGAGTGAGAAGGGGTGAGAGTGAACGTGACTGACAAGGGAACACCGCGAACCCGCACTCATCGATTGGATCGCAACTTTGTGGGTTTATAGAGTGACACAAGTCAAGAACAACTGCTACATTCGTGCCCTGCCGGGTGCCGTTTGAGGATGTGAAAACTAACCTCAAAGTCAAACAGACACTCCCACTTTTTCACGTATATCTCCTAAAGTAGAAGAGTCAGAAAAAAATGTTTCAAACAAAAGTGTAGTGGTGCAATAAGCGCTACAAACTTCCGTTAAGAAAATTTTGAAAAAAGTTTCTTTTCGTCAGGTATTTTATTTTTTAAACACTTTTCACCGAATATTAACGCTTCAGCGGGTGCGCCTCTGGACCTTCTATTAGAGCTGTTTCGATACTCGAAGCATTCATGTAACTTGATGTTCGCACCGAACGGGGCTCGGTTCTCCGAGCCGAGACCCGAACGGTTTCGGGTAGCTCGATTTTTTCGAACAGCTCTTATATTTCGGGTAACTCGAATGTTTCGAGCCGCCCGAATATGTCTTAGGTTGTGGTGAGCAACGTTTTGTCCGAAGTGGGCCACAAGTGGAAACCTACTACACTATGCGGGCCGGAATGTTAAATACATAAATATAACTAATCGAAGAGTTTTAATTTATGGGGTAAATTTGTTATTCCTGACATTGATTTACAATAAAACGTTATTTTTTATATTTGATGTTCCTGTTTATTAGTAATATATACACAGTAATATATACTTCATATTATAATACAAACAGGTATATGTATGAAAATTTAGAAAAATGATCGTCGTAATCGGCTCAATGATGAACGATTAAACAATTGTATTAGAAACCACTTAAAAGGGCATTAAATAAAGTACCAAATATACAGTTTTCAATTTTTTTATCATAATTAAGTTAACTGAAATGAATAAATAAATAAACGTAAAAAATATAAAATTATACAACATTAGAAAGGGATAACTTTATCCTATTTTTTGGCGCAAAATTCATTCCGATATCTTCTACAGTTCAAAAGATATATGCCATTGTTCAGGCGGGCAGTAGGTCAGCGGCTGGCGGGCCAAATGCGGCCCGCGAGCCGCGGGTTGCTCATCACTGTTTTAGGTAGTCAACTGTATGGTGCAGTGTGATAGCTTGGTGTAGCTGGAATGTTTTGTAAGCACCGAATATAAATTAAGATAGATGTATAATATGAGATGTATAGATACGAAAATATAAAACCATATGAAGTAATTTATACAACCCTTGCCTGGCGGATATTTTAACAACACATTGGATGCGGAGTGGATTTTGACCCATAATTTAATTCGTACACTTCGGGATAAGCTCCTACGCTTGAAAGACGTAGATTCTTAGCAGATTAATTTTTTAGTTTTAAGATTATTAATCACGTTATTAAGTATCCTCAAATTTTACAACCCTTTAGATTATATATTCCTCCTAAAAATCTTAGGCACTGCTCACTCCCATAAATAGAATTTGTCTTGGAACGCACTATCAACTCACCTCTTCAAAAAAAATAGTTCCATTTAAACAACCGAACTTGATCATCGTATCTTTTAAAATAATAATCGAAAAAAAAATCGTCTGCGCTAATAAAATTCAGTGTGGTTGATAAATTTTTACTAACCATTTTTTCAAACACATAAGTGATATTGTTTTTTTACTGTTACCTTCTAGGGTGCATGTTATATGCTGACCAAATTCAAGCACGTATCATGTAAAGAAGAAATACTGCAGTTTAATTATTTTAAATATACACAGCAATTCTTTGTCATGTATCAAAAAAGAAAGCGGATGCCAAGAAAAGTCATTAATATTAAAGTAACGCAAAGTTATCCAAACTGGGTCGTGTTTGATCTTATTTTCATCAGCAAAATCTCATTAATATATGAGAAATATTTGTATAAGAATAGAACCCAAAATATAGGAATTTAAATTCTCTTTACTGGATAATTCATCTTACAATTAGCATATTCTGTAGGTTTTACATTCCAACCGATGGCTTAGAAACATGGCATCGGCCGGCGGTTGGTTGTGCTTCACGGTTCTGTGGGGGATATCCCTAGTGAGTGGGGATAGAAAGTCAGGTCGTCCGAACTGAGGTTTTGTCATGTCCATTAAATCATTACTGCGGAGCAGAGGTCTACGAGTGGGGACCTCGTGCGCTCGTTCCCCTTCTACGCGCCGTTGCCGAGAAAGGGTGGAATACACAGAGGCTGACGAAAAGCAAATATTTTGCAGACTCTGCTATCGTGGAACTATATTCGGGCGAACTTGATTCGCACGCAATTAAAGACAAATCTAAGATCGTGCGAATACATCTGAACTGTAACCACAGCCAAATGCGCATTGCTCGCACATAGGGGAGACCGGGGTAAAGTGAACCTCGGGGTAAAATGAGCTTCCTTAATTTGTTCTTTAACGATAGAATATATTTACAAATTTTGGTGACGTAATAAATGTATGTAATATAAGAATGATAATTATGCACATTCAGATATCGAAAAATGTAAATTCATTTAAAAAATTAAGAATTAATTTTTAGAGACTTCCGATTGGTTTTCTTTTCCATTTAGCTTCTCGGATAAATTAGTCATAAATGTGTTATTTTCTCTCCAGATTTTTTCTGCGCGTTTAAAACAAGTTTATAAACATACACGTACACGCGTTTGCGAAAACATTAATCCTAACATTATTAAAGAATTAATTTTCCACTGACAAGGAGAGTCTGGGGTTTAAAATTAATTAAAGAATAAGAAAAAAACTTTAAGTACGTTATACTCTAAACACGATTTTTGCGCACCATCGCCACTGTAAAAAATTTAATTCTGGACCGACTGTAAAAATTCAAACATAATTCTATTCGTAATTACACCTGCCGCCACCTCATCCACTATTATAAATTGTCACGTACTCATTTTTGTGCAAAAAAAAAAAATTTCGGCACACCTTGGTTTAAAGTTTAAAAAATGTCTCGTATGAACAAATTTTACTATATATTTTCAATATAATTTTGCACGAGAAAATGTGATCTTGTACGTAACAACTGTTATACAATATGGAATAGGATACGAGTTATATGAGGTCATTAAAGTAGGTGAATCACCCTGTACATTCGAAGTCCCTACGTGTCTTCTAAGTTCCACTCTGCCGCATATCCCCTGAGGGAAATGCATTTTCATTTCAGTTCTCTTTGCAATCTCTTCTCGGTTTTATTCAAAGTCAATGCTCTCTGTAGTGTATGCCGCTGCTTGATACAAATTTATACCTTAAAGCACTGTGCACTGAACGTAAAAATTGCTCAGGTAGGCGTGACAAGAGCTCTGAAGCTCCAATTTCGATGTAATGGAACGAATACGTTTGCATCGTAACTCAGTCAGAAATTCCGTTCTTCGTCTGTGACGATTAATCCCTTGCTCTGTATTCTCGCAGGGATCGATTGTCGACGTACTGACGAGAAATCGTCGTGGCGAATGTTGTGGTCAGGCGGCGCACAGAAGCTGGTATGTGCAGGACATGGTAGTGCCGGGTCCGCTGCGATCAAGGTTGAAACCAATAAGTTGCGCAACGCTTTGAACAGTCCCTTGGTTTGTGGCTTTGTGACTAAATAGTAATATCGGGAATATCGCGGCGATACTGTCTTCCATTGGGTTTGTAAGGCCGCGTACAGACTTGAGCGCAAACACGAACGAGGCAAGCCGAGGCCGAATAAGTGGCCGAAGTATGGACGTCGTTCCGAGGCATGCGAAGTGCCTCGGGACCGTTCGCCGCACGCCTTGGGCTGTTCGCCGCACGGCTATCGATCCAGGAAAGATAATTCGTTGTCGGTGTGGACGTCGTTTCGAGGCATGCGAAAGATGTCGGTCCATCAAAGAAAATTCGTGCTCACGTACGGACACGTCGAGAGCAATGGAAAGACGAGCTTTCTTCTATACGTGTTTGTTTGTGTTATCTGGCAGTGGCTGTTGGATTCAGTCGCCGAAACAAGGAGTTTACTGTGTCGCGTTCACTGAATGGCAGGATGGATGCTTTTGGTTTTTCGAGTGGGACTTAGGTCCAACCAGGTGTCCGCACATATACACGTATATCCGCCAGTGCCGTCTTAACGTAGAGGCGAAAGAGGCAGCCGCCTTAGGGCCCCGTAGCTCAGGGGGCCCCTGAAAAATTGGGAAATTAATAAAAAATAGGGTTGTAAAAGCTAGAAAAGAATAGGAAATGGGCCCCCCAACTGTGAAAGAAAGAAAATAACGAATAGGTACACCAAAATTTAGATTTTAAAATGGGGCCTTTTTCTCGTGGAATGCGCCACACGTTTAATCTTACTTATTTAATTGTTTTCATACTTATTCGCTTCGCATGTTAGCGCGGTATTTTTGATTTTGTTTAATTTAGAATAATTTAGAGGGCCCCATATGGAGGGCCCCATAGAGGGCCTCTGAAAACGATAACACGGCACTGATATCCGTATGTGTATGTGAATATACATACAGTGTGCCCGAGTTAACTTAGAACGATTAAATGTTTCATGAGCAGGAAGGTAAACATATGGAGGAATTGTTCGCACAAAAGTTTTTTGGTACAGAGGAGGACATCACATGGTGTACTATTACTGCACAGAAAGAAGGTTCCTGGCAGGCGGTGCAGACCACCGCTGTGACGATTAGTTTTTGTCACCGATTAGTGCAAATTCATAAAGACAGGGTACATGTATTTTTATTATTAGCGGATTCGGCCACATCTACTTACCACAATGGCGGAGGTTCAGACGGAGCTAGCGGTGCGGGTGGTCTGCACCGCCTGCCAGGAGACTTCTTTTTGTGCGGTAATAGTATCTACATAATTTTTCTGTAGGTGCAGTGGTGGAGGTTCAGTTCAGGTTTAGAGCTGAACTGAATTTTTTTAAATATAATGCTACATCTTTTTATTTATAATATGATATCCTTTTTGAGACGAGTTGAACGAAGTGCAACATGAAGTTACTTTCATCCCATAGAAGGTCGTAAAAGCGGGGCCCCAAGGATTGAGGTGAATGCGGCTCTCGACTCTCCGGCCAGCTGATCCCTTCACGACGCCGTGACGATTGGCGCGAAACAGCTGACACCGTTTTCGACGCAATAGACGATTACCGCTTACAATTAGTCTGATTCGGACAAGTAAAGACGGTCAAATTGCCCCCATGGGAGTTTTTCCGGACTTCCCAATTTTGTAGTGTACACTACTTCAAATCGTATTGTAGAGAATTAGGCTCCAAAGCTCAGCCGTTTGTTTATAATATCGGCTTAAAATTTAGTTTAAAGAAATTTAGATTCACAAAGAAATGTAGGTAAACCCACCAATAAATGAACACTTAAGGATAATGAATGAACACTATTATAAAATTATGTTTGCAGCGCGATTGATTCCACGTGCTGTAAAAATTGTTTGGATATGAAGCAAGAAATTAAAAGAAGTCTCTAATTAATTAGTTGCTTATTTTAATAAATTATTTTACTCATTTTAATAAAAAATGTCTATTCACTGGTACGTGTTCATTTACTACTACATCCACCCTTAGCAAATCACCGAAACAAATCACAGGATTAAATAAAATTTAAATACAAAAAGAAACTTTCACTACTTCTTTAGGAAGGGAAACTTAGGAAGTCCTCAAATACATATGTTCAGTGTGCAATAAAATAATAGCATTTATGACATTCTGTATAAGCCAGGTATTTGGGGACTTCGAGGATGCATACCAGTCCATTCTTGGCTGCGCATTTGAGAAACATGACTTTAAAAGAAAATGAATGTACAGGGTGAGTCAATAAGAACTGCCATCTGAAATAACTCGTTATTTATTAATTTCATAAAAAATATATTAAAAACGCTTTGTCACTCAGAAATGGACTACACTTTTCCTTCTGTGCGTCCACAAATGTCCACGTGTTTCCCTGACAGTGCGGCAGGAAACGAAATTACAATTAACACATTCGCCACTGTGACGGTCACTGTTCACGCGAAACCGGTGTGTATTTATGAATTTCTCTCCCGGAAAGCATTTACCGCATGGAGTTCATTTTTCTTTTTTTTTATTTCAATGTGAAAGATTTGGCCAATTAGAATAACTTTTTTCAAGCTGAAAAACAAACTCATAATGGCTGCAAATATAACATGAGTCCACGTCCTTTCATTTAACGACAACCGTTTTAGAAACTCATTTCTGTTTCACACTTTGTCACCATTGCTCTTTTAAGTAGAATAAGTTCTGTAAAAAAATATGCTTCCGCTTTTACAAAAAAATTCACAAACATACGCCTCTTTTTGGCCTCCTGACTAGGTAGCCCCTTAAGGTAGGCTCTCAGTGTGCCTCGTCTCGCCTCGGTGCAACTTCTTTTCTCACGTACCTACATCTAGACTCGCGTCGCCTCGATTTTGCCCTACCTGAAGTTTTCAGCTTGCCCTCGGTTCAAATGTTTGGACAGTTGTTCAGAGAACCTCTTCCTGCGCAGTCGTCAATCCAGGGTGCATAATTATGCTTGCACCCACTCACACTACGCCTCGCCACTCTTCCTCAAAATATTCTCGAGGGGAAATCCGCAGATCAGCGTCGCGCTGAGCGAGGTGGTACAAGGCGTAGTGTGAGAAAAATTGTCAAACTGCATAAGAAAAGCATAGGAAGAATGAAATGAGCCGAGGCGAGGCGTAGTGAGAGCCTTTCGTTACACATCTACCCGCTTCATGATTTTATTGCCTACGTGTGGACTACATGCGACGAGCAAAACTTTTGCCAGATCAAGAACAATACTGACCCTTGATGGTACTTGTCTTCTGATTCCACTGGTTAGGAAATAGGAGTCAACTAATTTGAAGAAAATTGTCCCCACACCAGTGGCGGATTTAAGAAAAAAGGCCCAGGTGGCAAATGTTCTGAGGGACCTATTTTTCGGGGAAATGAAGAGATAGGGACTCACAAGGAACACCGCGAACCCGCACTCACCCCGCACTCACGCACATACTATACTAAGAATAAACAACAGCCACACGGCTTCATTCGGGCAGATCCGAGCAGCGTTCCCGTTACCCCACCATACCCGTTGGGGGCCCAGCAACTTCAACTGCCAATCTACGATCATCAGGTGGTGGTGGCTGATTTCTCCTAGCGCGCTGCTCGCGAAACCGAACTCATCAGCCAATATGTCTGAACACGACCTTAGTACGTTTCTCGAAATCGTTCGACATTTTCTTCAAATTATGCCAGCGAAGGCCATATCGGGCTATTTGGGAGCCCGGTCTCCATGATGTTTACCATAGCCGCGCGGAAGGGGAGCTCGAAAGCCAATGGTAAGGTGGGCGCGTCACGGATAGGGAAACCTGTAGTAGTGTGCGGTGCAGCCTCATACCCGTACGATAGGCTGAAATGACTGGCCCTCTTAGGAGCCCAAGTGGCAGCGATCACTGGGGTCCCAAAGATTCCCAGTCATTCAAGCCTATCGTACGGGTATGAGGCTGCACCGCACACTACTACAGGTTTCCCTATCCGTGACGCGCCCACGTTACCATTGGCTTTCGAGCTCCCCTTCCGTGCGGCTGTAGTAAACATCATGGAGGCCGGGCTCCCAAATGGCTCGAGCTGGCCTTCGCTGAATTATGCTATACTATATTTAAATATAAATTTTTCGAGATCAATTTTAATTAACCATTTACAAGATTGCACTTATGATTAAAATTACATTACCTTCATCGTACAGAACAAAATGTTTATAAACCTGTTGAAGTATTATGAACTAATTAACACAGTGAAACATTTTCGTAAATTTTTTGAACGTTTCACCCTATAAAACATTCGAATTTATTCAAGGTTCGCATTTCAAATGTAAGTATCCATCGGCTGCATTAACTGTGGCATTGATTCGATCGAATCCGATGCTCATCGTGCAATGGTTATCATGGGACACGAAACGATTCGTGGAATGTCGACGACTCCGGCGAAATACGTGTACTTCGCTTAAAATTAAAACGATGCAATTTCGGTGGCCACGAATGGGTATAGTTAGACGAGCATTACTCCTGCCGTGACGTTGCATACGTTCACGACTCAATTATTCCCCCGACGGATAGCGATGCTCCTCAACGTTCCGTTTGCAATGATAATTGGATATCGATCGTACCGCAAAGAAATATAATTCGCATCTGGACTCCCAGTAAAGTCACTTAACCTTAGGTGGTAGAAAAAGGTTTGATAATTAGTTCAGATTTTCAATTTTGCTCCTTAATTTCTACAAGGTAGATTGTGACGTTAGCAATCGAATAATAGCGTCATTTTTGATAATCAAGTGTATAAAGGCCGCATTGAGGTTCACTTCCCGATCAAAATATCAACCGAAAAAATTTACATATTTTCATCCCACAACATCTCAAGCATGACTATGTTAAATTTTAGAACGAAATTCCGAATGGTATGCAGTAATCGTCCGTTATAAGTCCGTTTTTTCCGCCCGTTGAGAGTCCGGCGACTATCCCCACCATTTCTTGGAAGCCTGCGGACGAGAGTGAGAGAACCGGACAACGAGCGAGAGGACACGAAAGCGTCGACACGAAGTTGCCGTCGGGTACGAAAGAGAGAAAGCATGATACTTTGTCTCGCTCCGTCTTTCAGCTCCAGCTCGGGCGCGACCCGCGTGCGGGCCCCTCCAGCTGAAAGACGGAGCGAGACAAAGTATCATGCTTTCTCTCTTTCGTACCCGACGGCAACTTCGTGTCGACGCTTTCGTGTCTTCTCGCTCGTTGTCCGGTTCTCTCACTCGCGCCACTGGCCGCGCGGAACCATGTCCGCAAGCCACTATGAGTCCGCCGCCAGCCCCGTTCGACGGACTCATAACGGGCGATTACTGTGTACTCTACACTCTCTACAGCAACAGTCGGGCTGCACTCGGATCTCTACTGAATGTAGTAGTGTGATCCAGTCTGGTGTTAGACTCGGTGGACACGTTGATGCAACTGGTAACAAGCAACCGCGTCAGACTACTGTGTATTCCAGGACACGCCGGAATCGAACAAACACATTGTCCGCGAACTTTTTCGTCTGTTCCTGTCTTGTTCACACCGCCACAAACATGAACAAAACTCAGTGTACGAATCGTATGTGAACCACCTCAAGTTCGCACGAGAGCTCTGTTTAACGGGGTGTTCTCCAAATTAGAACTGCTCGTATGGGCTCAGGCGCAATAGTCCAGCAGAGAGTCGTGCCTGCGCGAAACAGGTTTGCTCTAATGTGGAATGCAGTGTAGTGTAACTGCCCGTTTTTCAACGCCATCTTCGGGAATTTATTTAACAAAAACTATAAGTTTACACTATCTGGCGCTTTGTCTGCATATAAAGGTAGGTTTAAAGTAATACTCAGAATTTTTTTGATCCAGTTTATTGCACATATACATGGATATAGTCGGTGCCAGAAACTTCTTCAAACAACTTCTTTTCCGACGGGCGTTGGTGTGGGAACTGTTCTAGTCATCCAAACTGGAAAAACAAAAGATTTATTTTTTTATGTTTGTCGCTGTGGTTGAAAGCACGGACGAGTGTGTATATTGTATGAAAATAATTCTACAGAACGAAAACAGCTTAATTTATCAGCAAAAATCGAACATATTTTTCAAACTGCTGCCATTGTGCAAATTTTGTATTGATAGGGGGGCTCTGTGGTCCCAACCATAGCGACCAATACAATAAAGAAAATGAACCTTAAATAACTATTGTTTTCCATTTTGGACGACTAGAACAGTTCCCACACTAACGCCCGTCGGAAAAGAATTTTTTGAAGAAGCTTGCACCACCGACTATATCTATGTATATGTGCAATCAAAAAGATAAAAAAAAATGTTGAGTGTTACTTCAAACATACCTTAATATACCAGCAAAACGCCAGATAGTACAACGTTATAATTTTTATTAAATAAATTCCCAAACACGGCGTTGAAAAATGGGCAGTTACCTCTGCTGCTACGCTGAACGGCCCCCCTCCATACCTACCAGACTCTGACGATCACAGTGGATTTCTCCTTCTTTCCTTCTCTTTTCGACTGGGATCGTCAGAGTCTGGTAGGTATGGAGGGGGCCCGTTCAGCATGGCAACAAGGCGGAGGTGCCCCCGGTGGCCCGCGAGCCACCAGTTAGTCAACCCTGCACTAGGATACCCACCTAATAGCTTACGTATTGGGAGCTGGACTGGAGCACATAACCGGAGTGAGGCAACAAATTGTTTAACGCTATGACTGATTGTGAGTTTTATGGTGAAATAAAATCGAAATAAAACCGTTCGAAGGGGAAATAAAATCAAGAGTAACAGAGGCAGGTTAACATGC
This sequence comes from Andrena cerasifolii, assembly GCF_050908995.1. NCBI lineage: Eukaryota > Metazoa > Arthropoda > Insecta > Hymenoptera > Andrenidae > Andrena > Andrena cerasifolii. The sequence continues at coordinate 4,895,812 of NC_135121.1, read as the reverse complement.
TCGCGATTCAAAAGCGGTCTAATCGGCACTCGGAATGAGTCACACACTAACGAAATTTTTTGTTCAACCTTCGCGAAATTGATACCAATAGATTCCTGAAATCTTACAACATAATTAGAACTAGTCTAAATAACACAGTCCTCCGGCTTATTTTAGCCAGGAAAGTGCCAGGGATTCATTGATACCCCTTTCATGAAGATGCGATAAAAAATAGACAACTTGAAAATTTCAGTGGTGCAGGACTCATTCCAACCTTATCACGTTTGGTTCCCGGGTATTAGGTTGTGGTGGGTTACTGGTCTCTGTGACCAAAGAATATGGAAGGTGTGATCCGTGAGCCCCTAACCGGGCTATAGTGTATATTCTGTATCTCGGAATTCAAAAGAAGATTTAGACTACGTGACTTCTAGCCACTAGATCTTGCGAAACGTGCAGAACATACAGGACGATTGAATTATACACGTGTTTTCTTGTAAAGTCTCCACTGCATTCACTCTGACTGCAAATTCTTGCTGTGGAACTCTCGAAAGCAAAATAAGGGCTGTTTGCCTTCAACTCCACTTGGAACGTCAACACTTATTAATACCTCAATATACGACGGCGAGAAAAATCCAAAAATTTCAAAAGCCAAATTCAAAATACTTTGCAAGGTGTTCAGTTTTCGAAACTTTTATCTTGATATGTACTTCAATATGCAGCACAAGGTGTAGTATCAATTTATGTGGACAAATACATATGATCCTACACAAAAACTGGAGCTGCAAATCACAGTTGCACTATTCCTATGCAGGAAGTAACATCATATTTCAAATTTAGGTCCTATTAAATCGTTCAACATTTTCTGTTGCCTCTTTCATTACTAGCCATAGAGGCATTATACAATCAAATTGCGTAATTCACTATATAGGAAGCATTGTACATACCAGCAATAACGTATTTAGTGGGAAAGGGATGGCTGTAATCATTTGTTGTATGTAAATAAACTGTAACCCTTACCTACTGGAGTACCAGACCTTGTATTAGTTTTAATTCTGACATGGAAAGTAAACAGGATAAGTGGATAAGGAATAATACGTTTTCATACATTCTGAACAGCTTCAGACTTGTATACTAGGGTGGTCCTTATTTTTCAACTTCCGTTTTTTTTTTGGTCGAATCATTCTAAATTGTGGCACTTGGTGAGAAAATGGTATGTGTAAAATTTTAAAGTGATTGGACAACGGGAACCCGTGCCACATTTGGGTTAAGGGGGAACAACACCTTGAAGCCCGGAAAAAAAGTACAATTTTTTGGAATTTTTTGTTAGATATCCATACTTCGTAGGAAAGTCATTGATATGGGGTTGAAATGTGCATGTAGTGGGCAGTATTTTAGAATTTTTATGTGACAAAACATACTGTTTTAATCAACATACATATTATTATTATACATCTAATAAATTGTGCTTTCATTAAAAAATATTCACCGATACTTCAAAAATAGCCAAAACAATTATATTCGAAACTGACGAGAAATCACTAAAATTTCAAAACTTTAGCTCAAACGTGGCACGGGTTGCCATTGTCCAATCACTTTGAGATTTTGCACATATTATTTTCTCATCAAGTGTCACAATTTAGGGGGTGCGATAAAAAAAAACTCATAAAAAATGTTGACCCCTATAGCTAAGGACCACCCTATTGTATACCTACACTGTGTCTCACCATAGTAGGATAAGTTGAAACATCCAATAAGAATCGTTCGTTTAAGGGGTTATGCCTACCTGCAAGGTCTGAAAACACAAGTATTTTCGGGATTTTTTTTAACACACTCGAAGACTTTTTTTTAAATAAACCTTTATGTATTCGAAAGTGTACATGTTAAACTACTTGTGGTAATTTTTGCGGTGGAAAATATACATAAATAAAAAAATATATCAGCGATCTCCCGGCAGCGATTTTTTTTTACAGTAGTTTGCGGTGAACATTCTAATTCTGACCTGGTTCATCTGAAGTAAAAAATTCGCGGGAATTTAGTTAGTATATTGGATTATCTTGTCCTTAATCGTTTATTATTCCAAGATATTAATTTGCTACAAAATGGCAACTGTTCATAGCAAAAGTATCGATTTTCACCACAGAATCGCGCTCATGTTTCATCATTTTCCATCTCTAAAATAACAACTACCCAACGGGAATGAAAAACCCACGATTAAGGACAAGCTAATCTAATATACTGACTAAATTTGGTCGAATTTTTTATTTCTGATGAACCAGGTCGTAGCTATAGTGATCACCGTAAAAAAAAAATCGCTGTCGGGAGATCGCTTATAATTCCATTATTTATTTAGTTATCGCATTGCAAAATAAACTACAAGAACTTTAAAATATATACATTCGAATATACTACCGTTAATTTAAAAAAAGTCTTCAAATTGAAGGAAAAAAATCCCGAATATACTTGCCTTTTCAGACCTTGCAGGTAGGCTTAACCCCTTAACATTGTGTATGTACATCACGGTTAACGAATAGATTTCAACGATGTATCCTGCCGTGTGGCTGTTTTGAGAGATCGTGTAAACTCTGTTAAATAACGCTCGAATTTAGCTTAATACCATTTAATGCAGTGCTGTCCACGGGTGAAGCCCCGTCCTCGCCTTTGTTCCCTCCCATATGCCGTATTTTGTTGGTAGGTGAAAGCGGCTAAGCTCCAGAGCTTACATCAGACAGCACTGATTTAATGAAACGATCGCAAAAGCTGCAATACCTGACGATGGTTGTTACGAAGGCCGAAAAATCAAAAACTCCATAGCCACCACAAAGGCTAAAGGTATAGCTGATACAAAGACCTGACAAGGAACACTATTCAATTGATGATGGAGTGGCGCAGATTTTTTTATATAGATCGAAAGTATATGTCACAAAGGTCAGAAAAATGTAAACTAAAGATGCTCCCAAAAGCTGGTCTGACCTTGAAAAATCAACAAAGATGGAGCAGGGGAAGAAAGAAAATTGAGGGAAAGAGAATGACAAATCTGTTTGTTCAAATTTAAATATCTCTATTATATGAAAATACATTATAGCAAATTAATGATAATAGATTAATGATAGATTGTAATTAGAAAAAAAATTATAATAAATGATAATAGGTACTAATGAAATCAAAACAGTGGGTAATATTAACCATTACATTCGTGATAATCTTGTCGACAAGAAGGTTTAAACAATGATTGAAGCAATAATAAATTTCAGAATAACTGCAACGAGCGAACATTGTTTATTTCATACCTTGATCAACGAGAGAGTCTAAACATGTCACTGACATCATTAGTATTATCATTTATTATCATTAATTTTTTCTAATTATTATCTATCATTAATGAATTATCAATCATTCACTATAATGTATTTTCATATAATAGAGATATTTAAATTTGAACAGACAGATTTGTCATTCTCTTTCCCTCAATTTTCTTTCTTCCCCTGCTCCATCTTTGTTGATTTTTCAAGGTCAGAACCCAGTATCCCGTATAAAATTTTTGCATGATCCAGAATTTCTTCCAAAAGGGTCGAGAGACGCATTTTTCATTTAACAGCCAAGATAGATTTATATAAAACGTGAAAATATAACAGTAACAGATTTTGCCACAAAAAAGAAATAGATTCTCTGACGCTACATTAGACGCATTGTGCTATTTAAAAATAAATTTTAAAATCAGAAAGTAATTTTTAAAGTAAATTTTTTATTAAATAAATAAATTTACCAATTATATTTAATATCTATTTTTTCATTTACACAAGTTTTGTATAAATTAGACAGGAATAATCATTTAGTTAAAGTTTTCTTGTATTTTTGATAAATATTATCAACATTATTCCAAAAATATAATTTTTGCAATATTTTTTTCAATTTCTCGAGAATTCTCAAGAAATATGATCTCATTTCTGATTTCTCGAGAAATAAAAAATATGGAGAAATCAGGAGCACTACAAATGATAGATCTAATTAAAAGAAGTAAGATTTTGTCCTGAAACTTTTTTCTATCTCTTACAGTTCGCGAGTTACAACACAAAATCGGAATATAGTCGAATTTTCAGGGGTTAACTTCACCTTCTTTGAGTAAATTTGGGCAGCAAACAAAAATTGCGATGTAAACAGGAGGAAATCCTCTACACATTCACAAAGTTTCAGAATTTTTGGAAAATTCGAGTTTGCGATCTTCTCTTGTACAGAAGCAGGACACCAAAGTATTACATTTACTTGTGGCGATACTAAAAATGTCTCATATATTACGTGAATAGTGTCAAAGGCGAATATGTTGCACGAAATGTTTTCCAGTCAATTTTTTTTAAGAGTTCTCGAGCTTACCGATGTTACCGATGTTTTTTACATGTAAATTCTTATTTTGTATTCTGTAAAATAACATGGATAATGCGGAACAAAATATTCCTCGCTTCATTTACGCCGTTTAAAATTATCCATATATGTATAAAAGATTTTTCGTATCGTTGCGATTAAAGGAGATAATTTTATGTTTTTTTTTTTCAAATTGGACACCTTTTATACTTAGATTTCGTGTTCTGTATTTGTAGTTTCAATCGTTCCGGATTTACACAGTAACTACTCGAGCGCTACCCTTTTACGTGTAGATTGTCGGTATAAATGTTCAACTTTGCTATGCTTGTTAGATCTGCTGAACTGGAATTTGAATGATGAGATAGTGTTCATAAAAAGAGGCAAGGGGAAAAGGAGGATCTAGCGGCATAGATCCTCCGTGCAGACAGCAGCGCTATTAGATACGCCCATCTCAATCAACGCTCTGCGGATGGTCATAAATTCTTCTGCCGTAATAAAGAGGAAAGGTGGCGAGAGAGCGGGGGTGGGAGAAGCGTCGAAACGAGCTGGTGAGTTACGCGTGTTGAAAATGTATCGGTGGTCTATACTACCTACCTTCAATTTCCACCTTTTCGTTCTCTTTGATCGTGTTCACACTTGCCCGCACAGCCAATCCCGCATTCACTAAAAGTGTACCACAATGCAACAGAAATTTAAATAACCACGTTTCGTTTTGAATAATCAGAAAAGTCTGGCAGTGGCTGTTCTCATAGCTCCTGACGATCGCTTGAAGCTAGTTGATTACTGATTATTTAGAACCCTGCGTGTTTCTGAAACTTACTCAATTGTAAGCACCCGAATGCTTTTACCAGTAGTGTTGGCTAGAACCGTGATTTGTGAATCACGAGTGATCCGATCACGTTCATTCCCAATCACGGTGATTTTTCACAGTGATTCGTGATTTTCCTGATCGCTTCTGATTGGTGCAGGCAGAACAGTAATTCGCGATTTTCGTGAGCTGATTGGTGGGAAGCATAACTGCTCTTTGCACGCGCCACATAACCCCAATTTCTAATTTCTCTTGAAACATTCTTAAGTCCTCACTGTGCTTATAGAATCTCAGTTGTATATTTTGAACCAATGTAAGCGTTCTTGATCTATTTAAATTAAAGAATATTTATTCACTTTAGTTAAAAAGTATAATGTACATGTGAATAGTTTAGCCAATCAAATCAGTGCGTGCGCACATTGACTATTTGTGAATTTATATACTAAGTATATATTCGCTGAATTAGCACGCTTTGACAGTAGCACAAGCTATGTACAGTGAGTAAAAAAAGTATTTGGACGGTTTTTAAAATCGCATAACTTTTTTAGAATTGGTCCAAACGACTTGAGTTTTTTTTAGAAGCTAGAAGGATTAGTTTGCTAAATGGCGTAGTTGGTCGTTTTGAAAAAAAAAATGCATTTGGTCAGCATAGAAAAAAAAATTGTAAAGGTTGTTTTTTTAATAATAATAATAATATTCTGAAAAATGAAAGCGAGTCCGGGGAATGGGGCAAATTTTACAACATTTTCAATTACCGGTGATTGACATATGAGTCAATATTCGTGTTGACTCGGCAGTTACCGGATGTTCGCGAACGTTCGAAGGAACTAACCTATTTTCGAATCGATCTAGATGTTTACATTAAAGTAACAATATTTGAGAACTTTTAAGAGAATTTTTAACATTAAAAAATTTATTGGCAGATCTGAATACGAGTAAAATTATAATAACATAACAGTAATGATTCGCTTAACAAAGCATTAGAGGTTATAACGTCACCTTGACCTTCGGTAAAGCCAGCATACAGTTTGGCAATCCAAGGAGCAAGTTACACGACAAAATTAAAAATAAATATACGGACAAAAAAACTGGACCAGAATGTGTTTTAACTGCTGCTCGTGAGAATGTTTTAGTTAAGTGAATAATACATCTAGACAGTGTCCGGTCGGTCGGGCACGGTAAATAGTTCTCAAGCTTTAAGTGAGTCCGGTAATTACAACAAAATGTTGTTTTACATATTTTACTAATATCTCTTTAATCTTTCATTATTTAGTTAAATAAAAAATTGCTGAACTTACGGAAATACTTAATAATCAGTTCAATGCAAAAAAAAACCCAGAATATATGAAAACTTATGTTGAAATTCTTAAATAACATGGCTGTTGTAAAGGTATTTACAAATATATACAGGCCTGGTATGGAATTCCTACACGTAGTGGAAGGGGAACCTGCGCACGCGTGGCATGTTCCCCCTCCATTACGCGTAGGATTTTTCTGGCAAGCCCAGTAATACCATTGCAATCTCTACTACCACAATCTCATTAACACATATGTATATGCCTTCTAAGTCACGACGCCTCTCGCGGCGGCCAGGGAAACTAAACAGAAATCGGCACACAAAATCGATGGGGTAAAAGGTACAGAGTCGGAACACCTGTCTATTACACAGTGGTGTAGACACGCGGGACATATCTTCCGCAGGATTTTTCTGGCAACTACTTGCAGGCAAGAACTTGCGTAAAAAAAATGCTGTAGTGTAAACACTCATGCAAGGTTCTTGCGCAATAAATGTCGCAAGTTTGTTGCTAGTGGCCACGAGGCTTAAAGTCGAAGTAAGCAACTCTTCGCCGACGGGCAGCGAGCGCGTCGACAGCCGAGAGCAATAAGACCAGTGTTCCAGATAATTCATCTACTATAAAACACTGAAATGTTTGAATTCCCCATACACCTTTATGAGAGTATAACCGCTGGATTGGTGAGATTTTCCTCATAAAAATGCAGTCCAAACACGACGCAACTCTGTCTACATATACTATTATACGTAATGAGCACTTCCCGCTCCGGTAAATGAGACTGGAAAATCCGAAATACATAATGGTTAGACTCATTTTCATTGTAAAAATCTCATCTCATCAATCCTAATATCTTCGTGAATATTTAAAATTTTCACTTTTCATTAGTGGATGAGTCACGTCGCGTACAGGGTTTATCGCTTTTAACTGCCGGTCCTCAACTGAAAGTGGGTCGAGGATCCCTCGCTGTAACTCTGTTTAGCTCTCTGTGGATGTCACTCTTTTAGTTTCTTTTCGTCAAACGGCTCGGACGAAGCCCCAGTCAGACGTGAAATAATGAGGAGCTACGTACAATACTTTCCCATCTCTGCGTTGTACAAGAATGGTCAATGTCTATCAGCACGCATAGATTTGGTTTGTGAATTCACAATTGAAAAATACCAAATTATAGTGTGGAATCGTGTTATAAAATCCTACCAGCGGCTAACGCGAATAAAATTACTGACTACTTTTTACTTTACATCAACTAAATGTGGCGGTTCTTACGTTAGCTGCGATGTGCACAAATAGCTAACGGTGTGCACATTTTTGTGTTCGACGACGTTATGAATTTTGGGTGATTTATTGTCATTTATGTTCTCTGAACGGCTAGAGCAGCGAAGGGAATTCTTACTTCGTAAAAATATTATCTCAATGTATATAAGAAAGAAGAAACAAAGGCAACAGCAGCTATTCGCTACTTCGACAGTGGGTGGCTAAATTGAATTGTCCGTCATTGCTATATATGTAACTAGCGTCCCCCATCTCGGCTCGCCCGAGATATTAGCGTGGCTAATTCATGTTTATTAGAATTATTATCTTTTAAGGAAACTTATTTTGAAAAAAAAGAGCTTGATTTCTTCGTAATATTTCGGAGAAGATAACATTCTAGGTGTAATGATTTTCTGACTAATAGGATAAATTGTTGTTGCGCATCACCTGCCGCAGCAATGATGGCAAATATTATCCATCGCTTCTATTTGAACTTCTCCTAAGTTAACATACCTAGTTAATTCCTGGATCATAATTCACAATGCAAACCTTCCGGCAACATTCACTCTTTTATAAGTCCAGGATTTACCAGTGTATCTTAATATATAAAGCAGAAAGTGTTTGTGTGTTTGTCGCCTAAAAACATTCGAACGGTAAACTCAAGGGGGGGTCATAAAATTTGTCCCAGCTCATTTTATTACCTACCTAATTCACATGAACGGGGTGCTATTTTCACAGAAAAAGATAAATAAATCAAAAACAATTTTTTTTTATAAAATCAGTACCTAAAAATTTTGGGTGAAGCTGAGTAGCAAGCAAAGCTAGTATTGCATGCGTCTCGAGCAGGAGTGGATGGATCTTGACAAATTTGATCGCACCCGGGGCATAGTACCATCCACCCGAGGTACACATAAATCTGCAATCGTAATTTCTAACCAGACGGTCGTTCTAACATATATGTCCGCGGCAATCCACTTCCCTAGCGAGAAAGCGCGCGAAAAGCTTTGCCATCTGGTGGTGACATCAGGGTACTGCTGTGGGCAAGGTATCGTGCGGGCCGAATATGCGCATGCGCGTGCGAAGTAGACTGCCGTATACACGGGTCACGTGGTTTGCAAAACAGCCGTACACATGAAACGTTTACACATAAATTACATGCTAATAACGCGTTTCTGAGACACGTTACGTAGCCTATGTCCATCCTAGAGTATGCAGGAATAACGTTTTAAAATTGGAGGAAGATCGGTTCAATTGGTATTGAGTTTTGCGCGAACATAAAAATCGGCTCTCTCTTTATATAATAGTATAGATACGAAGAGTATATTAGTTATGAGAAGCGAGTAGGTAGCTATATGTAATCCAGTCGATAATAAAAATAGTAATGGCTATTATTCATAGGTATTTGAAAATAAAAATTGATCTCCTAAAGAAACAATTTCAAAATGTATTTTAACTAATAACTACTTAAAATAACGTTCTATAACTTAATACAATAATTATTGAATTTTCAAATAATTATGATTGATTATTTAACAAAAAGTTGTCACTATAGCACACGTTTCTTACTTCTAAGGAACGCTTTTCAGCGTTCTTTTTTGCACTGAATAAGCTTTTTAAAATACTGTTTGTAAACGATATTAATTTACGATTCTTATGGAGATGCTTAGGCTAGCCCAATTAAACTGATGGATTTAATGAAAGCCACTGTATATGTATATTACGATGGGTTTCAATTCACTGCTTACAGGATATATAGTAGCTGACTAACGTTTTTCCTTCGCAGTACACTTTCTACTGAATTATATATGATTCGAAGTGCTGTCTCTGCAGTATGCAGAACCACCCGCATGTACCTACTTACTCTGCTATATTTAAAACGTTCCCTGAAATTAGAGCTCCTATTTGGCGCATAAAAACTAACGATTTTAAGCAGGTTAAGCAACATTCGGAAGACCAACGCATTCGTGGCCAACCGGCAGACCGTGACTGGGCCAGTTTAAATCTGTGTAAAAAAAAAATTATTACACAATTAAGGAGTTCTTGTAGAAAATACTAAGTGCCAAAAATCAAATTTTTCAGAAAAGAGAAAAAACTTCCCTGACGTTAAATTATTTACCAAATTTGATTTGTTTTGATTGGTAACTATGCTTAAGTATACAATAACCTAAATACATCACAAAATATTGATTTTTTAATTAATATAGCTCAAATTCGTGAAAAAATAATTGTATTTGTAGGAAACACTGTATTAAAAGAGTGTTGTTTCGGCGCACTGGTTCGGTCCTTCGAATGTTTAAACAAAAACTAATTGCAATTTTGAACTAGTGCGTCGAAATAACACTCTTTTAATTGGAACGATTTATGCGTTCGAAATTTAAATTATTTTATTGAAAACACTGTATTTGTCACCTCTTAGTTGTAGAGAAAACTGAATGTGCCATTCCTTTAAATTTTCAAGCTCTGTAAGTGTCAATCCTGTTCACCTATCGCTTAATTGGCTCTTACATTGTTTTTGCACAGAAGTGGCGTTGAAGGTACCAGCGTGCCTTATTTACAAAGGGAAGTTGGATTCAAATTTAATACTATATTACCCTTGGCACGTCAAACGTTTTGCGATGAAATTTTTTAATTTTGGTACTTACAAAACAGTTTTCTACAAGAACTCTTCAATTGTTTCTTAATATCTCGGGAACTTCTAAATACTCGAAGCTAAAATGTTATATTTCGGGTCCACACTCGAGAAAAGGTTGCATTAAAAGTTTCTTTTTTTTATATAAGAAATAATATGACGCACACGGGGTCTATAAAAAAATCAATAATCTAATCGCCTGTCCATTAGCAGTACTCTCGTAAACAGTGACGCACCCAGAGGTGGTGCCAAGGGGCCCTGGCAGCCCCCAAAGAAAAAGGAAAGAAGAATTTAATGTAACCACGACTAAAATAATTCAAGAGCTTTGTAAAAAGAAAAGCAAACTGGATTTTATTCTTTAAATAAACTTTTACATTCACGCAATGAATTTGATTGAATTCGCATTAAAAATATTTTTATCTGCTCAACTCGGCACCCCCCAAAATTAAATCCCGAGTGCGCCACTGCTCGTGAAGATGTACTAGAAATGTAAGCTTAAATTTCCATTATAGTGTCGGCACGTGTCCAAAGTGTGGGGAAAACTTTTCTGGCATGAGCGGCTGCTATTTAGGAAAGGCTTGACCGCCTTGAAGGGGCTATTTTCAAAACACCGCACCAGTTAAAATGTTAAGTAAAATGTAAAGTAAAGTACTGAAGGTTTTCGTACTCTTGGTCTGAATTTTGTGGTTTGAAAATTTTATACAAAAAAAAACTGATTTGCACAAAATGTAAGTTATTCAAGGGATGAAGTACAGTAGTGACTCGATGCTTGTTCCAAGCTCGGGACCAGAACATGAGTTCTGGATGACCCTACATTCTGGCACCTCATAATTTTGGAGATGTTGTTCATTCAAGCTGCGGCTACACCCTTTTATGTTTTTCTGACAGTCGCAGTCGAAGGAAAGAACTGAAAGTAAGAAAGGATGAGAGTGAATGAGAGAGGCAGGGGCGAGTTTGAAAATTTTGTGCCCCTAGGTTAACAAGCGTCTCCCAACCTTTCCACGAAATATCATCAAATATTTTAATTCAAAAGAGTCGGGACAATTTAAAAATTAATTCAATATTGTAACTCACATCTAAGTCATTGCTAATTCGCTACACGAAAGAAAGTGAATTGGCTTTAAAATTATCTGAAATCTCTGTGTTTAAACCTTTTCCAATTTTGTCATCCTCCAAAATTTGCCACTTCTAAAAATTTACCGCCCTTCAAAACTTGCCGCTTCCTAAAATTTGATGCTCCCGAAAATTTGCTGCTCTCCAAAATTTGATGCTCCCCAAAATTAACCGCCCTAGGCAACAGCCTACTACAAATCAGAGTGAGTGAGATGCACACATTCTCTTCGTCGGTTCTGGACATTTAAACCAGAAGACAGAGGTGTGAAGAAGTAGGGTCATCTGTTATCGATATTATGGCGATTTTACACGTTTCACCTTGGTTGAACAATACGGTTAAGGTGTCATGCTCAGTCAGGAGGCCGAAAAAAGGGTGGTCTTTGGAAATTTTTTACTCAAAAACTATAACACATTTCTCAAAAAATCTTTTTTTCCTCTTAAGAATTGCATCTAGTACCATGCATCGTAATTTTTTTATTTAAAAATATTTATCAATAACTAAGCTATTGTCCATCACTCGAAGGTTCTCTAAAAAAAAGGGCTTCTGCGGTGACCACTGCTGCTCGAAAGTCGATCATCTAAAATAAAAAATTCAAAAGAGTTTACTTATTATATTATATTATCTAGTATTTGTAGGATTTTTCGAAATATTGATTTGGGAAAAAATGGCTGATGTTTAAAGTAAAAGTTTCAATTTTTATCATAAATCGTGCCTAATTTTCGTGAATTAAAAGAAAACTAAACATCGGATAAAAAAATCCTTCGTTCAAATACTAGTTAATATAATATAGTAAGTAAATTCTTTTGAATTTTTATTTTAGATGATCGACTTTCGAGCAGCAGTGATCACCGCAGAAGCCCCTTTTTTCTAGAGAACCTTCGAGTGATGGACAATAATTTAGTTATTGATAAATATTTTTAAATAAAAAAAATACGATGCACGGTACTAGATGCAATCCTTAAAAGGAAAAAAGATTTTTTGAGAAATATGTTACAGTTTTTGAGGAAAAAATTTCCAAAGATCACCCTTTTTTCGGCCTCCTGACTGAGCATGACCCCTTAATCCAACAAAATTGGAACAATAAAATTGAAAGGGGAATATTTACACATTTTAATGAAATTTACCAAACTGGTTCACTTAAAAATGGGGTCGAAACAAATTGTACGTGCCGTCTTGAAATAATTTGAAAATATTTAATGTCAGTGTACTGTGGCGGATTTAAGCAAAAAAGGCCCAGGTGGCAAACGTTCTGAGGGGCCCATTTTGGGGGGAAAATGAAGAGGTAGTTTACTGAAAACGCACATGTGTGGTAGTATGAAAAAAAATGTAGTGTTTGTATACCTATACTTAATCATAATTTTTTTTTTGGTCATGAGGCCCTGTGGGGGCCTTTTGTGCAGGGGCCTAGGCGGCAACTGCTCATCAGCCTCCCTGTTAAATCCGCCACTGTCAGCGTGTAAGGAAATTAAAGTAAACCTACGGATAGAATAACAGAGAAGACGTCGACGTTGGTAGACGAGACCGTTGTTGATGCGTCGAAATAACAAAGGGGATATCATAATATTGTAATTGTCTTATTGCTTTTAAAAACAATTTTCTTGCACAAAACAACAAGCTCTGTTTACAATCAATACATCGACGCAACTGAAATGAAACCTTTTAATGTTCAAAATGCGTGTTTACAGGTGTTGGATTTGGAAGAATCATCCTGAATGGACGACCGCATTGAACAAAAGTTGTAGTGCAGATACACTCACCATTTACCCCTACAGCCTAAGTAGGCTGTCTCGAGCCGTTCCTTGTTTAAACCTCTAACGACACGCTTGTATGCTTTGCCAAAAATAACAGTGAAAGAAGTATCCAAACTATGTCGTGTCTGGTCTTATTTTAATCAGCAAAATCTTATTAATATGTGGAGGATATTGCAATGAACATAGCAATAAAACTAAAAATGAGAATTTAATTTTTCATTCGTAGAAAATTTATCCTAGGGCATGCTCTGACTTATATGCAAATATCAGCCAGAAGCTCTGACCCAAGTAGCCGGCTACTTGTTATGTTGCACGGTCGGCTGGATCCGGTGGAGATCTCCCCTGCTGGTAGGGATAGAAAGCCACGACTATCGAACTGGAATGTTATTTTTCCAACGAACATTTTTGTATATCGTTGTATGAACAATCAGTTAACAGGTTGCCATTTGTATTAACCACTTTAGAATTGTTTATATGACGAGTATGTTAGTAATTAGTTTGACCTTATTATTCGTTTGACGCATCACATTGATTAGTAATTTTAAATAACGACGAAATGCACACATTGGCAGAACGTAGTGCGAGGGAAGAAATAGACGGGGCATAACAAAACCTATTCAAATGTAACCTCCTGGCCCGCGCATCGCATTAGAATAATTACATGCAGTCACTAACACGTCCCATTTTCAAGCTGGTGCGTGGATCGAATCTGTATATTTGAGAGAATAAAGGATGAGGCACGGGTGGCAGAGGAGGAAGGAAGGAATGGTTGGGCGGAGGAAGCAGAGAAACACAGGCGAAGGCAAGTGGGGAGGAACAAATGCCTCGTCAGAAATTCTCATTTATGTGAGTTGCCATGTCTGTATGGTTTATTCGTTTCATATAACTGAACATTCAAATCGGAACGGCGAACCTACATTTTAATGCGCTCATGGTAAAACTGAGAATGGAAATTACGCTAATTATCATAGGGCAACCGAAATAACAACATTAGTTTACAGCCATTTTGCGCAGCAGATGCCACTATCTTTTCTTATGTAAAATGGCCCGCTTAATAGTTTATATTGTAAACTAGTGTAATCATTCATATTCACGAAATGCACATTACACTAGTTTTAGACAGATAGTGTCGGTTTATTCAAGGTCCAACTGACGCGCTGCGCCTCAGAGTTTCCTCTATAGCAGCATTGAAACCAAGCAAGATGGAGTGAGCGCATTTAATCTCTTTCTAGAGAGACAACCGTGCAAGGCCACAGGGTGGACGGAAAGCAGAGTGAGGTCTGAAAGACCACGTCTTAACTCAATGGGATCACCGTAAGAAATTTTTGCTATTGGGCAGGCCATAACGGTCACGAATTATAAACTTTCGCAACCGGGGAAACACCTAACCCGTAAGGTTGCCAGCAGCAAGCAACGCACCAGGAGAAAAACGGTCACCCATCTTTCCCCGATACGCGTCCCACGATGCTTAACTTTGGTGATCGAACGAGAACCGGTGTTTCCATCGCGGCCACTGCCGCTGGCACTAGTTTTAGGCAACAAAATTTGATCGCTATTGGAAGCCCGGGTGAGAGACGTAAAAGTTAATAAAATCGTAATTGACAATAATACATATTTCGTTCGCCGTTTCTGCATACAATACGAGACGTAAGTCACAATAGATCATTATTAGGCTAACTCGGATTGACGCCACGTGAATTTACCGCCTACCGGAGATTAACACGACACTTTGACTGGTGCAGGGTTTTGAATCTAGCCCCTTCACGGTAACTCGTAGCGTCACCTTTGTGCAGAAACATTAATCATGCTTTTCTCAAATCTTTTTTTTCTCTTTTTCGCGAATGAACGGGGGGTTAGATCGACTTGAAAAAATTATAGGATGTATAAAAGATGTGCCATTCTCAGCGCAACCTATTACATGATCCGTAAAAATTCGAGGTTTTCCGAATTTTTAATTTTTTTATCAAAATCACGAATTTCTACGCGATTAAACTTTCTGGGCATAGGCGACTCTATAAGCTACAGCTTGACCTTTTTAGCTGCCAAATCAACAATTTTGCGAATTTTAATATAAAGCAAATGGCATTTTATTTAGAAAAGATAGTACTTTCGGAAAATGGAATAAAAAAAACAATTTTTCAACTTCCTAGTCCCTTTAAGGGGTGTTTTCACCCTGAAGAACCGTAAATGGGCACAAACGAAAAATTGCCTGATACTATTGAGATCCTCTACAAACCTGCACAGTTTCAAAAAATTCGGAATATTCGGGTAGCCGAACTTCCCTTGTAAGTACGACCTTATTTGGGCTGTTCCTAATTATTATGCGTAATCACTTCAGAATTCCTTGGACCCATTCAATGTTATATAGGTATAATTAAAAATATCCCGGATATGAGGTCTGGGTTAGGTTTGGGTTAGGTTGTCTCGGGAGGGCCCCGCCGTCATCGCGCGGGGTTGTTGAGCGCGGATGTATAGCTAGTTTGCTCCCGCGTAAAGTCCCTCCCCTCGTTCGCACGACTCCGCGCCCGAGGAAGACCACCGGGGACTTTTAGTGGGTGCAAGACCCACATAACCCCGTCCCTCCCCCGGGGCGGGGTATCCGTTAGGGATTTCTCCACGTCAAAAAAAAAAAAAGATCTGGGTTAGGTCTGGGTTGAGGATGAGGATGTAATGGAAAATATACTCATCCCATACTCGGTTGCCAGACGATCGAAGTGTCGCTGAAGCGGCAGAGTATGAAGCGATCTTCAATGTCAGGTTGTTTTCATTGGAAACATTTGCGAACTCTCGGACCATACTTTCGATACATTCCAGAAAATATCGATGTGACAACACGTCAGTCTTGCACAGGATGGTTCTTCCTTGGCGTGAAAACACGACGACGCCACTGAAAATGTTGATGGTCGTAGCTCGTCCAGGTGACAGGCCTGTGCGGCCGAGTCCTACGGCTAGCTAATAGTACCACTTGCATGCAATACTTGAAGTGGGCTGCTCCAGTACTCGAAACAAGCAAGCCAAGCCTGACTCGGCTCGAGTAACCTAACCGATCCCAGAGCTCGCAAAACCCGATCGACACGAAAGCACCGAGCGGCTCGAATGAACCGAGTATTGTTTCAAGCAGCTCGACAGATTCGAGCACCTCGAATGTGTTCCGAGCAGCCCGACTGTGTCAAGTAAATAATGGTTATTAACAATGTGACTACTCTAACTGAAACCGAGAAATGGAAATGTTCTGTAACTACTGAAAATAAATAATTAACTCAAATCTCCCATTTTTCATCTTTTTCTTGTACGTATGAGCGTATTCATAAACGTCTCTTTATTTGATCTTTCTTTTCCTTTTACTTTTTTTTTATCTTCTTCGTACGGTTATATTTTTGTTGTGCGACTGTTAACAAAGGGTGTTACCCTTTAATTAATAAATACATAAATAAATAGAAATGAACAAATAACAAATAATCGTGAAGTACTTGTAAACATTGGAATATCCACATGTTACATAATTGACTTTTTCAACTTACTATTTTTAATTTAGCAAATTTTACATCACAATGCTAGTCTGATTCGATGGGATGGAAAATATTTGTAAAAGAGCGTATGAAATGACGAAAGATAAAATAAATACATTTAAATAATATTTACCTAGTTGAACTATATGTTACATGCAATGTATTACACTAGGGTGGTTCTTATTTTCGACTTTTGAATTTTATTCGGATCACCCTCCAGAATAGTTCCAAAAAATTTTAAAAAAATCCGTGTAAAGCTTGAGCTCGATCGGATAACGGAAAAGGGTGCCCCTGGGCCCTTAAATATTTAAACCATTATTTAACAGCTCGCGAAGTCGATTTTATATAATATACTTCAAGTTATTGGTTGAATAAAAAAATATGTCAAACAGAAGTTGTAGATCCGGACAAGGAGCATCTTTTATGTTCTAATACTTTTTGTCGTGCGACAAACGGTTTTCGAAAAAAATCCGAAAAACTAAAAAAAAACTTTTGTTTCCTCAAATTTTGAAAATTTAAATGCTTCAAGACCACTTTTTATTTATGAAGGCGAACAAGAAAAATGGAATTTTTATTTTCGAGGACGCAAAAATATCGAAATATTAGACTCTATATCTTCGATATTTTTAGGAATTTCGGTCCCAGAATTTTCAAGAAACATTCATGACACATCAAACACTGAAAATAAGAATTTTTTTATCTTTTTCGCATGTTACAGTATATGCCCCGCCCGCAAATGTTTAAAAAATAGTCCTCGAAAATAAAAATTCCATTTTTTTGTTCGCCTTCATAAATAAAAAAAGTACTGAAGCATTTAAACTTTAAAAATTTGAGGAAAAAAGTTGTTTTTTTAGTTTTTCGGACTTTTTTCGAAAACCGTTTGTCGCACGAGAAAAAGTAATAGAACATAAATGATGCTCCTTGTCTGGATCTACAACTTTTGTTTGACATATTCTTTTATTTAATCAATAACTTGGATGATATTATATAATATCGACTTCGCGAGCTGTTAAATAATTATTTAAATGTTTAAGGGCCCAGGGGTACCCTTTCCCTTTGTCCGATGGAACTCAAACTTTGCACGGACTTTTTTTTAATTATTTGGAACTGTTCTGGAGGGTGTCCCGAAGGGAATCTTGAAAAAAAAATTCACCAAGGGCAAATAAGAGCCACCCTAGTATTACACACATACCTAGTATATATGTACATATCACATACACTGTATGTATAGTATGTATGTAGTACCCAGTGTGAGCATTATGCCCCATGTGTATAATTTTACCTTGTGGCATTTTTCCATTCCTAACCGTTTTAAAGATAGGTGCATCTTGACCCAGTTGTTTAACACACCCTGCATAGTTCTATTCATTGTACGTGTCACATATTTATATGTAGAAACCTCCTACGCGGCAGTATGTACATAGAAAGACTATGATCGTAAGTGAAACTGACATCAAGGTACACATGCGGCATGCATAAGGGAATCCGCTAATCGGCGCAGAAATACCTTGATCTGCGTTACGCCAGTCGCTATTGTTTCCCTGCCTGACAGGTCAGACGATAAATTGACTTGCTCAAATTAGTAGGTTTATCCCTGACAATACATTACCCAGAGGTGGTTTAGAGATCTACAGACACTAGTTCTATCGAATTAATCTCCCTCATCCTCTTTGTCTGGTTCTCTCTTTCATTCTTCTTAGTATACCTATGTTCCTCCCCTTTGCCATTATTCGCCCCTCGATCTTTATTGGCATTTATATTTATTCTGTGCCACTTATTATGCAAACTCAATCGACCCGGAGAAGTCACTTGGAGGGTACTATGGGAAGGTAAAGATAATGGTGGGTAATCGGTAAAAACGTCAAGTGTTGTTGAATAGAATAGGAAACTACGACGGCGGAGAACAATGATAGAGATATTATACAGTATATCTAAGAGAAACGTGAAACAGCCTTGGGAGTCGTTTAATAAGTAGAGTCATTTTAGCTATCTCCGTTTATCTTGATATCGGCTACGAAGCGTGGATTTAACAGCTTCAAGGCGAGCTAACCAACCACCTAACCTGCTATAATCTTACTATTTTTACCCCTCGTGGCCACACGGGGTGTATCGCACCCCAGGCAAAAGAATTTTGGTCTTTGTCAATATTTCTGCTAACTTTTAGGCCTTAATAATAAAATTTAAAAATTTGGTGAATTTTAACAATAAAAATCGCGTTTTTCTAGAAGTATTTCTTCAACGTCAAAATTCATCATATCAAAGTTTACATTTCTAGAAAAAAGACTATTATAGCATGATTGTATGCGTACTGCGAATGTACAATTATCACTCAAGCAAAAAATACGAAAATGGCGCTGGGGTGCAGTGAACTCCATGTGACCAATTTTTTATTATAAGGTGTGACCACGGAGGGTTAATAAAGTCTTATTCGAATGAAGCCAGACGTTTTTGCTTTTCCTGTTCTTTCTATTATGAAACAAATTAGACTGTCCAACAAAATTGAACTTTCTTTTGGTTCTGTAACATTCAATAGCCGTTTCTTATAGATTTTTGTACGCTGAAAACGAACCCGTAAACCGTTTATTGCCATCACCCTCAGTTTTCGAGAAATTCGATTTTGAAAAAAAATATGCAAATTTTCAACTTTGAACATTTTTTGTGTTCAAACAATAATAGTTATTCGGTTGCATGGTCTATCAAATTATTCTATGAACTCTCGCGGACACAACGATATAAGTTATGATTGAATTATAAGCATTTCAATATGTTTAAACAACGATCAAAGGGAAAATTTTGCAGGTATCTTGCTATATATTTTAAAAACTAAGGGTCTAGGAGAAAAATTGACTACTCCACGCGATGCAGCAGAAAATTTTCTTTCGGAAACCACCAACAGAAGTGGTAAGTCACGTTTTGTTTTCAACACAGAAGCGAAATAGTTTGGCAAAACGTGCGGCGCCAACAGTGGTAGTCACGCGCGTTAAGCGATTGTGTTGCGCTGAGCGGCAGTGTATCGCGCGCCGCCGTTGACTACCACTGTCGACGCCGCACATTTTGCCAAACTATTTCGCTTCTGTGTTGAAAACAAAATATGTCTTACCACTTCTGTCGATGCTTTCCGAAGGAAAAATATCTGCCGCGTCGCGTGGAGTAGTCAGATTTTCTCCTAGACCCTTAATTTTGCAAATAAATTTAAAGATATCTGCAAAAGTGGGTGAATTTCGGGTGTTCTTTTCCCTTTGATCGTTGTTTAAATATATTTAAATGTTCATAATGCACCAATAACATATATCGTTGTATTTGGGAGGGTTTATAGAATAATTTGACGCGACAAGCAACTGAGTAACTATTACTGTTTCGACACAAAAAATGTTCAAAGTTGAAAATTTGCAGTTTTTTTTCAAAATCGAATTTATCGAAAACTGGGGGCGATGGCAACTAACGGTTTGCGGATTCGTTTTCAGCGCACAAAAATCTGTAAGAAACGGCTATTGAATGTTACAGACCAAAAGGACTGTTGGATAGTTATTATCAGCAGAAAAACATTTGCATGTAGGTACGTAGTTTTAGATATTTAATAACCTGATATCCAATTTTTTTTAATGATAATGTTCTTCGTTATATCTTCATAAGTATGCGCACTACGAAAGCGTTTGAAATGTGAATTAGTTATATTCAAGAACGTGCAAACATTTAAACTGCTTTAAAATAGAAGAAAATAATTAGTCTTCTCCATCTTAATGTGTACTGATCGGAGCCAAATGGTCGCAATAAACCGAGCAAGAAGTAATTAACACCTCATTATTTCACGCGTAGCGGGGTCTTTGCTGGAACCACTCAACAAGGTGAGTGAATGGGATATATCGAAAATAATTAAGTGAATTAACGCTTAGCCGGCTCACTTTGGTTGAACAGTGCAGTTGATGCAACAAAATTGTAAGACGAATGTTCACACATTTCAATGAAATTAACATTAAATTGAAATTGATTGACTTAAAAATGGCGTCGAGGCAAATTGTACGTGCCGGTGTTGAAATAATTTGTGAATATTTAATGACAGTGTGTTAGGAAATTAAAACAAACCTAAAGAAAAAATAACACAGACAATAGAATTCGGGAAATAATGGAGTCTGTTCTTCTCTGAGATCAAGTAACAATATGCAATTGTTCTAGAATGTCAATACTTTTCTATACCAGTCAGTAATATATCTTCTTAAACAACAATAAAATTATAAAAATTCTTGTCAGGAATGAAAGAATTAGTTCCTACGTTTGAGGTGTAAAAAATGGGAAATTCATAAAACATAATAGGAAGACTTCAAGTGTATTAATTTTGAAGGAATGAAGAAACACACGCTTCTGTAGACATTGGTGTGTGAACGAGCGGCGCCGCGATGAGTTCTGCTAAGGGCTTCTCCCCTACGGTGCTAGACTGCGTATCTTACACATACAATGGATTTGGACGTGCGTAATCTTCGCTCTCGAGATAAGCAAGGAGCCCCTGAATGTCATGCGCCTGGATGCAAACCTTGCAGATATTCCTCGAGTTTGTCTCAAGATAGGAAAGGACAGACTTTTGTACCCGGCTCATCTCATTCCACCTTTACAATTACAAATGCAAAACGGATAAAGTACCTACACCTACACGCATTCTTGACTTTAGGTACCTACGTAGTGATATGGAAGAACATATCAGGTTACCTTATCACCACACGGACAAATTTAATTCCCTAGATAAATTACTTCTTTTTTTTACGGATGAAGATATTTTTCTGGGGGTTTAAGTGATAAGATACTTTAATTAATGCTTAAGATTTAATGTGTAATTAATGCTCGCTATTAAGGTGTGGGTGTACCCAAGAGAGTGAAATCAACATATGTATGAGGTTAAATCCATACTATTATATAAAATTGAAGATGCATACTTTGAAATGCGGTTTCTCAGTAAATACGAACTGTACGCACAAGTGTGTTACATCACTTTGTTCGTCTTGGCGAGAGGAAGGTTCTAACGTTTTTATTTCTTTTAAATACTGATTTTTAAATAATAGTAGATCGGGACGCCACCGCTAGGCGGCGACCGGGCGAGCGCTTTTCTCGCTTGCAAAACAGCACCGCGGCGGGAATAAGTAGCCGAGGGCTCTCGAGTTTACAGATTGCAGATTACAGATTATGAATCAGTCACGCTAATATTTCGGGCGAAACCGAGGCGAGGGATGCTGGTCATCTATACTATTGAAAAGTGAAATTTTTTATTTTCTCTTTTATTTTTATTACGGTTATAAACATTTGTGAAAAGTTTCCTACTGAAAACAAATTTTACAAAAACGATACTGTGGCGGAAATGAAACAGAGAATGTACAAATTTCACTTTTCAATCGCATTGTTGTTACATATTGCTTCTGTAATAATTATCGCCTTACATTCCTCGTCCGCTTACTCCGTCACAGAAACCAATTCGGCGGAGTCGCTCAACACCCCGAAGTTGCGCTTCGCCACGAACAGAAGACCCAACGAGCTTGTAGCCAGACTCGATTGCATTAGATCGGATTACAATAGAATCTCGGCGACGGGTGCCTCAGTTTTTTTTATTGATACTTGATCGTTTAAGTCCGTGTTCTTCGACGCGTTCTCGCGGATACAGTACTCTTGTGTAACATTCCGAGGAACAAACATCCAGCGCTATAACGCTAATAACAAACTATCCTTCTTTCCACATTTTATATACCTATTGTATTATAAACAAATATGTTAAAATACCAAAAAACATTATTATATCCTACAAAAGTAATTATATTTATTCACATTAAAATGAGTTCAAAACATAATGTATTATAAGCCAAATATTTGGCACTGTGCAACCGTGAAAGAAATAAAACCACTGCGCAGGCGTATATACAAAATTTTGAGGTATAAAAGAAGGTGCATAAACAGCAACGCACGTAGATTTCCTCTGAATTTGAAGCTGTGCAAACAGAATATCTCAGAGGTATCAGGGTTGCCAGATCAGGCCTGATCTTTTGCCGGAGATTTCAATTTCGTTGAGGATTGCAGACAGGCCGGGGGGTGAGAGAAAAAAGTGCCAATAAGAAAACTGACATCTAAAATTCATTATAATAATGACTTCTTATAAAGGAGTAATAATAATAAAAGTATTATGAATATTTATTAGAATTTGTTACAGATTTTAATAGTTTCTAATTTTGTTATGGCATGCTACATACGTGCAAGTGCGTGGCTACCGTATTCGCTAATATTTTCTATTCTGCTGGAGATTTTTATTGTGCCTGCCGGAGACAACCTGTTCAAAACCTGAGATTCCGGGTGAATGCCGAAGATCTGGCAACCCTGGAGGTAGTTGGTATACTGTTAATACATGTTCATGTTAATACCGTGACTGGTTCTTAAGAGGGGGACCTGGTTTAGGACGCTGAAAACAGGGTGATTTTTTAAGAATTATATTCTCAACACATATAAAAAGAATCTTTCCAAAACTTTAAGAGTGTGTTACTGTACATTCAGACAACAAGAAAACTTTTCTAACAAGTGAGGTTTCGACCGCTTATAAGTGCAAGCGAGGCCGACGCTCTTTTATTTCAATTTCGAAAATATCAGCCCTTCACAGACGGTACTCGCGAAATTATATATTATTGCAACCATAGCCTAATGCGTATTGAAAATTAATAACATTATTTAAATAATCTTTATAAATTGAATTGACGTCACACTGCCGTTGGCATATCAAATGTATCTGACATCGACTGTTGCCAGTACAATGCAATAGCTTTGTTCTCGTTCGTATTTACAAGCATTTAATTTATTTCATAAATTATCAAAGAAGCAGTAAGCTGACATTTATAAATCTGATTATTGTGGAAAAGATGTGATTTGCTAACTGCTGCCGGCAAAGCTGTTGCGGGGGTTTAAAGACTTCATACAAACAGCTATGACATGTCGATTACATTTATAAACATTGAAGTAATAGTATTAGTTTTTAATATGAATGAGGGTACGGCTATATGGTTATAATTGTGTAATAAAATATGGTTTTTATTTTCTTTAAGTCAGTCGATCTGCCACGACGTTATCCAGCTCCCGTCGCACTTTGAATACGTGCCGACACGAATGAAAGTTTAAACTTCTATATGGTCTATTACATATGCATGAGGATACTACAACTCGATAGGCAAAGCTTTTCCGATGAGAATAAATCCAAATACGACCCCATTAGGACTATTTTTAACTATACCGTAAATAAATTTGACAGTATGTATGACTCATTTTCGTGAGAAGAATCTCGCCGATAGAGTAATAATACTTTCATACAGGTCTAATAGAGAATATAGAAATTACAATTTCCATTACTGAGGTCAGGGTCAGATATATCGGACGGTCTGAATTTTTTTGCGAACAGCGATCGAGGGAAAATACGCTCCCTCCAATGAGCCTGCTCCTTCTCTTAATGTTCATGCTCTCTCTCGCGCTGAAGACTCCCTGAAGGGGGCCGATTTCCCCTCGATCGCTGTTCGCGTAATAGTCCAGTGAAATTAGACGGAAATCTGCCCAATCTACGGAATAATTCCCACCAAGCTAAATTTTGGTATGGGCTTTTATTTGGACGTTTTAAACAATATGTTAATAGTCCCCATCGATCCGACCGCCGCTAAAAATGTTACAGAGAGTTGAAGAAAACAACTGTTTTTCACAGATATTTCGTTATCTAGCAGTTTTGCGACAAAAATAGTTATTATACAATTTATAGCTTAGGAAATTCTCTACAAAGAAGGTGCTGTGAGTTTTTTTTGTAGGAGTAACCATTTTCATGTATGTCGGGTTACCATGTTTCAACCCCCATACATTTGACAAGGGAAGATCCCGAACCTTGAAATTCAAAAAATTATGAAACTCAGTTAATATGTAGGGGAAGTCCTCCAGAGTATAACGAAATTTTGTTTGCTGACGAAATTCACTCCAAGAGGGTGCAATTGACCCCTGAAAATTTTTTATTTCGTATTATTACTTGCGAACTGTTGGAGATAGAAAAAAGTATTCTGGAAAAAGTTACTTCTTTTAATTAGGACTATCATTTGGTAAGTTATAGTTCTTACAGTTCTTACGGTTCGCGAGTTATAACACAAAATCGAGAAAAAAAAACGGATTTTCAGGGGTCAATTTGACCCCCTTAGAGTGAATTTGGGCAGCAACAAGAAAAATTGGAATACATACTTATATTAACCTCTACATATCCCCAAAGTGTT
Source organism: Andrena cerasifolii (assembly GCF_050908995.1). Taxonomy (NCBI): domain Eukaryota; kingdom Metazoa; phylum Arthropoda; class Insecta; order Hymenoptera; family Andrenidae; genus Andrena; species Andrena cerasifolii. Next base: position 4,870,865 of record NC_135121.1, on the reverse strand, counting down.
ACAAAAAATTGAATTTTCGAGAGGATGGATCTCCGCTTGCGAGAAATAATATACTTAGTCCAGTGAAATTAGGATCTGCCTTCGGAACAAATCCCAGCAAGCTAAATTTTGGTAAGGGCCTTTATTTGATTGTTTTAAACAATATGTTAATAGTCCCTATCGATCTGACCGTCGCTAAAAAATTTACAGGGGGTTGAAAAAAAACAACATTTTTTCGTAAATATCTCGGAAACGAAGGCCGAGCGTCAGTGACATGTATAGGAAAAAGTTGTTCAGAATCATGTCCCCGACAACTTATTTCAAGGTCGTCAAAATCGGTGAGGAAACACCTGTTCTGCATAATTACTGAAAATAATTTAAATCGGCCTTTCAATGCTGCAAATAAATTTGATGTGCACATCGTTTATAATTATAGTTCAAATTTTGTCAGGTTTGGTATCTTTCCATCTTTCCTTCCTACACTCCCGGACCTCTCTATCTTTCATTGTTGTTACGTTCAGCGAGGCTCTGACGCTAGACGCAGCTCTCGTGCCGTATTCCTTCAAGACTTCTCGATAGAAAGAGAGAACTCTGTGGCAACAGCGCGGCAGAGACAGAGAGAACAGCAGATGTGGCAACTATGCCTCAAAAATTCGTCTGCACAGAGTATCTGGCGATGTCACCTCTGTACAAGTTCTTTTTATCGACCGCATTAGGGTCCGTTTGTTTACTGGGGATGCTTCGATCGATTCGGACCATAACAAAAATGAGACGGCAGACTTAAGGACCGCATATTTCCAATTACCTTTTCGAAAATCTGGTAATCCAGCGGCCATAGCCGTGATGAATACACCTGTTCTCGTTATTAGAGACTTAGGGCAAAAGTTTAACAAATATCGGCTGCAGAATGAAAATGCGCTTCTTAAAGATATAACTAGAATAAGATACAATAATAATATATTTAGGATAAAACACAAACTTCCATACCAAAATCTACCGATATTTAATGAAGAAAGCAGCTATGACTAAGATAAAAATACAAAATATAATTATTTGTTATTTGAAAATTCTAAAAGCAGGTTTGCCAAGATTAATTTCCTGTATAATATAGATAGACGAAATATATTTGAAATTTCAAAAATCATACTGTGATAACGAAGCTGTGAAGAAGAAGTAGGTCTAAAATAAGGGAAATTAAAGGTATAGCCTCGCTAAGAGGTAGGAACTTTATAGCATACCAAAGACTGTTAGAAATGCTGTATAGATTAACTACAGTGGTTAAGTAATACATGTTATGTAATATAATAGTGCAATGAAGTATATGAAGAAAAAAAATGTTCTCGTTAGATCACCGTAGTTAAGCGTCACGAGGCGGTGTACTGGGGAAAGATGGGTGACCGACCGGGGACGCCCCACCTTTTTCTCCCGGTGTGCTGCTGCTGCCGGGACCTGAAGGAGAGAGGAGGGAAAAATGGAATGAATAAAATAATAATGTTCGTTGGGCAATATAAACAAAATGCTTGAAACGCCATTCTGTGTAAATAACACAGGAAAAACAAAATACAAATACAAAATCTGGCAAGCAAATGTTTTTCGACGAATGCTTGGAAAACAAGCAATTCACTCTAAGCCCGCTTTTGTCCCGCCAGGCGGAAGATTTGTATTACGTAGTTGTTCAAAGTATTATTTTACTTCGCTCGTAGTCAAGAGCACCAGGAGTCCATATCAGAAGGACACATTTGGTGCTGAGGATTTTCATCTGTCGAAATTTTATGGTAGAACATAAACCATACTGTTTTTTTTTTCATTTCCTCTTTCTAGTGGGAATTTCTCCTGATAGCAAGGCCGTATTATACTGTTAGCTCATTCATAAGTTTATTAGTCAATTTTCTCTTACTGCTAACACTTTATTAATTTTTTCTTTTAGTTTTACAAGTGTAGTAGGCAACCGGCACTTAAGCAACGGCCTATAGTGTGCGAAGAGGCCCATAGGTGGCGTACATTTATGAGGAGTTCGGAAGACAGAGACCGTGCAGAGTCAGCGTAGCCGTGGTGGCAAACGCGACTGATCAGCACGCGGTCGGCTCGGGTTCGATTCCCGGCCCCGTGGGCTCTTTTTCCGACTGCTACACAAGTCCAATTAAATTTGAGAAAAAACATCTTTTCTCGTGAGTAACAAAAATTTGCCTTGAAGTAACATCTCTGTTTTATCTGGTCTGCGAGGCGTACCTGCATTACACAATACACAAACCCGTTCCCGTATCTATCGCTGTAAACGCGTCGGTGCTTGAATTTTGAAAAATCACTTTGAAACTTAAAGAAAATTAAAAAAAAGGACATTTTGAAACGATGAGGGTGCTGTACCCCCTTCAAGTTAGCCCTATGCAAAATCATAATGTGTTATATTAGAATTACAATAAATCATTTCGTAATAAATTTGGCAAATTGTTCAGTTTGTTATAATAAAGATGTTGTTCAGCTATTACAGTATATAGGTACATATATTATTTCATGAGATTACATAATGATTGAAACCATTTAAATACTCCATATGTAAATAATTTGATACGTTTTTAAGAAATCGCAGAAAATTGGTGGGGGAACAGATTTACATACTCATTATGTATGTTAAAATTGTTTCATTCAAGAGTGAAAGATTTTATTTACAATTCAGTATCATGATAACCCTGAAGGATTATTCATCCATTATTTCTAACAAAAAGTATTGTTGAATACGAATTTAATCCCGAAAAATGTGTACAGTCATGCCATTTATTTTTAGCCCAACGAACTGGAGCCATTAAAGTAATTTACGGATGCTAATGGACCACTTTATCAATGCGTATAGGGGGATAATGATCTTTGAAACGAATGCGCTGGAAAAGTATATGGCACGAATTGATGCATTAATTTTGTGGAATGATGCACGTGTATTATGGAGTGTAGTGAGTAATAAAAAGTTCAGAAGCATTGAAGTGCAAAGTAGGGAACAATAAAAGTCTGCAGTTTGATTGAACAATTGCCGTTAAGATAAACAATCATTGTACCGACATTTGACGACAATTTTGTTATTGAAATTCCCGTCATTTATTTCGTTTATAATACAAAATTTAAAACATTGAAGAAATCGATAAAATATTCATTCATGCGTAGGTACATATATCACAGGCAAGCTATATCTTTAATTGTTCACCTTTGCTATGAATAAAAGCACACATTTCAAACGCAACAAAACAGGTATTAATTGTCACGAATCTGTTTGCAGTATTGTCGATCAATATGTTGAAATATTGAAAATACATTATACGGGTAAAAGGAAGATTGTGAAAATACACATTTTGACTGGTGTCAACGTGTTTTCACAAAGAGGAACTTCTATCTGGTGCCTGGGCTTAGCGTGTTTTTACATCCATATTTATTGCAAAGCATTCAAAGTGTTGTTCAAGGGACTCTAAATGTTTGCCTTGATAACAAATCGAGCTCGTATTTCGCTTTATGCTCCACTGCTTTAATAACCCGCGCGCGAGCTGGGCATTGCCTGTCCAGTAGTGATTCGATATAAGTTACAAAATCCCTCCACGATATAAGTACCTTGTTATCCCCCACCAAGCAGTGGGTCTTTCTCGGACCCAGCCAACTGTGAATTACAGTTCTGTCTCCAAAAGTGAGACTGGCTCGGGACCAGCCGGTATCAAGTTTCGAATCGGGTAGTCTATTCGGCTTGCTTTTATTCTCTGCCGCGGCGTGTTAGAGGAACTGAGAACGACTAAGAGGACAGACGTCAGGAACAAGTCATAAATTACGGTCCCCCCTCACTTGTTCTCAGACCCTTTCAGTCGTCGCGGCAACTACAAAATAAGTACCTAGTTGTGGATGGCGGATTATCACTCATGGAATCACGAAATGTATTACTTATGGAGACATCTCTGTAGACCGAGCCGGCGGCTTCGACGCGGGGAGCCGACGATGGGCATTTAAAAATCGAAGCGGTACTCTCACTCTCGTCCGAAGGATTCCAAGAAATGGTGGGGATAGTCACCGGGCTCCTAACGCATGGTAGAAACGGGCTGATAACGAGGATTTACTGAATACCGTTGCGGCGTAACAATAATATTTTCGAAGGATGTTAACCCCTTGGCCTACAACATCGACTGAGACTCATAGTCTCTCGATCGGGCCAAGGATGGAACGCACGAGCGAGACTCGTGGCACGTCGATCGGGCAAAACGTAAACACCAAGGGTCAGGTTCGAGGTTAGTAGATACTACGACTCAACTTTTCGCCGATGTCTTTTCATCTCAGTTATTCCTGGCCGCATACACACGTATTTACTTTGTTGCAACTTGGCTAACGGGGCTAAGACTAAGATTGACAACTTCGGACGCTGAGCCTAACCCTCAAATGACTTGACGCGTGGCTCACCGCTGGTGCTGATTTGGTGCCGGCGGTCGGAATTTAAACGGTAGGCCAAGGGGTTAAGTTATAAAAAGTTCACAAATGTTGCGTAAAAGAATGAAATAGCCAATGAACCTTTATTGTCATGTAGGATATAGGTTATTTTCTCTGTCACTTCGAGGAAGGGACCACAGAATAATCACGCTTTTTGAGCCCGGTGTACGCCGCCCGATATCCCCGATAGACGCACCGGCAACCTCGGAACGCATTGCGTCGCGGCATCGTGCGCGTTTGCCGAACTTCTTTTGTTTCCTCACGCGACGGCGACAGTCGCTGCCGAACGACAATCCGACATGTACTTGCGTTGTGCAATAAACGTTTACATAGAGAATAAATAATTTTAATGTCGCGCTTCGTTTTCGAGAAAATTGACTACATTTTAGCCGAGTATGAAAATTCAGTCAGTTTTCTCGAAAACGAAGCCCGACATTAAAAAATTGTATTCTATATTTTCGTCTTAATTTGGTCTGTGGAATCACTACCCAAAAGAATTGCCACCTGTAGTCAAACATCCTGTATACATAACTTCTCTGGCAATATGAATGTCTAAAATTATAAATATCGAGTCCCTGCAAAAGAAATGTATGTTTCACAATGAAGTGCTGAACCCGAAACAGTAATTTTTTTTCAAACAAATCTACGCGTAACTTTAATTAGACCATAGAAAACGAGAATTCTCACTATCAACTTGGGAAGAAAGTGCATAAATGTAATGCTGGATATATGATTACTTTTTAATATCCCGTGACACGATGCAGAGCGTTGACACACGAAAGGTATTATACCTAGCAGTTTCTCACATCTCGGGTTATTCACTTGGAAGAACGATGCTATACCACTTCTGAGATTAAACATATTTTGCGGGTTTTATTTTAGCTGACCCTTTCCGCGTGTGCTTAACATTATAGTAATTTTTGCGGCTGAACGGAAGGAACACAAATTCAAGTGCATCCCTACAAATAGCCACGCAATAGGATTACGTATATACTTTTCTCATTGTGTATCTTATAAATAAACGAACTTGGATTTGCACTTAAACCACCATGTTTATTACTGGTATTTCATACTACAAATAACCAAGCACAGGGTCCTATGACGTTTAGACAACTTGAGATACGTAAATAGACTCTGTGCAGCACTACTTAGGGCAATCATCAGAGTCAACGCATAAACCTTGCACGTTTCGGAAGAAACCCTCTTTGCATCTGCATCCAGTTGTTTCTTCTGTACATTCCTGTAATCAACCCACAAGTACCGTGCCAATTAGTCGTACAGAGAAATGTGAATAAGTGATAACTAACGGTCGTTTCGAACACTTACGATAAGTGGACATTCGTAGATTTCGCTCGTAGCTTTTGAGCTCTCGCATGTAGGTTCGCACAGTCTTCCACACTGTGACATCGTTTCGTTCACTGGGCAACGATAAACTTCTCTCAGACCATTACGGAAGCAACCGATACAATAATGGTCGCCGCTATCTGGAATAATAATTACACGTTTGATTATCGCCAAAGGTTGATGACACGCGTGTTAAGTTTTTGGATCCAAGTTAAACCGGGCATAATACAATTGAGGACCTTGCAGCAAGAGGGATGCATCTCCATTTTCTACAGTTTTTGAGTTACGACGAGTAACACACGTAAAAAAATCTACATCGTTTGGTGCACGTTTCATGCAAATCCGATAATAGATGAGCAACTTATTGCAAATTTTTTATAAGGCTCCCAAACGTGCGTGGACTGAGGATGAGGATACTTCCACTGACAATGACGACGAGCAGGCTCAAGAATTGAAGATCGAGAATCAATTTTTCCCATCTTTGATTAATAAAGCAACAATAAATCAATAAATTGTGTTCTTTATCGTGCATAGTTATCAAAAAAGCAACCGTTTTTTGTACACTTTGGTGCGAGTGAGGGGCGGCTCCAAATTTGAAAAATTTGTCAAAAATAGAAATAAAATAAAAAACTTTTCAACTCAATAACTAGGTACTACTTATTGTGTGAAAATATATTTTATCAAAGCTATAATTTTATTGTTACGTACGCAGACCCATCATTGACTTCTTAATTCTTTCGGGTGTCCGGAATGCACGTGACCCGGCGGGGTCACCGTTTTCTGCAGTGGTGTGATGCAACCGAGTTTTCCCCGAAAACTTAATATTCAATTGAAGGCATTCATATCCCCACTACTTTCTAGCCGAGTTTCATTGTATAAAAAGGGCCACGAATCCATACTCGGGTGCTCATTTCCAGTCTAGCACGTTTAGACGAAAGAGGCTGGCGAGATCGAGTAACATTCTCCTTCGAGTATTATTTCAACCTAAACCATACAGTACGTAGAGTTGCTGATAGGTGTTGCAACTATTAAACTCTTTGAGACCCCCGCATTTCTCACTGCGTAAAAACTAAGAGGTGGACCTAGGTACCGCGACAGAAGCACTAAACAATTGTAAAAGACTGAGCTTATATGTAGAATATAATTAGTTATTTCTAACTCAGAGTTCCTTATTTGAATCATTCATCATCTGAATCTCCTCTTTGAGACCAACCCACATAGATACTCCTTTACCGCTCAAGGTGTATCACACTTTTAAGTTACGAGGCTAAACTAACATTCCTAGTGGCTCCCGGGGATACCAGACCCCGGTTCGTCCACGATATCCAACCTCCCAGTGGCTCCCGGGGATACCAGACCCCGGTTCATCCGTGAAGCTTACCTCTCCTAGTGGCTCCCGGGAATACCAGACCCCGGTTCGTCCACGACATCCAACCTCCTCACAACGGCTCCCGGGGATACCAGACCCCGGTTCGTCCGCTACTAACAAACTCTAATAAACAAATACAATCCTCGGTCTCGCACCCGCCACTCTCATTGCCCTCAGCCTCGGCTCGTAACATTATAGACAATTTTTTCTAAATTACTGGAAATTAGTAAAGATGGAGTTGCACCCCTCTTGTTACAAGATCCTTAATTATGCACAAAAATCAACCGTTACTTTGCACGTAGTGTAAAAACATGTATTGCTGCCAAAGAATAGCTGAATAGTTATGTACAAACTTACAAGCGGGGGCCACCGCGACGACGAACAGGACTGCTACGACGATATATGGAGACATGGTCGACTTTTCGATGCTGTTGCTTCGTTTCACTAGTTTCAAACTTACTTTCACTTGTAAAGTCGAAGCTTCCTTTTCCTTCAGTTTTTATACACCTCGCATTATGCAAATTTCATGCATATATCATATTATTTTTTTACTGACGTACTATTTAATGAGAAGCCTGCGAAGGACACTGTTCTTCGGTGAAATGATTAATTCTAAGCTTGTAAAGCTTATCATAATGATGGAGTACTTGGTTTGTAATATTATTGCTAACCGAGCAACACAGTTGCAAATAGGAACACAGGCGCACACACATCGTTAGGTAAACTAGCCTCTTGTTCAAGCTAAAAGCAAAATTGCGTTTTTCTTCAAGGTGGCAGATATGAAAGTGTCTGATTGATGGGACGATTATGATTATAGTCCAGCGAGGGCCAGTTAGGTGATTAAGGAGCCCGGCCTCTATGATGTTTACCAGAGCCGCGCGGAAGCGGACCTCGAAAGTCAATGATAACGTGGGCGCGCAACGGATAGGGAAAACTCTATTATTGTGCGCTGCAGGATCATACCCGCAGGCTTGAACGATTGGGATTCTTGTGGGTCCCAGTGTTCGCTGCTACTTGGGCTCCCAAGAGGGCCAGTTATTTCAAGCTATGTGTACGAGCCTGTGCTGCGCATGTAAGTAGTAGCATTACTGCTTACACTCTTACAGTACGGTATTACTGTAACTCTATCATCTTACAGTGTGATATGTAAGTACATATATTGTTACTATTGGTATGAAAAAAAAAATATAAAAAACAATTTTTTCGTCGTTTTTGAAGTGGCAGAGTAACTTATACTACTAAATAAGTGTTTTATGCGTTCTTCAATGTGTTTACATATATACAGCAAAGCAGTATAGGAATTAAAGAAACTAATAAACGCAATCAATAAAATGTTAATCATGTTTCTAACAACGTTGATGGCACAGAGGTTCAGTTGCTGAACCGCTGCGAACTTTTTGAACGTAGGTTCGAGCTCCGAACTGTCAAGGCCCCCCCTTGAGCTTATTTTTTTTTACATTTATTATATATTTTTTTCAACACTGAAAATGGGTGTTTTTTACGCCTACTAAGCGGGATCAAAATGACCAATTTCAGACGTATTCGCGTTTTCTACTTTTCCCAAGGGAGAAAGACTTTACGCGCATGCGTATTCGTAATTTTTTACTTTGCTCCCAAGGAAACTTGAGTTTGCGAGCTGAGTGAACATGGCGTTATCCTGTGGTGCCAAGAAGCAATTGGTCGACTAATCGATATCGATCATGTGTGTTTATGTTGACATTACTACTGTCCCCGCATCCCTTTTCATTAAAAGATAAAATGAGTGATAATAAGAGTGATAGTGATACGGGATACTACCACCCCCCCCCCCCCCGACATAGCAGAAGCTGCAAAAGCGATTGAGGAAAATTTGCTGCCCCCCAAAATCGAAAGAAAAGTAGACAATGTAAACAAATTTATGGAGTGGCGAGATAATCAAAAAGTGGAGTCTTTATCGCAAGCAGTGCTTTTATCGAACATGCATATTTTTTTGCGAATAGCTCAGCAGGCTATCAAACACACACCTTTCATGCAGGTGTTGAAAAAAATGATTTATGTTTAAAAAAATACCGACTGCGGGTGTGTTATGAAATAATAATTAATTAAGAAAAAACTAAAATGATAAAAACACGTCCATACTGTAGGGAAGTTAGAGTCAGAATTGATCTTCATACATGGTAATCCAATAGTTACAATTTGAAAAGGGAGGTTCATTAGAAAAAATATGTATTTTGATTGCAGTCGGGTGCCAAATTTACAATAAATGTGTTTTGCCTGTTTCGTATTTTTATTCTATGCTCTAAATATACTACCTATCAAAGTAGCAGGGTCATTTACGTATTGAATCAGGTATACTAATCAGGCAAAAAATGATATTCCGATCCTATATAAATGTACCACTCCATAAACGATGCGGACGGCAAAGAAATAACAATAACTCATAATATCTTAATTTATTACAGAAAAATGCAACGAGCCTTTCTTCAGGAACTTTCAATGTTTATTTAAAAATAGAAATTGCCACTTGATCTCGCTTGATACATAACTATTTCGTTAGGAGAAGTGATCAAATATATAGGTCTTGTGTTCTCCTTTATCACGGCTGTAAAAAGTGAAATACAGCAACAAAACCAGAATATATATTCATTTGGAGCATATCAGATGGCTACCAACACTAAAATAAACTGATTACAGTTCGGTACTGTGGCGGTAAGCGCCCCCGCGCGGACGGCGAGCGAAGCGACGCGGCGATCTGCGCGTTAGCAACAGTGAAAGAAGCGCGGCGATCGGCAGACGACGCATGCTCGGCAGTCACGCGAGAATATCGGGCCTGAGCGCACGTGGTGATAAAAAACCCCCCAAAAAAACCTAACAGAGTGTATGTTCTTTGATACCCACAATACTAAATCAGAAAGTTATTTTTAAATCTGGTCACATTATAAAATTATTATAGGTATTGGTGAAAAATCATGCTATGATAATCATAAACGAACTGCAATACATAGATGTTTAAAATTAAGAAAAAAAAATTGTTCACTTTTGACCAGGGTTTCGTCGAAACCTGCCACATATGCAGCGTACGTTTTCGACTAGCGGTCACGCTGCCGGTAGGCGTTGCTTTTGTATTCTCGGCTACCGCCGTTAACACCTGGTCGCCTCATTACGTTTCGAACGCGTTCGGTAATTATCGTAACTGCGCACGCTTTCGGCTACTGTCGTCGGTTAGCAGCGCCACAAAGTTAATACAATGAGTTAATTAAAATACTAACTTCATTATGTACTCCAATTCTTGCCAATTGGGAAGCTGAAAAAATTGGTTGCCACCCGCGGCGCCACCAGCACACGTGCCACTTGTCATCAGTGTTTTAAATAAATAAATGGAATGTAAGAATATGATAAAAAGATTTGTTTCTCCGAATAGTTAAGGATATTTATCATTGTTAATGTCAGGATATTTGAATTAGAATTTATGTCTTTATATGCATCTACATACGTGTGGAGTGATCAAGTAGTTAGGTTAGGGCATATCATCTTCAATAGTAAGTAAGGAAGAAGGTGCATTGGTTGAAAAATTGTTATTATTATCGTAAAAGACAAATCTGAAATTGCCACAAACCATGTAAAGTTACCATGAAAAAAATTGAAACGGATGGATCATAATAGTTAAATGTCCATAGTTTTCACCTTTTGTTGTCATTTTAATTTTAAAATCAACAGTCAGCAAATAACGAAAAAAAAATATAAATAAACCCAACTTGTAATATTATAACGACATTTTAGTTTGGTACATGCGCTAGTGGCGCCCTCTGCGCTGAGTTTTGCGTCAGCTTCCCCATTACAGGTAAACTAACAAACACTTCATGTGATTGGTGATAAGTATGTATACAATTCTTACGGGCCAATTGATTTAACTTTCTCTTGTGTCATTCACGATATATGAGGAAAGACCATACGGATAAAAATTGAAAAAGAACGAAGTGCCTCAGAAAATCTATTATATTAACATAATTTAGGGTAAATAACGTGACTACGTTTATCCCATAATTGCGGAACAATCCGGAACATGCAATATCCTGATGCAAAAAGACATGGAAAAGTCCTTGACCGTTTTGGGATCCGAGGCTTCGTACTCCAGATATTAACAATTGAATATTAGCGGTTCAAATTCCGCGACGCGCAGTTTAAAGCCGGAACAGCTGAGCGCGGAGCACTGACCGCTTGCACGCATGCGCAGGAGGTACATGAAGATACAGACCTAACCCATAGACACAATACAGCCAACCGTGCTGATTCAAACCGTGAAAATGGGTTAGCGCGGTCGTCTCTACTGTGTGTATGTGGGTTAGGTCTGTATTTACGCGCAGGCATGGTCTGGAATTCCTAAATAAATCCCACTCGTAGTGGAGGGGGAACACGTACAGGAATGGCGTTAATGTGTCCGTGAAAACGTCGTGTCGACGCAGTTTGGCCGTGGTTGGTTTCACTTGGCGTTGGTTGGCTTGATGTCACGACATTTTCACGCACACAATAACGCCACTCCTGTAGGTGTTCCCCCTCCACTACGAGTGGGATTTATTTAGGAATTCCAGACCATCCGTGTCTCTGCGTGCCTCCTCTGTGTGTATGTGCGAGTTCCGGCTTTGAAACTGCGAGCCCCGGAACTTGGACCGCTTATATTTAACTGTTAATATCTGGAGAACGAAACCTCGAATGCCACAACGGTAAAGAACTTTTCGATGTCTTTTTGCATCAGGATATTGCATGTTTCGAATCGTCCCTCAACTTTGGGACACCCTGTAAAAATTACACGGTATCGAAGGGAACATATGATACTGAAACGATTTTTTTTTAAATAACCTATTTGTTTATGAGATTTTAAGGTAACCTTTCTGTATTAAAATTTAAAACAGCAGCGAATTTTGTATAAGAAAGTATTTAAGCTTTGAGCTAAATCTAATCATTACCGAGGTATTTGCAAAACCGATGTTCGTAGTCTTTCTACCACGGTGTAATAGACAGGTGTTCCGACTCAGTACTTTTACCCCAGCGATTTTGTGTGCAGATTTCTGTGTGGTTCCTCTGGCCGTCGCGAGAGGCGTCGTGATAAGAAATCCATGTATGCATTTATGTGATTGTATTAATAGAGCTTTTAGTCGCATTTTACGCAAAAAGTCAGCCTATTCTCCTTGAGCGCCAATCTAGCGGCCGTCAGAAGAACTAAGACGAAAAAGTCACACATTCCGAACAGGAGTCAGGACACCTGTCTATTACACTGTGCTAACTACTTATCTTACTTATTGTTAGGTATAATAGGTGCTCAAAGTGATACCCGTTGGATTCCATACAGCTGTTCTTGCTACTAGGTTAACAATAAGTAAAGCTTAATACTTTCTTATACAAAGTTTAATATCCTGATCACCACCTGTCTCCAGTCTGACATCAGATCGGTAGCAGGTTCTGGCTCTGGCATGAGAGCGCAGAGTCTGACGTCAGAACCGTAGCAGACGGCAGGATCTGCTGCGGATCTGCTGCCGATCTGACATCAGGCACTGACATCAGGCTCTACACTTCAGAACGCACCCATCTGCGGACCCAAACGACTACGGTTCTGATGTCAGATTCTGCTGCCCAGATCTGGCTATCAGGGTACCTTCTTATACAAAGTTTAATACTTTCTTATACAAAGCTTAATACTTTATTATACAAAGCTTAATACTGTCTTATGAAAATCCACTGCTCTTTTAAATTTCATAGTTTAGAAGTTATTCAGGGTGAACACGTTATGTGAGTCACCCTGTTCCTACTATATTAACCCATTCTTTTCTCGACCCGGCTTAACGATCTTGCATCATACATCCTAAAATAACCCCCGTACATAACGGATTATCTAACAAGAAGAGTTTCTTTTACATTTATTATATTAACTTTTCTTCCGGCCGACCATATAACGCATTCACAATCATCCAGTGACTGATTTCTATATTTCCATGCAGAACCCAAACGTTCTTTAACGTTTTTCTTTGATAACTTGAGTTTTCTCTTCCTTTCGACTAATTTAAAACTCGCGCTGCCCGTTTACTACAACGTAAATCACCTACATCTTTTCCATAATTTAACTAGCATTGTTGCTCACTTTGCTTCTTCCGTTATAAGGTAGCACGACGCTCTCATCTCGCTTTGATTTGCCAGTGTCCTCTGTCGTTCTGCAGAAGCCAGAAGCCGTAGTAATATAGTCACAATATTTACTTTTTACACATAACAGGGGACCCTATGGCTGTTCCCCTGGGGATTCTAATGAAATTTCGAGGACACGTATAAACTTATGGATTCAGTATTCTATAGTAAAATAATTTGTTTCTGCTATTAGGGCCGTTTTAATACTGGTCATTAGTGCAGTTAACCAGAATATTAATTTCAGTCCTTTATCACTTTATCAGTAATACCTGTATTCTATGTTTCTTTTGTCGCTTCGTATATATTCGCTTTTATCCAATACAATTTTTTGTATACTCCTTCAAAATGTGTCCATACATTTCTATCATTAATATTAATTCTTTGTAAAATATGCGCATTGGGGTGTAATGTTTTAATGAATGCCATCATCCCACCTGTAGGGCCTATGCGTACGGCGACTTCTTGCAGCGATAGAGTCGCGCGTTTCGGCAAGTGAAACAATTGCCAGCGATTGTATCGATGCAAACGCGCGACTAAGCGTTCACTCAGTGTTCGGCAGAGTTCGGAGGGATTCGGCTGCACCGGTGGAGGAGGAAACACCTACAGAAGCGGTGGTAATGCGTGCGTGAGTGACGCAGGCGCAGTTCATGCAAACACATTACCACCGTTCCTGTAGGTGTTTCTCCCTCCATCGCTGCAGCTCCATCGTTCCGAACACTGCGTCACATTTGTATCGCTGTTGCATCGCGACTGTGCTATGCAAGTGTGGAAAGATAAACGGGCAGTGACTGCATCGCGCTAGCATCGCGGCCTCTTTGCGAGTGTATCGCGACTGTATCGCTGTAAAAAGTCGCCGTGTGCATAGGCCCTTACATTTACGCCTCCATCAAAACTTCCGGGAAGCCAGGCGTAACACCCACTGTTAGTTGAGATACCACAAACATTTCCCGCGCATTATAAGTGGAAATCCCTTCTTTTAAGAAGAAAATTGTTTTGTTCCGAACGCATTTTGTAACAAATTTCGTAGTTTCGAATTTTTTAATCTTAATATGTACGTATGTTCTCTATAATGGTTTGCTGAAAATTATTAGGTACTAATGCGATTCGACGTCAGTTCTGGACGAAGAATATCAACATATGTACTTGATATTGTAATGCGGTTGTTTGAAGCAAAGCACATTTACTAAAGTTACAAAAAATTATTACATATTTCAGTATTTCTCAAATCCTATGTTAATATATAAATAAATTATCATTTTCTAAAGAAGGTACTTGTATTAATTCATTTTTGTGTTCCTCGCTGTAAATCTGCCACATCAATATACCCGGATGTACCAGTCGTAAGCCACCAAAGAATTTCGTGTGAAAAGGCGAACTGCACAGAACATAATGTGCACGGATCAGCGGATAGAACGTAACTGATACTGACACGACGGGTCAATAGATGGAACGTAACTGACAGGTTGATGGGTGGAAGTTAACTTGTGTACTGATCGGAGAGCGGAGCGTACATATTATCTATTCACGCCAAATATGAAGTGCCTGATCGGTGTTCGAATATCGGTTTCGAAACGATTTGAAGTTATTCAATATTGTGAAAATTCGAATCGCAACGAACCTCATTTCGGAATCTCCTTCAAATTTTCATGAATCTGGAATTTCAACAGTATTGAATTCTTTGGCCCACAAGGCCCAAAAATCCTGAAATTTTAACAGAGCACCTTGCTCCGGTTATTTTGTAGGGTAGATAGATGTAAATAATAAATAAAATAAATGAGTAAATCTAAGTAAGCGTAAAGAAAAAAACAAACATTTATTCTCAAATGGTAATTATTTACAACACAACAGATAAAAATAGTAAAGTAAACTAGCGCACACATATATACACTGCTGGCCAAAGTTAAAGCATCACTATAATTTCCCGAAAATTTTGGTTATTTTCAGATGTCTATATCTCCGCGATTAATGGTTCCAAAAATTATTTAAAAAAAGCATATTAACGCTTGAAGGCTCTAGTTTTTGAATCAAGCTAACGAAACTAACTCGTGAAATCTGGCATCTGGAGGATATTGTTCTGTTCCCAATGCTCCTATAAATGGATAGTTTTACTCACTAAATGTTTTTTTTTTATAGTCTTAAAAGGTGCTAGCATAAAACTACAAACGTGCAAAATAATACGCGCAACTCTTGTTTCTTTTTTCAATTCCCCAAATATTAAGTTTCCTTCAGTTGTCACACTAGGAAGACCCCTTCCTTACTACAATGCACACGCAAAGAGAGGAACGCCTGATTTTCAAATATGTTTGAACTAGTCGCCGCATTTAAAACCATTCCAGGCTCATATTAATTTTTATACTTTTTCATGGAACGCTTATTCACTTTTCGTGGAACGCCAGTGCTTGGCGGAACACAGTTTGGGAAACGCTGCGCTGGAGCAGAGGTGGGCAGAACTTTTATTTCAACAAAAAGTTCGAGTAACGAATAAAAGTTAAAAAAAAATTATTCGTCATGTGTCGAATAAAGTTAGCGAGGGGGGTATTTCCCAGGGAATATGGTTTATCAGCTTGTTAATTAGGGGTGCGGACGAACCTGATGCGAAATCGGAGAGTAGCGGGAAATGTTAGTTATGCCTATTAACTCTAAATTAAAGTTTGATACAACTCGAACAGTAAGAAGAGTATCCACTTGTTACGTATCCTCGTATCGTATCGCCGTTATGTGTCATTCAGTGATACGATACGGTGCAACGGCGTGTGATTTTTCCCCGTATCATCACTGTATGCTGTAGCGAATCATGGGATCTAATTTTGAGACGCGACGGTGCAACGCTATTCGTCCACACTGATACGCAACAGCGATACGATACGAGGATACGTAACAAGTGGATACCCTCCTGTAAAGTTATCAGTGAATACGTCCAACCATCTTTAATTGGTTTCAATGATTTACTCGATTTTAGCAATGAATAACTATTCCGTATATTGAAAAGTCAGTCTTTTGAATAAAACAGTGTTTAGTGTTGCGATAAATAACTAAAGGGTTAAGTTACTAATATTACAGGGTGTTGACACACTGGCGCGCCAGTGGAGAAAGTTTGTGATTTTATGACCAAAACCTCAAAAATGAAGTTCTTTAATTCGACGAAATTAATGCAAATGTCAATTGAAGAACTATATTCATTTTCGTGGTCAAAACCTGGAAACTTATTTTTAATATATAAAATTCGGCACTTTTACGTTCTGATAGGGTAGACCGGGGGCGATAGTAACATGGGGACGATTGTAACACGTTAAATATCTCAAAACATATGATAGATATTAACACAAATTTTGGATATATGATGAAGAAAGACATTTCGAATACACGCATCCATATTCTAGCAGTTTAGATATAAAATAGACATGCATAGTGAGGAAAATAACTTTTCGTTACCCTAAAGCAGCGAAGGCCAGCTCGAGCCATTTGGGAGCCCGGCTTCCATGATGTTTACCAGAGCTGCGCGGAAGGGGAGCTCGAAAGCCAATGGTAACGTGGGCGCGCCACGGATAGGGAAAACTGCAGTAATGTGCGGTGCAGCCTCATACCCGTACGATAGGCTTGAATGACTGGGAATCTTGGGGACCCCAGTGATCGCTGCCACTGGGGCTCCTAAGAGGACCAGTTACTTCAGCCTAGGAGTACGAGTCTGCACCGCACGTTACTACAGTCCTATTCAGATATATTGTCCAGTGAATTCGGTTTCACAAGCAGCGCGCGAGGAGAAATCAGCCACCACCACCTGACGATTGTGGATTGGCAGTTGAAGTTGCTGGGTCCCCGAAGATTATGGTGTGGTAACAGGAACGCTGCTCGGCTCCGCCTGAACGAAACCGTGTGGCTGTTTATTCTTAGCGTAGTAGTTGTGTGCGTTAGGAAGCTAAGCGTAAACCAATACGAGATGAAGCTATCGAGAAAGAATCAATCTTTTGACCAATAAAGCTCCTGAATTTTTTCGGAGCTAACGCACACCTATTCTGATGTATGTATTTCTACGTTAAGAACTCGGTTTGGCCTACACGTCAGGAGCTCGGCGCTATCCCCACCACTTCTGTCTCGCTCTTGTTCTGCGAAGGCGAGAGCGAGATGGAACGAGAGCAAGAAAGAAACGAGGAAGTGGTGGGGATGTTTCGCTGCGTGTTACGTATAGTGACTCTACGGGCTATAGTGACTTAGGTGTGAGGTACCCAGCGGGGCCTTAACCGATACCCTGCTGGGTACAGGCCGCGAAACGTGCCCCCCCCCCCTACTATCTCGTGCAGGACTGTGTTTAGGAAAGACCAGGGCTAAACCTGGGCCCAAAAGGGTAAAATAAGTTATTAATATAAAATAATTTATATTGCTACTGTTCTAATGCAGTACATATACCTTACTGAAATGAATTTGTATTTAATACGTGCTCATAATGAGACAATTTTGAATAGTCAGTAGCAAAGCTTAATTGGTGTCTTTTAACAATGATAAACAGTATCTTCAATTTCTGTTTTATTGTATTAAAATCGAAGTTGTAACACTTATCTATAGGACCCCGGTTTTGTCCTGATCCTCCCTAAACACATTCCTGCAAGAGGTAGTAGGGGGCTACGTTTAGCGGCCCATACCCAGCAGGAGCCTAAACCCCGCTGAGTGACGTCACACCTACTATCTCAGTATAGAGATAGATCAGAGTCACTATAGCTCGTAGTGGCACTATACCTCACGGGCACCGAATCCCCACTGAGCGACGAGCAGGCCTAGCCCGAGAGAGAGTGAGAACGTTGAGAAAAGGAGCACCGAGGCAGGCAAGCGGTGTGGTGGGAGAATACCCCTCGCGAAACTCACCGGCCATTATATCTGAAAACGACTTTACTTGCACTCTTACAGTTTTCCCTAGCCGTGGCGCGCCCACGTTATTATTGTCTTTCGAGCTCCCCTTCCGCGCGGCTATGGTAAACATCAGGAAGCCCGGGCTCCCAAATGGCTCGAACTGGCCTTCGCTGGATAGAGGCCTAGCGCGCGCGGAGTTGAAACACTCGACGAATACAAAAATTACATTTACTCGTCGATTAAAAAAATTAACTTTATTCGTCAAATAATCTAAAGTTAAAGTAACTTTTATTTGATCCGTTATTTAAATAATTTTTTTATTTAGGTAATGCCCAAATTTGCGCCAGAGTATCACCAGCACATTTACATTTACTTGTCTTTCTAATATACAGCAATATATTTGGTTATATACTACATAATTATATCGTTCATGTCAATGCACTGCCCGGTTGAGCTCGCATGTTCGGTACCGGACGCGAGTTTGTAAGCGGGGTGAGATAGCGAATTTTTTAACGGTTGATTGGGTTTCACAGCCGAATCGTTCGACGTGGAAAACCGATTCTAGAGTGGGCGAGACAGAATAATGCTCACCGGGTGCCCGAGAACCGAGAGCAATAAAGCTTGGCGCTCAGAATAAGTCTAGCTCTACTAAAATTTTCAAGGGTTTTATTTGCCATTACATCTACATGAAACTGATACCAATGAGTTCTTGAAACAATGAAATTTGGATACATAACTTGAGAACTTCAGTAGTTCATTTGTCATTTCGAGCAACAAATGGTGCGATAAGTTTCTAGTCTGTCTGAATAAAAAATGTGGCAGAGGCGGGGGGAGGAGGGTTTGATCAAGGAGCCCTAAACTGAACAGTATTGTCTTATTATAGTTGAAACATAAATTTCAAAAACGCGTTCCCGAATAATCGCAGAGACCATCATACAGGGGTAACCGTTGCGTTTTAACGTATCTTTTATCAGACGTAAATTATCCGGTCGAAATTCAGGATCAGAAAGTAAGATGGCACGATCTATTAATACCTTTACCAATCCTACTTTATGTTGTATGGGATGGGCAGAAAAGAAGTTAATATATCTACCAGACCAACTAGGTTTATGGTACCAATCGGTGTTGAATCTATTATTTCATCTAATAACTATTGTGTCAAGAAAGCTTAGACGACAATCCCTTTCAATCTCAAAAGTGAATTGGAGTCTTTCATGAAAACTGTTGAAAGTATCCAACAATGTTTGCAGATCCTCTGGTCTAAGACAAGCAATAATATCGTCCACATATCGTTTGTAAAATGTAAATTGAAATGGTACCTTTGAGAGAGACACTTTTTAAAAAATAAATTTTAACTTTCCTTGAAAATGGTCAGAATTATTGACCGAAACGTTGGAAACTGTTAAAAAAATGTTTCAAAATTGCAATTAGTTTTTGTTTAAATATTCAAAGGACCGAACTAGTGCGCCGAAACAACACTCTTTTAATTGAAACACGGGTTATGTTCAGTATTACTTTTTAATTAAATATCATTACATTTTTAACATAAGGGTATTATGCGTACATTTTACGGCTTCGCTAGAGTTTTCTGAAATTATGTTTTAAGTGTCATAACGATCCGTTCACATTTACTAAAGTTATCGCAATTTATGTTTAAAGAAATAATAATTTTGGACGATGAAACATTTTTTGTTTATAATTTTTAGTTGGAATAGTAATGATTGGATAAACAAACTGTAAATAGAAAAAATATGTGTCGTGACGAGCTTTACAACACTATATTTTTTAAAATTCAGTTTAACAAAAGTTAATTTTACAATCTTTCTTAGCGTTTGTACAATAATTTTTCCCATTTTCGAGCGCTAGTCCCCTCATTGCATTCGACCATGGCCGTCTGTAGTACAGGCCGGAACATAGTGAATTTGGCAACGCTGTCATCACTCCTATTTGAATTTTTTTGTTCGAAATGCGGTGTTGCAACATCGCAGTGTCCGGCCTGTACTACAGACGGCCATGATTCGACCCTTCAATTGCTCCATGTTCATTGTTCGTTCGCCACGTTATTTTCTATGTGGAGGCGATTCAACGTAATCGTTCTGCGACTCCAAGTCACGTTTCGCGTAGGGCGCGGAATCCTCGAATCAATCGCGTTGAAGGCAATGTGACTGCTTCGCTCTGATCACGTTACCGAATCAGTAGATGCATAATTTGGTAAGTAACAGTTAGATCCGATCTTCTCTCAGGACAGAAACTGTGGATGAGAGCCACTGTGTCGAACAGTCTGCTGTGAATCCTCAAACAGTCGATTTGTGTCTTCGGTCAGTTCGTTTGTCTGCGACTCAACCCTCCCGGTGACACGCTCGGCTTAGCAGAGACTGCGAAGTCTATCTCCATCCAAGATTACCGCGACGTAAATGGCAGCACGCGGGGAGTTTCTTCGGACTGCTTCCGGACCACTGTGCCAGCAGCTTTGGAAGGGAATTTTGGTTCTATTTTAGCACCGATTTAAAAAAAATTTATTCTTTTTAACGCACCTTTGAAGTCGTTTTTTTACTTTTTTTTTTAAGTATATTATTTTTTAATTTTTAGTTACCTATGTTTGAAGTCGGTTAAGAAGCATTTATCATGGAGCCAGTTGGGGAACATACTCCATATGACAATGAAAGAAACATCCAAATCGGCCCACGCGTTACAAAGTTATGCGCGAACATACGTACATAGTGATATATACGTGACGAATGGAGAACCTCCTCCTTTTGAAGTCGGTTAAAAATTATAAATATCGAGTCCATGCAAAAGAAATGTTTGTTTCGCAATGAAGTGCTGAATTCAAAACAGTAGATTTTTTCAAACAAATGTACACCTCACTTTAATTAGACCATAGAAAACGAGTATTCTCACTATTAACTTGGGAAAGAAGTGCATAAATGTAATGCTGGATATATGATTACTTTTTAACATCCTGTGCCACGATGCAGAGCGTTGACACGCGAAAGGTATTATATCCAGCAGTTTCTCACACCTCGAGTTATTCTCTTGGAAGAACGATGCTATACCACTTCTCAGATTAAACCTATTTTGAGGGTTTTATTTTAGCTGACCCTCTCGCGTGTGCTTAACATTATAGTAATTTGTGCAGCTGAACCGAAGGAACACAAATTCAAGTGCATCCCTCCAAATAGCCACGCAACAGGATTAAGTATATACTTTTCTCCTTCTGTATCTTATAAATAAACAAACTTGGATCTGCACCTAAACCATCATGTTTATTACTGGTATTTTACACTACAACTAACCAGCATAGGATCCTATGAGGTTTGGATAACTCAGAATTCGTAGGTAGACTTTATTGGGGCACTACTCTGGGCAATCATCAGAGTCGACGCACATACCCTGCTCGTTTCGGACGAAATCCTCTTCGCATCTGCATCCCATTGTTTCTTGTGTACATTCCTATAATCGACCCACGAGTATGGAACCAATTAGTCTTGCAAAGAAATCTGAGTAGGTGATAATTGACGATCGTTTCGAACACTTACGATAGGTGGGCACCTTTCAATAATACTCCATAAGGGTGTTACGCTTGTAGCTTTTGTGCTCTCGCATGTAGGTTCGCACAGTCTTCCACAGAGTGACATCGTTTCGTTCACTGGGCATGGATCGGTTGCATCCCTCCAACTGATACAAACTCTGCGATGACGGCTGACTTGAATCATAATTACGGGTTTGATTGTTACCAAAGGTTGATGATGCACGTGTTAAGTTTTTGGAACCAAGTTGGACCGTGCATAATACAATTGAGGACCTTTCAGCAAGAGAGATGCAGCTCCATTTTTGACAGTTTTTGAGTTATGACTTGTAGTATACGTAAAAAATTCTACATCGTTTGGTGCGCGTTCCATGCAAATCCGATAAGAGGTGAGCGCCTTATTGCAAATTACAGTTTTGTGCAATACGAATGCGCAATAAGGCGGAGCGATACTATATAGACGAAAATTTAAATTTGAATTTTCAGTTGGCCTGGGTGCGGGATAGTTGTCTTTTGATTAACCAAACACAAATGTAAAATTTGTTGGAAAAATATTCATCTCTGTAGGTTCCTTTTTCTCCTACAAATGATTATATGATTATATGATTATATGATTATATGATTATATGATTATATGATTATATGATTATATGATTATATGATTATATGATTATATGATTATATGATTATATGATTATATGATTATATGATTATATGATTATATGATTATATGATTATATGATTATATGATTATATGATTATATGATTATATGATTATATGATTATATGATTATATGATTATATGATTATATGATTATATGATTATATGATTATATGATTATATGATTATATGATTATATGATTATATGATTATATGATTATATGATTATATGATTATATGATTATATGATTATATGATTATATGATTATATGATTATATGATTATATGATTATATGATTATATGATTATATGATTATATGATTATATGATTATATGATTATATGAGTATATGATTACATGATTATATGATTATATGATTATATGATTATATGATTATATGATTATATGATTATATGATTATATGATTATATGATTATATGATTATATGATTATATGATTATATGATTATATGAGTATATGATTATACGATTATATGATTATATGATTATATGATTATATGATTATATTATTATATGATTAATCTCTAATTCTAATTTTGTTATCAGTTGTGTTTGGTTAATCAAAAGCAACTATTCCGCACCCGGGCCAACTGAAAATTCAAATTTAAATTTTCGCCTATATAGTATGATTATATAATCATTTTTAGGAGGAAAAGAAACCTGCAGACATGAATATTTTTCCAAAATTTTTTTACACTTGTGTTTGGATAATCAAAACACAACTATCCCGCACCCCGGCCAACTAAAAATTCAAATTTAAATTTTCCGCTCCGCCCTAATGCGCAACTATGTCCCACCTTATAAATAGCCTTATAAAAAAGCTCTCAAATGTGTGTTGACTGACAATGAGAATGAGGATATTTCCACAGACAATGATGACGAGCAGGCCCAAGAATTGAAGATCGAAAATCAATTTTTTTCATATTTGATTAATAAAGCAATATAAACTGTGTTCTTTATTATGCATAGTTATCAAGAAGCAACCGTTTTTTGTACACTTTGGTGCAAGTGAGTCTCCAGATTTGAAAAATTCGCCCATAATAGAAATAAAAACTTATCAACTCAATAACTATTACTTACTGTGTGAAAAGGTATATTTTTCGATTAGCGCTCTCTTTTTAATGTTAAGTCAAAGCAATAATTGTATAAACAATTTTTTCTAATTTACACGAAATTAGTAAAGATGGAGTTGCACCCCTCTTGTTGCAAGATCCTTAATAATGCATAAAAATCAAGTGTTACTTTGCACGTAGTGTAAAAACATGTATTTCTGCCAAACAATAGCTGAATAGTTATGTACAAACTTACAAGCGGGGGCCACCGCGACGACGAACAGGACTGCTACGACTATATATCGAGGCATGATCGACTTTTCGATGCCGTTGCTCCGTTTCAGTAGTTTCAAACTTACTTTCACTTGTAGTGTCGAAGCTTCCTTTTCCCTCGGTCTTTATACTTCTCGCATCGTGCAAATTTCATGTATACATCATATTATTTTCTTTATTGACGTGCCATTTAATCAGAGGCCTGCGAAGGACACTGTTCTTCGGTGAAATGGTTAACTCCAAGGTTGGAAAGCTTATCATAATAATGGAGTACTTCGTTTTTAATATTATTGCTAACCGAGCAACACAGTTGCAAATAGGAACACACACGCGCGCGCACACCGCTAGGTAAACTATTCTCTTGTTCAAGCTGAAATTACAATTGCGTTTTTTTTTCAAGGTAGCAAATATGAAAATGTCCAGTTGATAGCGGGTTTATGGTTATAGCCCAGCGAGGGCCAGTTAGGTGATTAAAGAGCCCGACCTCCATGATGTTTACAGTACCGCGCCGAGGGGGACCTCGAAAGCCAATGTCAACGTGGGCGCGCAACGGATAACGAGAATGTCCCAATTTCTGCTCATGTCCCCATTTCTGATCATTTCGTATTTTTCTTATTGTTATATGCGTTACGTTTGTACTATAGTTGCAACAGAATAATTCTAAATTATTTAAACATTTACGCGAGTGTTGCACGAGCTTGGGTCAATACATACATTGCTATTTTTCATGAGCAGAAATACGGATATTAGAAATATTTAGAGCATTATATATTTAATTGGGTCATTCCACGCGAAATCGGATACTTTTTGGAGAAACATTTCGGATGTGGCTGAAATTTGAATATGTTGTAGTCTGTAGGGATATATAAACATATCTCGAAGGATTTTTGACAATTTTGAAAAATGTCGATTTTACAGCTGTTTGAAGGTAAGTGCTAACTTTTTTTCAATAAATAATATCTATGGAAGTAGTAAACGGATGGATTATGAAAATAAGCAATTCCTTTTTAAGCAATTGATTTTGCTAATATGGAATTGCTTAGTTTTTATTCACTGTCTAGCAATGAATAGTTGCATTGACGAAATATGTTCATTCTTATATTTTTATCTTCACAAAGTTGTTGGCATGTGTGTATGCACACTATGTACTCAAACATACTGTTACATTATTGACATATTCTAAATATCTCATAGTGGAAGTAAAATATCTAACACGAGTAAATACAGGGAAATATTGCAAACACAAGCTTGCGAATTTACATTGTATATTTACAATGACTTTATAACTACAGTTGTAAGTATTCCTCCAAGCTCAGTTGCATGAATTATATTCACGATATTGAATTAGACACTACAGAGAATACACGTGAATACTAAAGCAAGCACTCTGCGTATACCAAATACCATACATATGCTGTCGTGATGCCATGACTAGTGATGGAAAGGGAATAGCAAATTTACGTGGCCACTGCTTTAAATCTGCATTTGACTCTGACGCTAAATATTGAAACTGATGTATTCAATGCATATAAATAATGAAAATATTTATGTATCTACAGTGTGTCTGAGTTATCTGAGAATGGTGGAATATATCATAAACAATTGAAGACATCCAAAAAATTGTGCTTACAAAAATATTTTGGTATGCAAGAAGACATTATCTGGTAAGGAACAATTTTTTTTGTAGATGTAGACATAGAGGAGATTTCCAGGTGAACTTAATTTTGTTTAAATGGATTCTTATACAACATATTGGCATTTTCTTATTTCCGCTACGCCATCTGGTGGGGAAAATTAAAGCAGTCTAATCGGGTTATTTGTCACCTGTTATTGGCAGTATTGGGAACTTCGATTGTTTGATGATGGATTTTGTAAAATTTAACAGACTATTTAATGACAATAACATTATTGCAATATTTCAATACTTGTGTGACACCAGTCCTGTAACGCGATTGACCCGCTTACAGAGCTTACTTTAGTAGATGGCGCTCTCACAATATTTCCCAATAGGATAATTCTGTTCATGAAAAGCTGTAAAGCGAAGCCCCAGGAAATCCGGTCAATGGGAACCAGGCTACCCAATTTTTGACCAAATATTTCTGTCAAATTATAAATATGGTTTAAAAGTAAAACAGTACAAACGACACTTGTTCAGATATTTATAATCCGAATCGCTCAACCTAACAGATAGCGTGCTCAAACTACTGAGGATGTTCTGGGAAATGTTCTGTAGCTCCGGTTCTTATTCGAATTCCCAAGTAGAATTTTCTGAGCATCTATATTTTGTTGCAATCAAGTTGCGCAGAAATGTGAAAACAATTTTTATTTTTTTCAAACGTACACAATAGCTATCCCCAATAACACTAGATTGCCTACCAATCCTGCAATACATTCATCACTATCCTCAGAACTGGCGCTGTGGAGTAGAAAGAGTCAATGGCTCCACCTACTTTTTGCAATCCGCATTGGAGACGTCACTACTGCTGGATATGCCCACAAGGGTAAACAATTATCCGGAATAAGGCTACAAGGTTTTACTGAGACTATACTGCGAGTTGTGCGTGCATCGTTAGATGTCAGTCTTTCTGTTTCTTCCGCTCCATTATTTATTAGTGTGTACCAAGGAAGAACAGCGAACCGCAATCCGGTTTTTGTGGTTTGAAGGTGTATCAGGAGCTGAAAATGGACGACTTGCAGCCCGGTATGGTAGTAGTGCACTTCCGCAAAGCAGTGTCTATGAATGGATCGGCAAGTTCAAACATGGTCGCACAAGTATCAAGAAGAAGAAGGAGCTGGACGTCCATCCACATCCATCACTGATTGGATGTGTTACATGGTGGCTAAGAACAGACACGTGGCTATTGATAAAGTAGCAAGTCACATGCGTATGGTTCTGCGTATGAAGTTGTAGCGGCCATCGCCACGACCACCTATGTTCATTTGGCGTGCAAATGGTCGGCATGGTTTATGACACGCACGTCAGCAAAACTATTTTTGAGTAAGCCGCTTTCCGTTCCTTTCGTGATTGAATTTTGAACAAAGCATGTTTTCCTTCGAGACTTTCGTTTACGGCCTCAATAGTTATTGCGGGTATCATAAACCTGAGTTTCCGAAAGGCCCACGATGCGAGGCCGGGCGGCCTGCGACCGGCCACGTCACGCGCCTCGGCGGCCTGGGGGAAATCCCGCTGCATTGCCAGGAGTATTTCTCCCGCAAAATCTCACCCCCGTTATGGTGGAAGCGCGCCGAAGACGCGCGAAATAGGTGGCGCGATTTTGGGCCTGAAAGGTACCGATTGGTTGACACCGGCGTCGGGTGAACCAATTAGGAAGTATTTTCTAGTCCCGCGTGTCTTGCCGGAAAATGTGCGTCCGGTAGACATCAGTCTTCGCCCACACCTTGACTAGAGCTAACATCTGGTCCACAATTTAACTTTGAAATAAAGACTACAAAACTGAACTACTGTGTGATTTCTATAAGGGAATTTAGTCAAATCATATTCCTTTAAAGTCATCAACAATAAACTTGACTTCAGTAAAGTGTGTAAACAAGATGGACTCCTAAAGAACTTTCGGAATAGCACAACCAAAGCTTTTGGATCGTTACAGTAATGAAGGTGATTTCTTTTCACAAAGAATTATCATCGGAGATGAAACGTGGATCCACAATTACGAGCCACAGAGTAAACAACTGAGCATTGGATAGAAACGAAGTGGATTGCCAATTAAAAAAGTCCAAAACTGAGCCATCAGTGGGAAAAGTGATGATAACGATATCTTGGGATTCGATAGTACCAATATTGGAACATTGCCAGGAAAAAGTCATGATAATAAACAGTATTCGTTACAACGATATGCTCCGTAACAATCTAAAGCCTGCAATACGGACAAAACGTCGAGGATTGCTCTCTAAAGGCGTTGCGTTGCCGCACAATAATGTTTGCCCTCATTCTGCTGTACTAATCGTTGAAACTCTCCAAAAACTGCATTTTGAGGTACTGAAACACTCCATCCCCGCCTAGGTCCTGATCTCGCACCTTCGGATTATCTTTTGTTTGGTCCATTCAAAAGGCTATGTAGTATCAGTGCGTTGACACACCCGCGGTGAAGTTAGCTGTAGTGCTGGGGGAACATTGGATTTGTATTTCAAAGGGAAGATGACTTACAAATTAAATTAGTTTGATTCTATACTCCCTGTCATTTAAGAAAGAACCTGCCGACCGACGAGTTTAGACCAGTTCTGCGCAGGTTGACGCTCATTGGTGCCGGGAGAAGCCACTATTGGCTCTACCCCCACCAATGCTTTTTCGGAGCCAATGAGCTCATTCTACATGCGCGAAACGGGTTCCTTCTTAAATGACTTCTGGTGTAGACACCAATCGGTGCATAAACTAGGTCTCACCTGTCACGAAGCTTACATACAAGTAATTTTGATGTTGCATTACGCCATGCGGCTATATGGGAGACCGGGGCAAAGTGAGCCTCGGGGTAAAATGAGCTTTCTTAATTTATTCTTTAACAATAGAATATATTTACAAATTTTGGTGACGTAATAAATGTGTGTAATACCACAATGATAATTATGCACATTCAGATATCGAAAAATGGAGATTCATTTAAAAAATTAAAAATGAAGTTTTAGAGACTTCCAATTGGTTTTCTTTTCAATTTAGCTTTTTGGATAAATCAGTCTTAAATGTGTGATTTTAACTCCAAATTTTTTCTGCGTGTTTACAACAAGCTTATAAACATACATGTACACGCGTTTGAGAAAACATTAATCCCAATATTATGGTTAATTTCTGAATCTATCTGTTGCAGCGATGAAGCACCGTTGCAAGCGATACAATACTGACGCCGCATATGATTGGAAAATCAGAAAGAACTGATATTATGACATGAAGAAGAATCCTTTGTCGATTATCTTTAACTGTTTAAAAAATAGCTTTTATATTAAAGGAGACATTGCTTGAGTTTTTATGTTTCTTCATGATGAATTTGTAAAAGCTGTGCATATACAAAATAATCTGCAACCGTAATATTTAGCGATTTCAATTACTGTAATATTGATACGAGAATCGATTCCAGAACAGTTTTGGAACCGAAGTAGAACTGACAAAATAATGGTTCTAGAGCTGATATGAGAATCGATATCGAAGCCGTAATCGAAACAAATATGTATAATCACAAACAGTTCGTTATAACAGTTCTTCGTAACTGTTCCGTGAAACACCTTTGCGTAACAGTTTGCGGCAGTCATTTCTAGAAGATCGCTGCCTGCTACCCATGCGCGTTTGTTTTTTATGGCGACTGTACGAGACCCTACTGACCCACGCAATGCGACCCGCTGATCGTTAAATCGCCGCCGTGCTTCAAGTGTTTCTGACGAATTTTTCGAACATCAATAACTGAAAAACGAAGCCTCCAACGCGACATCGTTGCCCTTGGCTTTCGCCTTATTTTGCCACACAGACTTGCCCATTTCATTTTCTATCTGTTATCGAACACCCTGTATATGTCAACTACGTGTAGCCAATACAAAGAACCAGCACAGTTGATCTCTCTGTTATTCATTCGTGGTATATTACCCATTATCAGTTACAACGTGGCTCTGTGATAGAAACTCGGTCAGAGGTATATATCGAAAGCCTGAATACTCTGGGGAGCCCCGGCTAAGCTCAATATTCAGTATGTGATCGAAACTGTATTGTTGGAATACAGGGTTCTGAGTAACCGGTGTTCGACACATTTTTTAGAGTGAAAAATCGAAGGAACAACCTTGCCATGACCCAATCATCCCATCATCCTTATATCCCTACTAATATATAAAAGTGAAATGTTGTCTGTTTGTTTGTCCTCCTTTCACGCCTAAGCGGCTGAACGGACTACAATGACATTTTGAATATACATATCTTATGTCCTAGATTAGATTATAGGCTATTCTTTTAATACTTTTTTATTTTGGAAACACCATAAATAATTCCCGGGTGAAACCCGGTATCGGGTCAACTAGTGTGTACAATACGATACATGTAATTAATAATATATATCTACATACATGCTCTGTGTTTTTTATTTAATTAATTTTAGACATGATTCACACAAAAGGGGGATGGAGGGTAAGGTGTGTAGCATGGCAGTAGCGCTACTGCACGCGAAACTAATGTATAGGTACAAATAAAAGAACATTCTACTTAACCACATTTCTACATTGCCATGCCATTCACCACACCATTTGGCATTCCATTTCGGTATGCATCATACCTTACTGTACACCTGTTGTTATTGCACAATAATAAGTTTCATAATGCTATATGATACATTCTGTCGTCAAAATGTCATGTTTCTGTGCATAGCTGCACACGATGAAGACAATTTACTCCACCCATAATTATTACTTGTAAGTATCATAAGTTTGTATAAGTATGAGTTTGTGGGTTGGGTGACAGATACGAGACACGCACAGGATTTTCGTACGCATTCACTCAAAGATTTCAACCCCACACCAGAGGGTGACCTAATAAATGAAAGCGGCTGTTGTTTTCTTTTTGAATTACGATACATGTCTAACCAAATAATATATATACTACCTGTCATTTAAGAAGGAACCTGTCGACCGACGAATTTAGACCGGTTCTGCGCAGGTTGACGCTCATTGGTGCCGGGAGAAGCCACCATTGGCTGTACCCCCACCAAAGCTTTTTTGGAGCCAATGAGCTCATTC
Organism: Andrena cerasifolii; assembly: GCF_050908995.1. Taxonomy (NCBI): domain Eukaryota; kingdom Metazoa; phylum Arthropoda; class Insecta; order Hymenoptera; family Andrenidae; genus Andrena; species Andrena cerasifolii. The sequence goes on along the minus strand of NC_135121.1, from coordinate 4,840,471 downwards.
TACATGCGCGAAACGGGTTCCTTCTTAAATGAATGGGAGTATATATATAAAAAGAAGAAGTCCTGATTGACTGACTGACTCATCAACGCCCAGCTCAAACCGTTTAACCTAGGAACGTGAAATTTGGAAGGTACATTTTTTTCATGACGTAGCCCACCACTAAGGAAGGATTTTTGGAAATTCCATCCCCAGGGAGGTGAAGGGAGGTAAAATATATTTTCTCGGACTCCCTAATATCTCTTAGACCTGATTAGATATCAACTTTTTCTTCCTCACAAAGATTACCCACATAACTGTTTAAAAACCAATTTCAGGATTTTTCTCTAACCAACCCCTAAGGGGTGAAATATATTTTCATGGATTCCTCAAATCTCTTAGGCCCGATTATATATCAATTTGGTTTTTACTTCGCAAGTTTACCCACATAAATGCCTAAAAACCAATTTCATGATTTTGCTCTAATCAACCCCTAAGGGGGTGGTGAAAAGGGGTGAAATATGTATTCATGGAGTCATTAATATCTCTTAGGCACGAAGTGAAGCGCGGGTGCATTTCGCTAGTTGCGATATATACCTAGACCGATATCGTCTTCCAATCAGAAATTTTTAAAATGAATTAATTCGCGACTTCACCTTAGAAGAATGCCCCTCTCCGAAATATGTTATTGTTAAAACTTTATTCGAAATTGGAAAAAGAATTGCATTTTAGATAAACGTAAACAAAAATTGCATCTTATATAACGAGCATTATATTAGTTTAAACATTAAGTCCTCTGGAAGTCGAATATAAATTATGCGAGCGAATATGTAACTGTGAACATTGAACAAGTCATCACAAAGGCTGTATCTGGGACAATTTTTTAATATAGATAGTAATTATTATCAGCTTCATGGTAAAATTTTATACAGACAATTATAAATTTATTTTCCAAATAAACTAAATGACAGTTTAAACGAAAGTTAACTTTTAAATTTTTTAATTACCTAAGTTTGATTTTTAATAAAATATAATATATAATTACTTTCTATATCGACAACCAAGAAAATTTGCTATAAAATCATGAAACGTAAGATGTGGGTGACAAGTAGAAATATAAAGCATCGATTTGAAACAAGATTGAGAACTTTTCTAAAATATTTGCCCTTTGGCACATTATGATAACAGGAAGAACATGGATAGAGAGCGGACAAATAAGGCAAAATTACAATTGAAATAACAAATAACAAAGAAAACAACAGGAAGAGATGTAATAAGTTGAACAGATATTACAATACAGTATAAATATTGCGAATTAATCATCCATTATACACAAAACTGAGTTTCTGAACGTAGATACGGAAATAGCAAAGATATCAATATTATGGCAGTGTCTATTTGCGAGCATACACATTCTGTCAATGCAATTATCGATATAGAGAGGGCGATGCCTCATACCCCTACTAGGGAAATAGGATATAGGTACCTATACAACGAAGAGTGGATCTCGCCACGGTGGACAAATGGCCCAGAACAGAAGAAAAGTACCACGTTCTATCAGGCTATTCTTGTTATTAGTTGTACAAGCGATTTAAGTAATGGGAGGTGAGCAGTATCCTTTTGGCGCCTGCTTGTCGATGTTCCCCATCGGACTGATGTGTAGTCACCGAACGGCTGGTGGTCTGAGCGCCGGGGATTCTCAGCAGGTTCACCAACTAACCTATCGGTTTCTGGCCGGCTGCCTCGCTTAATGGGAATTGAGAACTTTCGACTCGGTTACCGGGTGCGATAATTCATCTCTCTCGTGGTAGCGGACGCCGTATGCTGTCCTACCCCCCTACCATTCGAGCCCCCGACTCGTATACGTTATCACGATGAAAACAGCAGGTACATACATATACGGCTCAGTTGTCCCGGTGCCATAGCACTATGGGAAACTTCTCTTGTAATCATACGAACAAATTGCTAGTAACATTCTTCCTCCATAGATGCAACATTACAAAAGATGTTAATTTCGATGAACCGATATTGCTGGTTACGATTTATTTATTGATTCGACTTCTCCTTCTCCTTAGTTTTATAACATGTGCGTATGTACATAGGTATACGTAGGGGAGAGGTGCTATAAAAGGAACAATTTTGTTTGGCGTCCATTTGTGACAATGTCATTATAGGTATTTAAAAAACAAGTACATCAATAGAAAGCGTGTTTATTTCCCTTCAATAAAAGTATATTACAAACTCATAAATTGTAACAGAAAATAACAAAATCTTCGATTATCAAATAAGTATGAAATGTCACTTTTACGACTATATAAGCATAGGAATACCACTAAAAATTGAATTTTTTATCCTTACGATGAAGTCGAGGCAAAGACTATAGCTGCTCAAGTCCACTTCCCCCACCACAAATCCCTCCAAACTCACCCCTACCAGTTTTATACCCTATCCTGGTAATTATTTACTTTAGCGATTCTTCACCGATTTTGATGAAATTTGGATATGTTCTCGGGGACACGATTCTGAACAACTTTTTCCTATACATGTTACCGCCGCTCGACCTTAGTTTCCGAGATATTTGCGAAAAACTTCGGTTAACTTATTCCGACACAACGCATTCCACTTTTCAACTTGTCTCGGGTATTAGTATTGGTTGGGGCTAGACCAGCGCGGGGGGCGCGTGCCCGCCCGCGGGCGCGTAAAGCGTGGGGTCGAACCGATGTGAGTCGGGGTGTTGATGGGAGCCCCCACACATCCAATAGGTGCTCTCGAAAGCACCCTCTTCCTAGAAAAAAATATGTTTTAGAAACAGAGGCATCCTAATATCCGGCAGCGCCGGCGCCGCCGAACAGAGTCAGGGTTGACGGGCATCCCGCAATTTTATGGTTGAAATATCCAAACTTACATTGATTTGCTACCACGTTTTACGCGCCCGCGAGCGGGCACGCGCCCCACACGCTGATCTAACCCCAACCTATACTAATATCCGGGACAAGTTGGAAAGTGGAATGTGTTGTGTCGAAATAAATCAACAGAAGTTTTACGCAAATATCTCGGAAACTAAGGCCAAGCGACGGTAACATGTACCGGAAGAAGTTTTTCAAAATATGGAGTTTTACCAACATATCCAAATTTCATCAAAAGCGGTTAGGGGAATCGCTAAAGTAAATAATTACCGAGTATATCGTATATCCGCCTTTCGTATAGTATTGTAGGAGTCATGAATGCAGAATTTTTTGGAGTGGATTCTGACATTTTTGTTTGCGCCTGATATTTTCGAGATGTAAGATCTGAATAGGATGAATTCGCATTTATTTAAGTTTATTTTTAGTTTCCAAGTGTGGAGATAGTTTTGAATTTTGCTGAAAAGTTCTTGAAGTTCTATTTTGATATTCGATGATTTGTTGTCTTTTACGTAGATAAGCAGGTCGTCTGCAAAAGTCGCCTTAAGGCGGGATCTCCTACCCGCGATTGGTCGCTGCGATTGGTCGCAGTACACTGGTGCAATGGGAAGGCATGTATCTGTTCTCCTACAAGCGACTGCGACCGTCGGGTTTACGCCAGACGTAGGAACCTGACGCGAGTCTGTTTGAGTACCAGCCTAGGTTACTCGAGAGACAACACAATGCGATGAGGGTCTGTTTCCCACTATACCTAGTCGCAGGCTGGGCACTGCGACCACCGGTCGCTAGACTGCTCCCGGGAGTCTAGCGACCAGTCGCACTGCGACCTATTGCCGCAAAAATTCCGCACCTGTTCTGTTTAAATTAATTGACACTTCTCTCTACACATTTGCTTTCCCTCTGTAATTCATGTAGTTTTTGCTCTTACAATCATAAACGACTTATCCTCGATCAATGTTTTGCCCTACGCAGTCGAAAGCTGCAACTCCGTCGACACTTTAGACACTCGTCACCCACACACACAAAATGTGGCACTTGGAAGCACTTCACAGGTATGCATGTGATGCCGCCCTGCTTCGTCCTCAGGTCAAATTTGACACCAATCCCGTATCTCTCGAATATAAACACGCGTTGGAATATTAAAACAAAAGCGCGCGCTTACGTATTCAGATGTGGGAGAAGGTGGGCCATTGGGAGGATAGAATATTTTTAACTACAATTTTTTCTATAATTTTTAAAATCTTTATTTCTGGCTTCTTTTTGGGTCTTCTTTCTGGGTTTTTACTTTTTTTCAGGAGCACACATTAGTAATTTACAATTTATCATTAAAATATTGTAAATGCAATTTAAAGTAAAAACTAGCGATATATAAAAAGTTCCTATTATTGCTTAGGCACGAGTACTCGAACGAGTCTGCTGCTTAGCATAAGTTTATAATGTAACGAGGTGCCAATTTCGGCTGTGTTTATACCCTGTAAACATCTATATAATTGTTATGTATTTTATGGCAAAATAAACACATTTACAAAAAGAAAGCTACCGCCGACTCCCCGGTCTTAGTCATCCGTGTCCGTCTCTTATGGTGGTGGGGGTTCCTGACCCCACAGTATATTGATAGAATTGGCAGCGTATATATTGATGGAACTGTAACAGCGTGTATATACCTACGCCTTTCGCAGGCAAATGGTTAACAACCTGCCCCTGCAACATCTACCCCCGGTCTCCCCTACGCAAGATGAACAATTTTTATAACATATTTCTTGTTGAGATATAAGTCGTCCGCGCGTTACGTAAATGCAAATACCGCATAAATTCACATAATTCGCTAATTAACCGCTAGGCTGAAGATCACAAGTAAAGTTCTATAAGCAGTAGAGCAGCGCTTGGTAACTATTAATTAAATGGGCGTTGACGGCGGAGCGTTGGTGGGTGGATACTCGTAGCCGTAATTGTTAACGAAACTGTGCGCCGCTCTCGTTCACTTTCCACCGACCCCTCTCGAACTCCAGCCACCTTTTCCTCTCGCCAGGTCCCAGATTTATAATTTACACGTGTACGTCCGTTACTCCGTAGCTGTGCGAAACAATCAAACGCCGGCGTAAAGCGATGCATTTATACGCGTAAAGTTGCACATGCATGAAATTGCACAAGGCAAGTATGCGCATGAATTGTAACAGCATTACACACGAAATTAGACGTGGCCGCAAACAAATTCGCATACCTGCACGCGTACAGAAATGTGTTTTAGTGGGGGCGACTTCACTGCTCTGCACGTAACTTCTAATCTTCCATTTTTAAGCGCTTATTTCAGTAAAATCGTCAACGGATTTCTTACCACATCTTACAAATATATTTGAGGATATTAAATTGACAAGCGCGTCTAGAAAAAGTAATTACGTTTAAATAGGGTTAATGCATTTATCTACTACCACTATTTATAAACGATTACCGAATTAAAGTTTCTCACGGGAAACAGTTATGCACAAAATTCCCACGTCTTCGACAGACAGGTAAAAGGTTTTTAACCGACTTCAAAAAGACAGAGGTTCTCAATTCGATGTGTTTGTATGTATGTTAGTATGTATTACGTTTGTCCGCGAATTTCTCCGTAACTACTGGACCGATTTTGGTGAAACTCATTGCATTCAGTTTAGCTTCATTCAACATAGATCATGAAGTAAGAATTATAAAAATCGGTTCAGTAGTTTTGAAGTTACACCAAAAAGAAGAAATCTGATTCATTAATCGACTTAATTACACTAGTTTACAAAAAAATTAATTTAAGAATTGTCGCGATCAAATCGGTCAACTCTAACGCAAGATATAGCCAGAAACGTCGGGTCGTCTTCTTAAAACATTACCAAAATATTCATCGGGCGATATATCAAAAACGTATCCATAGGATTTTTTTTCATGTCGATTTTTGAGTTTAGGGGACCACCTTTCATAAGAATTTCATAGTGGAGTCTGGATCAAAAATAAGTGTTTGGATTTTGTAAACTAGTGTTTTTATTATTACGAGCAGCTCTTAAATGACTTTTGGTTTACTAACGGCGTTTGTCAACTTATGTATGTTGTATATTTTAAAACGACTTCTCCAATCCCATCATATGGACCAGTGATATGCGCTTCTGGAAGAGAAGTATTTCAGCAATAACACTGAAATCACTAATGCGTTAAGTTTATAAAATTCTTTCTGTTTTTATATTGTACAGCTGCCCCATCGACAAGTATATTATTCTTTAATTTTCTGCCGAAATTATTATTAGTTTTTAAATATATATCTGAGGTAATTCGCTAGTCCCCTTTAAGGAAGATGAATGGCTGCCGCATCATAATCTAAACTTTCCGAAATTGTTCTAGCGGTATAAGTGACACCACTGAAACCGCTATGAGATCTGTGGATTTCATTTCGTACATTTCATTCAAGTTATATAACGTGCGAATGGTGTGGCTAGCCACCCGTAGCAATCGAGCGTATATGGGTCGGTTACCGAAAAACGAAGCGTAGGTATCGTGGACTTTAACAACTCGTTGATGTCGATATTAAAGTCATCATGCCAGAGAAATCTAAATTTCGTAGAAAATATTTTAAGAAATCTATTCATACTTTTCTTTTGATTTTAAAAAATGTGATCTTGAAACAAAACTTGTTTTATAAATTTCATATTCGACAGAAACGACTTTTTGGTCGAGTAAATTTTATTTAAAAAGGAAAATGCTCCTCGATTGAAATAAAAATGAACCAACTCCGTAAGGTTCATAGTTTCGGAGATAAAAATTCATGTATCGATACTATTTTCGCGAAAGAAACAGAAATATGTTTCGACGTCTCGCCGTCTGGGTTTTAAATAAATTCTGAACCAGCAAAAAGGATGACTCACACCTTCTCTAATTTCAAGCCAAATAAATTATATTCCAATTTTATAGAAATCTCTGGTGCCAGTTGGGGTAAAGCTATCAATTTGGGGCGAATTGGCCTAATTAGAATTCGAAGTTCTTAATGCTTGTGAGCGAAAATTTGACGCATTATGGCAAAGGGCATACTTACCAGCAGGGGCAAATTTGTAGATTCGACGGATAAATATTTTAATTTAAAAGAGTGTAGACAATTTTAAAATTAATTCTGTATGATAACTCACATGTGAGTTATTGTAAATTTGCTACACGAGAAAAAAGGGAATTGTTTTTAAAGTTGCCTGAATACTCTGTATTTAAACCTTTTTCAATTTCTTTCGCCCTAAATTTGCCGCCCTAGGCTGCAGCCCATTCAGCCTCCACAGTAGGGTGGGCCAAAAATATCAAATTTTCGAAACTCGAAACAGCCTAGTGCGGAATAGTTGCGTATGAGGAAGACAAATCGAGGCAAAAATTTTTTATTGAATTCGGTCAATATTTGACCGGCCCCCATCGGGGTCGATGATGGAGCCGTTTTATTTAAGGCTTTTAATTTTTGACCAAGTTTTGCGACTTCTGTATATTTTCATAAAATTCGTGTATTTCACCGTTGACCATCAGAAAATATTATTTAACCACATAAACGCGTGAAATACTGTTTTATATATTGTCGCGAAGCGGAGTATCTATGTGTTTCTATTTTGGGGCGTAACGCGGGTGTAGTGAAAGAGGAACATTGTTTCAAGAGCCTTCTTATAGATTTTTATACGCTGAAAACGAATCCGCAAACCGTTTATCGCCATCACCCTCTGTTTTTGAGAAATTCCGTTTGAAAAAAAATGCAGATTTTCAACTTTGAACGTCTTTTGAGTTCAATCAGTAATAGTTATCCGGCTGCTTGTTCCGTTAAAGTATTCTATGAACCCTTGCGAACAAAACGATATAAGATAATATTGAATTATAAACATTTAAATATTTTTAAACAACGATTAAAGGGAAAAGGACACCCGAAATGCCCCAATTTTTTAAGATATTTTTCTATATATATATGTATATCAAAAACTAAGAGTCTGAGGGACAATCTGACTACTCCACGCGATGCAGCCGACATTTTTCCTTCGAAATCACATGAATAAAAGTGGTAAGGCATGTTTTGTTTGTAATACCGGAGCGAAAGAGTTTGGCAAAACGTGCGACGCCGACAGTGGTAGTCGCGCGCATTTAAGCGATTCTGTCAGTGGATACGCTCGCCGCTGTTGGCAGTGTTGGCTTCTGTATTCAAAACAAAACGTATCTTCCCACTTCTGTTGATGGTTTCCGGAGGAAAAATGTCTGCTGCAACGCGTGGAGTAGTCGGATTTTCTCCTAGATCCTTAGTTTTTGAAATATACAGAAAAATATCTTAAAAAATTTGTGCATTTAGGGTGTCCTTTTCCCTTTGATCGTTGTTTAAACATATTTAAATGTTCATAATGCACAAATAACTTATATCGTTGTATTCGAGAGGGTTCATAGAATAAATTGACGTAACAGGCATCCGAATAACTATTACTGTTTCGACACCAAAAATGGTCAAATTTGAAAATTTGCAGTTTTTTTTTAAAAATCGAATTTCTTGAAAACAGAGGGCGATGGCGAGAAACGGTTTGCGGATTCGTTTTCAGCGCACAAAAATCTATAAGAAATGGCTATTGAATGTTACAGATCAAAATGCCTGTTGGACCGGCTCCTGAAAAAATGAAATATGTTCCGCTTTCACTACAACCGCGTTACGTCCCAAAATAGAAACACATAGATACTCCGCATCGCGACAATATATAAAACAGTATTTCGCGTGTTTATGTGCTTAAATAATATTTTCTGATGGTCAACGGTGAAATATACGAATTTTATGAAAATATACAGAAGTCGCAAAACTTAGTAAAAAATTAAAAACCTTGAAAACCTGTAGGTACATCTGCGGTATCGAGAAGCGCACCGTTACTTTTATTTCGCACTTGCGTCTACGCTCGGATGGCCGGTTCTTTAGGGCGGGATGTAAGTTGGATTGGTGAGGTTAGGAGGAGTGAAAGTTGCTGGACTAAATTTCAACCACAGGAAGCAGATTGTATCAGAACCAATCGGATTTGCATCCCTCACAAACGGTTGCTCTCTTGAATAGGCCCTCTCCACAGCAATACCTCCTCCCCAATGCCCACCTTCTCTCGCACGGAATACGTCAACGCATGCTTTTGGTTTGATATTGAAGCTCGTGTTTATACCCCCTTTCTTCCTGTGTCTCTCCACGAGGAGTATTCCCGGTGGATTGTAGGTGCGTAGATGTCTGGATGCCAGTTGATGAATTCAGGAGACGATAGAAACACTTTATTACAAAACACACATGTACTGTAATTAAAGTAAATCGTATTCCTCATCGGTCCGCTTCAAGAGAGTAGCCGTTTGTGAGGGTTGCAAATCCGATTGGTTCTGATACAATCTGCTTTCTGTGGTTGAAATTTAGTCGAGCAACTTTAACTCCTCCTAACCTAACCAATCCAACTTACATCCCTCCCAAAAGAACCGGCCATCCGTGCGTAGACCCCGGTCCTTGCTATTCCAGAGATATTGCTTATTCAATTTGGCTTGGAACGCACTATCAACTCAGGTGTTCAAAAAAATAGTTCCATTTGAAAAACCGAACTTGATCATCGTATCTTTTAAAATAATAATTTAGAAAAAAAATCGTCTCGGCTAATAAATTGGCCCTCTCGAACCATTCAATTACATATTTTTTAAAAAATTTTATCTCCAATACTTTAGGAGATATCGCGCTGTCCAGTCTTAGGTGGGACACCCTGTAGGTCGATGAATCCGTCACGGAACGGGCTACACACCCATGTGAATAAAAACGTATAGTTCCATTTAAAAAAATAAAGGTTACCCTGAACTCTCCATGGCACGTCCACCTAGATAAGATTTTTGACCATGACAAGATGTCCCCTCGAAACAAAGTAAGTTTCACTTGAAACAGCTTTTCAATAACGAATAGTTTAGGGGATGATTGCGTGGTCCACTTTAAATGGGACACCCTGTACATATACAAACCGCCTCTGCTCATCAATTGTTAGAAGTAGTAAAGAAGTCACATCCATGTCATAAACTCAATCCATGTCGCCAATTTGGGTACCAGAACTTTCTGTGCCCGTTATTAGGTACAATTTTCTGTCATTCCCGATGAACTGAAAATAACTCCGTTCAACATTTCCAATTCAAACTATACGGAGTGCTGTTCACGTATACATAAGTGATACAGGTAGTAATGTAGGTAGTACATGAACGCGTCTGTATGCAAACTAAAACGTACTCAATTCCGAGCTCGTTACTCGGATTTAAGGCCGGTCCGTTTCGTTCCATTCCGCTTCGCTCCGCTTACAAAACTACCTACATTCAGAGGTCACATATAAATTCAACTTTTGTTTTCGGCTTGCTACTTTTAGTATCTAACAACATGAACAACGAGTAAACGCAATTCAATCATACCGTGATATGGAATCACGAATGTAGATATTAATACCGGTACCATATATTTGTGGGATGCGCTTGTTTGCGCGCGTGTGTCTATGCGTAAGTGGCGCGCGTCCTCAGCGGATCCTCTTGAATATTCGTAGCGAAGCACGTGCCGCATGTTTGGAGGTTCCAGGAACGTTCTGGATATTTCGCGCAGCTTCTGGACGCGTCCTGTGCGACAAAGGACAATTGCAACCGACATATACATAATAGGAGCACACAGCAGTGACGCGTTCTTCTTGCAACGGGAACCGCGAAGGCAAAGCGTCGTAGCTTCCATTTTTATTCAATACATTCATTCGAGTTCCACCAAGTTTTTATTTCCTACCCTAAGCCCACTAAACAAACCCAACAAATTTGGAGGCTCGTCCGGGATTGATAGAGTCTAGACTGGACTGTAATTGCGAGTACGTGTAATAGCGAGAAGCTACGTGGCGCGGTTAGTGTGAAGGAACTAAAAGTCGTTGGGTCAGAAGAACAGTTAAGAGCCTTGAATTTGCAAACGAGTGGACCGAGATCGGTATTATTGGCGAGGCTACTGGACGCTGTTGATGATACGCAAGTTGTTGCTAACGAGAGTGCCGCGCAAATCGTTAGCGAGGGTGAAGCTGTTACCATGGGCGATGAAGTAAAGCCACGAACACCCAGAGGGAGATGGCTCTTCTTAGAAGAGTGAAGCAAGTGGCCGAGCACGAGTTGGAAGTTGCGCGACGCGAAATAGAAGTCATGCGACAATTGCAACAATTAACGGTGGCGCAGGCGGCACGATCCGTGCCGGCAGAACATTGCGGAGATGGCGAACCCGTTGGATTATTTTGACGGTAGCGGCGGCTAGTTTGGACAGAGGTATCCGATCATTGTACACGTGATCCAGGATTAGCTGACGGGGACCGAATTATTGGTAGGCGCCGATTTTATTGAGACTGTAGAGTTGCGGTTAAGAGATAACGATAACGTCCTGGAAATATTTCAAACTCTTTGCGAGGTTTCTGAGGTAGATACATCCTACATTGCTGATCGGGATTACCGGCTAGAAATAGAAAGAACAATACAAGATTATGTACTGGCAAAGACCAAGCAAATATGTCCATGGATATAATTGTTAAAGACGATACATACATTATCTATAAAAATAATATATAAACCAATTATGAGATTTATGAGCAACCCACAGGCGGCATTTGGCCCTCTAACCACTGACCTGCGGCGCGCAGTTGTTTCAATTGTAAATCCATATTAGAAATAACAAATTCACTCCATAAATTACAATTCTTTGATTAGTATGTTTAAGTATTTACTATTGCGACCCATTACTGGCCAAAGGTTGCTCATCGCTGATATAAAGTATAAAATATTTATCTAAGTTTTCATTAATAAAATTAAATATTAAGTTTATACATTCACGTCGCTATATAAAACATGATTTTATGCTTCTGAAAGATTGCGCGCGCTTGACCTGAAAATGGCGGCTTCCGGCTCATTGGCCACACTGTCCCTGGACCCACTGTACGCTGTGAGCTGCGATCCTCGAGGCATGCGCACTGCGCAGTCCCCAACAGATAATCCGTGCGTTGAAGCGATTTAGAGCAGGGGTGTCGAACTTCCCCACTCCATGAGCCGCACGAGTGGGGCCCCCAGTCAGCCGGTTCCCCCACTTAATTTTCTCCAGGAGTTGCACCAGACCGGGCAGGGAGAGAATGCGGCACACGGAGAAGAAATTCATCAGAGTGAAGTAGGTGTGGAGAGGGCTATTCTCCTACGGCTTTGCGGAGCAGGCGAAGAGGAGCAGGAGTCACTGCGGCTCGCGAGCCGCTTGTTTGACACCCCTGATTTAGAGTATATTTACCAGGAATACGCTTTAAAACAATTACGGATTTTGAGACCTTTACGCTTACAATGCCCAAAAACGATCTTTGCGTTAGGGTAGCGTTTTGGGTATTACTTACCGAGGAATTTGAGTGTGAAATCGAGCATCGACCGGGAAATGGAATGCGTCACCTCAATACTTTGAGTCGCTACCCGTTGCCGACGTGCATGTTGGTTAATTGTGGGGATACATTAACGATGGAGTTCCGAAAGACACAACGCGAAAACAGCAATGTAGCGAAGCTTATAGAATTCGCGAAGCAGGGAAAGACAAATGGATAAACAAAAAGATCAAGTTTACTGTTTAAAGACATTGATGAGCATTTAAAATTAGTATCTGGTACCAAAACTAATGCATTTACAAGTAGTTCCTCACGCGCATAAGAGAGGTCACTTTTGAATAACAAAAATCCAGGCATTACTAAAGCAGGAGTTCCATATTCCCAATGCGGGATCAAAAATTGAAAAAATAATGCGTAATTGTATTGCGTGTATCTTGGCGGAAAGAAAGAGTGGCAAAGAAGTTCTACTGAATTCGTAGGAGACAGGCAACGTACTTTAGATACATACCATGTTGGACCCCTTTCTTTAACTAGAAAGAACTACAAACATATACTTGTTGTAAAGGCTGATTCAGACACGTCCAGTAATTTAGTCGAGTAGCAAGTAATTTAATAATTTACAGTGTATGGATACTAACATTTAGTCGAGTAGTTTAGTAAAACAATGGTAAATTACTAAATCACTTGTTACTCGACTAAATTACTGGACATGTTTGAATCAGCCTTAATTAATGTGTTTACCAAGTTCGTATGGTTGTACGCGACAAAGGCCACGAATACAAGCGAAGTGCTCAGTAGACTGAGCGAGCAGTCAATTGTTTTCTGTAATCCGCAACGGTTTATTGCGAATAGAGGGACAGCATTTACCTCTAACGAATTCGTGGAGTATTGCGCTAGGGAAAATACAGTTTATAAACTGTTATTTGCTTCGAAAATTGTATAATATTTCAAATAGATTAAAATATTTAAAAACATCTGTTAGGATATTATAACTCATAAGCCAACAATCGAAGTTATGAATATTGTGGTGTACTTGTTTTTAATAATTGTCAGTATTATTTCTGATCAAATTGTTTGATAAAAGTGTGCAATTTCGTAAAAGACGAAAGCATTTTGCGATTCACACCTTGTGTTGTCCCCATCCAAATCAACGGAATTGTACTTATGTTCTACATTACATGTTAAGGGGGAATCCCATTTTTGGGGCTAGAAACATAGCAAAATTTGGGATTTTTTTTTAAGAAACTAGCGATTTGATTCATCTGAAATTTGGACCATGTTTTTATGCATGTCTGAAGAAGTTGCAGGTATTTTTTAAGTACAAAATTCATTATAGCTCAATTTTTCGGCCGATCAGAGTAAAATGACCCCTGACATACGTGATAGCACGAGTAAAAATCGAGTAGTTTTAAATTTTTGTGTAACACCAAGAGGACTTTGGGATAATACTACATCTACCTAACTTAACCTATATAGTGTAATAACCTGAAAATATCAATAGTCCTGCTGTACTCTTCATCTTCAAATAATTTTAAATGTGTTTATATTACAGTAATTCTCAATTACATGACTGATAAAACAATTTCTATTAATTAAATCATTTTAATCGATATTAATATATATACCTGTTTGATGTGTTGTCTGTATTTCGTAGATGCGCGATTAATTAATAATTTTGAACAACATGAATAAAAGATACTACACGTTATGTCAGCGTTGCCCCGATGGGCGGTCCGAGGGCGGTATTCTCAGTCGCTACTTATTCTTAAGCAAATGCTTAAGCATTCGGCATCCTTTACTAGCTACTAGGTTAGCAGAGGATGCCGCATGCTTAAGCATTTGCTTAAGAATAAATAGCGACTGAGAATACCGCCCCGAGAGCACGAACATCCATCGCGTTTTCCAAAGTTTGCGTGGAAGGTGGCGCTCGAAACCAATGAAGTTGCTGATTTTATGTCCATTAAATTGATTTGATTTGTGGTTATAGGCTGATTTCAAGTCGTTTGGATTTGTGGTTATGGGTTATATTTATTGATGACTAGGTAATTTTTTAAACCACTGGGGGGATTTCTTTTTCTTCATAATTTTGTATTGTCATCCAAACTACGTATGCCTGCAAAGTTTCAAGTCTATTGGATAGTTTGAAGTGTGTTAAAATTGAATTTCTAGATTTGAACTAAACAAACAAACAAACAGAGAACTGATGCTGAATAAAAATCGTCTAATAAGAAACTTTTTGTTAATCAGAGATGTAAGTGGGACTGTTCAAGTTTATTGTGTCCAATTATATAATATTATTGTTTAATCATTAGTCAATTCCTGTTTATTTTCCCAATTCCTAAAGTGTAGAACACTGGGGCTCCTAGAGTCCCAGTTATATAAGCCTGCGGGTACGAGCCTACACGTACACAGTACTAGAGTTGTCCCCATCCGTTACATGCCCGCAACTTCATTGGTTTCGAGCGCCCCCTTCCACGCGAGCTTTGGAAGACGCGATGGATGCTCGTGCTCTCGGACCGCCCACCGGGGCAACGCTGCGCTACGCTATCATACACTGAACAATTGGCCATTTTACTATTTACATATAGAGAATTTCCCCTTACATTAATGACGCTTCCCTAAAAGGTGTGCAACATCTAGCAATCATATGAAAATTATATGGTTCCGATAAAAGTAGCGAGATGAATTTTATTATTACTCACCTATATTTTACTGAAAAATATTCTTAGAAAAATACTTTTCTCGCGTAGATACTTTACTTTAAACGATATAAAACAATTTAAGTAGCGTTTATTTACTACATGTACATTTAACTTCTTTTCTTCTACAAACCGAAAGTTTATAACTGAAGATCATATTAAAATTGTGCCTAGTTACTATTTAGTCCGAAAAAGAAAAATATATTCAAGTATTGTTAGGGTAAAATTTTCCCTACATAGGCCATCGCATTCGTTTATAATAAGAGCGAGTTAAATTGTCATTTTCAGTTAAATTACTTTGTGACCTCAGCCAGATGTGCCAGGAGGTCACCGTGGTTCGTAATTACTTTATTAGTTTATTTTGTCTTTTACTGCCATTGGACTGAAAGGACTGAAAAACTTTCTCGGAAACAGTCCAGGGAAATTTTCCTTAATGACTCGTGTTAAGCGTCTTCCGCAAAGGTACTCCATCTTCGGCATTCTAGATACTCTACTTTGAAACTTTGGTGACTTCTACAAATCCAATCGGAAAGTAGAAAAATTACTAGATTTTTTCCAAACTCGAAGACAGACAGACTCAGCAAATTCCTCAAACGAAACACACCAGACAAACAGCATTTTCATTTTGGCGATTCTCATAATCACGCTACATTTCTGGACAAAATTAAAGGATCACTATAATTTCCCGCAAATTTTGGACATTTTCAAATAGCAGTATCTCCGCGAAAAATGGTCGAAAAGAATATTTCAATAAGCATTTTAATGCTTGAAGTTTCTAGTTTTGGAATATAAGGTGTCACGTCCCGGGTGAGGGTCTTTTTAGGGGAATGATATAGTTGGGGTAGATCGGGAGGAAGCCTTGGCACGAAAACCAGTTTCGCGACACAAGGCTAGTTGAGGGAGTTTAGGCACGAAAACCAGCTTCGTGGCACTAAGGAGGATAGGACTTTGGCACGAAAACCAGTTTCGCTGCACAAAGTGAGGCAGGAGTTAGGCACGAAAACAAGTTTCGCGGCACTAGGAACGATGGGAGTTAGGCACGAAAACCAGTTTCGCGGCACTAGGAACGATGGGAGTTAGGCACGAAAACCAGTTTCGCGGCACTAGCAAACTGGGAGTCTTGGCACGAAAACCAGCTTCGCGGCACAAGCAACCAGGGAAGGTAAAGCAGTAATCAAGCACCAGAGTGACACCCGTTAGACACAAGCATGGGTATTTAAAGTCCTGATAATTGAATTTACCGTTGCATTAATATAAGAAACCTCGCGTTATATTTCTTTATAATAGAGGTAACGGTATGGTCGTACAAGGCCTATACGAAAGTAAGCCTTGTAAACACTGTAAGAAATCCCGGAGTTCGCGAACCGAGATCAGCTGTTGCAGTAGCTTGTTATGATTCGGTAATTCCGTAACCGAAGGATCACTACAATAATTCGAAGCGTTATTTAGAATAAGAACGTTTATTCAGTTTAAAGCATATGTGGTAATATTATAATAATGCGTGAGACGTTAAGCATTAGCACATAACATTTATATAAATTGTAATCAATAGCAATATATAGATGAACATGAAATATGCGAGTATTAGCAATAGACAAGAATATGAAAAGCAATAAGGAAAAATATGAAAGGGGAGAGCTGGTTACAATATAAATGGTGGTGATATGCGATAATAAAATAAGTAATTGCAGTCGCTTACATTGGTTGTCGAAGGTGAATCTCTCGTCGAGCGGGGATGCACTGATTTTAATGCACGTTTTAGCAAATTGTTACTTTCTTAGGAATGTTTCCGTAGAAGAGATTTCCGTAGAAGAGATTTCCGTAGAAGAGGGCTACGGCCTCTGGGGCCCTTGTATTTATACGGTGTTTAGGTATGAGGGATGTGCGCGGTATGCACCGTGACTCATGCACGAAATATGCGTCGCAATACGACTTTCGGGGTTTTTATAAAGGGCATTCGAAAAGGACTTCGCAATATTATTTCCGGGGTTTTTATGAGGGGCGCTCGAGAAGGGGGACTCAAACTAGTTAAATGTAGTTTGGGTGTTTTGGTTGGAACGAGGTAAGAGTGGCTTTGACTCGGTGGGTCGTAGGGAGGTCGTGAGACGTAGTCTCAATGTAAGAGGGTTTTTGGGACGAGGGACTTGTTTAGACTTTGAAGGTGAGGGAGGATATCGTGCCTTGTAGGGCGTAGAGGGAAGGGGATTTCGTAGTAGATCATCTTGAGATGGGGACCGCTAAGGTACATCGTCAAGGTGGTCGGTGGTTGGAAAAAAGGGGTAAGATTTGAATTCGAGGGATTTTGGCGAAGATTTGGAGTAATTTGTGGGGAAGACTCTAATTACGACTGCGCGAAAAATAGTGGGACGTCACAAAGGTTTCAATATTTTTCTTTGCATCCATTGTAATACTGTTTTATCAAAATGAAGCCCAAAAATCGAAGTTTCACAAATTTGTGTCTATTTTGAACGTATGTACGGGCCAAAAAAAATTTCTTCAGGTAAATCCAATGGAGGGCTCTTGTAGAACAAATATTGCTCTTAAATACAGTTTTTTTTTGGTTTTCTTGTATCATTTTTATTGACCGAGTTATTCGCGATGAAAGCAAAAACGGAACTTTTTACTTGGAACGCCTATAACTTGCAGACGCATAACCGTAGAAAATTTTTCATGAGTGTTTTGGAAAGCTATGAAATTTTCCTTTCGGAACCTTGAGTGACCAATTTAATGAGATTTTCTTTTCAACGTATAAAATCCATTTTAAAATGATGCCATAACTTGCATATTCTCCATTTTTTAGAAAACATGATGCCACTTCAGGGAAAATCATGGACTCATTCAAGTGTTAACGTTTTTTGCGAGTTAAAAATACCTTTAAACACTGTGCTAAAGGGCGGACCGATTAGTTTTGTTATATCCCTTGCAAAGCAATACATCACCCTCCAAAAAATATATATAAAATAAATACAAGAAACCACATCAAAATCCCCACACAACATACTTTATTGCCTTGTCATAAGGTAAATGTACATATTGAAAAAATGAATCCACAGTGGCAGCAAACTGGCGACTTTTGCCTCCAACACAAACAAACCGAGCCGCACCATGCTGACTAGACTTATATAACTGCATCGGTTTGCGAGGACACCACAATTTTTATAAATACATAGCAGCCCTTGCTCTCACAACCACACAACAGCACTGTCTTCGGTCTGGAGTAATGAACACAAATTCCACGAAACCGTTTTTATTAAATTCAAGATCAATGAAACGATACTGATGATTCGCCAATCAAAGAAAATATGACAACCACTGCAACCGTCCCTTTAACGCAACACAAAGAACTTATAAACGACATACAGTGGATCGCATTAATATTCGGACACTTTTTAAATCGCATAACTTTTTTAGAATTGGTCAAAACAACTTGAGTTTTTTTTTGAGAAGCTAGAAGCATTAGTTTGCTAACTGACGCGTTTCGTCGTTTTGAAAAAAAAATGTATTTGGTTGGAATAGCGAAAAGAATAGTAAAGGTCGATTTTAAATTTTTTTTTTGTGAGCTTGTAACGAAAATTCAAGAAAGCCAGTTTGTAGATTGCAGTAAGTTGTATATGTGCCTAAAATTTCATCAAAATCGGTTAACGTTGCTCCGAGCTACAAACGTTTAAAGATCGCAGAATAAGGTCGAGAATCGCTGATTTCGGGAATTTTCGCGATCGACAAAACGACGTAACGCGTCAGTTAGTAAACTAATCCTTCTAGCTTCTCAAAAAAACTCAAGCAGTTTGGACCAATTCTAAAAAAGTTATGCGATTTTAAAAAGTGTCCGAATATTAATGCGAGTCACTGTAGAAACTATGACAACCACTGCAGCTATCTAAAACAAGGTTAAAAAAATATGTCAAAATATTCCAACGTTAACGCATCATAACTTTATAACGACAACATTCCTAAACTCAGAAATGGTATCAATAAACAAAATACAAAAAGTACTTCCGAAAAATATAAGTTTCAACACCGAAGAAAGGTTTCCCCGAGGTAAAGTCCACATGTTTTGTTCCGTATCTTCAAGATGGTGAAATATGCGATATGGTCCAGAAAATTGAAGGATCACCTGTTTTGCGTTACATTTTGACGTAAATACGTCTTTAAAATCGGTACAGTACCGGGGGGCATGCACGAAAAGTCAAGCGTTACGGAAAGGGCCACGAAAATGGGAGATAATGTTCCGTCTTATAACTTCAAAACTAAAAGCAACATCCGAACAAAAAATATAGCGTCCAGTAGACAAAGGATGTCCGTACCTGTGATTACCTTCGGACCGAGTGCGTAACCGCTGTGAGCGTGGGTAGGAGGTCCGCAAAAGTACAGAATTTATCCGTTAAAAACTATTTAGATATGGCTGAACGCGAGCGAGGAACGGCACGAAACAGACGACGCGCTGACAACCCGTCTTGCTCCGTCCCTCGGATGCCCGACACTCCGTCGCGCACGCAAAGGACGGAATATCACGCGCCAGAGAGACAGAGCGAGACAAAGCATCAACTGCGTTCGCCTCGCACCGCTCCCCGCCCGCACTTAGTCAATCCGACTCGCTCTCGCCTTCGGCAAGAAAAAAGCGAGAAAGGCCGTGGTTACGGTGGACGTGTTTTCGCTCGAAAAATCGAGTAATTTCTGTGTAAACAATAACATTCAACGGTGTGATCCATTTCGGCTTCGACATTGATATCACGGGATTAAAACTAGCATTGATAGTCTTCAAAACTCTTTTGTATGTTCTTACTAGCTTTTTAACGCTTGTTACCTATTTTTTTCTTTTTTATTAAATCAACGTCATTTTATGAAAAAAAAAATTTTAAAAAGTGCAGGAAAAATATTTTTATCCAATCTCCTCTGCCATTGCGATGAGATTAAATAAAAATGTTTTTCCTAAATTTTTGATATCTTTTCTGTTTACTAAAATGACGTTGATTTAACAAAAAAATCACCCAACAATCATTAAAAAAAACAATGGCAATGGCAGTTTTTGTAAATTATGAAGAGATGGAATAAAAATGTTTTTTCTACATTTTTAAAATCTTTTCATTTAATTGAAATTGACGTTGAATTAACAAAAAAAAAACACTCAGCGATCGTTAAAAAGGTCCGATAACAAAAAAGCGTTTTGATGCGAAAATGTGACGTAAAACAGGTGATCCTTCAATTTGCCAGACCATATCGCATGTTGCACCATATATGTAAAAAAATCTCATCGGTTCGGCCTATTTTGCACAGTGTTTATCGGTACTTTTAATCCAAAAAAAAATGTGGACATTCATGAAAATTTTTGTTCCTCCATGCGTTCGCAAGTTATAGGCTTTCAAAGTGAAAACTACCTTGTTTACTTTGCTGGCGGATAACTCTGTCAATAAAAATCATACAAAAAAAACGCAATGAAAAAGAGAAATGTTTGGTTTATAAGAGCCCTCTATTTGATACTCGTATTTTACTTCCTCCTTATGCACTATATTTTCTGTTAACGAGTAATAAAGTCGAAATAATAATAAAAAAATAAATAATAATTTACCTCACAACAATTTTTTTGGCCCGTGCATAAGTTCAAACTTGGCAAAACAAAAATTGAAAATTCGTTTCCTGCGTTTCATCTCGATAAAACAGTATCATAATGGATGAAAAAAGAAGTTGAGTCCTTGATTAAAAAATTAGAAACTTCTAGCGGTAGCATTCTTTTATTAAACATCTTTGCGACCATTTTTTCACGGAGATACAGCCATTTGAAATTACCAAATGCGGGAAGTTATAGTGATCGTTCAATTTTGTCCAGCAGTGCACTTATTGTTAATTCCGCCCACGGTGTAATAGACAGGTGTTCCGACTCTGTACCGTTTTACCCCAGCGATTTTGTGTGCCGACTTCTGTTTAGTTCCCCTGGCCGCCGCGAGAGGCGTCGTGACTTAGAAGGCATATACATATGTGTTAATACGATTGCGGTAGTAGAGATTGTAATGGTATTACTGGGCTTGCCAGGAAAATCCTACGCGTAATGGAGGGGGAACATGCCACGCATGCGCATGATGACGCTGTCATTTGACTGAACCTTCGCGTCGATTGGTTTGATCTCACGGGGTCATCACGCGCATGCGTGGCGTGTTCCCCTTCCACTACGAGTAGGAATTCCATACCAGGCCGGTATATATATATATATATATATATATATATATATATATATATATGTAAATGCCTTTACAACAGCTACGAAATCTGCCGGCCGCCAGAATATCTAGAACGAAAAAGTCACACATTCTGGACAGGAGTCGGAACACCTGTCTATATTACATCGTGGTTCCGCCGATATTTACCAAACGAAGTAGACGGCCGTCGGCCGACTCATGACTTTTACGTCGAAACAAATATTATGCGCGTCCAGAAGTTGTTTAAATATGTTAGTAACACCTATTATCGTAGTACAAAATTTAAGCTGCTAATATAATTGTCATAAAATTATTCGATCATTTGTAAATCAGTTAAACTTTACACATGGAATTGCACTGTCTGCTTTTACCGTGCGTCCGTGCTCCGCTTAGATAAAATTGTCCTTCTGCAATATTTGGTAACGTGGATTTGACGTAACGTCAAAGGGACTGAAAGCAAGTAATTCAATCTCGCACGTTTTCATGGCTTTCAACTTTCAACTTCACTTTTTCCGCCGTAATTGTGTCGTGCGATCGTTCCAACTCGTACGATGTGATTATATCGAAGCATAAATTCATGGAAATCGTTTTTATTACTAAAACCGCAATGTTTTATACATTTAATAGGTATGCATTGAGGATGTTCTTCACTTGACAACAACGCTATTTATTAATATTCATAATAAATCAGCAAGAAGAGATAATATGATTATACATAAAAATGTTACTATGGAATGATTAGAATACAAAGAAAAATATAAAATACGATTAATTAATGTATTTCTGCCTCGCAAGTTCTATACTGTGTTTTAGCTAAATCCTCGTATTCACATTAGAATAATAATAATAATAATTGTTGGGCTTTGTTTTTCCTTTCGGATCATTTTAATTGTAAGCAGAATGTGCAAAGAGTGTGCCCGATGGCCGGAACGAGATATTTACCGTTGCGATCTTTCGAGTATATGGGCGTTAGAGACAAAACTCAAAACTTCTGAACTAATCAGTTTTCAACCTAAGTATCCTAATACTTTTTTAAAGAGCATATAAAGATGTATCGATTGGTGTATACAAAAATATAAAGTTCAATTAAAAAAAAATTCAGGTGATCTTGCTTTCGTGTTGAATAAAAAGTTTTTATCAATATTTACTTTTGCAATTTGTTGTCAACTGAACACTAAGTAACTGTTATGCGAAACGTCTTTTTATCCAATTATTGTTATCACGTGTATCCCGTTTGACTGCTATTTTCAAAACTGAAGAGAGCATCCGGGATGGAAAGGTCATGGTAGTTACCGTATAAACAATTAGAAAAAGCAGATCAGGTGTTAAGACAAACATAAGTGTCTTATGCCTTCGTGGGATGCACGAGAGGTGCCGCAGAGCCCTAAAGACTACGCTAAGAGCCTAAGCCCTAAGCGGTGAACGTTTTAATATTGATTTTGGCTTTTCTCCCGTTTTGAGATTCTGGCAGCTGGAATTTGCCTTAATATAAAGTTTAATATGCCCTAAATTAATATACAAAAAATCACGGAAGTATTTTTTGGTGTCTTTTCTAAAAGTCCCATCAAATTTGATAAATATTTAACATAAAGAATTAGTAGAAATTATTAGTATTATAAAAAACTAACTCGGCAGTTTTGAAAGTTTGACAGTATTAAACACAACTTACAAAAACCAAATGAAAAGCATAAACATTTCGCCAATGGCACGTGTTTGAATAAATGCACCGAAATCTGGAATAAATTTCTAGTATCATTTTTGACAACAGATTGGTAAATTCCTCAAAAGTTATGGGTAACATTAAAAACAACGTTCGTTTATTAACATTTTAAGATACAAGAATTTGTGGATCGAACTCTTCAGATTCTTGACTTTTGTCCATTACGCAAAACACTGTACAGAAAAGATACAAAAAACGCATCAGACTTCGCCACCTATGGGATCATTTCAAACACAAATATCGATGCCTCAGCGATTCTATTGACAACTGCTTTGATTAACAATAATAATTATCATCGGCGTCATCATTATACTATAATTAATAATAATAGTATAATGTAATTGGGGGTGGAGGGGGAGGTGGCAAGGTTATGTTGGGAAAAGGTAAGGGAAAAGGAGAAAGAAGAGATGTCCACATGCGAGAAATAAAGGAAAGAGTTTAAGAAGGGGGTGGCAAGAGGATGGAGAAGGGGCAAGGGGGTGGGAGGGGTATGAAGAAGTAGAGAAGGAAGACTGTAGGAAACAGGAAGAGAAAAGAAGTGAGAAAATAAAGGATTCAAAGTATAACAGATGGTACAGGGAAATAAGAACGAGAGGAGTGCCAAAATATTTGGGAGCAGGATGGAGTGAGGAGAAGTACTCAGGAGGATGGCGAGGTTTAGGTTGGGGAACGAAATGAGGGGCGGGAGGTATTGGGAGAAGCAGGAGGAGAGGAGTTGCAGGATTTGTGGAGGGGAAGCAGAGACATGGGAACACGTGGTGGAGAGGTGTGCAAGGCAAAAGGACAATGAGAGGGGAATAGGGGAAAAGATAAAGGAAATATTGGATGAAGGAGGTAGAGGAGAGGAATGGATGATGACGTTAGAGGGAAAGAGGGGGGAGAGAGAAGGCGGGGCGGGCGAGGAAGTGGGAGGGAGGGAGGGAAGAAGGGAAGGATGAAGGAGTGAAAGAAGGAAATGAGTGAAAGAAAGGAAATGAAAGTCGAAGGTGGCGGGAACAGACGTTAAGTAGTAAGAGGAAAAGAGTAATGTAAGAGGAGAGAGTGTAGGATACACGTAGAATAAGAGTAGGTTAAGAGAGGGGAAAGCGGCAAAGGCGACAGGGCGGAGCGAGAGAGCGAGAGCGGCGAGAGAGCGAAAATTAAAGTAGGATAAGAATAAGAGTAAGGATAGAGAATAAGGATAGGTTAAGAAAACTGTAAAGAGAAGATAAGGAAAGGAGAAGGGAGATTGCAAATGAGAATAGAACCCTAAGGGGACTCAACAAATCGTATACATAGTATAATGTAATTATTTCATTATCCATTATACACAGAAAATATCGCCTGGTAAGTCAAATGTACTTTAAACACGAAATACACAAGCTGTAATAGAATTTGTTCACTTAATCCTGTAAGGATCGTAAGATACACGATTCACGTCAAATTAACATTGCCTGATTGATTCCGAAACTGGAGCAAATCGGTTGAACCTATATGCGTTGTATTAGAATAGCGCTGCCCAAGCTAGGGCTCGCGAGCCCTTTGGGGTTCTCCCACTCCCGTCCGCGTCGTCAGGGATACCGCGCGATGCTAAAGAGGCGACTGTAACGCTACACATGACGGTGTGCATTAGTGAGACACGTCGCCACAGCGAGCCAATACCACTACTACATATTCCACGCGAATATTGGGTGAGGACGGAGCGGTTGGAAGGGAAAGGAGGCGCGTGAGGGGACCCACTCGTATTAGAATATTCATCGAAGATACGGCATTATTGGGAGGCAAGGTAGCGCTGTATCAACAATAGCCAAGGCTACACTATTACTCTGATAATCGCAGCATACCTAATAGTTGCGGCTACCTATGTATATCGGGACCGGACATCAAAATTTCAGATCCAACAGTAAGTGGTAATTAATGATTCCTTGATATTTCCGCGAAGTGCCAATTAGCTAGGATTTCGCGAGGGAAACAGTCAGTATTATTCCCTCGAAGGACGATAGAAGCGCAAAATTTTTCGTATGTTTTACCAAAATTCGACCAGTGTCGATCGAATATTGCAGTTCTTAGGAACGTTTAAAATAGACGTAACGGAAGAACATATTCGGCATATTATGTTATATGAGTTTAATGAACGAAATAATGCACTGTAGCGATGAAAACAAATTTGAGGTGTATGGACAGTTTATTAGAGCAAGCCACTGCCAATGATGGTTTAAAAAATTTCGAGCTGGGAACTAGAGTCTCGAAGGTAAATCTCTTGCCGGGAGGCGTGAAGAGTTCGATGAACACGTTTTACAGGTTACTGTTGAACGCCAGTCAATAATAACATATTGAAGAATTAGCCCAGAAGTCGAATTCGACTCATTCTACAGTAGGGCGGACCGATACTATATAGGCGAAAATTTAAATTTGAATTTTCAGTTGGCCTGGGTGCGGGATAGTTGTCTTTTGATTAACCAAACACAAATGTAAAAAAAAATTGAAAAAATATTCATGTCTGCAGGTTCCATTTTCTCCTAAAAATGATTATCTGATTATATGATTATATGATTATATGATTATATGATTATATGATTATATGATTATATGATTATATGATTATATGATTATATGATTATATGATTATATGATTATATGATTATATGATT
Organism: Andrena cerasifolii; assembly: GCF_050908995.1. Taxonomy (NCBI): domain Eukaryota; kingdom Metazoa; phylum Arthropoda; class Insecta; order Hymenoptera; family Andrenidae; genus Andrena; species Andrena cerasifolii. The sequence goes on along the minus strand of NC_135121.1, from coordinate 4,814,981 downwards.
ATATGATTATATGATTATATGATTATATGATTATATGATTATATGATTATATGATTATATGATTATATGATTATATGATTATATGATTATATGATTATATGATTATATGATTATATGATTATATGATTATATGATTATATGATTATATGATTATATGATTATATGATTATATGATTATATGATTATATGATTATATGATTATATGATTATATGATTATATGATTATATGATTATATGATTATATGATTATATGATTATATGATTATATGATTATATGATTATATGATTATATGATTATATGATTATATGATTATATGATTATATGATTATATGATTATATGATTATATGATTATATGATTATATGATTATATGATTATATGATTATATGATTATATGATTATATGATTATATGATCATTTTTAGGAGAAAAAGGAACCTGCAGACATGAATATTTTTCCAAATTTTTTTTACAATTGTGTTTGGTTAATCAAAAGACAACTACCCCACACCCAGGCCAACTGAAAATTCAAATTTAAATTTTCTGTTTCGTCATATTCTACAGTAGTTTACTTTCACTCAATATACGGGCCGAAAACCCGCATTACTTAATTATGGGATCACCTAATATAATAAGCACTATTTTCTTCCTTTCCTTTGTTGACCACATTTTTGACCAATGTTTTTTTTTTAGAAGGGATTTCCCCTTCTAGTGACAAATAGTGGTTCAGACGCGAAATAGTACTTGGGAAAATTCACGCTGAGCTCGGAACACGTGTGGCGCAATTCGGGATCGTTGAATATGTTCGCAAAATTTCCGAAAACATCGGCAAAAAATGTAAACTTTGAGGACTTGTGTTTCTTAAATGATTTCGAAACTAGGAAAATGATGACTTAAACCCCCTTTAATTACATGTGGACTACTGTCATGTATCGACGAACGATCGTCTACAATACAGGGTGTTCGACAACTGCTGGGAGAAAATTTAAGGGGTGATTCTAGACACCAGAATAAGCCAAAAATAAAAATAACGATAATGCGGCTGAACCTTCGTTTGTTAGTTAGGTTTAACCCTTTGGCCTACCGTTTAAATTCCGACCGCCGGCACCAAAGCAGCACCAGCGGTGAGCCACGCGTCGAGGGATTTCACGGTTCGGCTCAGCGTCCGAAGTTGTCAATCGCACACTTCTTAGTCCCGTTAGCTAAGTTGCAACAAAGTAAATACATGTGTATGCGGCCAGGAATAACTGAGATGAAAAGACATCGGCGAAAAGTTGAGTCGTAGTATCTACTAACCTCGAGCCTGACCCTTGGTGTTTACGTTTCGCCCGATCGACGTACCACGAGTCTCACTCGTACTTTCCATCTTTGGCCCGATCGAGAGCACGAGTCTCACTCGATGTTGTAGGCCAAGGGGTTAAGCGTTTAAAGATATGCCTAAATGCAGGCAATCCGCGGTGCATGCGGGGCAACTGAGGCGAGGGGTCGAGCAGTGGTATTCAAAGCCACTGTCACTCACCTGTGTTTTTCAATATCATGAAAATTCCTGACATCAGGGTACGTACAAATGTGATCGTGTTGGCGTGGAATAGCCTGTAAACGGGAAATGTGGAGGGGGGGGGGGTGATTCGCGAGCTCCTTAATCGAGCAGAACACGCGAGCCCTTAAGGTCTGGGCACAGTGAGCACACTTATCAGTTCCGTGCCGGTGTACCAGTGGTAAGAAGAAGAGCTCCGCTACGCCCCTCTTCTGATATGTGTGCCTAGTCCTTCAACCAGGCAGCACTGTGTTTACAATAAAGCACGAATCCTGTTGATATCCACCTGAAGAAAAGTGTGCAGAGTATGTTTTATTATCCAAACTATACCACTTTTTATAAGTACAAAGTGATACGGTACGTTCTCTGTAGTCTGTAGATGGTATATATATTATTTGCTGCAGTTGTAGCTGTATTTACCTTTTTGAAACTCATATTACATGAGATGTTGAAAATGAATTCGTAGCATGCTCATCATTTCTTTCCTACCTACATTCTTCAACTCATGATCTACAGGTCTTATGTACATAATCCACCTGCGAAGCTAGGCTCTATATGGCGTGATAACAGTGTGTTTCCGCGTTAAAGAGGATCTGCCCAGTTGGTGGGGTAAAATATCATTACTACAGAAGGATTTTGTCATCGGACCATTACTGTCTTTATAAACACTCGACAAAAAAATTCAACCGCTTGAATATATTTAAGCAACAGTCAATGGTTGATTTGATTTGGTTTGGTCCTAGAAGAAAATTATCAATGTTACAAAATATAATTTCGTGAAATAATAAATTGTAAATTTTAGCGCTCTCGGCGCAACAACTTGCGGAGGTACCTATTCGTAAAATTGCACATTATATTGCCCACCTTGCCATAATACGCCAGACAATGGGGGCAAATATGCTACATTTATACCTGATTTGTCTTGTATGTTGTTCTATCCAGCTAAATTGCCTGTTCTATCCCGCTAAATTGCCATAGTAATTTCACGGTGTAAGAGGGACGTGAATGTGTGAGAGCATATGTGTGTGCACATGCACCTAGATTAAAATTTGCCGCAGAACTGAAGGATACTCGAACAGTCTTGTGAATTCGCAACTAGATAGCTAATTTTCTTACAGTATGAGTTGAATTTTAAAAAATACAATAAAACTCTGTCACCTGCATAAAATGCTGTTTTGACCAAAGTTTTTCAAATAACATACAGGGCGGGGCAATAACTTGGTCCGCCTAGAATATGGCCGATATTTTTAGAGATATGAAGAAACTTTATTTACAAAAATTTTACGGTACCGAGGAGACCATAACGTACCACAATTATTTCTTTCTGGGTGGAGGGTTTCAAAGATTTCACGGTCACCTCTATTTTTCTTAAATGGCGTGCTATGCCTTTTTATCGCTAGTAAAACAGCGAATTTTTAGACGATTGTAATGACCTATATTGCAAGGTCATTCAACATTAAATAAAGGGGTAAAAAGGAAATGCTCGAAATGGGCCGTTCGCATCGATCGTTGCAGCGTGTCCTACAATCACTCCGGAAATGATATGAGCTTTAGCAATTCGACGATTGCAATGTTACGTCGATGCAAATGGACATCACTTTAAGCACTCCCTATGAGTCATTTTTTACCCATGTTTATGATTATGTGTAACGGAGAGGTAACGACGAGTAGGAGGACTCCGGGAGAGTTGAACCACCTTTTACTTGAAGGTCCATGAAATCTAGGGTATGATATGCATCGATTTTATATTTATGTCACAGTAAAGCCTTGTTATCAGACTATAATTTGCGGGTTATATCATTTCAATAAGTTAATAAATGTAAGCACTATATTAAATTTTATAAAAAATGAGATTTGGCTCATCTCTCCCCGAGCGCTGGGAGATATGATCCACCATGTGGGGAGATTTGACCATAATCTAGTAACTCGGGAACAAATGAAAAAAAAACAACAATTTGCTTTAGTTTATAATAAGTAGCCACAAACTTTAGACATTACAATAATTATCTTATATACTTTAATTGAGCTTTTATTTTGTATCTCACTCTGAACACGAAGAAACACGTGTTCCTGACTCACAGCTAAAGAATTCGCACGCTATGGCCTGACAACCGCCCGCCTATCGCGAAATTTAAAACAGATATTTGAAGCGGCCTGGTCTACCGATTCTTTTTCTTCTAAGGTAGTAGAATGGTTTCAAATTCGGGTATAGAGTAAAATTATCTTGAACGAAGTTTAATACAAGAATTCGGTTCGTAAGTGGGAAACATCGAAAGTAACTCATTATATTGTTATAATGCGTATGTTTCTTGGACAGAGATGGACTACAAATTCTACAATAAAAATACACCTCCTGTTGCGTCCCAACAACATTGCACGCTTCTCGGAAACGTAGCCCGAAAGGAATTCGCCTCTTTCATGGCAACGGTAGGCGCTGGCGACCGACGAAACACGACGCTGCACGAATCGGCAGCGCTGCGCTATCGGCTTGACACGCTTAATATACCTATACAATAAATATCAATATTACACCAGATATCCTCTTTTGTTGACATCAGCTGAGAATTTATTAAACGCGGCTCGATCGTACTACAAGCGATCGAGAAGTGACCGAGCATTGTCTTGGCAAGCTCAACACCTCCCTCTCTTCTCGAATACAAAATTAATTGTGAAAGAAATGTTTTTCAAAGGTGGGTAGCAAACACCCGATGAATACGCTGTAAGTAGATATCACTCCAAACTATATTTAACAATAATATTGTCGAATAATACAAACGACGCGGAGAGCTGTCCCGATGGGGAACAGTGTGTCCAAAAGACTATACAAGAGTGTCCGGTCCTAGCGACCAGGCCCTGTGATCCTTTTCGCTACCTACGGGTGTGGATTTTTCCCAGGTTCTCCCGCGCAGACGGTCCCAACCAGCGTCGCCAGGTCGTAGGAAACTGAAATCCCTTTCGAGTAAGTAAAAAATCCATCATACCTATAAAAAATCCCTCACTCATCATAAATACAGACAGGGTAGTGAATGGTAGTGAATTTAATGTCTAAATCACTCCACCAGAGGCGCTGGGATCAATGGAGTTGACAGAAGTTTTTGTAGATGGCGCTGAAGAGATCGTTTTTAACGCGAACATGGCGTCTTTCTTCATCGTTCATTCTGTTTAGTGCAGTTTTTTGTGGTATATAGCGTTTATAGTACATATATATTTGAATTTTGAATTAGTTTGAATTTTGTTGCTCTTCATATGATTTGATGATAACACAATCCTGCAGAATTTGCTCATTTTGCCAACAAACTTATATCTACATTGAGTGTCACAAGCTCCAATGCAGCATTCACTATTAATATTACTAAAGTATCCAAACTCAAGCTATGTTCTGCATTCTACAGAGTTGCATATCTTCATTCAAGGATCGGACAAAAAATCCCTACGTTTTTTGCATTTTTTCTAAGAAAATCCCTAAATCCCTTTTCAGGCGAGAACGCCCTGCACCGTGGGATTAATACCTTAACCTGTCAACACTGGCCCCAGTCGTTGTTGCTGGCCTTCTGGACGGTAGGCCGATGTTCAGGGACGTTATTATGAATATACATGCATTAGATTTTCTTACAATTGTGATTTTTTTTGTTTGAAGATTTGTACAGGGGAAAGTACTTTTTAATTATTTTTTTTTCAGTAGGATTTTTCTTCTTTGTTCTTAGACGTGGTACCCATGGACATATAAATCCCAGCTTCGCAAAACAGAATGATGGGAAGTACTGCGCAAATTTCCAATCAGCAAGTTTAAACATACCTACATACGTATCTATTCGCTTTAGTGCGACGGTGAAACGTGTTCCGTCGCCACCCTGTTCGTATACGAATAGGAACAAAGGCGGAACAGTCAAACGCAAGCGAGCTCGATTAATGGCGAATAATAAATCTCACGTCCATTTCGCCAAATAGACGACGTTATTTTATCTTACTAACAGTATCTACGCTCTTTTATTATTTCTGCCATTTAAACGTTGCGACTAGGGTTTGTCGGTTTTTAAAAACCGTGTTTAAAAATCGGTTTTATATACTAGAATTAATATGCAGAAATGATTGAATTATTTAATTAAAAACGTTAACATTTTTACTTGAAATCGCTTTCGACACAAGCATATTGTATGTAGTAGGTAACAGTTTACTGTAAAACTAATCTTCATGAGTTCATATTTTCAAAAAAAAAATACTAAATGGAATAAAGATTTATAATGTGGTACTATCTTTCAAAGGATTCATATTTTGTACGGATTTTAATTATTTTAGATTTTTTAATTTTATTTTGTATGCAGTCTATTTTATTACATTATATTTTTGTAGATCCATAAATATTAAATGAACTCAAAAATTGTATGTATTGTTACCGATTTTGGTTACTTCAATTTTTTTTATTTGGTTTTGTATAGATAGTTGTAATTCCATAATATTAAGGAAACTGAACATTTTTAAAAAAGTACAAATATTTATTTACTATTTTAATTATATTTTTTTGTGAAAAAAAAATGGAAAACCGGTTTAACCGGTATATCGGGAATAATGGAATTCGAAAACCGGTTTTTTCAAAAGTCGGTTTTTGTATAAACCCTAGTTGCGGCGCATCTGTAAGCTTTTCACGTTGGTATTCCCCCGATGCACCGTTTGCAAAGGGATATTTTTGATATTCTGAGCGTGCTTGTTCGACTTGCTGCATAGAAAGCCGATGCAGCCTGCATTTACAATGAAAGCAGACATAATCTTGTTGACATCGAAGTGGATATTTAAGTAATTTGCCGAATAAACCAACAAACACTGGAGATCAATAATTATGTTACCGCAATTGCTCATCGAAATGACCGTTCCCAAATATAAATGTGTGTACGTACCTGTGTTTAATAATACGTGCTAACTGCAATACTATCCCATAAATTCTGCAATCATTTCTTGTTTTCGTTATTTCTTAATAATAATTATGTTAAGGATGACATTACTATTTGTAAATATAAATTTCGAACTGAATGAAACCAACAATTTCAGTGTAGAACATACTGAGAATATAAGGTTGCAGTTATTTTAGTTTATTATTATTCCGAATCAATCAGTACCTATTAAATCATTGGCTATAATTCGAATAATTTTTATAGTCATGGACGATGAATATTTATAACTTTTAAAGAGTTTTCCATCTTTTCCATACCCGTATTGGTACTCGAAGTGACATCAGCATGTAATGACGCAGGGGGATTTCCATCCCATGCATGGTTTTGGCGTGCTACCACGCCTATATTTTCTGGAAAGCACCGACAGTATTGCCTGAGAATCCCCGAATGTTTACTTTGAAAACACACCGAGCACAGCATTCGCTTTGTAAGTTCATACTTCGCCGCTGTGGTGGTCACAGTGGACGCGGTTTCGCGGGAACCCAGTATCGCGCGACATTGTTATGATTTGGATGAAGGGAAGGTAGCTCTAGGGGGGTTTCTTCAATTCATTGACTCTCGAGTCAAGTTCGCAACAAGAGCGTATTTGTACAATACGCCTTTTATTATCGGAATTAAAGCACTGGCCAGAGTACTGCCCGACAGAGATTTGATGTGGTTTTATGTTGAGGATTTACTAACTCGGGGTATGCTGCGCGGGTTCTTATACTAAAACTAATAGTATGGTGGTGCGTTGGTGGAGGACGCATGAAGAGTCCCGAGTCTTCTACGACTTACGACGTTAAATTCAAGCTGTCTAATTAAGATATTCAACCCAGTGCTTGGAGATGAGCACTGTTCCATCACCCTGAAGTGTTGAGCTCTTGAACAGTACAAAATGGCATGTCAAGGCATAGAATGTTTGAATATCTAAATATCCGAATATCAACGTAAACATGAGGCATTGCGGGTAGTAAGCGCGAACGCAACATTTGGTAAAAAAAAATTATTTTACCAAATTTATCTACGGCAGCAAACACATACACCCAGGGGTATATTTTGTGGAGTTCTCCCTTCTTACCTACAATAAAGTCTTATAGGGTAAAGGACCCAATTACTGACACTTTAAGCGTTGATTCTGACATTATCTTATGGTTTTGTACTTATAGATTAAAACTGTATGTTGTTCCTGTTATTTATTATTGTTTAATATGTTTACTTGATGAAAAAAATTTGGTGGATCTTAAATCTTCGATTATTATGTATAAATTCATCAAATTTAAAAATATATTTCGGGATCTATTACTGACACACTTAATTTAGCGGCCACCGTGCAGGCGGGGGAGGGGGAGGGCGCCAATTTTTTAGAGATTTAAGATAAAAATATGTGTAAATGTCCCTAACGCTCTCGGTCGGTCCACTCCCACGTAACACGCAGAATCTTATGAGAGGTGTTACACTAGAGTGGACGATCCGCGCCTCACGAAACACAGTCTTATGAGAGGTGTCACATTGAGGCGAACAATCCGCGGGGCGGACTATTGACTGCAGCACGCTGCGGTCCGTCCGCTCGGCGCGACTTGTCCGCCTGTATCTACCGAAAAACAGTTTTTCATATTTTTACTTGGAATCCGAAGATCATCCTCGAATATTTTATAAAACAGCCGGAGAACGAAGAGTTAAATTTGAGTACGATATCCAAAAAAATTAAATAACCTTCTCGCGCTAATTCTCTGGACACTGAATGCAGACGTTCTCTCTGATTGAGTTAGAAAACATTAGGAGAACCGCGGATAAAGTAGAGATAACGATTCCTGCGTGTATTAAGACGTCGAAGAAGAACACAAGACCACTTTTAACCTTGCCATTTTTTTCCCCACAAGAAAATATGCGCAGCTTCAACCTTATTGTGTTATTTGGATAGTACGAAAGAGATTCAAAATTCTGTGAAAAGGCTCTTTATATCTACTGAAGCCAGTTAAGGCGGTTTCTACGCAAACTCTAAGACACTGGGTAAAAGAAGTTCTAACTAAGGCCGTGTTCAGATATATTGGCCAGTGAGTTTCATGAGGGGTATTCTCCGACCATACCGCTTGCCTCCTCGGTGCTTGTTTTCTCAACGTTCTCACTCTCTCTCGGGCTAGGCCTGCTCGTCGCGCGGTGGGGATTCGATGCACGTCAGGTACGTATACATGCAGCGAAGCATCCCCACCACTTTCTCGCTTCTTTCTTGCTCTCGTTCCATCTCGCTCTCGCCTTCGCAGAACAAGAGCGAGTCAGAAGTGGTGGGGATAGCGCCGAGCTCCTGACGTGTAGGCCAAACCGAGTTCTTAGCGTAGAAATACATACATCAGAATAGGTTTGCGTTAGCTCCGAAAAAATTCAGGAGCTTTATTGGTCAGAAGATTAATTCTTTCTCGATAGCTTCATCTCGTATTGGTTTACGCTTAGCTTCCTAACGCACACAACTACTACGCTAAGAATAAACAGCCACACGGTTTCGTTCAGGCGGAGCCGAGTAGCGTTCCTGTTACCACACCATAACCTTCGAGGGCCCGGCAACTTCAACTGCCAATCCACAATCGTCAGGTGGTGGTGGCTGATTTCTCCTCGCGCGCTGCTCGCGAAACCGAACTCACCGGCCAATATATCTGAACACGACCTTGGTAGCGGAATAGATACAATTGTGCTCTCAGCGCATAGTACGCGTCACACTTCTACCTCAGCAGGGACAAGACTGGACGTTGATCTAGAGTCGAAAACATTTGCAAAATTTTATGATACAGTACGCACTCGTTATAAGCCCGTTTCTACCATGCGTTGTACGCCCGGCGACTATCCCCGCCATTTCTTGGAATCCTTCGGACAAGAGTGAGAGCACCCAAGAGCGAGCGAGAGGAGACGAAAGAGTCGACACGAAGTTGCTTTTCTCACTCGCGCCATTGGCTACACGGAATAGTGTCCACAACGTGCCGTACGCCCGCCGCCAGGCCCGTTCGTCGGGCTTATAACGAGTGCACCGTGTAGAGAAGTCAGATCGGATAACCAACAATTTGCCTTATCCATACTGGAAAGTTAATAGGTGTAATATGGAATAAACAATTATTCAGACTAACTTTCCAGTTAATATTTCCAGTTGGGTCGCGGTAACGAGACTTAAACATATACGATGAAAAACGCAATGTGAAAACATGTAACTGAAGCGGTTCGTCCGCCCGTTTAACCGCGAGCGGTCAGTCCGCGCGGACAAAGCGCAAATGTGGTGCCGGCCTTACAGTCCCGTCCGCCTGCCATCCCAAGCTCACAGTCGTCTCATGTTTAATACGTTTCATTAATTAGTAACATGATGTTCGATTTTAAAAACCGTGATTATGTAAAGTAATTTAATGTTTTTTGGAGATTCATTGATGTTCATTCCTACACTGCTCATGTACTTTAGAAAAACGGTGGAGGGAATATTTGGACTTTACAACTATCTTATAGGTGCATTTATTATTCCTAATACCTGGAAGAACTTTTTGTTTAGTTCGCTCTTATGGTAACCGTTTAAAACGCATTTCTCTCGAAATATCCCTTTGTTGGGTTCGCCCTTACCACCCGCAACGCCTCATACCGTTTTATAATGGACGTCTTCGCCAGCAACAATATATCCATCCTCGTTCAACGAAAACTTGTGTAACATCTTTCCAATAATTCAGCGCATCAAAACCAACGAACATATTTGGTAAATATTTGCGAATACTGGACACGTCTGGAAGTTCTGTAAATAGCTTTAATAACTTTGTAAATAGGTACACCTCGATTCAATTCTAGCTAGCTATATTTCATTTGATATGCATACAGGGTAATCCCGAACTCCTACACGACCAGTCAACTTTGAGCACATTTCTGAATGAGATATGTTATGTTTAGACAGTGGATCTTTATGCAAATGCATGTTTTTATAGGAAACCTGTAGAACAATAGGACCTGGACAGTAATTTGTTTCGTGATTGGACGATTCTAAAAATATATTTTTTATTTTGCATTTGTTGCATAATGCATAGGTAGGTATCTATGCTTTGCATATTTATGTTTAACAACATGTGCAAGAATATATTGCAAATATGTTATTTAACGCGCATATGCATATGTCGTGCTTATGTGGAATATCTATCTCATCAAAATAATTTCGTCCATCAGTAAACTCTCGTATCATAACTGTGTAGCGTCGATGAGAGTAATATGTAATCCTATCGACCATATCAGACCATGTTTTTGTAACCTCGAGTTGCTAATTCAGATATGGCAGTGTGTATTTGAAATTCTAATCCATAATTCAGTTCGATTATCGCAGCTAATGTGATCTGTGCGGAAAGGTGAATATATTTAAGTGTTTCTCAATTTTTTTTAAAAATGCCAAAATGTCGAACGAATAGGAGAGCATTAATGCAAAGTTGTGTCGGGAACGATGTCAATTTTGTTACTAACGAAAACGATGATAAAAGCATTCACTGCCTTTGCAATAAAAATATGAAATGTGAAAAAAATTTGCAATTAGTAAGTGCAACATACAGATGCAGCCAAACACAAGAAAAAATACGGAGAAGCAGCTAGTCCGTGCGAAACAGAAAATTCAGAGCGCGAAGCAACGAGCTGAAGGCAAAATGAATTTTATGCGAACTTAATAAGTAGTTCAAACGTTCAAGCAAAAGTATGCTGCCGCAATATAAGATTGCACAAGAAGTGCTCCAGCGAGATCAATTTGCACAAAACTGAATGTAAGTACATTAGGTCCCATTAAACACCTTACCAGCCGCAATACAGAAATTGGAAACCGTAGGTTTAACATTAAATGATTCGGGAATCATTCGGGATATGTATGAATTGCATAACTCATTTAAAAAATATTCCTGCTGATTGCGAAGAAAAAGTGTAAAAGGAATGTAAATGCTGTTTTAGCAAAGAATGTAGGATTTACCGAATTATCAAATATTTCGAGTATTTTAAATAACAAGGGTGCGGCAGGGCCGATAAATATGCCAGAACGATGTTGGAGTAAATTTAACTGCGCACCGATTATATTTTGGGGCGCGGTGCAGAACGGTCATCCTTCGCACATAAATAAATTTTGACAGACAAACGTCACTAATTAACAGCATCCAATTTAAAAAACCAGGCTTATAATTTATTATAACGTGAACTACAATGTACTCGAATGATTGTGAAAAGTATTGTTGTTATATATATAAATTTATAACATATGACATTTATGCAGATAGAATATGGATATATAGCATATAGTATAATAAGTAATATAATTAATACGTTATATATAATAATTATATAATACTATATATATATAGGGTGTCCCAAAAATGCTGCGGTTTCTTGAAGGGGGTGACTCAGGGGATTATTGCAAACAACTTTTCCCTTTGCGAAAATGTATATATATATATATATATATATTATTATACTATATGCTATATATACATATTTTGCATATGTTTAGTGCATATATGCATATTCTATCCGCATAAATGTCAAATGTTTCTGACATATTTACCGTGGATAAACATCAGAGTTTGGCAATATGTAATCTAATTATAAATTAAAAATTACGATTAAACTGTACTTGTGTAATTGATTACACATTATTTTCTGTAATTGTTAATTTAGGTAGTTGACCATTTGGTTTTGTCAACAATCTAAATGAATAGAAAATAATGTGTAATCAATTACAGAATTACATTTTAATCGTAATTTGCAATTTGTTAATTAGATTACATTTTGCCCAATTCTGATAAACACCCGCAGTCTAGTTAAATTATATAATACAGAAAAACTCAATACTTACGGAGATATTGTTAGTCAAAGTCGCTGACTCTGGCCGATTTCTGTATGTCATGTCTCTTCAGATGGCTGATTTCTTTTTCAATCAACATGTCATTCAATAAAAATAAAATAAAATAAAATAAAAAACAAAAAATGTAAAAAAAATAATAAAACTATAAAGGGGTTGTTCACGTTACTTAATCGTCTCCTATTTAAGTACAACTCATGACCATCAACGCCTTCGCTTCAGCACTTCTTTATTATTCTTCAACAAAATGTAAAAAAACAATGAAAGTCATACAAGCCCCAGCTTGTCTTTTAGCTTGCTTCACCTTGCCTAGTGCGGGGGGCGCAAAGTGCGAAAAATCTCGATTTTTCCAGCCGGAGTCATTCGGTTGTCTATAAGTACCCGTCTTTAGACACGCGTTTGACGCTGATAGAGAATCGCACCTTTCATCGGCACGCTTTGCGACGTTTAGTGACGCATTTTCATGGTAACTTTCCAATGAACTCTGTGCGATAAAGGTGATAGGTATATCGTAGGAAACACTTTACTGATTTAAATTTTTTCTTAGCGTTATTTATACTACAACAACTGAAACAAGGATAAAACAATTTAAGGGGACCTCCCGTTCTAGAGCCCCAAAAAATAGGTGATCTTTAGGAATTAATTAAAGGAAAAATACTATATATAAATTAACGGGATTTTTTGCATTGTATTAAGGATGTCTTAAATTATAGAACTGTATTTTTTTTTTTATAATTAATCATTGCAGACGGCACTAGGGTGTGGTTAAAGTCAAGGCGTAAAAAAATTCATCCAAATCGGTGGGACCTGTATCTCCAAAAGTTATTATCCGATTCGACTGAAACTTTTTTTATTTTGAAGAATATACTTCTGGCTTGGGAGGAAACTAGAACAAATTACAAAATGACAGTTTTCTAGAAAACAACGACACTTGAATTTTGAAATCACTTTTTTCCCTATAGTTTTCATCCTTTCAACGTCTTAGAAAATTATACATTTTCAATTTTTTGTAATTGTTCTGGTACCTCCCACCCCCTAACCAGAAGTATATTCTTCAAAATAAAAAAAGTTTCAGTCGAATCGGATAATAACTTTTGGAGATACAGGTCCCCACGTCTTGAGAACACTGTTTCGAGAAAAACGCGTTTAAAGTTTTACGTGGGCGCAGAGTGGCCGGTTGTTGCCCATGCATTTGCCGCTACTCAAATGCCTATAACTTCGGGAATTTTACGAATTTCAACAAATCCTTTTAAACACGTATTCCAAAAAGGTTGAACGTTCGAAAAATGAAATAAAAAAAAATCGGCTTTTAAACCAGAAGCTCCCCTTACGGCAAAATGGAATGGTGTCAGAAAATCTACATAATTAGGAACATTCATTAATAGCATGCCTCAAGTTTCATAACAAACCCTTAGTAGCATGCATTCATGAAACGATCGCGGTTACACGCAGACCGCATGCAGTCAGAACGTTCTCTGCCGTGCGATTGTAATAGTGCGGATAGAATCAAAGGAGCTAGCTGTACCTATATTAATTTCCGGGCACGGTTTAACTGTATTATCATTATTGCGCTAGTGGTTCCGTTACAAACCTGAGTTTCAGTTAATTGAATTAGTATTATCTAGCAATTTGATGAGACCAATTACTGTCTTGTAAAATTGGTTCCCAATCTTGTATGGAATTGATATTAATGAATTCACTTGCATTGCTTCCTTGGAGTTTTCTCGCATGCCACTAATATTGTACATTGAGCTTTGAAAGCGGCTAAATAAAAGCTCCTATTGAAGGAAAATATATACAGGGTGCCCCATATAGTACGGAACGTTTTTCTGGGATGGATCCAAATTTGGAAATAATAAAAAATGTTTATACAATCATACATCCTATTTAACATTTTTTACGAATTCTAGTAAATTTTGGGTTATAATAATGCTTTGGATAGATGTCAAATCGGAGTAAAGGCATGCTCGCACTGCGCCTCGTTTCGCTTCGCCTCGCCTCAGCTCATTTTATTCTTCCTGTGCATTTTTTATGAAGTTTGACAATTTGACTCACAAGGCGCCTCGCATCGCCTCGCCTCGGCGCGACTCCGAGCCGCGGATTCTTCCTCGAGAATATTTTAAACTATTCAGAGAGGCGAGCCACGGCGCACAGTGGTGCCAAATCGCTAAAAAGCGGCAAACCCCTCAAAACGTAATTCAATTTAGTCAGAAATCGGTGCTCGGGGGGTTTTGGGGTTGCTGATTACGAATCTGAAATTCAAAATTTTTAAAACAAAATGGCGAATCCAATATGGCGGGCGAGTTTATCGAAAATATATCAAATTTGGTGCAAACTTGGTATCCTACAGTTTTCGAGGTCGCTGATTACGAATCTGAAGTCAAAATTGCAAAAACCAAATGGCGGATCTAAAGCTACTGGTGTAAACGTTTTTTTCAAGTTAATTTTTTTGAAAATTGATTACCTTCCGATTTTTTACTTAAACGACATAATTAGAACGTCGATTTTAATATGACGACGTTGGTTTGAAAACTTTTTTAAGAATGATTTTGAAAATTTTATTTTTTCTGGTTCTAGTGAAAAAACTCAACATTTCTCCGGTTAGTAGGTCACGTAGTTCAAGTATATTGTCGAAAATAATAAAAGAAAACTATGGATTATAAGCGTTGTTTGAAATAACTAATGCTGTTTTATTCATGTACTAAATACACTTGGCACTTTAAATTTACGCATCTTAAAAAATCGCAAATTACCGCAAATATTATCAATTGGATATCATACTTGACATTTTACTTTATATCAAGAATCTTGTTACAGCATGACACTCGGTGACACTCATCTTTGTTTTCCTTCCGTTTTATTAAAAAATGACTTCGAAAAATGATTTATTACACATTGAGAAGGGAATTACGAGGGCAAATGCAAAGATATTTTACTTTGTTTCTGTGGTAAGGTTATGTTCGTAACACCTACTTTAATGGTAAACCGTTTCACATATTGATTTTTTCAAAGAAACTTTCCCTGACACATTAAACATGCTCCCATCTTCAAGGCATTAAGGAGCATGAAATTTCGTCAACTTTGACCGCCTATATCTTAATAACCAAACAATATATTTAAAAAATTCAAGCGGTATTTGATGCGCTGATATATATACAACAATACTGCTATAATAGCAAAAAGCTGCTATATACTTCGAAAACTGAATTTTGGCCAGCTTTTGGCGATTTGGGACCACGGTGCGGCGAGGCGTAGTGTGAGCTTCCCATGAGACCCAAAAGTATCGAGAGAGTAACAATATTAGTTATCTAATATGTTCAGTTATTTTGAAGGCATTTACGTACAAGTTGGCAAGTCACAAAGCTCGTTTTAACGTGTCAATAATGTTAAATAAGACATGTTTATATGAACTTTCCAGAACTAAGGGTCTGGGAGAAAATCTGACTACTCCACGCGACGCAGCAGACATTTTTCCTTCGGAAAGCATCAACAGAAGTGGTAAGACTCATTTGGTTTTCAATACAGAAGCGAAATAGTTTGGCAAAACGTGCGGCGTCGACAGTGGTAGTCAACGGCGGCGCGCTCAGCGTCACACAATCGCTTAACGCGCGTAAGTACCACTGTTGGCGCCGCACGTTTTGCCAAACTATTTCGCTCCTGTATTGAAAACAAAGCGTGACTTACTACTTCTGGTGGTGGTTTCCGAAAGTAAATTTTCTGCTGCATCGCGTGGAGTAGTTAAATTTCCTCCTAGACCCTTAGTTTTTAAAATATACAGCATGATATCTGCAAAAATTGGTGCATTTCGGGTGACCTTTTCCATTTGATCGTTGTTTAAACATATTTAAATGCTTATAATTCAATAATAACTTATATCGTTGTGTTCGCGAGGGTTCATAGAATAATTTGACAGACAATGCAACCGAATAACTATTATTGTTTCAATACAAAAGATTTTTTCAAAATCGATTTTTTCGAAAACTGAGGGTGATGGCGATAAACGGTTTGCGAATTTGTTTTCAGCGCACAAAAAAATATAAGAAACGGCTGTTGAATATTACAGAAGAGAAAAAAAGTTTAATTTTGTTGGACAGTGTCATTTGTCTTCTATTATGAGTATTGCTGAAAATGACGTCCCCTATAAACAATAAATATTATAATAATGTGCGAAACATTATTGTATTATTTGTGTTTCTATTTCACATTTTCGGTTGTAGTGTGAATTATGCCACACCTTTTATATTTCCTCTTCCATGTCAATAAACTATTATCAACATACATATCATCTTCACAAATCAAATTCACCCATTTAACGTAACTACTTAGTATTCATCGAAGATTTAATTTTAACCATGGATCCAACACAATCAGAATTTATATTAAATCCCCCAGAAAAGCACGATATAAGTCGAGCATGTTGCGCAATAATTAATATCGTCGTTATCAGTTTCATTCACACGATTATTTATTAAATCCATAAAGATTTAGCATCGATAATATGTTCTTTAAATTTATGACTAAAAAAGAGATTAAAATTTGTTGTACAGTATTTTATCTCGGGAATAACGCTACAGTTAACCCGTTATCTTTACGATAATATTAAATTGACAGCCAGTAAAGGTCAGATTTTTTGTCATTTTCGTTATCTACGCCGCAAACGATCGATACCGAGAACTTCGACTCCACCCTTGGAAAGTGCAGCTGCAACTAGACTGAGCAAACTCTCCTGCGGTCGCATCTACCGGTTGGTTTAATCGGAACAAATTACTTCATCTACGTGAGTTGCGATCGAACGAGTTCGCTAGTTCGAAAATGACCGATTATCTCTAGACTACTTTGCCAACATGTCTACTTCGGACATGTTTTTCTCGTATGCCATTATACACTCAGTGATGTTTAGTTCGAAGCATCGCTTACGGTTATTTAGTTAAGGGCAGGGTGGAGTAGTACTCTCTAGCATTAGGAGTGCAGCATCAACATTAAATTTCTCGCGAACGAGGAAATATTATAAAAGGATTGTAATCAAACTTTGAAAAACGATTGGAGAATAATGCCCTTCCATCCTTCGCACACACTATTTTTTTTTTCATATCACACTGTAATTTTGGCAACATTAACATTCTTTATGGATTTCGTACATTAATTCCCTTGTAAGGTAAGCGATACGAATAAAATGCTGATTGTAATATTAATAATACTAGTACTAATAGAGTAATGCAGCTTTACAAGCCAGCAGTTTATTCGTAATAATTTAATATAACTGATTGTTATCAATATGTTCACTTCACAATATGGCCTACGGTGAAAAAACGTTTTTTCACCATTTTAGCTGTTTTTATACATTTTAAAAACGCAATCAAATTTTCACACCACGTTTCATTTTTCACTACATATTTTATTTAACCCCTGTTGCAAATAAAACCGTCAGCGTCAAAGTAAGTTGTGAGGGAACTATACGTGTATGAGCAAATACGAGGTTATTTTTGCATTTAAAAATTCAAGTTTCTATAAAACCAGCATACAATTTTAAAAATATTTTTATCGCCCACAATTTTGCAGCCCTGTGTAATTCACAGATATGTCTTAACATGGGGTAAATACTCCTAGGTGGTTTTTATTATTTTGCACTTGACAGAGCTATAAATACTTTTGGGCTGTGCTGCGAATCGCAATCTCTCTGAAATACAAATTTTTCATCTACGAGTTGTATTCAGGAAATAATATCATTGTTGGTGTAAAAGGTAGAGGGCTACAGGGAAAATGTGGGGGAATAAGTTTCGTTCTGGATCTGTCAGTGGGGAATCGTCAGTGATCCATATCTAGCAGACTCTGCCTTAGACGCTGAGGATATTTGTAGTAAGGACCAAACTTTTATAGGTATACAGTATGAATACGAATCATCGAGGAAGTGAGAACTTGTGGCGTATCCGAAGGTGCTCTGCATCGTATTTCTTCAACGTGAATAGGGTAAAGTGGAACGGGTGGGTAAAACGGAACATCAATGTTTTTCTTAGACAAGTGCACACGTTACTATTCGGTTAACAGTGTTAGAAAAAAATCCAGTATCGAAGTTTCGATATTGTGTTATAAATAAAAAAAAAAAATAAGTTACACGATTTCATTTAAAATGCACTTAAAAGTAGAAAATAATTCTTTTCTTTTACTACAATTTCGACGGTATTTCTTCGCTTTAAATAAAATCGTGGAGCAGGATATGTCACAACAATTTCATTTCGACGCTTGATTCTGCATTAAATTGATTCATATTGTGTTATGACATATCCTGTTTTTATATAAAGTGAATAAACACCATCGAAATTGTAGTACAAGAAAATAATGTTTTTTTAGTTTTTGGTGCATTTTAAATAAAATTGTTTAACTTAAAATTGGTTTTTATGATTTTTTTTAGATTGTACATTAAAATTTGAATTACTACCCTTGTTTGCAAGAAAATTGATTTTGTATAGAAAATTATGATGTATGAGTGTGTATTAACCCCGTCCGAAACCGTGAAGATGGTGATTGGTGATTGATTTCCAGAACGTAAAGAAGAGGAGTACTGTGCGGGGCAGGTGGATTAGCATTAAAGATTAAGGAGGAAAAGAAGAAGAAGGATTGTGCGCGTGTTTCGTCTTGGGTCCGTCAGCCAAACTCATCAGTAGAACAATAGCTGACGGCCCTTGCCTAGACACACGGGGACTAAGAGGAAATGAACTTGGAACTTTTATATATAGGAACGAGAGTGGACGAGAGGACTTGCGAGAAGAGTAGACCTCTAGCGGCGCCGGCGGATACTAACCGGAGTGACCCATGTGGTGGGGCCGGGACGTCGCAATGGGATACATATTTCATTCGAACTGTTAGTTTAAATTGTAATAAATAATATAATCATTTAATACAGATGTGTTCTCCATGCACGTGTTGATATGCATGTCAAAATCCATGTGTATTTGATTATTTTCAGTAATTTTCATTTTATCTGGTAAAATATTTTTTCTTATGCGTATACTATATATTTTTGTTATATTTTATCTATAATAGTTATACCTAAAATATATCTTTATGGTTTTTTACATAAATGAATACTTTTTAAAACATAAAAATAAAGATTTTGTACATTTACATGGTCTTCAAAAGGGTGTTCCTTTTAATTCTCATTTTCCATTATTTCCATATTTTTCTTAACAAAGTCTTTGATTATCTTATAGTCTAAGGCCCACTTAAACTTCTGCTGAAGTCCCGTGTCTTTTTTCCCTTCCAATTTTATGTTGTCACCCTCCAAAATTAAGGGTTCCATTTTACCCTACTCTCCCCTAAGTATTTTCTTAATTGTTTAATAATAGACAACTTTATGAAGGTCGCAAACACTGTTACTAAGTAGTAATATAGTTTTAAACTACAATTCTCCTGTCTCCATATGTAATGCATAATGAAAATGAAAATCAGACGTTTGCTAACACAAATCTTAAAGCAAATCTCATCGACCTAATATAATATTCACTTTCAATTCTTGACCGTAAAAGTTTTCGTACGCGGCGCAACGACGAGGTATTTGTGAGTTAGAACGCGTTGCCCTTATATCCGTAGATATTAGGATGCGTCTACATTACAGCTGAAAATTAAGCCGAGCATCTCCTGGAATTCCACAATGCCACGATTAAACTGAGTCCCACAGCATGTGAATACTTACTAAAAATTAAAGGATAGATAGTAGTTAGAGAAGAAGGGACCTTTGGATCCTTGACATAGCAAAATGCAGTCTCATCGCAGAGCTTAGGTTGTTTCGAGCTGATCTCGGCGAACGGGTCGTATCAAAGGAACGGTTCACCTATATAGAACCATCAACTTTAATGGTGCATTCCTGCCACTTACACCTCCATGGGTTGCTATCGCTGAAGCGTTGAAGGTATGCTGCCATTGAAGCTGTCAAGTAATTAAAAGAAGCAAGACAGGTAGGTAGGTCCAAAACATAGAGTGACTCAAAGTTCGATGTAGTCTTCGAATGCTTCGCATGTCTTCACACAATTCAGCGTGTTAGAATAGTTAAAACAGAGTTGACATATTCAAACAAGACTTGGAATAACGGACTCCTATTTATTTTCTAGATACTGGGAAGATATCTTTTCATAATATGAAATTATACAAAAGTAGATTTGCCTACATTTCATATCTCCCAAAACTGATGGTGTGTAACACATGTTCTGTGCACGAAGAACGTGAAGGTGTTCAATTAATGTTGACAATCATGTTACGTTTCACAATGACTGTGAATGATTCCGACGGTCTAGTAATCGAGAAAGGTTATTGCGACCGCCTAAACAGATTAGTAAATTGAATAACAACACGTTGCTGAACAATGAGCTGTAAGATGAGCAGACGCGAAACTAGGCAGTCAGAAACTCGATTTTTTGTTGCATTTTTCGAAAGTACCACTCTTCCCGAGTAAAATGCCGTTTGGTTTATGTAAAAATTCGCAAAATTAAGGATTCTACAGCTGAAAAGGTCGAGCGCGTCATAAACTGTTTCTGCGCGCACGCAGGTAGACTAAAGTCGTTTTCAAATATATTGGCCGGTGAGTTCAGTTTCGCGAGGAGAAATCAGCCACCACCACCTGACGATTGTGGATTGGCAGTTGAAGTTCCTCGGCCCCCAAAGGGTATGGTGGGGTAACGGGAAGGTTGCTCGACTCCGCCTGAATGAAGCCGTGTGGCTGTTGTTTATTCTTAGTATAGTAGTTGCGTGCGTTAGGAAGCTATGCGTAAGCCAATACGAGATGAAGCTATCGAGAAAGAATCAATGTTCTGACCAATAAAGCTCCTGAATTTTTTCGGAGCTAACGCACACCTATACTGATGTATGTATCTCTACGCTAAGAACTCGGTTTGGCCTACACGTCAGGAGCTCGGCGCTATCCCCACCACTTCTGACTCGCTCTTGTTCTGCGAAGGTGAGAGCGAGATGGAACGAGAGCAAGAAAGAAACGAGGAAGTGGGGATGCTTCGCTGTGTGTTACGTATAGTGCCTCTACGGGCTATAGTGACTTAGGTGTGAGGTACCCAGCGGGGCCTTAACCGACACCCTGCTGGGTACTGGCCGCTAAACGTGCCCCCTTACTACCTCTTGCAGAACTGTATTTAGAGAAGACCAGGACAAAACCGGGGCCCTAACAGAAAATAAAACAGAAATTGCAGATACGGTTTATCATTATTAAAAGACATCAATTAAGCTTTGCTACTGGCTATTAAAAATTGTCTCATATTAAATACAAATACATTTTAGTAAGGTATATGTACTGCATTAGATCAGTAGTGGAGAATTTATGAATCAATATAAATTATTAATCAAAGCTTAATTGATGTGTTTTAATGATGATAAACCGTATTTTCAATTTTTGTTTTATTTTCTGTTAGGGCCCCCGGTTTTGTCCTGGTCTTCTCTAAATACAGTCCTGCAAGAGGTAGTAGGGGGGCACGTTTAGCGGCAAGTACCCAGCAGGGTTTCGGGTAAGACCCCGCTGAGGGACTTCACACCTAAGTCACTATATCTCGGATAGGCACTATACCTTATGGGCATCGAATCCCCACCGCGCGAGGAGCAGGCCTAGCCCGAGAACGTTGAGAAAAGGAGCACCGAGCCAGGCAAGCGGTGTGGTGGGAGAATACCCCTCACGAAACTCACCGGCCAATATATCTGAAAACGACTTTAATTCCTCTTTCGAAACTTTAAACGCGTTTTTCTCGGAATCATATTTCCTCTTCGTTTTGCAGTGATTGCGAAAAAACGGAGGTACAAAACGATTTGGAAAAAAATCACATATGTGAAACATGCCTAGTTACGACCTGAACCTAAGCATAAGTCTGTGAAAACTCCTATTTTGACAAAAAAACAAATAAAATGGCTCTCCTCTCTGGCGAAAAATCACATTTCTTTAAAATTTGCCGTTTTACAACCGCTATACTTATAATTTTATTTATTTTTTTCTTTTTTAATAGGTTCAGGGCAGAATGGGGGCCAGGGCAATGTATCAGTTTCAGAGGATATTTCACAATTCAATTTCTTACGGCCTGAATCACTGCAAAATTACAGCGGCTCTAGAAAAAACACCTATACATCAGGCAACTGTAGCGCTGTCATACATATGTATATATTATTCAAATAATTTTTCTTTTACTGTTTATAGTATTAACAAACATTACCCAAAAGTACTAGTCACAATTTGTATTCATCTCCTTGTAATTAATTCGCAAAAAATACTTTTTCGAGCGATCTGACTGCCTAAATATTCCACTTAAGGGGGGAATCCAATTCTTTCGGCTAAAAACATAGCAAAATTTAGGATTTTTTTTAAGAATCCTGCGATTCGATTCATCTAAAATTTAGACCATCTTTTTATGCATCCTTGAAGAAGTTTCAGTTTTTTTATTCATTTTTAATAATAAATATAGGAGTTATGCATCATGCCGCGCAAAACTCGTCGTCCGCTGGTGTGCATGATATTTACCTTGAAGAAAAATGAAACGGGGTTTTACTCTGTACGTAGGTTGGTAGCTTCAATTTGATGAACCAGAATACCCCTAAATTCTATACTTCTTTTGTTACATAAGAAAATTGGAACAAAATTGGATCGCAAAAATTAAAGGCTCAGACCTTTCAGTTTGAAAGCTTTCCACACTGCTCAATATTTTTTTTTGTTTTTTGCTGGTTCCTGAATTTCAAGCTATATATGTATAAAATAAAACGCCGTTTCATTTTTCGGTTTCAGATTACCTGGTACCTAGATACATATCATGCACATCAACGGAAGACAAATTTTCCGCGGCGCAATAGTCGATCATGCATAACTACTATATTTATGGTTAAAAATTAATAAAAAAAAACATGCAACTTCTTCAAGGATGCGTGAAAATATGGTCCAAATTTCAGATGAATCGAATCGCTGGATTTTTTAAAAAAAATCCCAAACTTTGCTATGTTGTAAGAACGACGAACCCACTTTAACCACGACCACCCCACAGTATTTTAAGAGAATTTGGCAGAACCTTCTAGTATTTAAGGGGATGAGTGAAAATGAATTGCAAAGTTCGGAACTCAATTTTACATTTCCAAATATTACATTTCTTGAAAGCGATGTGATTGACGTTTTCAGGAAAAACTGTTGGGAAGACCAGTTAAATAATTTCATGCAGAACGTCACCGATAACAGTATTTTTAGTACGAAAAGCCAAGTCTAGTACTCGTCGCCCTAGTAGACCCACAAATCCAGTAAACCATACAATCTACCCCTGATTCGAGGTGACTTAGGTTCACCTCGGTTTTGTATTACAAATTTGGGGAAAGGAGATTGTATTCGCTTGCGTACACTCCAGAGAGCAACAACTCTCAGAGTTGAACAGTATCAAAAGTTAGAAAGGTACATATTAAGCGTAAACACAGAGAAGCCAACGATTGATCTGTGTGTTGCAAACTAATCTCAAGAAGGAAACTGATGTAATTATCATCATTTACATTGATAACATACTACCTGTATGAAAGGACGTCAGACAATTGACGAGAAATAAAAAGTTGTTGCAGTAGAAATATAACATAATCAATCTAGGCGAAATAAACGTCATCCGCGAAGGGCGAGGATTTATTTAACGTATTTACTATAACATCTTTATCCAGCTTTATTAATTTTTCAGTTACGTAGTTCGAGAACTTTTCAGTCCGGAACTTTGAAGGATAGTTTCAGCCCGTTAACACGAATACAGGTCGTTACATAATAAAATACGTGGAAAATATTTTCACATACCCTAGGGGCCTTCCATAAATTACCTGAGGGTAGTTTTTGCGATTTCTCACCCCCTCTCCCAATATAAGAATTCGAAAGATTTTATATTCCAAAACCCCTCACCCCTCCTTACGTAATATTTGTTACATTGCATATTTTAGTTATTAAATTTTTTTAAAGGCTTACGTAATTCATTTAACTCGCTTTCGTGTATGTGGTGATTAAACATCGTTTCTTAGGCTACTCATATCGAAAAATAAGGTAAAAAGTATTACGTGAAACGTTACCGGACACCCTCTCCCCTCTTGTAAGAAAACGTAAGAAATTCTCGACGCCCCCTCCCCTCCCCAAAAGCCTTACGTAGTTTAAGGGCGAGTCCAACTCTGTGCTAAGTTTCATCAATGTGTGACAGTTGAGTGATGTTCCTTGTAAGCGAAATCAATGGAAACCATTCGAGATCGCATTCAAGTGAGGCAAAACAAGTAGGTACTATGGTAGCTTCGAAGCGCAATTAATTACAGAATTAAATACGCAAAGCGGAACAGTACATTGCGAACTTACGTAAAAGCGTAATAGACTGACAAGGGAAATGCGGTTACTCGAATGTTCCGATTTTTTTGTAACTGTGCAAATTTGCAGATGACCTCGATAGAAGTAGCAGGCAATTTTTCGTTCCTCCTGGATGAAAACACCCCTTAAAGGTTAACACGTGATTTCCTACTTTCCTGTATGTCTTGCAAACTATAGTAGATATAAAAAAATATGAGAATGAAAAGTTAACGGCTCTTTATGCACTATAAAACTGTGCAATGAAATTGTTAAAAATTTGTAGTTTACGTAAAAAAAAGTTCCCCACTACAAATTTTAAACAATTCCATTACATAGTTTTATAAGGCATAGAAAGCCGTTAAGTTTTCATTGTAATAATTTTTTTCATACCTACTGTAGTTTTCAAGATATACAGGAAAGTAGGAAATCACACGTTAAACTTTAAGGGGCGTTTTCACCCTGAAGAACCGAAAAAGGGTAAGGTTGAAAAATTGCCTGATACTTTTATCGAGGTCCTGTACACTGCATTCCACATTAGAGCATACCTGTTTCGCGCAGGCACGACCCTCGGGAAGCGTTGCTACAACCCCTGGCAATAAGTTTGGAACCAAGCGCAAAAATACGAAATTAACGAGAAACACCAATATTTTTTATGTATAATATGCAACGGTATATATATATGAAACGCGTGGTAATGTTAAATTGGTCTATTTTAAAGTAAAAGCATAAAAAATAATTAAGAATTTTGTTTATTATATAATACAAAATATGGAAGAAACAAAATGTGTCTGGGAAATAAGTATGGAAGGACCTGTGTTCTGGAAAAAAGTATGTAACATTATGAATTTGCAAAGAAATTAACAATAATTGATTTAAGAGAATAATGAAATTAAAACCATGAAGTAACTAACTAATATGTATGTACAAATGTCAGGAAATACTAGGTAATATAAATACTGAAAAAATTATTGTTAATCTCTTTGCAAATTTATATTGTTCCATACTTTTTTCCAGAGCATCGGCCCGTTCCATACTTATTTCCCAGACACATTTTGTTTCTTCCATATTTTGTATTATATAATAAACAAAATTCTTAATTATTTTTAGTGCTTTTACTTTAAAATAGACCAATTACCACGCGTTTCATATATACCGTTGCATATTATACATAAAAAATATTGGTGTTGCGTTTGGTTCCAAACTTATTGCCAGGGGTGTACTCCCGACTCCCCACTTAACCGCCTCTGTTTAACCGCTCGCTGTTAACTTTTCGTGCGGGACCTTTACGTTGGCAACGGTCAGGTCCCGCGTTTGGGATGTACCGGTTATTCTCTGGAAACCACCACGACCAATCGCGTGCGGTTCAAACCGTGGGTAATAGTGGGAGCTGCGCAGAACGGTCGCAAATCGGTAGTGGCGTCGGTATGCTCTTATATGGAATGCAGTGTACGAACCTGCATCGTTTAAAAAAAAACCGGGTGATGAATATAACAAAATGTCCCGATTCAGATATGTAGGTTGTAACGTTATCATGATGACCCACTACCTGGGAATTAGGTAAACAAAAATATATAATTTTATTAACTGCTGAGGTGGAATATATCCCGTTAATCGAAGTAATAAAAGAAGTAATATATCTGCGGAGGCTACTAACTCATATGAATCTCGATAATTTCGCAGATAGAAGAACAAAAGTATTCTGCAATAACCAGAGCTCCATACATCTCCCAATTAGTAAAAACTGTATTTACCTACGGGTGCAGCAAACATGTAAATATAACGTATCATTTTTTTTCCACGCAGCTCGGGAACAAGGAGATATAGACACTCGGTATCTAACAATAAATGCAACTGGCTTGGTTAATTGGTTACAGATATCCCCACAAAATCACCTTTTTTTAGAAAAAAAAGGTACAAAAAAGTGCGCCAAGTATACGCGCGCACGCGCAGACGAACAAAAAAAACTGTCGTTAATTTATTAATGTGCTATATTTAGCTTTACAAAACTAATGATACACAAAAATTGCGCCCATTATAACAACGACTATTTGTACAAACAATCGGATTTAAATTGAATAAAAGATTCATCATTGGAAGAAGCAAAAGATAAGAATGTTAAGCAGATATATTTTTATGGAAATAAATATTTTAATAGCAACAAATCTTTTATTCAAAATACTTGGCGCTGCCAAACCAAAAAAATGTTAATTGTCTTGGTATAAATAATAAAATAAGACAAGACACCACTGAGACAAGAAAGAAAGAAAAATATTAATGCAATTTATACATATGTATTCAGTTTAGCAACAACAATTCGGAGCGCAGCGCCAAGTATTTTGAATAAAAATTGGTATTGAAATATTCACAAACCCGGCCCCGTTCCAGTCTGTCATGACAGCTTTACATTGTTACGTATATGCATTATGCGCGATTTTCTAAATGCAGTTTATCATAAGTTTATATTAAACAAACCATATATAAATATTTATTGTACTGATTCATATGCCCCATTATACTATACAATTTATTAAAAACCAATGAAATAATGAAGACTAAATCAGAAGTTTAGATAAAGTTAATGGTTGTAATTATACATACTATCCGTTCTTTAATTTTTAGTAGCCACAGGACTCTGATAACACAGTTCGACAAAATTTGACTTCTTTTTCGGACTCGTAACATTCAATAGCTGTTTCTTATAGGTTTGCGTGCCCTGATCATGAATCCGCAAACCGTTTGTCGCCATCACCCTCAGTTTTTGAGAAATTTGATTTTGAAAAAAAACTGCAAATTTTCAACTTTGAACATCTTTTGTGTCGAAACGGTAAAACTTATTCGGTTGCTTGTTACGCCAAATTATTCTGTAAACCCTCCCGAATACAACGATATAAGTTATTATTGCATTATGAACATTTAAATATGTATAAACATCGATCAAGGGGAAAAGGACACCCGAAAATAAAACAAGTTTCAGTCGAATCGGATAATAACTTTTGGAGATACAGGTCCCACCGTTTTGAGAACTCTGTTTCGAGAAAAACGAGTTTAAAGTTTTACGTGGGCGCCGAGTGGCCGGGTGTTACCCATGCATTTTCCGCTATTCAAATGCCTATAACTTCGAGAATTTTACGAATTTCAACAAATCCTTTTAATCGCGTATTCCTAAAAGGTTGAACCTTCGAAAAATGAAATAAAAAAAATTGATTTTTTAAATGTTTTGAGTGTAATAATTTGACCACCCTCTGTACGTCTTTCTTTTTTTTTATTAAAAAAATCTGAAACAAGTTCAGAGTGTTCATCAGAATTCTGCGCAAAGTATAAAGTCTGCGTATTTAATCATATAGTAATCGTTAATTCAATTTCATTCGAAGTAACTAAAAAACATTATCTCTGTCTTTTATTGCCATCTATCTTTAGTCTATGGAGATTTGGTAACGTGAGCTTTAAATGATTAATCGCACTGCATTATGTAAATGCGAATGTGCCTTGGCTAGGCAGTAGTTGTATTTTGGTACGGCAAGGTAAGAGGAAAAGCTGGCTTCAGGAAAGGAGCATATAGACTTGGTTCTTTTTACAGAGAACCGGCACCGGGCACGGCGCAGCAGCCCCCTTATAAATCGATACGTCTCTTAATATCTGGCGACTCAAGTCGAAGTCAATCGTCCGGCGTCGCCGCACTGAGTAGAACGATCGATCATTTTTTATGAGAAATGATAGACAGGATATATCTCGCGCCGCGACAAATCCACCACCCTTGCCTTTCTTCCTTTCCTTCCTTTCTGTTCATGCGAGTCTCTGATCCGCAAAAGGAACCCATAACTCGCAGTATACCACTAATCTTCTCGACGTGACCATCGATATTATATCGGATATTTGGCGAAAGGCGATATTATATTGCACATTCATATATTTTATTTTCGGCAGAACCGAAACGTCAAGATTAAATGAGGCAGTGAGAGCGACAACGTACCAACCCATATTTAAAAAAAATATTCCTATTTTATATGATTAGTGGAGCCTACTGGAAATACTCGATTAGTATATCTGTGACAGTTCTATCTCAAATTTAAGTTTTGAGGGAGGGGGAATCCAAATTTGGATTGAAAAATTTCGAAATTATCTATCGAACGTCTATCGTACCACTTTGAACCTGTATCGAACATCTATCGTAACACTCTGAACCTGTATCTTACAGATAGATGTTTGATAGATAATTTCGAGAAATTTTAAATCCGAATTTGGACTTCCACCTCCCTCAAAACAAATTTGATTTAGAACTGTTCCAGATATACTTCTTACTCGAATACGTTACTGCTACTAACTCAATTTCGAAAAAAATGTGGGTTAGACTGTTGTTGCTCTCACTGACTCAAATAAATGATCTTGGAACACAAATAGTAGCTACAATTTTTGGCTTCGAAAAAATAAATACTGCTAATTTTTTATACAAAACAATTATTGTTTAAACTCGACTACAATATTTTCACATATTATAGATTAGAACGTACATAGATGGCTAAATGGTGTGATGATTGAGGAATAAATGGAACCATATGCATTTGTCACCGATGAAATTGTTCATTTGCACAGTGCACACACCGCATGATACATATGTAGATACATACGCGCGCCACATGTATAATATAACTATTATAGAACCGATATAATACATTATAACCGGTATATAATGGGCAGGAGGACCAATATTAGAGTCATAACCGGAATCGATACATGCAATTATCATTTTCACCCATAATAGGTATCTATACATATAAAATTATTTCTGTTCTTCGTAACTGTTTTATCAAGAACTTTAATATAACAGTTTGACACAGTTATTTCTGGAAGGGTTTTATGTAATCGTGTATAAACGTATATGAAGTACCAAAATTCATATCAGAGATCTAAATATTGTAATTGTAAAATAAGCGTTTTACTTTGTATCTATTATATTATTAATGATATTAATCTTGTCAATCTGAAAGTAAAATTGTACGGTGTCCTCGGCTTCCTATTCCTGTAAAGTACCAACTATTAAATTATTAAAATTTAATTTTCTTAGTAAGGCAAGCGTCAGTCCACATATGGGCTAGCACTTTTATTTCAGGATTTTTTGCCACACCTGTTGAAGATTTTTATGATATGTTACTTGAATCTATATGTTCAATATGTTTACTTTATAATAGGGAGTTCCAATAAGCTGAACAAGAGTAATCTTTATTGTAGATTCTATATTTAAAATAATCTAAAGGAAACTAATAACTGCGCATCGAGCAAACTACGCAACAAAACAATACGTCCTTGGTATATTATACAGGGTGTCCCAAAATTCAGGGACTTCCCAGAATGTTCTGGGCAATATCCTGCATGTGCAATATCCTGACGCAGAGAAACCGAAAAGTCATTTACCGTTTTGGGATCCGTGGTTTCGTTCTCGAAATATTAACAGTTCAATATTAGCGATCCAACTTCCGGGCCGCGCAGTTTAAAGCCGGAACAGCTGACCGCGCAGGAGCGTACGCAAGCACGCGGCGCACGCAGAAGGCACGCATAGATGCCGGCCCACACACACAGAAGAGCCGACCGCGCTAACACAGTTTCACGATTTAAGCCAGCAGCGCGGTCGGATATATATGTAGGAAACCTCGGGAAAGGGGAGCCACGGCGCTGCGAATCGAACCCGAGCCGCCCGTGTACAGATCATCAGCACGTAGGCCACCACCACGGGCTACGCTACGCCGACTCTCTTTCTTCTCTCCGTGGTCCCTCAAGTCCGGGCCCCTTCTTATGGCATATTGAGGTTAGGTTCCTGATCTTCCTCACATTCGACGGCCCTCTTGCGACGATATTCGTCCTCGAGTGTCATATTTGTCGCACAACTTTCGGCGTGCCACTTATTTTTCGCGTCGCTGACACCGACCACCTTAAGGCCCTTTCCACACTATCGGTCCGGTCACGGTCCGGTCTCGATCAAAATCATATCCGCGAGCGTCCACGCTATCAAGTCGGGCGAGTGTGGACGTTCAGGGATGTGATTTTGATCGGGACCTAACCGGGACCGGTTCGATAGTGTGGATCTGGCCTAAGGCTGCCGGGTTCCAATGGGCGGCTGGCGAGTGCGCCACTAGTGTAAGGGAGAAGAATGTATCTGTTTCTCCCTTGCACTAGTGGCGCAGTCGCCAGCCGCCCATTAGAACGGCACCCTTTAGTGTCTCTTTATTTTTCGCGTTGCAGACAACGACCTTAAACGCCATATCTTTCGGTCGGCTTCGTGTGGCGCGATCGGTGTCCCCCCCCCCCCCCCATCCCGGACTAGCCCCCAAATGCAGGAAACCTCGGAAAAACAGAGCCACGGGCGCTAGGAATCGAACCCGAGCCGCCCGCGTACTGATCAGCAGCGTTAGCCACCACGGCTACGCCGACTCTCCGTAGTCCCTCAATTCAGGGCCCCCTCTTATGGCATGCTGGTGCCTGATCCCCACATATATAACACATACCTGACCCGACTTAAACTATTTAAGGAAATGGGACATACAAGCCAATGCGCTCCTTTTCCATCAATCTCCTCAATTGCAAATGTGATGAAATTTTTTGTACGAGATTAAGCAATGAATTATATATATTCCTTTTCTTGTACAGTTTAATGACATGCGGCTGTTTTCATTTTACAATCGAATACGCGACTGGCAATGTTTTATGTTAATTCCTTCTGCGTTTCGATTAGTTGTGGACAATTTGAAATTTTTCAGTGCATCAGATTACCCGTGGTAACATGTAACCGATTGGCTAGTCACTGGAAATAATTCGTCCGCATTTGTTTTGGTTCCGTGTCCGAAGATCGTTACACTATCAGCGGGTACAACGTCAGATGTATTTGCGGAACAGCTAACTCATGAATTGAGCAGAGCAATCAACAGAATCCCATTAACCGTTTTAGTTTCACTGTGCTTGTAATGCTGGAAGCCCCGCATTCCTCCTTGTTCCGTAAATTTACGGTAATTTCGTTTCGCAGAGGAATTTACTTTATCCAATAATTTTTCATTTCGCGAAAATTCCCTACTGCCTAGTGGCTTTCGTATTTAAAAAATCACTTTTGCGTAGGAGTGGAGGGAAATAATATTAATTATAATGCAAACTATTATAACATTAAATATGTAGGCATGCTAGGCAAGCAGACAAGGTAGAATATGAGAAGAATTCATTAAGTCACTTTGATGGTCGAAAGTAAAGGCTATTTTTAAGGCACTCTCTTATAATGAAATGGAACTTCTCACGAGAAATCTTTATTGCCTTCTGAGAATACATATATTTAACTAATATTTTATGCTCCTATATCGAACAAATTTTGAGTAGTATGGCCAAGGCATCCGATGACATTAGGCTCCCCCCCCCCCCAAAAAAAAAATTATAAAAAGGGCGGTCGTGTAATTTTCCCAATGTGTGCTCTGAAATGAAAATTCGAACGTTTTCTTAAAATATATTACAATAGCTTCAGTTAAGTATACAGATTTAATGAAATATTATTTTTTTAAGAAATAGCGCAACTTCGGAAGAAAAAGTATAAAAAATCAACATATTTTTTCGATATTACGATTAGATGATTAATTATTCAAACAAAACACCTGTACCTTAACTAATGATAATTTTATTAAGAATATTCTCTAAAAATTTAAAGTGAATCCAATTACCATGGACTGAGTTATTGATCCGCCCAGTTTGAGAAACGTCGTATCAAGATAAACGCGTTTAAAATTATGAAAGAAGTTATTTTCTGCAACTTAAAGATCGCAGATTTATACGGTTTCGTCTTAGCCAGCGGACTCTCTCCGTAGTTATAAACAATACATATTATATACATGTGGATTCGTGGACATTAACTTTTCGGGCGATTGACACCAAGCTGCCTTGCATGCAATTGGTTCCGAGCGCTGCGTCACCTTTTTTTTTGACTTGGTGGAAATCCCCACGGATACCCCGAACCCTGGGGGGGGGTCAGGGGTTACGTGGGACTCGAACCCACTAAAACCATCAAGGTGACCTCCTGGCGCGGAGAGCATACATCGGGGAGGGGAGGGGGGTCTTGTGCGAGTCCAAAAGCTATAACACATTTCTCAAAAAATCTTTTTTCCTTTCAAGGATTGCATCTAGTACCGTGCATCGTAATTTTTTTGTTTAAAAATATTTATCAATAACTAAGTTATGGTCTATCACTCGAAGGTTCTCTAACAAAAAGGCTTCTGCGGTGACCACTGCTGCTCGAAAGTCGATCATCTGAAATAAAAAATTCAAAAGAATTTACTTATTATATTATATTATCTAGTATTTGAACGAAGGATTTTTCGATATATTGATTTGGGAAAAAATGGCTGATGTTTAAAGTAAAAGTTTCAATTTTTATCATAAGTCATGAAGAAGCCTTTTTTTAGAGAACCTTCAAGTGATGGACAATAACTTCGTTATTGATAAATATTTTTAAATGAAAAAATTACGATGCACGGTACTAGATGCAATCCTTGAAAGGAAAAAAGATTTTTTGAGAAATGTGTTATAGCTTTTGGGTTAAAAATTTCCAAAGACCACCCTTTTTTTGGCCTCCTGACTGAGCATGACCCCTTAAAGACTATCATTTTCCTGCGTTGGAATGGAGCAGTTTATACTTGTTCGTGGCAAGAGGCCACCGACACTGACGCCAATGAACCGACACGGAACTGATATGTGCGAATCCGCCTTAAAGCCTCCATTCCCAAACTACTTAGTTGGCTGCGGAGCGGGGAAAACGAGGGTGTCTTCTAGTAAGACCACTGTGCTAAGCCATACAACCCTTACTCCAGAAGCACCCAGAAGCGAATTCGTTCGAGGTTTATACGAGAGAGTCGAGGCCGATATAATTTCGTATACGGTCACGGCCACGGTCAGTGAGACGACCGAAATGGTATTTACGATCATCTCAATCGGAATTGGCGAGCGACAATCGGTCAAGGATTTCCTCTAAACCGAAATTGGCGAGCGACAATCGGTCAAGAGTTTCCTCTCAACCGAAATTCGAGAGAGAATTCTCTCAGAAGTACGGTCAGCCCAAATTCTTGAGAGGTTGCAATACGATCAACTGAAATTCTTGAGACAGAAATACGGTCAACCAGAATTCATCAATTCATGAGAGATAGGTAGAAACTCGCTCGGTTGTGAAACAATCTGTTAATTTTCCAGGAATTTTTCGCAACTTATGGCTAAAATTATTTAGTAGATTATTTTAATAATTTCTCATCACGTTAGTAACCTAACCTTCAATCTTTCGCAATCCACGGCGAAATACATACTATACACGAAATAAAAAAAATAAAAAAAATTATTTAATTTTTTATAATGAAGTTTTGAAAATCAATTTATTTCTTTTCATTAATTTATTAAATTTTATAAATAATTTTATAAATATTTTAATTATTTTAATAAATGAAATATTATTATTTTTATATTAGTTCTACTATTATTTTCATAAATAAATATTTTTATAAATAGTTTTCATAAAACATAAGTTACATTTTTATGAATAAAATATTTACCTATGAATAAACAAAGTTAATGGCAGATTATAATGATTAACAATTTAGAATTTTTTAGTAGTTTGGGACCAACAGCGTCGGAGTAACAAATAACTGCAAAGGTCTGCTCTCATCAAGCCCGTCAGGAGAGTGACAATGTGAGCGACAGAAATAGCATTCATTCTCGGTCTATTCAGCTACCATTTTTTCGTTCCTCTCAGAATTACGGTCAGAGTTTCGCTCATTTCGGTTAGAAATACGGTCAAGCAGGACATCTCTCAGAAGTTCTGTCAACTCAGTCACGCCCATCTCACAACATGGTCCGAGATTCCCGACCGAAATGCAATCGGTCAGGCATTTCAGTCACCTTTCACATCCTCTCACTATTACGGTCAGAATTTCTCCCATCTCTCATTACGGTTACGGTTCATTGAGAGATATATAATCCGACATGAATTTCGGTTACTGGTTCGGTCTCGACTCCCTAACTCTGTACTAATTAACAGTGTAATATACAAAACTACACTATTACTACTAATAATAATAAATAATAGGCAACGATATTAATCATAATACGAAATTTTACATACAGAATGTGCCAGTATTACCTACCTATGGGACAAATCGAAACATACAAATTCTTTATGTCAAAAGGAACCGAAAAGTGTTTTATCAGTTTTCCACTTAAACCTCATTTTTTGAGGCAGGAGCAATTTACTAAATCAATCTTCATTACGTGGTATCCAAATGCATAAGAAGTGTATTTGAGATCATAAAAGTAAAAGAAATGTGTAATTCTAGAAATTATTAAAATTATTGCAGAAATACTTATATACCTATGAAAATCTAGGGAAATATTCAGTTTAAATCATTCGCGTCATGCTATTATCAATTCATGAACATGGTCGGTGTAAAAGACAATGAGATATGTATTGCTTGTCCGCAATTAGTGGCTGACACACCAAAAGGACTATTCAAAAGAAGAAATTATCTAAAATCTATTTGCATTAAATTTGGTATATTATTGCTAATATTGTATGCTTCCAATTTGTTTTTTAATGTAATTTTCATACGATACTCAGGCAGGGATACCAGGCGTACCTACACAGGACATAGTAAGGAGTAGTGGAGGGGGAACCTCGCATGTATACAGCTATATATACTAATACGACTTGTGCACAGTGCATACCATGCGGGGATGTGCCCCGGCACGCTTGGCATCCCTGTTCTCGAGTTACCTCGAGTCCATAAAGTTAAGAAAGATTGCAGTTTCTGAAAAAAGTATCGGTCGATTTTGACACAAAACTCCGTGTCGGGAGTTTATTTTATACCCTTTCACGTGATACATACTAAAGCTTCGGGAGATTTATTGTTTCCCAATAATAGCATTACGAATGAGTAGAAGTGTTTGCGGTAAAATATTTCATCAAAACACGAAATACACCCGGGGTGTCCTAGAATTAAGGTTCAATCCGGAACATGCAATATCTCGATGCAAGAAGACATCGAAAAGTCCTTTACCGTTTTAGGATCCGAGGCTTCATTCTCCAGATATTAATAGTTGAATATTAGCGGTGCAACTTCCGGGCCGCGAAATTCATAGCCGAAACAGCTGACGCGGAGCAGTGGCCCCTAGCACGCAGCACTGAAGGCGCGCGTAGATATAGACCCACACACAGTAGAACAGCTAGAAAGGGATAAGCAGCGCTAACCCATTTTCGCGCTTCGAACCAGACGGTCGGCTGTACTGCGCATGCGTGAGAGGGTACGCTACCACGCGCTCAGCTGACTCAGCTTTAAACTGCGCGGCCCGGAAGTTGGACCGCAAATATTCAACTGTTAATATCTCGAGAACGAAGCCTCGGATCCCAAAACGGTAAAGGACTTTTCGATGTCTTCTTGCATGCCCCTCAATTCTAGCACACCCTGATATGCTTTATCCGCACTTGAAGTATATATACCAAAATTCACGAACTACCTATGTGGGTCTAATGGATTTTTTTATTTCTTCGATTAGTCTAAAATGCTTTTGTATTGCTTTTTCCCTAGTCATGTTTAAGTATTAATATCATCTATTTTATTTACTTGACGTTCAGACGTTGGTTCAAGGCACGGAAAGCTTTGATTCAAAAACTCAGCTGGTGTTCCATAATGTTCCATATATCTTCCAAATTCGAAATACCAAATGATAGCTAACACATGGGCGCAGCAACCAATAGTTCTTGCGCCATTCTGCAGTGACAGTAGTATAATGCTACACATGCGGGTATAAGTTGTGCCAATGTCAGTTGCAATATAGAGGCGCTATACTTTTTTTGCACTGTACCAAGAATATCAGTTGGCTTTGGACACAGCGGATGATGAAATATTAGGTACATAGTAGGTTATACAGTAGTAGGTTTTGCTATTATTTCCGTTACCTTATCCAGTTATATGTCTGTGGAACCATAACCAACTGTATAGGATTGGACAATCTTTTCTATTGTTCTTGAACATAAAGCGTTTGCGCTATTGAATTTGCCTAATAATTCTGGGAACTTGAATGACCTGGATTAATGCACATTATTGTTTTCAACCTTTTTGTTGGTGCAACACTGTGCAGAATAAGCATTACAAAAATATTATCGACCCGAAAAGCTTCCACTGGATTCAGCTTCGTATTGTGAAATTGTTATCAGTTAAAATGAAATACTGTACTTTTTATACATTGGAACGAGGCGCCATAAAATAGTGAGGCTTTTAATAGCTACATATGTAGCATAGGAATTGTCATCACTCACACACTGAATTTGTGTCGAATGCCAGACGAGTAAGTAAACGTTATGATAGGAGTTTAACTTGTTTTGGTCCTTTTGTATTTACGATTTTTATTTTTATAACGGAAATATAACTCTCTCCTTTAATAATCTTTTTTGGATTTAGTTATACGTAGTTTCATCTACCAATGATTGCATAATTAGCTACGAAGGTGGAAAAATAATTACCTTTAAGCCAGTAAAGCTTACATTATACGCAGTGTGATTTGCAAATGCCATTTATATTTTATTAATTAATATTTCACTTATACACAGAATACTTTTAGATTTATTAATATCTAGTCTTTTTGTTGCGTCGTAAAAGCATTGGGTGTAAGAAATAATACTCCCTGTTAAGTTTACAAGAAATTAAACAAATTGTTATTATAATGCTTTTTGAAATTTCAAGACGCGGTCTACAATTTTAATAAGTCCAATATATCACTGAATGCCTATATGTTCCTGCAATTATTGAAAAAGTTTATATTAGTATTAGAGTTTAACATATTTAGTTCCTGTGTCCACGTCAAAATTGCTGACAGGGGAAATTAGACAACCCGAAAATTCAGAAAATTATGCAACTTTGTGTGCAACTAGAGTACTTCATGTGTAAGACAAACCTATTATGTTGATGTCATAATGCGATTTTGAGGGGTGAAATCAGCCCCTGAAAAAATGAAGCATTTTCTTTTCAAGAAGTATTGAATCGTTCCAATTATGATTAAAATATGTCAAAACTGCAGAGTTAAACATTTAATCTACTCATTTGCATATTAATTCTGTGGTTTCGTGGCAAGATTGTGATTATTCCGAGGATACAAAATGTGGCATGAAATGTTAGGTTTTAATGACATGTTGCTAATTCGGAATACCGAAGATGATAGTAATTTTTTTGTGTGCCCCTTCTGTAACGTGAATTACAGCGAAGACAAAAGAGGAGAAGAGTAGGTGCAGCGTGAAATGTGGGTACACTGTGAATGGGCTGAATGAGTCTGGAAGTTACACCTGCGACTTCTGCACGTAAATTTTAATACTTTAGAATTGATATTTACCTAAGACGATGGTTCTTGTGCTGCGATTTATGGGCCTGATTAAATCATAAGAGAAAATATTTGTATTATTTCCTTTTTTTTTTAATTTTATAAAGTGAAGTTAAATTGGAATACCGGTATTCCAAATTACCTGTCCGCTAATGAAATCGTTAATTTCTGTAATTTTCAATTAGACCAAAACTTCAGATACTTTTTCTTTTTCATTATCACTGAGAGTTTGAAATATTATTAGTTTCTCTATGATACTATGCAGTTTTGTTTGCTCCCATCCTCTGCCCTAATTTTTTATTCATCTTTTATTCATTACAAACTGGTACTCTAGATATACTGCACTTCCTCTATAACTGTATTTTATATTTCAGTAAAGTAAGTTCTAAACCATGTTATTTGTTAAAAGCTATATATTCAATTATAATTTCTACCTGTATAACCAATTCCATGGTCAATATTTTAAAATACATCGGTTATATGGTCTCTAAATTTTACTAAATACAGAACGTTGCTTAAAAAGGTGCAGCATAAAATTTTCCGTTCTGTATCACATACAACTGGTTGTGCTATGTCCATCACAAATCACGATTATAATCAAATTAGCAAATATACCCGCGCTTCGCTTCGGGCCTAAGAGATATTAAGGAGTCCATGAAAACACATTTCACCCCTTCTCAGCACCCCCTTAGGGGTTGATTAGGGCAAAGTCCTGAAATTGGATTAGGCATTTATGTGGGTAACCTTTGGAAGTAAAATACCAAGTTGATATCTAATCAGGCCTAAAAGATTTTGAGGAATCCGTGAAAACACATTTTACCCCCTTAGGGGTCGATTAGGGCAAAATCCTGAAATTGGATTAGGCATTTGTGTGGCCAATCTTTGTAAGTAAGAACCAAGTTGATATCTAATTGGACCTAACAGATATTAAGGAATCCGAGAAAATACATTTTACCCCTTTTCACCCCTTTGGGGACGGAATTTCCAAAAAACCTTCCTTAATGGGCTCCTACGTCATGAAAACAATGTACCTTCCAAATTTCACGTTCCTAGATTAAACTGTTTGAGCTGGGCGTTGATGTATCAGTCAGTCAGTCAGTGAGTCAGTCAGTGAGTCAGTCAGTGAGTCAGTCAGTGAGTCAGTCAGTGAGTCAGTCAGTTAGTCAGTCAGGACTTCTTTTATATACATGTGTTGACAAACGATGTGATCCTCAAGCATCCCCACCACTGTGCGGGCGCCATGTAAGATAAGGTCTATCTGCCTCTCTTCACTATTTCGCTTATTACTCAGCCCCATTTAGTAATATCGAGATGATATATAGCCTTAAACCTTCCCTGAGAATTGTACTACACGCTAAAACAAACCGCAACGAAATTGATCTATTAGTTCCTGAGTTGTGAGGGAACAAGGAAACATACGTTTTCCTTTACATATGTAGAGAAGAAGAAGAAGTGAAGATAATGCATAAGCTCAATATAGATTTACTTTACAGAAGACGAATAGTGGCTGCTCTGTCTTTCCATTTTAAAATTCTAAACGGCCATATCTATTGTTCTGATATCCTCAGCGAAATTTGCCTAAATGCGCCAGAACGGAAAATAAAATCATCTCCCTTATTCAAACCTACGCTCTTAACAACAAGGGTAGCGCATGTGGGTCCTATAAACAGGATATCCAATTTAGCGAACAAATACAGTTCTGTATTAGACTTCTTTAATTACTCATTAGCGTGCTTTTAAACCGCTGTGCATAAAATTACTCCCACCGATTAACCGAGAGCTGTTGCATCGACGAAATTTTGTACCTAGATATTAGCTCACATATTTACTTATTACTGTACAATTTGTATACTAAGGGCGGGTCTCATTTAAATAAATAATAATACTACAAAATGTTGGATATAGTCTTTCTCCTGTCGTGCTTCGATAACCAATTCTGGCAGTAATTAAGAAGAATTAATATGAAATATTCCAGCGCTAAAGGTATAAAATGCTGAGGCATGATGTAGCGCCAGCGAAGTTTTCCACAGACTCAGCAGCACGTGGATACATCGTCGCACAGAAATGTATGTCCATCTCCACCTCGACCACACCCTCATCGCCGTGTAAAACCACCGAATCTGGAGGAAACAGCGGAATTCACTAAACACAGAGCGAAGGAGAACCAGCAAATCAATGTGACCTCCCCAATTTGTTAACATTAGTCTAACACCTCTCGACTCGTGCAATAAATAATCATTATTGAAAATTCACCTGGGGGTTCTAGTCATTTAACCGCTTAGAAATTCCCGTCCTATCCCCACATTTGCCCCGCGGGACACAGCCACTTCTTACACGAAGATCTTTTACGTAAAAGAAGATTCAACGGTAATTATTTACAAGTTTTCCGTCCGATTTCAATGATTTTTGGATATGTTATCGGGGAGACGATTCTGAGCAACTTTTTCCTATACATGTTACAGCCGCTCGACCTTCGTTTCGGAGATATTCGGGAAAAACTACTGCTACTACACGGTTGAAATTTAGTCTAGCAACTTTCACTCCTCCTAACCTAACCAATCCAACTTACATCCCTCCCAAAAGAACCGGCCATCCGAGCGTAGAAGCAAGTGCGAAATAAAAGACTATTGAAGTTGAAAATTGAGTCTGAATGAGGAAATTGAGTAAATGTTATGACATTTTGAAACGTTAACATTAGTAAGGGCATTTCTGACGG
The DNA here is from genome assembly GCF_050908995.1 of Andrena cerasifolii. Taxonomy (NCBI): domain Eukaryota; kingdom Metazoa; phylum Arthropoda; class Insecta; order Hymenoptera; family Andrenidae; genus Andrena; species Andrena cerasifolii. The sequence continues at coordinate 4,774,269 of NC_135121.1, read as the reverse complement.
AAAAGAATTGTCCAGCCTTTGGGCCTGCCGTTCCTAACCCAGACCTTTGACAGGTAGGTATCTGCTTCAACAGGCAAGGCCACCCGTGGCGCCAGTAAGACCGACCCCGGTCCTTGCTATTCCAGAGGGTTTTCTTCCAGTGAAAATCAGTAATTTTGCAAGCGCAATATCTTAAAAACCAGTGGAAATAAAGTGTATATGTTAAAGCTTATTGAATTTGTCTTGGAACGCACTATCAACTCAGGTCTTCAAAAAAAATAGTTCCATTTGAAAAACCAAACTTGACCATCGTATCTTTTAAAATAATAATCGAAAAAAAAAATCGTCTCGACTAATAAATTAGCCCACTCGAACCATTCAATTACATATTATTTTAAATTTTTTATCTCCAGTACTTTAGGAGATGTCCATATATATATATATATACATATCATTCCAACAAATGCCGCTTCAAATTTTAAAATATAGTGGTCGGTTAATGAGATATAGGCCGTCAAAGTTGACGAAATTTCGTGCTTCTCAGATGGCTTGAAAACGCTAGCATGTTTAATGTGTCAGGCAAAGTTCATTTTTAAAAAGTTCATATGTAAAACATTTTACCATTAAGATACGTGTTATAAGCAAACATTTTGCACCTGAACAATGCAAAGTATCTTTGAACTTACTCTTGTACTTCCGTTCTCAACATGTCCTAAATCTTACTCATATTTTAGTACAACGGAAGGAAAATAGTTGTTTTATTCACCGAACTTCACACAGTGACAAGTTTCTTGACTTAAAGTTACATGCGAAGTATGAAATCCAACTGAAAAATCTTGCACATATTTGCACTTTTTTAAGATATCCGCATTTAAAGTGCCTATTAGTAGGGCAGACCAGGGCGAATCGGATCACTCTGTGTTTGACGGTAAAAAGATCATTGAAATCGGGCGGAAAACTTGTAAATAATTACCGATTCAACAGTGGAGTACTTTTGTTGCTTCACGTTCAAAGAGGATCCAAACTAAAATGCCAATTGTACCACGAGGCATCATTACAATATGTCCACCCCGTGCTACAGAACTTGTAGTTAAACCTTATTAGCACCCACCAGAATGATGACACAAGTAAAATTTCGCTTCCTCCTTTGATAGATGGAATTGTTCTTTAGCAACGAGATGTGGAATTCACGTACGATTCGTCCCACATAAATACACTGATAGATCAAGCGACAGCGCTTACAGCTTGCATCAGGAATCATGGAGCAGGTCTCCATTGCAGCCGGCTGTCTCATTACAAGGATGATTAACCCCCGTTGACCCCGTAGCATTGTGTGGTCGTTGTCACGTTACAATGACGGCTGCATTCTTTCCTTCTTCCTTTCTTGACCGTTACGGTATGCTGTGTAGATGTTCATGACACGTACGATTACTTGTAGGTGTACGCGGGTACACGTTCGCTCACGTTCAAGTACGATTGTTCAATGGAGGGAAAGGGGAGGCAGTACATGAGCTGGGGCACGGGGTCTGCTATTAATATGTGCTTCGGTCAAACGATAATTAGATGGACGTTACCCTTACGGGAATTGGAGTAATTAGATTTAATTGGTGCGAGAGAGTATTTTCCCCTCTCCTTCTCCCTCTTGCCTCCTCTTTCATCATCGCGGTCGCTGCTTGGGCTATTATTCCAATGCTTCGTTGCTACCACTGTGAATTGAATTTCTCCTTGTAAGAGTCGTATGTTCACATAAAATCTATAACTACGTTCGAATTAAACCTTCAAAATTGTGCTTCCTCATAGCCACAAAGTTTCGCCTATTGGTATTAATTTTTTCACGTGGAGTGAAAGTTTAATTTTCGCAAGGAGGCTCTTCGGATAGAAGTTTCGTGTCTATCTACTTCCATGATGCATGCACAGAGTGCCCCAAGTGTTAACAGACAAACTTTAGGATCGTGTAAAGGTGGAGGCAGTATACACAAGAGAAGAAGTTCATATACCTAAAGAAACATTGGTTGGTGTTTTGTTTCCAATGAGATTGTAATGTTATTGTTATGTCCTAGATAACGTATGACGTCTTAAACCCTGTTCAGAGGGAACTGCAACTACTCGGACACAAGTTGCCAACACTGTTGGATACGTTGCTTGACATCAAGGTTTCTCCTTTCAACTGAAAAATACAGCTCGATCTGTAAATGGGCTATGTGTGTTTTTTACGACGTTGGAAAAGTCAATATATTGATCTGAAGATTTGTCACCTGATGATCCGCTGAACATAGGGTCGCGTATGTGCTTCACATCCGAACGATGCAATTTTTAGGAGACCTTTAAAAGAAGTCACGAATCCGTGTGAAAGAAAAATATTGTTTGGAGTTTTTTTGCGGACATCACAGAAAACTTTGCGTTACGCGGCGTCACTCACTGAATTATACCGAATTATACCGGTATTAGGCCAGGGACTTCATACCGGTATAATTTGAATACCGCTCCTACAGCACACTTCTGTTGCAGCAACGTTGCAGCAATATCCCTATGTCCGCCCCTGTGCAATATTAGACAGCATTACGCAGCAAAATTGCGGGAACGTTGCTGCTAGTGTTCCTTCTCGAGAAATTTTATAATTGCTTATTTCTTATTTCTCGAGAAATTTTATAATTGCTTATTTCTTATTTCTCGAGAAATACTATAATTTCTCGAGAAACTTAAGTCTAGGAAAAATATTATAAATCTCATTTATTTTCGTAAATGAATGTATTACTAGTTAATCGCGAACGTATAAACACATCTACAATTTATAATACATCTTATTAATAACATTAGAACCAATATGAATTCCAATAGAAAATCACAGTAGAGAAGATTCGATATTATTAACTGCTGAAGGTGCTCTTAAATTCTTATTTAAAATTTTAGAAAAATTGTATACTGAATTAAGTACCTAATGAGTTTCTTGTGGCTATTAAAGAAGAATAAATATAGAAAAGAGGAGATAAAACTATTTTATCCCCTATAAAATATTTGCACGATCCAGAATTTCTTCCAAAAGGGTCAAAAGACGCATTTTATCACTTAACAGCCAAGCTAGATATTGATAAAACGTCAAAATATAACGGTAACAGATTTTACCACGAAAAGGAAATAGATTCGCTGAAGCCACGTTAGACGCATTGTGCTATTTAAACACAAATTTTGAAACCAAAAAGTAATGTTTCGCTTTGTACAAATTTTGTATTAAATAAATAAATTTACCAATTATATTTAATATCTACTTTTTCATTTCCACAAGTTTTGTATAAATTAGACAGGAATAATCATTTAGTTAAAGTTTTCTTGTGTTTTTGATAAATATTATCAACATTATTCCAAAAATATAATTTTTCCAATATTTTTTTCAATTTCTCGAGAATTCTCGAGAATTCTGAAGAAATATAATCTCATTTCTGATTTCTTGAGAAACAAAACATATCGCCAAATCAGGAACACTAGTTGCTGCGATATCCCTATGTCCGTCGCTGTGCAATGTTGCACGGTAACGTTCATGCAACGTTGCAGCAATATTCCTGCAACGAAGTGTGTTGTAGGGGCGGTATTACGCTATACCGAACTCGATATATGTATTACCGAAATCCAAAATAAATACCGATACTGTTTCGGTTTTCATCTTGTAGAAATGGTGGGTCAAGGCGTGTCTCTTTCTCAATAGTTAACTCGCGAGAGGGCGCACACTGAGGTTTCCTCCGGGTGCCAGACATTTCGTTAAATAACTATAGATTGTCAACTTGTAAGGCTATGAGGTACTTTCTACCTTCCTCTTTATTAATTTACTTTAGATTGAACCATGTTTCATTGTTCCCACTGTTGAATTGGTAATTTTGCAGAATGTTTTATCAGATCGCGCGCATCAAGTGCGTGTGCCTCAGCCTGTGCGCTAGATTTATTTCCATTCTACGGCTAAAAATTGAAATAGTTTTCCAGGCTAAATTGGCTGGCAATATTTTAATTTCCAGGCAGTTTGTGGCATAGCTTAGAGTAACAAAATTCTAGTAGTAGAAGTAGCAGCAAAGAAGTAGTAATAGTAGTTGTAGCAGTAGTAATTCAGTACAAGTAATATGTATACATTCATTTCCTTTTTTCAGGTTTGCAACTCTATGAATGTATTCGAAGTTAAAAATTTTCGTAACACATCCTTTAAATCATCGAAGCAATGACAATTACAGATTATACTAATAATTTAGTTCTTTAATTTTGGTTGAGATAATTTTGTATCGAATCTCTGTAGTTGTGTATGCAGTAATATTATATGTACACATATAGTACAGCTAAAAATGTTACTATTTCATGCAAATAGTTATTATTGTATTCATTATCTTATTGTTTACATAAATGCGAATAGAGTTTATTTTTTGTGCTGTATTGTTAACATGATTAAAACCCGGAGGAAACCTCCGTGTGCGCCCCTTCGCGTTCCAATTTGTCACGCGCCTTCTCGCGGGTTAAGAACAATAACAATATTTCAAGAATCGTCCGCTGCTACTCTATTATAATGTATAACAGTCACTCAATGCTCAGTCATCAGACTGGCGAGTCTCCACGCTCTCGTCACCGATCTCGAAAACAAATCCTCATTTGTTTATATTCCACCTTCGCTTTACCGCTAAGCCTCCCTGCTGTCCCTTTCTAGCGCCAGCGGCAGTGGCCGCGATGGAAACACCGGTTCTCGTTCGATCACCGAAGTTAAGCATCGTGGGGCGCGTATCGGGGAAGGATGGGTGACCGTTTTTTTCTCCTGGTGCGTTGCTTGCTGCTGGCAACCTTACGGGTAGGTTTCCCTGGTTGCGAACGTTTATAATTCGTGACCGTTATGGCCTACCCAATAGCAAAATTCCTTCCGGTGATCCCATCGAGTCAAGACGTGGTCTTTCGGAACTAGGGATGAACCGATCCAAGTAAATACGAGTAAATACTCGATACTTTCGTTTCGATACCGAGTAATTTTAGCATCGATACCTACGGCTGCGATATGTACTTGGTATCGGAAAAAGGTACTCGTATCAGAACATATATTTTTTTTATAAATTTATATGTTAAATAAATGTTTGTTAATAAAATACTATTTTTCGTTTCATTTGTGACCGTCTCCGGTGGCGAGACGGTTACCGGTTGGACGGAGAAGGGATTGGATTGCCGACACAGTCGGTATGTCCGGGTTCGGCGAATGATGAGGCGTGTATTTAAACAAATAACAGTTGTTTATTGGTCTGTCTTTAGTACAGGTGCGAGGTATGTGTCCGGTCGCGGTGAGTCTCGTGCGGTAACTCCGGTACGGTTAGTCGCGACAGAGCGTTTTTTCGCGGCAGAGGCGAGCTTCGAAAGTGGGATGCGGAGTTTGTTGCACGTTCTACCCTGGAGGGCATATAAGGCGCGTCCGCGCGGGAGTCGTATAATAGAGGTTCAGAGTGCAATGGGGTACTGGCCTAATCGGCGCGGAGACACCTCTCTGACGTAGGTAGGGCGCAAGATTGTTCTCGGCCTATTACGAATAGAAGCTGGTAATGGCACAGTATGGCGATGGCCGAAGAAACTGGCACACCTCGGTAGTTCCAAAAATCGAGCGCTGGATTTACTGCTTGAAGCGGTATAGCTATCATGCACCAGTGGTCCTGAGTTCGCTCGCCGGGGCTTTATGACGTGAAGCCGTACAACTTCGCATGCGAGAGCAGTCGCGGGGCCGCGGCCGCCTGGCGGTCGCGGCACGAACTAGGTCTGTTGTCTCGGCGCTGTACGCTCGCGCGGCGCGTGACGTGACTTCGTCACACACTTTTCTGCATTCTTTTGATGTGATAAACATCTGTATATATCATTTTATCAATTATGTATTTATCTTATTATATGTTCCACTTCTCTTGTTTCCATGCCGCGAAACGACTGTATATTTTTTTTTCTCTTCCGTTATATAGATTAATTATTATAGACTGCTTCGTACTTACTTACTTATATACTTCGTTGTAACTAAAGGCTACTCCTCGTTAAATAATAGTAAAATAAAATACGTCTTCGTTAATAAAATATATTAATAAACAAAAATCTGTACTAATTTTCGTTCGATATAAGTAGGTATCGATACTTTTGATTCGATACTGAATAGATATCGATACTTTCTTTCGATACAAGTTATGAGTAAAAGTTTCGATACCTTGACGGTATCGGTTCATCCCTATTCGGAACCCACTATGCTTTCCGTCTACCCTGTGGCCTGCACGGTGGTTTCCTAGGAAAGAACGATGCTCACTCCATCTTGCCTGATTTATATGCTGCTATAGAGGAGACTCTGAGGCGCGGCGCGTCAATTGGACCTTTCTAAACCGACACTATCTGTCTGTCCCTTTCTAGCAAAAGGCATACGCCATAAAGCGGCGCCAATAAAATTGATGTCGCCACACTTAGCGTTTGAGATCACGTTCCAACGAATGTAACATCATTGTAACATCGTATTCTTTTTCACTCGCGATCATACTATATTTATAGTATATTACTAGAAAAATGTTAGCAATTTTTTTGGTTTCATAATACCAGTAACAAAATAATATCGGTTTTAAAAATATCTGCTTGCAAATATCGTGAAAATTGTAATGGAATAGGAAGACCGAAAAAATTACCGGCAAATATAGGTAAATATACCGGTATTTTCGTATTTCGGTTTCTATAATTGAGAGGGCGATTCTCGGGAGATACAGTATCGCGGTACTGATTTTTGGTATCCCCGATCGGCCGGCAAATTTCTTTGCATCCATGGCACAGTGAAATTAGACGGAAATATGGCCAATCTGCTGAATAAATCCCAGCAAGCTATATTTTGTATGGGCCTTAATTTCGTCGTTTCAAACAATATGTCAAAAGTCCTCATCGATCCGACATCTGCTAAAAATTTTACTGAGTGTCAAATGTGAACAAAAAAACAATTTTTCTGGAATAACGAGATAGGTATTCGTTACAAATACCCATCAAAATGCAAATTAAATTTGGCACAGGCATTCTGTCTTGATGTTTCACCTACTGTGATAGGGTCTGTCCATGTGGCAACTATATCCGAACGTATTATTGTTGAAATATCGACTACCTGAGGATAAACGACACCAAATTTTTCGAGGTTCACAGAGGCCAACTAACAACAAAAATTTGCAGAATAACAGCACTTTGAAAAAAATATTCGAATCGTGCTGATAAATTTAGCTGTTTTCGTTCTGTAGATTTAATTTTATACAAGACGGAAACTCGTCCGTGGTTCCAACCACAGCGACAAACATAATAAGGAAAATAAACCTTGGTTTTTCCATTTTGAATGACTAGAACATTTCCCACACCAAGGCCTGTGGGAAAAGAATTTTTTTTAAGAAGCTTGCTCCACCGACTATATCTATATATATGTGCGATAAAAAAGATCAAAAAAATTCTGAGTGTTACTTCAAACATATCTTAATATACAGGTGCAACACTAGATATTAAAAACTTATAGTTTTTGTTAAATAAATTCTCGCAAATGGCGTTGATAAACGGGCACTAAAGTACCTTAATATAGAAGCATAATCATAAATGCGTACTTTTCGAAAATAAAGTATCGAACGCGCTATCTAAATGAAAAGATTCTACAATTGAATCAAGACGGGGCAATAGCTATTTAAATTGAAATTGAAATTGAAATTGAAATTGAAATTGAAACTGAAACTTTCCTAACTCTTAACTGCAGTCTCGTAATTTTTCTCTTCTCCTCTCGCCTCTCATTCCGTCATGCTATTCGATTCCCTAAAACCGAGTAGCGTCTAAATAGCAGCAGCGTCTCCCACTTTGGAAATTGGCTACTAAATCGTGGATAGCCTGGAATGGAGAAACTGGGAGTGGATAAGGAGAGACGAGAAGAGGGTAGAGCGGATTATTCTAATCCAGGTGGTAAAGACTCATAAATTATGAGACTTTAAGAATTGACTGGTTTTCCTCCTTATATACTTATTTCTTTTTCTGTAATTCAATTAATATGCGCATTTCTATTAAGAGAAAAATGCTTAAACATTGTCTTTATCAACATTATCATTATAGCAAAGCTAAAAATGATATTTTCGTACGAAAGAGCAAACATATCACAGACGTTATATGGAGGAATCATAAACAAATGAAAAAAAAGAGTCTATAATTATATTGGTTTATGATTCCTCCACATAACCTGTGTGATATGTTTGCTCTTTCCTACGAAAATATCATTTTTAGCTAAAAGTTAAAATCCTAAAGCAATTTTTATGATGAAAGAGAAAATTATATAATTATATAATTTTTATGATGAAAGTGAAAATTATGAATTATAAATTTTATAAATTATAAATTTTATAAATTATAAATTTTATAAATTATAAATTTTATAAATTATAAATTTTATAAATTATAAATTTTATAAATTATAAATTTTATAAATTATAAATTTTATAAATTATTAATTTTATAAATTATAAATTTTATAACTTATAAATTTTATAATTATATAATTTTCACTTTCATCATAAAAATTGCTTTAAGATTTTGCGCTATGATTTCTTATTGTTAGCTTCTACTGGCATCCCCTTAAATATAGCCATGTTTTAAAGTCATTTGTTTCTCATTCTGGCCAAAACGTAGTTTTATCGCGCTGACTACTTGTAATATTGATCAGTCGAGGTGATCAATTCAGTTTCGAATACCTAACTTGATTTAGTAACTAACAAATGACTCGGTTGTATTACATTCGCTGTAGCGCATCATCCTCCCTGCCCACGCAGTTTCGCTCGCTCAGAGTATGACGAACAGGTTGTTTTTGTTAATCCGCTTAAGATTATTTGATGAATCCGTGTTTCAGTTGTTTGCGCTGAACATATCGGTTAACAGAATGAGATTACCTATTCAATAAATGGCGAACACGTAGATTTGAAATCGGTATGGCTAGTTAAGTATGCAAAAATCTTGCATGTGATTGCATTTAATTGTGAGAGCTACGAACTTCTAGTGTAACAGAATTATATTGAACTATATTCTTATAAAAGAATTTCACCTTTTTCAAAAATCACCAGCGCTGTACCATGCACATACGTAACTTATAGGTACATACCTATATTTCAGTCCACGCAGTTGTTCCGGTCACATGAACGTTTATTTTATAACTTCGTCAATTCTTTGAACTTTTACAGAAAACTTTGGAAACATATTCTAAAGGTTGACACTATGAAAATATATAAACAAATTGTGGCACCCTCTCGCGGTACAAGTCACCGTATGTACAGACATACTTTTGTCTGTAGTGACAGAACATTCAACACTCATTCTGTACCTTACAATAATAACACTGTTCGACAGCCATCTGGACTTATAACATAGCCGTTTCTTATAAGTTTCTGTGCGCTGAAAACGAATCCGCAAACAGTTTTTGAGAAATTCGATTTTTAAAAAAACTGCAAATTTTCAAATTTGAACAGTTTTTTTTTGCTGAAACAGTAATAGTTATTCGGTTGCTTGTTCCGTCAAATTATTCTATGAACCCTCCAGAATAAAACGGTATAAGTTATTAGTGCATTATGAACATTTAAATATGTTTAAACAACGATCAAAGGGAAAAGGATACACGAAATACACCCATTTTTGCAGATATCTTTCAATCTATTTCCAAAATTAAGGGTCTAGGAGAAAATCTGACTATTCCACGCGACGCGGCAGACATTTTTCTTTCGGAAAGCATAAACAGAAGTGGTAAGTCACGTTTTATTTTCAATACAGAAGCGAAATAGTTTGGCAAAACGTGCGCCGTCGACAGTGGTAGTCAACGGCGGCGCGCTCAGCGTCACATAATCGCTTAACGCGCGTGACTACCACTGTCGACGGCGCACGTTTTGCCAAATTATTTTGCTTCTGTATTGAAAAGAAAACGTGACTTACCACTTCTGTTTATGCTTTCCGAAAGAAAAATGTCTGCCGCGTCGCGTGGAATAGTCAGATTTTCTCCTAAACCCTTAGTTTTGGAAATATATAGAAAAATATCTGCAAAAATGGGTGCATTTCGGGTGTTCTTTTCCCTTTGATCGATGTTTAAACATATTTAAATGTTTATAATGCACTAATAACTTATATCGTTTTATTCGGGAGGATTCATAGAATAATTTAGTTACTGTTTCGGCACAAAAGATGTTCAAAGTTGAAAATTTGCAGTTTTTTTCAAAATTGAATTTCTCAAAAACTGAGGGTGATGGCGATAAACGGTTTGCGGATTCGTTTTCAGCGCACGGAAACCCATAAGAAACGGCCATTGAATGTTACAAGTCCGAAAAGAAGTCAAATTTTGTCGAACTGTGTATTCTTCTAAATATAGCGCTATGGTGTGATCAGAAATGCGTGGACCTGTAGCCATGTCTATGTCGACTGGATCATCGCTGTCGCCAGTTAGGCCAATGAGCTGCTAGTGTTCCGCGCGCTCGGAAGCTTGTTAACACAACCAGAAGCGGGGTGATGAATTGCCGTAGGCTCATAAGTGTAAAGAGGATTTGCCCGATTTGATGGAATTGTTCCAAATATGCAATACGTGCTTTTTCCTAAAATAGAATACTTCGTGGGTTCTTTTGAGATTTAGTAGTATATAAATACTAATATACAGCCACAGTATCTTTCTTCATCTTCCCCTGACATCTTCTAACCAATTCCACTACATTAAGCAAAATAGGACGTAGTATCCGTTCACTTGTACAGAAGCGATCGTTCCTTTGTGGTCAGTAGTTGATCGACTACGTTCATTTACGTCTCGATATCCTCCATGTCGAATTTACCTTGATAAGAGATATCGCTTAAGGGGGGATTGCGCCTTGTTGGGCCAAACAATAGGTAATTCTTTACGAATTTTTTGTACAAAAACGGTTCAACAAATCAATTTGAAGATTGGCAGGCTGTTTTATTATATCTTGAACTATTATTCTGAATTTTTGTGTGACAGTGAAAGAAAAACATGGCAGATACAGAGAGAGCGTTGGAAAATATTCGGGTGGCCCTGGCGTTAACGAAAAGTACTGTAAGGATTATCCGAAACACAAAAAGGAAAACAGATTCTTACACTATATGAATGTGGCTGTGGGTGGTAGTAGATGCATTAAGTAAATTTTCTCTACTAACAGTGACCAGTTTCACCACACAAAGGTTGAGCACACAATACAGTATACTTGGGTATAATAATTGATTGCGACTCGACGTGTGTGCTGTAATTAATTTTATTCACAAGATATACGGATATACTGATACTCAATGTATGACAGATAACTAATTTAATGTTTTTTGTACCAGTTTCCATATATGTATACATCTCTTTTTAAGAGTTGGGTACCTCTAGAGCAGGCCTGCCCTTTAGGGTGCAAATACCTCCTCAAATTCTGGGACCCGGACAACAGCCGAGGGAACTCTGAACTGTTACCTTGCTAACCGTTGCGTGGGTTTTGGGAGTACTGCAAAAGTGTGTGTATGCCAATACGCGTGAGGCCCAGTTATATATACTCGTGATACAAGCCAGTATGGGCGCACGCATAGTCTTGCAGTCTCCCGCAGCCCATGCTATGGTTAGCAACGTAACAGTTCCCCGCTCGGCTGTTGCCTGGTTCCCATAGCTTGAGGAGGTATTTACACCCTAAAGGGCAGGCTTGCTCTAGAGTCTAGACGGTGGAGTTTTGTGCGCCCGTTTGAATATTACTGATCACGACAAAGTTCCTGCATCTGGCTATCTGGCAGGGAGGTGAAAAATATGGTCCAAAAATCGTACGAAACTTTCGGTTAATATGGACTCACACATGCCAGTGACCACGTGTGTGCGACACGTCAAGTGTGATCTGCCCTATTCCAAAACAGGAAAACATAATTTTTACCACTGACACTGAACTGTCGGAGAAATGACATGTGCAAATCCGTCTTTATTTGTATTCTCCGGACATCAGTCCCATGGCATGACCATTTCCACGGTATCCAAAATGGTCTGCGAGCGGACCTCGGTTTATTGCAAGTGTACTATTGGAGGCATTTGGTCTCGCACGCGTTATAAAATAATTTAGTAAACATCTCGTATTAACTTATTTTAGGCTCATTCCTCATTTGCTACAAACTTATTTCTCTTCGTTCGATAAACCATAAACAATGCTCCGCTACAATCTAATTTTTATTCAGAAGTTGAAATAAAAAAATTTAAAGTACTCATGTCACATTTTGATCTGTAGTTTAGGTTGCTAAAGGACAGTGTTATACTTTCTGTTTTAGTGAGTAGTATCTATGTATTACAGCGCGATCTTGTAGCAGGATTGTCGCAAAGCACGCCCTTAGGACAAAGTAGTTCAGTCGCTGGCAAAGGTAGCTCAAGAATCCTTCTTCCGTCCAATTTAGTGAGGATCGATGCCTCTCACATTGAACTCCCGCTCTTTCGGGATAACTCTGCTTCCCGCCAAAATGCTAGGAGTGCTGTGCTTTCCGCGCACTTCTGAAGGGTTCACATCTGCGTGCCATTTGCGAAGGAGGCGACCTACACTGCTGAGGAACGTTCATCGTCGTCGCGGCCATTGTCCTTAGCAGCTGGGCCACCCTTGAAGTCTGAAGTTCTGGCTTGCCGAACTTCCCCTCAAAGACAGACATCGTGTCTTTTGTTCTGATTTCCGATGTTTCGTACAGGTTACTGATCTGTGCGATACTTACCTCGGCTTTAGCTACGTACAAGTAAAGTTCTACTCACGTTAGCACAGTACTTCCCGGTTAAGGGCTCGCGGATCCACCCCAACATTTTTTGTTTAGGACGTTCGTAGTGAGTCGTACGCTACTGAAATTTTCAAGTTATCTATCATTGTATCTTCATGAAAGTGGTACCAATGAATTCCTTAGATTTCCTTAATTAGAATGAGCTAAAACACAATGTTATTTGAACTATTTTTAATGATACGGGATGCAGAACTGGTTTGCAGAATGTAGAATTATTCCACTGTTGAGGTATTGTATTATATACTTATACGTATAGTCCGCGTTTCTGACTCATTGTTTTCTTTTCGTTTCTCGCGCGCTTGTAGAGTCGCGGATGGGTCTGTGCGTAGCATTGTTGCTAGGTGGTTGGTTGCCGCTAGCATCGAGCGTGGAAGGTGTTTGGCTTCGCGTCTTACAGCGTTGTTCGTTCGTTGGGTCTGTTTGCAGTGTATGCGAGGTAGCGTTTCGCCACATGCAGTAGTTCTTTCTTAAATTAGTCGGCGTTTAATTAGTGTAGTGGCCTGTGTAAGCGATCTTTTTCAAGCAATAAATATATACTTAAATCTTAACAAGTGGTGGCTTTAATATCCACTGCGGTATTCTTAAAAATAATGTGAATAACGTCGAAAGGTTAGGTTGCCCGTAAAACTCAGTCAATCGTACTAGATTCGTTACCCTACTGGACAGCATATACTGTACTGTATTTACAAAAAATATTTAAATCGGACTACTTCTAACGAAGCGGGCTTTAAGATCTGTAAACAAATTTTTCACATAATTTGGTCCGAATTATATCGTTTTTGGGCGCCAGTTTAGACGGGTGAACAATACAATGTCGCTCGGCTTGAGAAGCCGGCGACTTCGATCAAAGGCTCTCAAGGCTCCGCCAGAGTTATTTAAGCTTTAAGAAAATTATTTGAAACTTTGGATGAATTCCCGTCGAATAAAAAAAATTATCTATGGCCGTCGGATGAATTCCCGTCGAATGAAAAAATTAATTGTGGCCGTCGGATGAATTCCCTTCAAATAAAAAATGACTCTGGGTTATTCTTATTTGACGACAAATCAAGATAAAGTCTTTTTTATTTGATAAGTTATTAAAATAATTTTTATTTAAATAATGCCCATCACTGACTTAAGAGTAGACTCGTTCCGCGCAGGGATATAATGTTGATTGATAGGAAACCGTTAGGGAAAGCGCTACGACCAATCGCGCGTGGCAGCTCCGTGGGAGCTGCGGAGATTGGTAGCAAATCGGTAGGGGCGTTGGTCTACTCTTAGGTGGATTGCTATTTAGAGTCCCAATCGCCTGAAATGCGCATGCGCCGTGGTATATAACCATGGCAACTGCGAATCGCCGTCGGCGATATCGGTTTGGGGTAGTTAAGGTACGTGTCCACTTGAGAGAACTCGCGCAAGTTACTCTAAATAGGTGCTCTCAAATTGTGTGTCCATTTGAGAGCAATTTCGAAAATTTTTACTCTCAGGTAGACAATAGAAAACTCGCCGAGAGCTTACTATCCAATAGAACCCTCAGAACCGTGTCCACTAGAAATTGGTCTGCGCCTACCCTCCGTAGTTTCTCTCAGTTTCTTTTAAGCTACGAACGAAGTGATTATGGATGTGCAAAAACTTAGTGCTTCGATTATTGCTTATAATATTTTAAAAAAGAGAAAGAAGCAACTTAGAATGGGTGGATGAAATGAAATAGTTATATATTTTGAGTTGGTTACAATAAATGGCGTACATAAAATGAGTCTCGCCACTTGGCTCGACGCAGACTGCCTCGGCCGCGCAGTTCTCCCGGCTAACCGCCTAGCAACACTTTTCTGGCAACGCCGTGCCTTGCAGCGCCTATCTGGCTACACCGTGTCTGCCGCGACGCGAGCCTACTACATAACCCAGAAGACCTACTCTCGCGACAGCACTCGCAGAATACGAACCCGGTTCGTATTTCGGAAGCAACTGTCGGTTAGTAATATTATTATGTATCCACTCGAGAGCAAGTTGCAACGCGTCCGCTGTCTGAGAGTTGAACGTCGCTCTCCGACAGTCACTCTCGGACGTATGTCCACTTGCGAGAAATACTCTCGTGAGCTTCTCGTGCAAATTTTACTCTCAAGTGGACACGTACCTTTAGTGACATTCGACCAAAATAAACCAACTTTCTCGTATCGATATCTACTGAATATATGTCAAAATGTAATATGTAATGTGTAAAAATTGTAATAGGAACGAACACTTAAAGTTGGACATTTTAAACATAGCCTTTTTCACTAGAAAAAACTGCCTCTTTCCTCGAGACGCCCTGATGACCCTGTTTAATATTTCATCTTCGCTATTTTCTAACATGAAGGACATTTTCTTGCGTTAAGAATTAGGTAACACCGCCAACTAAAAATTACAGCTCGTAATGTATTAAAAAACTAATACTCAATGAAATAAAAAAAATTGTCAAAATTCTTTACCATTAGACACCAATTGGGCAGACCAATTTGATTGCACAACAGCGCAGTGTTTGTGTGTGGCATTGCAAGATATCCTCTGAAATATATTTTTCACCATATTTTCGATTGTAATAATAAAACAAAATTATATTGCCCGATAACAGATAGAAGACGAAAATTATTGAGCTCCATTTAAGAAACTGAACGTGACTATGGAAACTTTGAAAAGAATATGAATTACAAAAAGTATACTGTAGTCAGGTGGTGAGCCTTTACACCGAGATATTTAATAAAGAAATTGAATTTGCCCATGGGTAACGAAACTAATTAAGGGTGAACAACACTTTGAAGACCGAGAAAAAGTCTGTTCTTTGTGAATTATTTTTCAGACACATGTATTTCTTTGAAATGTTATTGATTGGTTGGCGGGGGGGGCGGGGGGGGGGAGTGCATATATTGGGCAATATTTGAGGATTTTGTTTATTACTAAATATGGATATTTAATCGCAATAGAGATGGTTTCCTACTTCATTCACGTTCAGCTCATCTGGGAAGCAAAACTAAAACATTTTGTCAATCTAGATTAGTGTAGTTTCAACTACAGTTACAAACCGCTTAAACGTGCGGAAGTTTTTTTTAAAATAAGCACGTGAAACTACAAGTTGGTTGATTTAAAATTGGCAGAGAAATTCGTTCAACCAGTTTGAAAAACATCATTTTCAAAAAACGCGTTTAAAGTTGTCCAAGCACCCCTTTGGTACCTTCGCGAGTTTCGTGCGCGGCAAAACAAAAAGTGCTGTAACTTTGTTATTTACACGTATTTTAGCTTACCTACTATTTTGGGAGCATATTCTCGAAAGGTTATACTTTCCACTTAATTAAAAAAAGTCCATTTCTTTGACCCGTCAAAGTGTCGTTCCCTCTTAAAGTGATCAATGGTCCATCCTGTGTATTGAGCTATAAATATGGCGGGATCTATGTTTTAAATAATTTCAATTTAATAAAATAAGGAGATATAATACTCGGGAATTTGTTTCATATTCTCTAGCAACTCCATTTTTTCACTTGATGAAATTTCAAAGCTTCTCGAAAAAAAAACTTTGTTGCCTCAGGTGGAACAAGTCTGTTGTCGTTTGTACCGCAATTTTTCTCACAGCCTTATATTAAATTTTCTATTGTAAGTCACTGTTAATAATTCATATCTTTCCGTAGGGCTCGGAATATTTTTATATTAGAGCCATTCTTATTTTTCACGAAGCTTGTCCTTTGTTCTTTCTCTCTCCTTCTTTCTCAGCCCTTTTCTGTTTCCCTTTTACGAGCAGAACAAGAGATAAACAGAGCCTTCATGGGATGCATTATTCGTGTGCTCTGAGCCATGATCATATCGGCTAAGATGGGTGAGGATAGGGGGTTTAAATAAAGAACACTTCATTAATAACATAGTGACTGTCGATTCTCGGTTGTTAGTTATAGGCTGTCCTCGTGTATAAATAACGAAACAGACAGGAACGGGTTCTAAACAAATCACTTAACTGATCGGTGTCGTTGATTTCTTTTTTCCTGCGCTACGGTAAAAAAAAAACATTTCGTTGAATGTGCATTGAAATTTAAAACGAGATTCAATGTATCAAATGACAGAGTAAATCGAGGGACAACATACACTGCAAACATGTTTATTGCAGTTTTGGTATAGAAACATATCTTCTGCAGGAAATTGGGCGTACCGTAAACTGGGGTGACTTTGCCCGCCGGGGTGACTTTGCTCACTTTTTTTACTCAGACTGAAAAATTGCCATATGATTGATTTCGGTATTGTTTTTTTCGTTTGACCTTGTAGGAGTTATTGCTATCGATTAAAAAACACCATATGTTCTAACTACTTCACAATAGATTAAAATAAAGTTTATCCGAAAAATAGGCAATATCACCCCGGCGTGGGCAAAGTCATCCCAGTTTACGGTAAAGTAAAAATAAATTTAATGTACTCTTTTAACAGAAAGAAAATGTAAAAAATTGTTAGGAAAGTTATAATCAAGGCATAAATTTAGAAGCTCTTTATTTTCCAAATATAATCATTCTTACGTTTCACACTATTTTTACGTTATGTACCTTGCGCTTTGGTATAAACGATCATAGTTCTTTAACCCTCAAACACCACACTATATTTTCCTAACGGTTCCACCACACTGGGTCCGCGCGACCCCCTATTTTTCTGTATCACTAGTACAAGGTATTTCTAATGCTTCTAAAACTTGAAACGCAATTTTTTTAAACATTCATTACAATTTTTGTAGTGCAAGTGTAATTATTCTATGTATACAACTTTAAATAATGCACGAACTTTTTAAATTAAATCAGAATTACCTGATGAAGATAAATTAGGCATTATTTTATTATCCATGTCATGTTTCCTTTCGTAATATATTCCTGTAGTATTTATTCTTTAAAATGTGCTTGAATTTTTATTATTCGGTTTACATCCATTATTGTGTATTTTAATGTGAGGATGTATTAAATATTTAAATACTATGTTCATTGCAATATATGATGCTGATAAAACGACAAAGACATAGGCAAGTAGGTACAGTGTGTATTGTATTAAACTATGTGATCGTTCCCGAATAGTTATAAAGTTGACCAATGGAATGACGAAATGTCCTCAACTCCTACAATTAATTAATTTTTCTGCCCCTACGAATTCTCTGCGGTTGGGGCAATCGTTTTATCCATCGCTATACAGGTCGAATCTTTGTTTCTCTGACCCGGTAAATCGCATTTGCAATGCTGCAAACGCTTTTGGCGAGTCTCTTGATTTTTTCACTGGATTAACCTATTCCTTTAACAAGGCCTTTGATAAACTTATGTAACCTCGCTGTGATTGAGTTTATGGTGTTTGAACTGTCTACCGACTTTATATATTGTATGCTTGTTTGTTATACGCTTTGTATTGCTACTTTTTTTCTTTTTATTAAAAGATTTTATTCAGCTTCGATCCTCTGTATGTTTGTATGTTTGTATGTTTGTATGTTTGTATGTTTGTATGTTTGCATGTTTGTATGTTTGTATGTTTGTATGTTTGTATATTTGTATGTTTGTATGTTTGTATGTTTGTATGTTTGTATGTTTGTATGTTTGTATGTTTGTATGTTTGTATGTTTGTATGTTTGTATGTTTGTATGTTTGGTTCAAATCTGGCAACTCAAACTTAACCCACTTCCAACTATCCAACGGTCTAGAAACTTTGCAGGCGCGCGTGGTTTGGGTGGCAATACAATATTTAAAAAAAAAAATTAACCCGTGGGGGTGAAAAAATTACCCAGTCATCAATAAATATAACCCATAACCACAAATCCAAACGACTTAAGATGAGCCACTCGCGTTCTTTACGAAAACGACAAAAAGCCGCTGCATTCGGGACGCTAGTCGCATCGCGATTACCGAAAATACACAATTTATCGAGAAATGATTCGTCACGTATGTACGAATAGTAAAACTAAAACTTTGCAGGCGTTCGTATATCACCATCGAAATTGTAGTACAAGAAAATAATTATTTTTTAGTTTTTAGTGCATTTTAATTTAGTTTTTACTACATTTTTAATAAAATCGTTTATCATAAATTTTTTTTATATTTTTATTTTTCCTTGTTTGTCCTTTTCTGTGAGTTTCTCTTGTACAGTAATGGGAGTGTATCCCGTATATATATATTAAATATTAAATATCAAATATCAAATATCAAATATCAAATATCAAATATCAAATATCAAATATCAAATATCAAATATCGAATATCGAATATCGAATATCGAATATCGAATATCGAGTATCGAGTATCGAGTATCGAGTATCGAGTATCGAGTATCGAGTATCGAGTATCGAGTATCGAGTATCGAGTATCGAGTATCGAGTATCGAGTATCGAGTATCGAGTATCGAGTATCGAGTATCGAGTATCGAATATCGAGTATCAAATATTCAGTATCGAATATCGAGTATCAAATATTCAGTATCAAATAACAAATATTAAATATAAAGTGATGTTAACTACATTAGATTTATTTGCAGTCATTTATGTAACAGCCGTTGTTATTAATTGACTTTAATAATTAATGTAACAAATAAATGTGTTAATAATCTACGTTAATAGTCTTGCATTACATGTTATTAAAGGCAATAATATTTGTGTGAAAATATGTTAAAATTCATAGTATAAGCAGTTACTCAAGTAAAAGTGCTTTGAATCACACGATATGCAATAGCTTCATAAGAATATCATCTTACATATCTTTCTTGATACGTCGCGTTTGGAAATACCGACTAAAATGCCAAAGCTTTTTTTATCAGTTTCAGTAAATTAAGGTTGTTTTTTCACATCATATTGTTGACTATTATTTCGATACGTCTATATTTTGGAATTGTAAATGGGACGTAGTCATGATGACACGATCAAAACGTTAGCACGATTACACCGAGGGACAGTGATGTGAGTATAAACGCAATACCCTCCAGGGAGATTAGGAGGGTAATAAGTGAAATTCTGGTCACTTTTCGAGCGAGAGGGATTCAATAAGCCGGGGATTGGGCCGGGCATGATCTACTTAATTCACTACGAAGGGGGACTCGTACATCTACCTGTACGTGTATCTATCTCACGCATCCCTCTATCGCAGTGGTTCTCAACGGACTGCTAGCAGTCAATTCTGTCCCATACATCTAGATAGGCAACAGCTGCTAGGGAATATGTTTATAAGCACTGCAATTAAATTAGTATTTATTTTGACATTTAACAAACTGATATCGACTTTGCCTTCGGTGAGAAAAACGAGGTCAAGAAAGACGTTATTCACAGAAATATTACATAATAAATGGAGACATCAGACGAGGTATGAAGCACTCGGACAACGCATCATTGTATTATAAATATGTAAGTTGAGTCCTCGAATTACATCGATCTAATTTAATTTATAACAAAGCCCAGAAGGTATAAAAGATTTCCTAAAAACGATGGCCGAGTAAGTGTTGCGACCTTTCGACGTCGAGGGGTGAAAACGGTCATCGCAGAAACGCTTATCGTTGTCCTTTCGGAATCCTGGTGGAAGATTGTCATTCAGATCGCACGATACTCTCAAATCGGACTAACTTTCCTGCATAGATGAGGACGGCTACTGAAGCCATTATTTGACCCTTCGGTATCGTTCGGTACGATAATCAAACCAAGGATGCCTAGGGTTTTGCATGTAAGGCACAGGGAAGCAACCATTGTGTTCTTTTCATTGAAAAATTCTATAACGTATTTTGTCAGAAAATTATGCGATATGTCAAATTAATTTTACGCTCCACAGAATTTTCTATTCATTCAGCGTAGATTTACAACGAACATTAAAATCTGTATTTACGTTATTACGCTTACGGAAATAAATTGCGACCAAGCAGAATCAAATACATCAAACAATGTATATCACTATAGTGATGTACATAATTTAAAATACTTCTTTTATTATCCTAGATAAATTTTGTTGTGTTCCTAGAACCTCGTTAAGACTACTTCCATAATGACAATACAGTAAACATTTTGTATGAAATATGATAATTATACAGATGAGGGTCCACCCCACCGATTTCAGTGAATTTGAAATATGTTGTCAGGATCAGGATTCTGCGGTTTTTCCCCTATACATATAATTCTTGGTCGACTGTAGATTTCGAGATATTCATGAATAAACTTTTGACATTTTTACTATGATGTGGTCTGCATGCCAGTTAGGCATTATACACAAACCGACTTTCGAAAAAAAAAACGGTTTTCGAATTCCACTGTTCCCAAAAAAACGGTTTTCGAATTTTAACAAAAAAATATAATTAAAATAGAAAATAAATATTTGTACTTATTTTAACAAATTGCAGTTTTTTAATGTTTATGGAATTACGAAATTATAACAAAAAAAGTATTGTACACAAAACCAAATAAATAAAAAGAATAAAAATAACTGTAATCCGTACAAATCCGTACAATTTTTTAGATCATTTAATATTTATGGATCTACAAAAATATAACACAATAAACTGCACTGCATACAAAACCAAATGAACAAAAAAAAAACAAATCCTTACAAAATATAAATTATAAATCTTTATTTCATTCAGTATTTTTCTTCCGAAAACATGAACTCATGAAGATCAGTTTTACAGTAAACTGTTACCTACTACAATATGCTTATGTTTGAGGCAATTTCAAATTAAAATGTGAACGTTTTTAATTAAATAATTAATTCATTTTTACATATTAATTCTAGTATATAAAACTGTTTTTTAAAAACAAATTTATAAAAAAAACAGTTCTGTTCTTACAAATAACATCCAATATTAACTATTTCAATTAATATAAGACATGAATATTTTAATAATTTGATACGCGAAATTCTTATAAAACAGAGATATTGATGCGCATATGAAAAAATGAATTGTTCTAATAACATTCTTACAAGTTTATATTATAACGATAAACTGAATATTCACTTGCCAAATTAACAGACTATAATATGTAATTATAAGAAGGGCCCAATTACTGACACCTAACCAATTACTGTCACCTTAAGCTATTTTACTTAAAATAACGAATAAATAAACGTTGTAAAGTCATACACAAAAAGAATTATGTAATTCAACCTATAATCTATACCATAGATCATATACTATAGTTTATTTATTCGTTATTTTAAGTAAAATAGCTTAAGGTGACAGTAATTGGTTAGGTGCCAGTAATTGGGTCCTTTACCCTATATGGATCGCAAGTAGTACTAGAATAAACTTTGAAGGAAGAAATGCACTGCGACGTTAAATACTCGTATATTTGCGGGAAAAATAAGTCCCCTTAACCTTCAGAGGGCCGGGATTTTTTCATTGAAATTGTAAATTTTATTTACTTAAAATTCATGCATATATACCACCAAAATGGCCGGCAAAGTATCCAAATTCTTAGGTGACCACTATAGTGGCCAGCCCAAAGGTTAAAACTTCTGTAAATGTAGATGTTAAAAACGTGTTATGTATATCGACAAATACCCACTTATGTAGGTACTGATAGTACACGCCAAGTACACAAGCAAGTACCTACTCATAGCTTGATTAATTATCATAGTTTCCAGGATTCATCTTGAATACAAATTATTTTCTCTAAAGGTGAATTTATTACTCGTTCTACGTGTGTGCTTAGCACGCAATGCAGCATAGATATTATATCTATGAAATAAGATATTAGGTTGACCCAGACGGGTGAAAGAACGTAACAGCGGGCCAGATTGTTGAAAGTGGAAAACGTAACGGGGAGATTTCGATGGGCGGGCTTAAAGTCAATAAGGGAGGGAACCTGAAGTGATGAGCCGAGGAAAAGACCTTTCGCAAAAGTTTCGAAAGAGTTTCGATAAGTCGCACTCTTGCTGGTCCACCGCTAGGAGAGACTTCGGTGTGCTTATGGGCAATTTCATCCAACCATTCCCAAGATCAAATCCGAGTGGTAAAGTTTTGCTTCTTAAGGAAACCGCGACAGATTGTACGCTCGCTGATTTCTTTTCCTGGAAGTTTGATATATTCACTGGTATGTATTTCGTGTCATAATATTTTCCATGTGTGCCTAGGTACATGGCACCAACTGTTTCCTGGATGAAATTATTACTTTATTGATCACACGTAGCTATGTAGGTCGTATTACCAATAGTAAGAATTCAAACCTGTTTTACGATGATAAAATATTACGATTATAGTTACAAAATGCCATGCAAACGTTAACGTTAAAGAGTATTTCTTATTGTCGTAATAAATGTTACAACACGTTCACAGGATTCCCCATACCTACATAGGGTAAGTGTGGGTATTACTGCGGATGCCCCGATTAATGCGGATATTCTAAAACAGATCATATTTAATGTTGGAAACTACATAATCTCTTGAAAATTTTTTATAAAATTATTTTAAACTCTATTACAGATAATTATTAATAAATATGCACAGCAAAGTTAACTTATTATAATTATTATTAATTCTTTTATCGTAGTTTGAAATTCGTCAAGGCGAAACTTCGGTCGCCTCCCGATATGGCGGTCATGAACACCTAGGGTTAAGGATATTTTACTTAAAATAACGAATAAATAAAATATAGTATATAATCTATAGCATAGATTATAGGTTGAACTACATAATTCTTTTTGTGTATGACTTTAAAACGTTTATTTATTCGTTATTTTAAGTAAAATAGCTTAAGGTCACAGCAATTGGTTAGGTGTCAGTAATTGGGTCCTTTACCCCACTTGAGAAACATTTATATTTTTGTTATCAACAGTAATACATGTAATGCCGCGTTATTACTCGATAGAGCAAGAGTTATTTTTTTTTTCAGAAAAACAGTAATCAGTCATGCACATTTTAGTTACAATTTTTATTTCTCACCGCAGTATTAGGTGCAGTAGGTACTTTACACCATGTGCATATATTACTGCGGACTGACGACTACGAAACCTAACCTTTTCTCCGACCATACGTCAACCTAACCTCCAAAGTGAGGTTAGGTTAGTGAGTGACAATTACAACTCTATAAGGATGTCAAGAAGAGATAAAAGTGAAAAAAAGTATAAAAAAATAACAGAAAAGTCAATAGGCTTTCTTCTTATACTAGTATTTCGCCCAACATCAGTCTGTAGTAATGCATGCATGTCCGCAATAATTCCCTGCAATGACATTGATGTTTCAATCTCTGGGTTTTTAATTATCTATGCCTATTACCCCGTCCTCACATTTTTTATGGAATTATTAAGGCCCCAATTTTCTTTTAAAAACAGAAGGAGGGATTTTCATTCATTTGGGCGCTTTATCGAACGTATCGTAAAGTTAACCTATCTTCAAAGTCAGCAGTAATACCCACACTTACCCTATTTTATCCTCCAATTGTTTGGAATGTTTGCAACAGTTAATTGCTTTCAAGAACGCACCAGAATATGGACTATACTAAACAATCTCAGTGCATACAATTATTTAAAGCAATAATTATCAATTTTTGTAAATTGTATTTGTATTACGTTACATTACAATATTCTATTGTATATAGTAGGAGATGCATGAAACAGACTTCACAGCATAAAATAATTATAACAATTTATCGAATACCTACGGTCATCTAAGTATACTTACGACCACTTATAAAGATCGCAGTCGATTAATGTTTACTGGGAAATTACACCCTGTACAATAAGCAGCTAGTGGTAAATCAAAATTTTCCTACGTGGCTTATGCGTGGAAAGCAGCTATGTCCATTTCAATATTTCCAAACACAGTACAAATTTAAAACTCTTCTACTTAATCTTAACATTTGTGTGTATAAATAATTATAAAAAATATAAACATTTCGATGAGCCTATTTCAGATGCTTCATTCCACATTCTTCCTTGAGTATTGGAGAATGAAACCCTTTGAAAGGTAGGTACTTGTTATCCATACCTAATTATACATTTTGAACGTTAAATTGGTTTACTAAAAAATAATGTTTTCTGCTTTTTTTCCTTCACATGACTTCTTCCTTCCTTATACTTCTGTACTTTTACGAAAAATCTATCGGCTCAAATTATTGTATTTCAAGTTACATATTCTAGATTATTTATTATATTAATAATTAACCCTTCGTTGACACACCTCTTTTTTCAGTGGTCAATTTTTGAACGACTGCCATTCTCACCTAAAGAATCCAATCGTTGTGAAACAAATCACGGGGCAATTTCAAAGTCTCTAAAATATAATCCAATAGTTTTTTTATTAAAATTTTAACACAGTTTTAGTAAAAAAAATTCTAGATTATCATACGTCGAGAAAAAATGAAAAAAAACTTTAAAAAAATGTAACTTTCTCTAACTTCAATATTAGAGGCTACAAATCTACAGAGTTATTGCTCAGATATAATATTTTCACAGAAAAAATAGTTTGTAAGACAGCTTTGGAAAAAAGGTATTTATTTTGCATATAGAAGGTAGGGCATTTCAATAATTGAAAAAATAGAGTTATTTCACGAATGTCAAAATCAGTGAAAATTAGCTAATGGGTGACTCACACCCAGAGTGTCAACGAAGGGTTAAATTTTTCGTGACATTCATCCGTTTAAAAAGCTTAATTGAAATTGAATAGCAAATATTCCGCCAGTATTATCGCGACGTAACAATGAATTCGTGAATACAAGGGATATAGACATTCTAACTCACGAACGTAATACTTTGACTTATACCTAAGTAAGTCTATGCTGTAGGATAATTCACTTAACATAGTGCAAGGCACAAGTGGAATTTCCACGCTCTCACCCGAAAAACACATTTGGTGATTCGTGCACTCAGCGATATTGCTTTACATTTCCTTGAGAGGATCTTAGTTTAGTCAATGTGTGACGATGAGCTAAGCACTGCGCGCAGACCGCTACTCTTTCCAAAAGTCAACTAATCCGCGTGTTTCGGTTAAACAATATGTCTACCTCCAAGGCTTTATTTATCTTCGAATTTATCTTCGAAGCTGAAAGTTGAATTGTAATCTAGATATCGACAGGGCCAGTTGCAAAACAAAATACGGCTCGAAACCGTTGCATTTCACATGTAGATACCGAGCAACGAACGAATTTTATGAAACTGGGCAACTAGTCGCGACAGCTGTATTTAAATATACATCAGCGTCGCCCCTGGTGAAATTTATTCACAGCGAGTGTCGTTGATATTCGCCATTTTAAACAACCTGCGAAACTTTAAGGTGGCAGAAAGATAAAAACTACCCTGTCCAGCAGCCATTTTGGTCTGTAAGATTCAATAGCCGTTTCTTATAGATTTTTGGGCGCTGAAAACGAATCCGCAAACCGTTCGTCGCCATCGCCCTCAGTTTTCGAGAAATTCGATTTTGAAGAAAACTGCAAATTTTCAAATTTGAACATCTTTTGTGTCGAAGCGGTAATAATTATTATGAACATTTAAATATGTTTAAATAACGATCAGAGGGAAAGGACACCCGAAATGCACCCATTTTTGAAGATATCTTTCAATTTATTTCCAAAACTAACGGTCTAGGATGAAATCTGACTACTCCACGCGATGCAGCAGACATTTTTCCTTCGGAAAGCGTCAACAGAAGTGGTAAGTCACATTTGGTTTTCAATACAGAAGCGAAATAGTTTGGCAAAACGTGCGCCGTCGACAGTGGTAGTCAACGGCGGCGCGCTCAGCGTCACACAAGCGCTTAACGCGCGTGACTACCACTGTCGGCGCCGCACGTTTTGCCAAACTATTTCGCTTCTGTATTGAAAACAAAACGTGACTAACCACTTCTGTTGGTGGTTTCCGAAAGAAAATTTTCGGCTGCATCGCGTGGAGTAGTCAATTTTTCTCCTAGACCCTTAGTTTTTAAAATATATAGCAAAATATCTGCAAAAATTACTGCATTTTGGGTGTCCTTTTCCATTTGATCGTTCTTTAAACATATTTAAATGCTTATAATTCAATCATAACTTATATCGTTGTGTTCGTGAGGGTTCATAGCATAATTTGACAGACCATGCAACCGAATAACTATTATTGTTTGAACACAAAAGATGTTCAAAATTGAAAATTTGCATTTTTTGTTCAAAATCAAATTTCTCGAAAACTGGGGGTGATGGCGACAAACGGTTTACGGATTCGTTTTCAGCGCACAAAAATCTATAAGAAACGGCGATTCAATGTTACAGAACAGAAAAAAAGTTCAATTTCAATCGATCATTTCCACGCAAATAAAATATTTTACGTCGCACATTTTAATTTTCACTCTAATATAAATTTTAAAATTAGTAGAAAATGTTGATCAAGTATGTAGTACGGTGGTGGTATAATTAGATGAACTTTTTAGTAGGTAAACGTTGCATCTATAATAACCAGAGTAATGTGTAAGAAGGAACAGCAGCTTAAGGGTATTTGCTGGAAATGCAGTTAACGAAAGTAAATTACTCGGGAGCAAAAATTGTTGCTACGAAAAGACAAAGAAGTCGAGCTGCGAGAGTTGCCGAGCGTGCACGTGCAAAAACAATGGCGCTTGAAGTTCGCAGATTGCAAGTTATAGCTACATGTAAATGATTCGCGCGATCGCCAGGTTTCAGAGTTGCGAGCAAAAAGCTGTTCCTTCTCGACGAGCAAAATGAGGCAAACTCGAGTGGTGGAAAGACGAGGTAGGAGGCAAGGGCAGCGATAATTGGAGAACGAGGGGACGGACGTGGCTGACGAGAGAAGGGTGGCTGAAGTGGAGAACGCGTAGCAATCGACGCCGCAAATTATCTGCAATTATCCCATCTATACTGCTCGTCGGACTGGGTCCTCAACTCCAGACAGACGGACCGAATGTCAGGTATCCACGTGCCACCCTTATTTCTTTTCCAAATAAGATACTGTGGTGCGTGCGCTTTTAACCAGGTGTAAAGTAAAAGCTACATGCTGCACTTGCTGAAAATAAATTTTCTTCTTTTCCAGGGACCTGAACGAAACTTGTACAAGTATCAGTGTACTACTATAGCAATGTCCATGAACAATGGAGTGTCAAAATAATTAGCGAATTTAAAAGACACTTTTCGACACATGCTTCGTAAATATTTCAGGAGAATATTTTAATATTTTAACATCGCATAACTTTTTTAGAAATGGTCCAAACGACATGAGTTTTTTTTTTTAGAAGCTGGAAGAATTAGTTTGCTAACAAGGGAAGATCCCGAACTCGAAAATTCAAAAAATTCTGAAACTTTGTGGATACGTAGGGAATTTCCTCCTGATTACAACGCAATTGTTTTTTTGCAGCCTAAAATCATATTAAGGGGGTGAAATTAACCCCTGAAGATTCGGCTATTTTTTATTTTATTTTTTAACTGGCAATCTGTAAGAGTTAGAAAAGAAATTTCAAGACAAAAGTTACTTCTTTTAATTAGATCTATCGAATTGTAAAAGTTTTATAAATTGTTTAAACAATTAAAAAAAGTTATAAACAAAAATATTAATGATGTTTTCTAAAATTCGTTGTTTCAAGTGAAATCTGAACTGGCTGTTTAAATAATTATGAAACAGCATAATCCATATTTTTTTCCATACAATTTCAACTTTTGTTGTATTGCGGAAATATGCTCCTCGTCAATCGAATATCTTTTGGATGCAATTGTAACGTACCTGAAGCTGCACGACGAGCAATGTTCTTCTGACATTTATTAGGAAATAATAAGTGACCTAGGACATACTTTTATCCATTTTTTTATTTTTCTTGTAAACCAATGTTGTTACACCATTTCTTCGAACAGTACAATGCTCGCTGCGACTACTACAATGCAGTACATTTGCTCTTTAATAAACCTAATTAAAAGAAGTAACTTTTGCCTTGAAATTTCTTTTCTATCTCTTACAGATTGCGAGTTAGGAAATAAAATCGAAAAATAGCCGAATCTTCAGGGGTTACTTTCACCCCCTTAGTGTGATTTTAGGCAGCAAAAAAAAATGCGTTGTAATCAGTAGAAAAATCCCTACAAAACCACAAAGTTTCAGAATTTTTTGAAATTTCGGGTACAGGATCTTCGATTGAAAGTGACGTGTTACGTCGTGTTGAAAAAATGCAAATTGGTCGGAATAGCAAACACTATCGTAAAGGTCGGTTTTTAAACTTTATTTTGTGAGCCTGAAATGAAAATTCGAAAAACGCATTTGTAGATTTAAGTTGTACACATGCCTAGAATACGGTCGAAAATCGCGAAATTCGAAATTAGTGCTTGTGTCCAAGGCGATTTCAAGTAAAAATGTTGATGTTTTTAATTAAATAATTCAATCATTTCTGCATGTTAATTCTAGTATATAAAACCGGTTTGTTAAATTTAAAAACCGGTTTTCGAATTTTACAAATTTGTATAAAAAAAAACCGGGTTGTAAAAACCGACAAACCCTAGTTGCGACCCACAGGTTGGGAATCACTGTAATAGGAGCAATAATAAATTATTGCTATTCTCGATCGGAATAAAAAGATGTAGGTACTAACTAAACGAATGCCGTCGCATGCGTTCATTTGCACGTGGCAGTAGCAGATAAGAAATCACGCGCTAAGAACTGTAAAAACGGCTAATTAACATAGGTCCGAAAATTACCCCCTTCGATGTGAAATACGATTTTCGCTACCAGTAACAAAATCGATCCTCCACCCTTCGTAACGTGCTGAACGGTCTGAATGAACACAAGCTTCTGTGAAATGTAACACTGGTGTGCATAACTCTAATCAAACGTTGACATTAGAGGAGTATTGTATGGCCAGCTTTCTACTGGTTTCCAATTACTAAAGTGTCCATTTGATAACTTCCGTTTAGCGGTTACTTTCCAAATTTATGATTTACCACTGCGGTCACTTACATATGTATTGGGTCGGTGCACATGAAATTGCCAATCGCGGATAGCGTAAAAGTTTATTCCTTTATGGCGGGGATGCAATAACAGTTGCTAATGCTAGTTTACGACTCGAGAAATGTAACAGAAGCTCAAAAAAATAAACTAAATAACAGAGTTAAAAATCCAAAAATGTATTCATTTAAACTTCCCTGCGCGAAACGGTAATATGCACCGACAGGGTGGCCCTTATTTTCAACCTGCGATTTCTTTTGCTCTCACCCCCTAAAATGGTTCCAATTCATAAAAAAATAGTGCCTGAAAAAGATTATTGCAATCCGACCACAGGAAAGGGTGCCGACCAGGCTTTAAAGTTTAGAATTCATCAATGGTTTGAATTTGAAGAATTTCTCAAAAATGATAAGCCCTATCGAAATTTTGTTCAAATAACATTAAAAGAGCATTCAATTTTCTACAAATTACTATATATACAATTTTTTCGTGCTTCCAACCATTCTTCAGGTAATAGTGATTGAATATAGAGAGGTCCGCACCACGCGCGTATAGGTAATACCTCACGCCGTACAGGTGGCACTGTTGTAGAGGGTGAGAGCAAGGAAATACCAAAAAAAATTTCGACACATATAAATAAGGGCCACCCAAATGCACCAACCTCACATGCAGTGGGTAAACGAAGTATTTGCACTCCCCCTTTTTTCGAAATAATTGTTTATAAAAAAGGAGAATATTATTGAAAAATATTTTATTTGATACTTTATTACAAATAAAACATTGTGTGTAAAATATCTGTCAGAAATTTCTTTTAGGCGCGGCAAAGACTGCAGTAAAACTCGCTCCAGGACAGTTCTGGGGTAAGTGCCGTGGGGTTCATCGCAGTCCACTCACCAGAAGGCGTAGCCTTCCCCACTTCGTGGCCAGATCCTCCAGGAACAGAGCCCCTATTCATTGGCAATACGGCGTCGGGCCGCTTGTCATTCCCATATTCTTTATCTTACTCTAAACAATCAATCCTTCGGCACCCAATAGCTGGGAGACCCAACGTGGTGTCGTCGAGGTAACTCCGATTTAATAACTACTGGTTCTTTATTATTATAATTGGTACAATTTAGAAGTTTTACAGTGTCGATTCGGAACGGCGTTGTGACTTGACTAGTCTTAGGTTTACGAATGCCCTGTCCCTTCGTTTGGGACCGGTATTTAACTTGGTTATTGGAAGGAGTGGGAGGTGAGCTAGGCGGACCACCTGAGGAATTTGGCAAAAAGGGTGTGTTTGGGAAAGGTGACATCAGGAGTCATCTTGGCGACGCTCGGAGTCTGGAAAAAGGGGTGTTTGTGAAATCTGGTATCAGGAGGACCCATCTTGGCGACACTCGGAATTTGGAAAAAGGGACTGTTCTGGAAATCAGAATATTGTTAAAAGAGATCTATTGTCCGGAGGGGTAACTATCTTGGCGACACTTGGAATGTGGCTTTCTCTTACTGAATGGTCGAATTTCCGACCGGACCCATCTCGCTGGGTCCGTACAAGGGAAACCCATTCGTCTAATGGAGGGGAAGGGGGTGGTCGATTGGCGACTATCGCGATAGTGGTCACCAGCCATCGTCCGCCGCCAGGACTGTTTAGTCTCTCGCACTCTCTACAATGAGGACCGCGCACAGGCTAAGTCCCTGCCATAAAATCCTCGAAGGTAGAACAGCATGTGGTCATCCGCCCTCGGCCTAAGTATGGTGATGCTAACATATCAATCTCGAAAAATTATAAAGATACTCTAGTTTTTCGTAATTGTAAATTTTCGTTACAGGGGCACAGTAACATTTCATGAGATCCAAGAATATGGACTCACCACTTATTGTAAATTGTCTATCGGCCGACGTTCAATTTTTTTGATTGCTTGAGAAGTAACAAGACAGCTAGGTACACTTTGAAGCAAAAAGCTCAATTTCGTGTGAAGAAAATGGGCCATTATTTAAGCACAAGTCAGGTAAAAATTAAAATATATAACCCAGTTTTGTTCAATGCAACACGGATGAACCCGAAACACGTACATGTTCTTTAAAAGCTATACAATTTTGAGAACCCATAGGAGAGGCAATTAATTTAGCGGAGGTACGGTGATATTGATTAGGGGCGATATCGGGTTCGAAGTAATAGACCCAATCACAAATCCAGAGCTATTGGAAACTTCCACTATTAGCATAAACACGTCCGGGAACAACAGTGTAATCGCCACAGCATTGCACGCAAAAAGGGTCCGACTTCGAAGTTTAGATGGGAGCTAGAGAACCTGTTCGAAAAGTTAAAATTAATTTCTGCGAATAAGTTTTACATCGTAGCCGGCGACTACAATTCCAAACATATGGAATGGTCCAATAGTTTCAATGACGAGAGAGGAAATAATTTGTTGAACTGGCAAATACAGGATCAAACTATTTCATTCAAACACACTACCATATCCAAGGCCCGGGTCGTTCATAGATATAAATAGTTGTAGCGGACGCTAGATTGGAATTCCTAAATTCAGTCTCCGATAAGCTAGCAACAATACCAATTCCGAGCGGTCACATCGTAATATCAGTAGCATTCAAATCCCCAACCAAAATATTGCACTATACCCCACAGAGAACAATACTGCATGTCCCGTCTTACTGGAACAAAGAGGGGCTCAGAGCGAGGCGGAAATACAGCGATCCTTATTACCTGGCAATTGCTTATTTTAGAAGCGTTTTAGGGAGCATTTGCCTGCCAAATGTCTAATAGGTGGCAATCGACATCGTGCTACTTTTTTGGACACCTCGACCGTCCTCGCTCTGGGAAAATCCGTTGATTGCTCTGTCAGCGGGTGGTATACGGTAACTTCAAACCGGCACATACCATCGACCACCGCTGACTCGCGGGACAATGCGGTCATAAACCGCGACCCTGGCGAGACGTTCCGGCCGATCAACCTAGCGAGGTTTGGTAGCCAGATGCCCGGTTTTCCCTCCGCTACGTCACGAAGAAGGAGGGGATTCCTCCTCCATCACCGAAATCGCAGAGGGAAGGTTCCTCTCCTCCTCTTCAAGGATAGCTGAGCCAATCAGGCATTTTGGCGCCTCCCAAAATTCAGATGGCATGTCCACCTTTGACATCGAAAAGGTGGACAAGAGCAGAATTCAATCGACCATAGACTAACAAGGTTCGTCTGCTTGGATCGTGTCCATGTTCGGACTACAAGCGCGAACAGAGTAATTCCTCACAATTTGATCATCGTGCGGATCAGAATCTATACATCTAAACAATCACCTAATATTAGTTTGGCGGGTGATAAGAACGTCCGATTACACGCGTTCAGCAAAGTGAATCGGGCCTTACAACCCCCAAAAGGAAACGTTTAATTTCCACGCGCCTGTCGGTACGAACACTGCATACAACTATAAGAAAGCAAAGTAGGATAAGTTTCAATCCAGGCTTCAAGACTTTGTGCCAAATATCGACCTGTGCGTCGATTTAATGCTGCTACAAATAAATAAATCCATTTCCGAAATCACTAATAAAATAGTAGCTGCGATGCAAGAAGCAATCCCTAGGGAAAAGCCACAGAACTTGACAGACAAATACGTCAAAATTCTACTAACCGAAAAGAAGACACTAGCAACTATTAGAGGCATTCTAAGAGGTAAAATATTCGGAGCTCAGATCGATGAACCGCTGAGAACGTTAGGGAATAGAGTCAAAGCCCTGGAAATAAGAATAGGACAGGAGGTAGAAGATAGGGTTTGTCGGTTTTTGAAAGCCTGGTGTTGAAATGTCGTTAAGCTGGCGGGTTGTAAGGCCGCCTGACACTTGCTTTTCCTTACTTCAAATTAATGAAATAAGGCCGCGTTATGTTGACTTACGTTAAGTAAAACTGCACTTTAATTCGGTGTCTATAGTAATTTATTAAAATAATACTGTGTTTATGGGTTATGGTGAATGAAGCAAGACTATGAGTAAGTGACTCGGAACTGGACAAAGGATGCGCTGGTCGGTCAGAAAGCGGAAGTAAAAAATATGGGGGTGTTAGCGTCTAAAGCTCGCGATTGGTCAAGACACCGTGAGCTTCCCGCGTGTTTCGCAGAAAACGCGGGAAAGCGTCTTAGCCGAAACCGTGGGTTTTTCCCAGGAAGGCCGAAACCGCTCGTGACGTCACAGGCTGACTCGCCCAAGCATAGGCGACAAAAATTGCCTGCGCTTCTCGGCGCGTTCGATGGAGAGGTATAAACCCTCTGCTCAGTGGGTCTCAACCATCTTCTACCTTGCGACGCAACACCAGGTTTAAAATTCGTTTTTTTTTTTTATAAATTTGTAAAATTCGTGACAGAATATTAGTGTCCAGAAGTGTATAGATCAGTAAAGGTATTACTTCGAGCGCAATAAGCGGATACGCGAATGTATATAGGGTAGATGTCCCATTTACTGTCAGTGTTATTACTGCCACTTTATTTATTTCACTTTAAAAAATGTAACGTATAAATAATAGACGTATAAAGAGTGTACTATAATAATAAGAAAAGCAGTCCCAATTTTATGATAAATTCTTTTTTTGCACTATTCTTTATACGTTGCGTGTTTATTAAGTAAAATAAATTATGTGGCAGTAATAGGGACGCTGGCAGTAATTGGGACATTTACCCTATAGAATTGATTTAGGCACGCGACAGCAACGTTTCTGTTGCGTATACGTCAACACAAAGCCATAGACTAACTGTTACAATGAAAAGGAGCGCCGAAAGTTCTGGGCGCTGTCCACAACGCACACATACATATAGAGATTGGGGAATCTCCTCCGTAAGCCTACGTCGATCACACATGGCAGGTTACATTCTAACAATTCGAAACCCGGTTTTATATACTAGAATTAATATGTAAAAGTGAATTAATTCTTTAATTAAAATCGTTAACATTTTGACTAGGAATCGCCTCGGACACAAGCATATTGTAGTAGGTAACAGTTTACTGTGAAACTAATCTTCATGAGTTCATATTTCCGGAAGAAAAATAATAAATGAAATAAAGATTTATAATTTACATTTTGTACGGATTTCAGTTATTTTAGTTTTTTTTATTTGGTTTTGTGTGCAATATATAGTTTATTTTGTTATATTTTTTTAATTCCATAAATATTAAGAAAAACTGAAATTTTGTAAAATAAGTACAAATATTTATTTTCTATATTAATTATATCTCTTTTGTGAAAATGCGAAAACAGGTTCAACTGTTTTTTTTTTAGAATAGTGGAATTCGAAAACGAGTTTTTTCAAAAGTCGATTTTTTGTGTAAACCCTGGTAGAAAAAGCAGTAGGTAAATATTAGAACGATAGAATTTCTCAAATTAATTCGTATTAGTCTGATAAAATGTTCACCGAAATCAACAGAATATTTCGAAAAAAGGAATCCTTATTGTTAACTAACTTTAAAATACCACAAATTAGAGAACATTTGCTAAAATCAATAAAATCGATATTAAAGCTAGCATCGCTAAAGCAAAATTAATCCTAGATGCGAATAACAATTACTTACTTAATAACGTCGACAAACTAAACAATTTAGGCACCCAATATTTATCTGTCAGTGAACAAAACAACGAACTAAATCATACCAGAAAATATCATAGAAAATAGATATTCCAAAACGATGATGGAAATCGCAAACTTCTTACCCGACACGTATTGTGACTTTGACGAGAATAATACTGCGATAGCTCCAAAACAACTGGAGTCTGGGTCAGACTATTTTACGAATGCGGAGCAGGTGAACAGTGAATTTAAATCATTAAATAACAAAAAATCAACAGTGACCGACCTAATCCCCAATATAGAATTAAAAAAGATCCCTCATAACATAATAGGTAGTATCCCTATTTTACCGTGATATTCCCGGACGAATGGAAAATAGCCAACACAATTCCTGTTCATAAGCGGCAGAAAGACAGGGACGGTCCAAACAATTATAGGTCGATCTGCCCGTTACCTAACCTAGGGAAAGTCTATGAGCGTATAATAAATGCAGAGTTGGGCAAAAATGTAATCTAATTACAACTTACAAATTACGATTAAAATGGAAAAGCGTAGTTGATTACACATTATTTTCTGTAATCGTTAATTTAGGTAGTTGGCAAAACTGTGGTCAACTACTTAAATTACAGAAAATAATGTGTAATCAACTACACAATTACATTTTAATTGTAATTTGTAAGTTGTAATTAAATTACATTTTGCCGAAATCTGAATCAATGACAGAATAACAAAACTTTTCCGTTGTAAAGGACCTGTTACCGGACAACCAATGTGACTCCCGCAGACACCACTGCGCCACACACGCGACTATATAATAGACTTCTGTCCGGCATTAATTAGGCATTAAACAAGCATTGTTGCCTGGGAGCCTGCCTGATCAATTCGGGAAAGCGGTTGATATCGTTCGGTTTAAGGGGTCATGCTCAGTCAGGAGGCCGAAAAAAGGGTGGTCTTTGGAAATTTTTTACTCAAAAGCTATAACATATTTCTCAAAAAATCTTTTTTCCTTTTTAGGACTGCATCTAGTACCGTGCATCGTAATTTTTTCATTTAAAAATATTTATCAATAACTAAGTTATTGTCCATCACTTGAAGGTTCTCTAAAAAAGGCTTCTTCATGATTTATGATAAAAATTGAAACTTTTACTTTAAACATCAGCCATTTTTTCCCAAATCAATATTTCGAAAAATCTTTCGTTCAAATACTAAATAATATAATATAATAAGTAAATTCTTTTGAATTTTTTATTTTAAATGATCGAATTTCGAGCAGCAGTGGTCACTGCAGAAGCCTTTTTTTAGAGAACCTTCGAGTGATGTACAATAACATAGTTATTAATAAATATTTTTAAATAAAAAAAATACGATGCACGGTACTAGATGCAACCCTTAAAAGGAAAAAAGATTTTTTGAGAAATGTGTTATAGCTTTGGAGTAAAAAATTTCCAAAGACCACCCTTTTTTCGGCCTCCTGACTGAGCATGACCCCTTAACGGGTTTATAGTTATTTAAATATTAGTCTTGCTTAAGCTAATCGATAGTATGATGCAGAATAGAAGTTTCCGAGTAAGCCTGCAGAAGGAAACATTCGCGCAAACGTTCCTACCATAGACGAGGTATAGGATAGACCTATCACGCAATGTAATTTTGTGTCACATGCTCGGGAGCATGATGCAAGGATATAAGGTGTGCTCTTGCGCACCCTTTTCAAATTAGTCAATAACGTGCTCTTCCCAAGGTCCTTCTTATGGGATTGTCAACCAATAGGATAGAATGAATTTGTCAACATTTCGATATGCGCCGCACAATTGCATACGCATTCATATACATACATATTTTAATATGGCGGAAATTGGGAGTGCGCAGTAAAAGACGAAAATCAACCGCTCAGCGAGCACACCTTATATCCTTACATCATGCTCGGGGGGGGGGGGGCTCGCGAGCCCCCTTACCATTTTCGAATCACACCCAACGTTATCAATTCAGCCTAAAATAAGATTACAATGCTACGAGTGGTAGGGGTTAAAAATAAATCTCATCAAAATCATTTAAAATCTAAAATGGTCTGACTAATTTTAAGAAACATGTTGCATAATTCCATTTAATAATAGATTTTTATTAGAATTGTATAAGGACTTTATTCAATTAAAGTTCGAAACAGAAAAATGTTTTAGGTTATACACAAAGAAAATGTGGTCGATAATACAATCGTGAAAGAAAAAGGTCTAGAACTTTTCAAGCCAGAGAGAGAAAGCCAAGTGCAAGAGAGATTATGATACCCACCGCAAGCCTCTGTAGCGCCACGCAAAAGCCAATAAGAATCTATAATCATTTCATTCGATCAATCAATCATACAAAAACATCCGCTCGGTCAACCAATCACACTACAAAAGAGAAAGCGCGACATTCAACAATTTTTATAGAAACACAGTTTGTACTTATTTTCATAAAGAGTATAGCAAGGCATGAACAAACGGCCCCGTGACAAATTTGACTGCTATTGTTTGCTAAACATTGTTCATCAGCTGAAACACCGTTCCGTGAAATTTCAAATCTCTACCACCACACACGGGATATAGGATAGGCTTATCACCCAATGCATTTTTTTTGTCACCGGTTTGTGGGGTCCTAGGACCCCAATACCATTTTAGCGTCGCATGCAACGTTACCGGTGAAGTCTTGAAACAAATTGTAACGCTTCGCGTAGTAGGAATTAGAATTCAACAGGTGTAAAATTAGGTCATTCGAAACACGCGATTTACAAATGATTCTGTCAGAGTAACAATTTATAGATCGTTTTATAAACGTATTCCGTGCACCGACAGAGAAAGAAGGATCACAATAAAATAAGAACACATACGCCTTGCAACCTTGCTGCCCTATTCCAGTTTATTTAACGCAAAACAAATTTATTTAACATAAAAATTTATATAAACAACAACATTATTTGTGGAAGACATGCTTTCATGATGTAACGTGGAATACCTCGCCAAGGAATTGTAACTTGGTATTTTTCAATAAGGTGCTGAAACAGAGAGGACTTTAAAAATTGTCAAAACACATAAGTTCGACTATCTCGCTGAAATATTCAAACTTGCACTTATTCTTCTATCTTAACACTGCACTCGTGTTCTGGGGTCCGGTAGGAACAATCGAACAACATTTTAAATTACATATTTTATTCTTAAATTCTACCATAGTATTGCAAGTTAAAGAAATTCTTATATCCGACTAAAATATTTGACAATCGCAGCCATCGGCTTGGTGCTCACCCATTACCAGGTCTCACCACGAGAAGGTTGCTGCGCTTCAAGACCTGTAGAGAGATAGATCGAACTATAGCGGGACCAAATGCTTACCCCCACTATGACCTACCGTCGTCCCCCACTTTCTTCCCATCGCACTGCACACAAGCAGATCCCTAGCCATGTATGTGTACGTTGCCTGTTGCACAATATATTGACCGTCTACGGGCACCCAGCATAAATATTGTGCAATATATTGCACAGTAATACTGAGCGTCTACAGGCCGCTGTAAGCTAGGGTTTTTATCTTGAATAGCTCTACTGATTTGCTGTTCGCAGATATTTGTACGAGGGGGTGGTATAGATCTCGGCGTAGCTTGTTGAATTTGTATTGTGAGATACTTACAATTTCAATATTGGCCAGCTGGAGGTCCATGAGATCCTTTTTTATATCATTGGGGGTAAAATTTCCCCTGATGCCTTTGATGAGAAATGATTTAGGTCTGATGTTCTTTTAGCTTTGAGGTGATGCTCTGGTAATGGTCAATCGCTTCAGTAAAGATGGAGTCGCTGGGCTTATCCACTTCTCTGTTTGCGAATTCAGCTTAGGAATGTTTAACGCTAGTATCGCACCTATGGCTGTTTCTGTATTGCTTTCTCCAGCTTCTTTGGCGGTGCCTCTGGGGCCACGTTGGGGTTGTCTGTTTCCATTACGCTATATCCCGACAGCGGTCGGAATCTGTTCTCCGTAGAATGCTGGGTCTCGACTGATGAGGACGCACTGTTGCTGGGCGATTTTCGCGTTTTTCTTGGCGTCATCCATTCATTTGTTCGGAGGATAGAACTTTCTGGAATATCTGTATCGTCGGGGATGTCCGGTAGAGGCACTTGCAGGTGGGCCGCACGAGGTTAGGGATAACCTTACTTTTTGGGCTGGACAGTTTATAGTCCTTGACAAAATCTTTAACCATTCGGTCTAATTGTAGAGAATGAAGCTTCTTCACCGGGGGTGAGCCCTCTTTATCGGACACCGTAGGCCATAGCCCACATTTGGCTCGAGGGGGGAGGCCATCGAGCTCTCCTCCACGGGCAGGCACCCACGAATTGGCAGGTTGCTGAGGCCTGCCTGACGAAAATATCGGCCAATTCCTCGCACCACTCACGCAGCACTTTGGGTTAATGTCCCTGATACTACGCATTGTCGCTTTATAGGCGTGCCGAGGTTAGGTTGCTGAACCGAACCGTCTCGTACGACAGCCAGCGGCAGACTCCCGTGGACTCATCGGTAAGGCGTACCTAGCAGGCCCTGGCGCAAACGCTGGGATGTTTGGAGTAGAACGAAATGGATATATATATGAAGGAGTGGATGAAGGAGAACTTGTGAGAGAGTGGAACGGTCGAGTGGCCCTCTGGTGGCGGAGACGGAAGTATCTCTACATAAGTTTAAAGAAACTGCGTGCCAACCGCTCATAGTAGCAATCGTGTGTCGAATTTAGTTAATAAGTAGTTTTTAAGTGGTTTATAGCTTAGGAAATTATGATTTTTAAATAATAGTAGATCGCGACGCGACCGCCAGGTGGCGACCGGGCGAGCGATTCTCGCTTGCGAAATAGCACCGCGGCGGGAATAAGAGGCCGAGGGCTCTCGAGTTTACAGTTTGCAGATTACAGATTATGAATCAGTCACGCTAATATCTCGGGCGAAACCGAGAGGGGGATGCTATATAGTTAATATATAAAATGATAATAAGACCAATTCTATTGAATGCATCGCCCGTATGGAGAAGTACGACTAAATATAACATGTTACTCTTCGAACCATCCTAAAATAAGTGCCTAGGGTTAATATTGAATACAGGAAGATATGTTAAGGTTAGCGATTTACACGCAGAAGCTGATATACAAAGGTACTTAAACGATTATATTACAGAAAGTGCAATAAGATTCTATTAAACGCAATTAAAAACAATTACAAATATAGAATCCAAAACTGGAAAATAAAACACAAGTTATCATTTGGAGACGTGGTGTTCGGTGTAAGCAAGGAATAAAAATATTATATGTATAGTATGTAAGACAAACATTCAGGTTTGTCATTAGTACCTGACGTAATGTGAAAGTAGGTTTTTTCAAAATGTTTTCCGACGAAATACAAATAATACACAGTTTTTCTTATTGTGTTCCAGTATGTACTGTTTTCCCTGCTAAATGGAACTGCACATTCATCAACGATCACACTATGCCTGTAAAACACCAGTTCTCGTCCTAATATAATCTATGTTAAGGGAAAATGAAGGGTAGAGCCACATAGAAGGCAAGGACTTTCAACATCAAACAGACATGAAAAAGAATTGTATAATCTACCGCTGTTATGTAGTTATGCATGTAACATATAGAGAAACTGTTAATAAATTGTTACGAAAAAAAAGTTTTCCTCCGATCACTGAAGTTAAGCGATATTGGGCGCGGTTAGTACTTGGATGGGTGACCGCTTGGGAATACCGCGTGTTGTTGTTGGTAGTATTTTTTTTTCATATCGCTCCATTTTTGCTGTTTATAGCTATGAAAGTGACTTATTCTAAACGATTTTATTTAGATTCACTTCTTTGTCCGTTTCTTTGTGGTGCGGACCTGTCAGAAATAAAATTCATCTTCACTCATTGTCAATTTAAGTACCAATTTCTTCGATAAATAAAACTGTATTGTTACCAACGACCATTCTATGTCTGTAAAACACCAGTTCTCGTCCGATCACTGGACTCGATCACTGACCGTCGAAGCGGCGAGACGTGTTTGGTGCTACGCGCATACTTTTATATCATAGTATTGCGATATTTTCAACAGTACTAACATTTTGACGGCTGCACATACCACGCAATTTAATAGAGCAACGTCCGTAGAAATAATAAACAATCCTGCGCTGACCTCACAACAAAGCGTCCCCTCCGGGGATCCTAACCTAAAACTGGGCGAAAATGATTACAGCATAAATCACATCATCATCAAACGAACAAAACGACAAAGGACTACTGAAACAATGGCGGACAAAAAACAGAATAAAAGGACTAGACAAACAGAAACTGCAACGCCA
This sequence comes from Andrena cerasifolii, assembly GCF_050908995.1. NCBI lineage: Eukaryota > Metazoa > Arthropoda > Insecta > Hymenoptera > Andrenidae > Andrena > Andrena cerasifolii. Next base: position 4,732,811 of record NC_135121.1, on the reverse strand, counting down.
ATACCATGCAGCAACAGGTTCGAGTCATTATCAAACGATAATGAATCTGACATGGACATTGAAAACGAAGGGGTAAGCGAGGACACAAAAATATCAAGTAAGAGACAAATGGATAAATCTAAAGCGAAAAAACCAACCCCACTAGTAATACATGGGAACACCGAAAGTCATGCACGATTCACATACACCCTAACACACATTCTAGAAAGTAAATACTACATAAAATATCATAAAGACAAAACTGAGGTCTTCACAACAACACAGGAAGATTACAAAAAACTGAAGGAGGAATACCAAAATAAAAAAATAGAATTTCATACTTACACACTGCACAATGAAAGAAGGAAAACGTTTGTCATCAGAGGATTGCACGCAAAAATGGAAGAAAAGGAAATAACGGATGACCTGGCAGCGCAAGGACTTCTTGTAACAAATGTGCACGTTATGAAGGGTACTGAAACTCCCTTATATATGATTTCATTACCAGCCACAATGAAACGGACACTACTGAACCACAAAATACACTATATCTGTCATATCAAAGTTACCTGGGAGGACTACAAAACTAAAAGAAGGGCTACACAGTGCCACAGATGTCAGGAATGGGGGCATGCTACCTCCAATTGCTATGCAGAACCAGCATGCTTAAAATGTGCAGAAAAACACCTTACAAAAGATTGTCCGAAGCCTAGAGATCAGCCAGCAAGATGCGTCAACTGCGATGGAGATCATCCAGCAAATGCCACAATATGCGAGGCATATAAAAAAAGAATAGAATGGATAACTTCAAAGTCAAAAACTGGAGGGCATCAACATAACGTGACACTCATTCCAAAAAAAGCACCCAATGTAGAAGATGTCACTCTGTTCCCAAGCATGAACAGAAACCATAATCAAAACATGCCAAGCAACGCATGGATAAACAGGGCACAAATCAGGGAGAACACATATGCTTCACGGATAACACAACCAAGAGACAAGGAATCAAAGGACAGGGAAGAGCTTAATGAAATTTTAGGCATAGGCAACGAACTCAGGGAAATAAAAAAGCTCTGCAACATAAAAGAGATGCTGGAAGCAGTAAAAGAACTCAGAATTCAATTGAGTCAATGCAAAACAAAAGTTCAACAATTGGAAGTATTTATCAAATTCTGTGATAAATTAGATGGCTAACAAAAACATAAGAATCTGCACCTGGAATGCAAATGGCTTGATAAGCAGAATTAGCGAAGTCAAAGAATTTATTAATAGACAACAAATAGACATATTCATAATCAATGATACAAGGCTCAAGGAAACAACTAAAATTAAATTCAAGAACTATATATGTATTAGGAAAGATAATACTCTTAAATGTTCAGGAGGAATCCTAATACTAATCAAGAGCAGCATAGTACACAAAGAAGTAACAATAAATGATGACATCTCAATTGAATGCTTGTGCATAAGACTACCCACCAGAATATACATAATAGGAGTGTATAATAACCCCTCGAATCACTTCCAAATAAACGAGATTCACAAACTTCTAAAAATGGGAAACAAAATACTAATAGTTGGAGATCTTAATGCACGACATCCAGCTTGGAACAATACCAACCCAAATAGCAAAGGAAGAAAAATATACAACTATGTATCGAGGAACAACTGCAGTATATTATACCCCAACGAATATACACATTATCCAACCAATGGACAACCAGCGTCTACGATAGATATAGCACTCAACAAAAATGTGAGGGACATCTCAGAAATGACCGTATTACATGAGCTAAGCTCGGACCATAATCCTGTGACAATAGAATTGGGGGCACAACAAGTAAATGTAACAGATAAAGTGGGATTTGACTACAAGAATGCCAACTGGAAAGCTTTCAGACAGCGATTAAATCAAGAGATAACTATAAACTCAAAAATAACCACAACGGAACAAATAGAAAAGGAAGTTCAACAACTAACGTGCAGGATACAAAATGCCGTAGCAAAGACCATACAGACGAAACCACTAAAAGCAATACAGGATGAAATACCTGAACACATAAAGGAAATGATAAGAAAGAGAAATAAGACCAGGAAATGCTGGCAGAAATATAGATTGGACTTCATAAAGCGAATTATGTATAATGAAACTAGAAACATAAGGAAAGCCATTACGGAGCACAGAAACAACGAATGGGAGAGGAAATTGAAGAAGCTGAACCCAAAAGATAATTCTATATGGACGATGACAAAAGCACTTAAAACTGAATACAAATCAATACCTACATTAATTAAAAACAATATCGAAGCAATCACAGACGAAGAAAAAGTAGAGATGCTGGCAGACCAATTTGAAAAAGTGCACAGCATAAATTTAGTAAACAACACCATCGAGCAAAATGGAATAATCAAAGAGGTACAGACATTCCTACAGAACGAGATAGAGGAGGACGCGCACAAGTATTACACAACACCGAAAGAAGTCTTCAAAATCATTATGGGCTTACCTGCAAAGAAAGCACCGGGAGCTGATGGCATACAAAACCTTATATTGAAGAACTTACCCAGGAAAGCAATAGTCCAACTCATGTATATATTAAATGCATCAATCAAGAAATATCACTTCCCGACTAATTGGAAAACCGGAGTCATAGTACCAATACACAAAGCAGGGAAAAAGGAAGCAGAATCAAGCAGCTACAGACCCATAAGCCTGCTGCCTACCATGAGTAAAGTCTTAGAAAAAATAGTTCATAGCAGACTTAACAAATTCGAGAAGGCAAACAACATTTGTATAGACGAGCAATTTGGGTTCAGGGAAAAACACAGTACAATACAACAGGTAACAAGGATAGTAAACGATGTATCAACAAATTTTAACAGGGAACTAGTAACTGTCATGCTTTTACTTGACATTGAAAAGGCATTTGACAGAGTCTGGATAGAGGGGCTCATAAATAAGTTGATGAAACAACAGTATCCACCGACACTCATCAAATTCATAGCATCATACCTCAGCGGCAGGCACCTCAGAGTACAAATAAACAACATCAAGTCTACCAAGAGATCGATTCAAGCAGGAGTTCCCCAAGGATCTGTCCTGGGCCCCAAGCTATTCAATGTCTATCTTAATGACATACCTACTTTTGCAAGAACAAAATTAGCACTCTTTGCAGATGATACAGCAATCTACACACATTCCTATAACGCCATAATAGCTGCCAAACAGATACAAACGCATATGACGATACTGGAGCCATACTATCGGAAATGGAAAATACATCTCAACGAAACCAAAACTGAAGTAATAACTTTTACGAAGAAGAAGGAAAGAAACAGCAGAATATTCCAACCGATAACAGTATATGGGCACAAAACAACCCCAGTCAAAGCAGTAAAATACCTGGGAGTACATCTGGACACAGGACTCACCTATAGAAACCACATCATGGAAAGTGTGAAAAAATCCCATGCAATCCTAAGGAAGTTGTACCCATTAATGGTATACAACTCTCCTATGTCAATTAGCAATAAAAAACTAGTATATAAAATGATTATAAGGCCCATAATGACATACGCTACACCAGTATGGTGTGGATCTGCTCCAACGAACATCAATGCCTTACAAGTCATGCAAAATAAGCTTCTAAGACTCATACTCTCAGCTCGCAGGAATACTAGGATAACAGACCTACATGAAAGCGTGGACATGCAATATATGGGTGAATATTGCAATAAATTAGCGGTAAGCTTTTATAGATATCATATAGGAAGTAATCCACTAACTAAAAATCTAACAGAAATTAGAGATCATAATATACCGTTTAATTTTAAGCATAGGCTACCTTATCAAAAGTTAACTATTTTTTATGAAATGCAGTGATACGCATGTGATAAAACGTGTGATACTCAGGTCATAAGTAAGCAAAAGTAATTTAAGTAAATTAAGTACAGTATTAAATAGGACTAACACTGTAACAAAATACCTGATAACGCATCAAAACAGTACATGCAAACAGGTACACACAAAGGTGTAAAGCTGAGAACAAAGAAGGGTTTTTTTTTTAACGCAATTTTCCCTTATTGAATGATTACATGAAACAATACTAGATATGATCTAAATGAACACACTAGAAATAAGAGATATACTGCATATCGACTGATTAATCATAGTAGTAGGTTAAGCATTAATTGTAGGAACTAGGTACAAATTCAATTACCAAAGAAACAGTTTAAATGTATTTATTTTATACGCTTAAATGTACATATGTTATATAATAAAGAGACTTTTACAAACAAACAAAAACGTCCGATCACTGAAGTTAAGCGACATTGGGCGCGGTTAGTACTTGGATGGGTGACCGCTTGGGAATACCGCGTGTTGTTGGTAGTATTTTTTTCATATCGCTCCATTTTTGCTGTTTATAGCTATGAAAGTGACTTATTCTAAACGATTTTATTTAGATTCACTTCTTTGTCCGTTTCTTTGTAGTGCGGACCTGTCAGAAATAAAATTCATCTTCACTCATTCCCAATGTAAGTACTATTGCGAGATGAGAAGAAGCAAGACTACCCACAAGCTGAAATGTCACAGAGGCAAGGGGAATCGCCCGCTCGCTCCACCTTATCCCCTCCAAGAAGTCCTATTTTTCGGTTCTTAGCGGCTGTCCATATCCGCGGATTGTTGCGATTGATTTCGTTTGCGTTCTTCGTCACGGGACGAACTGTGTTGGAGGGGATACGTTGACGCGGCGGGCGATTCCCCTTGCCCCTGTGACATTTCAGCTTGGTGGTAGTCTTGCTTCTTCTCATCTCGCAATAGTACCAATTCCTTCGATAAATAAAACTGTATTGTTACCAACGACCATTCTATGTCTGTAAAACACCAGTTCTCGTCCGATCACTGAAGTTAAGCGACATTGGGCGCGGTTAGTACTTGGATGGGTGACCGCTTGGGAATACCGCGTGTTGTTGGTAGTATTTTTTTCTTGCCGCTCCAATTTTGGTGCTTATAGCTATGAAAATGACGTTTTTTATGACCTAGACCTGCTACGTGTGGTTTACGATGTGTGAGGTACAGTGCCTCCCAAAGTGATCACGGGCTCCCATCTGCGAAAGAGCTCGCCCCTATCCCCACTACCAATTTTGGAGTTGCCGCGGCGAGTGGGGGGGACTGATTCTGAGGATGAGTCAATGGGCACCGTAATTTATGGCTTATTGCTGTCGCGTGCCTCCTCACCCATTCTGAAGTGAGAATCTGAAGTGAAAACTTCTGAAGTCCTGTGCTGAAAAAGGCATTCTGTCGCGCTATTTAATTGTAGTTATATGAATATTGTTCGTAACATTATGACCTGACCGTCATTTTCTGTAAGGGGAGGCGATTCTACGTCGTTTTGAGCCATTAAAACCAGACCTAACCCACTTTTCAAAACCCAGACCTAACTGACTGTGTAGCTCGGAAAGATTCAAGTTATTCATTTGAAATCAAGTAGCTTGTATGCAAGCAAGCCGATCAAACATTCAAGCCATTCAAATCATTCCAAAAGATCGACCTTTATCAGGTTCATTCAATATTCAAGCTATTTGAAGTATTACTTGGATAATGAAGCACTTGGCTCGGTTCGAAAAAAAAAAAATACATTTACTCGGTTTGAATTTCAAGTATTTGACAGCTCTAGTTTTTCCTGCATGTGGTCGCACGTTATCTTCCAGAAACAAGACCCCCTTACGGTTTACCAATGCCGACTACTTTTTCCGCAATTCTTCCTGCTCTAACTGCTGCATTCCGAGTTTTTCTAGCTCTCCGATGCGTAAAAGCAATAGAAAGTAATAAATCATCCGGACGCCAAGTGTCGAAGTGACCGCTCGGGAAAAACCGCACGAACTTCCTGGAGTACAATACAAGCTATAGGTACGTCTGCAGCGTATTTTACGTATGCACATAATGCGTGAATACATTTTTAAAGCGGATAGAGAATTCTTTAAAATTTCACATACTCACCGAAATACCTATATTTTATTGCCTCGCGTTGATTAACGACACCTCTGAAATGCAACTTACGTCGTCTCTATTCCAGGTATTCGTGATTAGTGGCATGCACAGGGGAAATATTTCCCGGATATCGTGCTGCTGCTAGGTATTAACGACAACCTTTATGAATGCTAAATGCGTATTTCGAATTCCAAAGGAAAAGATCGATCGATTCCCACGGAAAGCCACGTTACACGCTTTAACACCCTGAAACAGGGAAGTTTATATGTATTCTAGTACATGCAAGAAAGCTTGTGAGATTTTTGTAGTTTGCAAGTGGTAGTATATTTTGTTACAATTCCACTTACCTTATTCAGTTACATACTCACCATTAGATTCAATAAGCTGTTCCTAATGAGCTACAAATTCGTAGATACCTAAATACTATTTTTACAAAAATTTGTCTTACGATGGAAAAAAGCTGTGTCACCTGTCGTTTTCACATCGTCTTCATTTCTAAATGCTTATTCTGTTAAATAATTTGGCAAAAATTTCGTTGGCGAAATGCTTGGAAAGTATGCAGGATGGATTGAAGTTTCACTCCAACCAAGGTCTGAAATTTTTCTGAAAGATCGCTTTAGCTTTAGGAGGTCTCGGGTTGTCGCGAAGAAACAAGATACTCTTACGATTTGCTATGTAGTGCTCGCTACTTTTTTGCACTTCTTCCTGCGATGAAATGTTGCCGCTATCGCATGGTCTTGTGGTAAAAGTTCATAATGAATCATTCCAGCCGAAGTACACTGTATACTTAACAAAATAGATGTATAAGAAAAATGAGGTACAGGTTTGAACGTACATATGTGGAGTTGGTTCTTCGGATATAACCAGTAATGTGGTTGCTCCATGCTGGCATAAGTAATCCATTTTTCATCGCAGCTTACTATACGATCCAATAAGCTTTCATTTTTCTGATAGGAGAATAATGAAATGCAAGCAGCCAGCCACCGTTGCATCTGGTCGTCGGTTAGTTGATGCGGCACCCACTTTCCAAATCTGAACACATTTCGTATTTTGCGTAAATAGGTACAGACTATTTCATCGTTAAGGTGGAACCTTATTCCAAGCGTTGTGTCCGTTGCCTTTGGATCTGTGCCAATAACGTTTCGCAAATTACCATCATAGATAATACATAGGAACTAGGATGCTCCTCCTGTGGTTCGTTATCAAACATCTCCCTCCCCTTTTGAATTTTTGGCAGGGCCATCTTATCCAATAGGCACAGTGAGCACTGTGCCTAGGGCCTAAGAACCTACAGGGGCCTACGAAAGCCTAAAAATGAAATTTTAAATAGGAATGTGCCCTAATATAACAAAACCAAAACTGAAAATATAATTTAATTTAAAAAATTTAACAGACGCGTCGCCAAGCACGGGCCTCCGCGAGCCACCGTTCCGCACCCTGCATGCTACAAAAGTAAATAAAAAATTATTTAAATGACGAATCGAATAAAAGTTACTTCAACTTTAGCTTATACGCCGAATAAAGTTACATTTTTTATTCGACGAGAATTTATTTGACCCGGGTAAACTTTATTGGGCACATGATAAATATTTTTTTAACTTCTTTTCGTTATTCGAAATTTTTATTTAAATAAAGATTTTGCCCATCTCTGCCTGAAAGCTAAGTATATAGTGCTTATATGGAAGATACTTTATTGCATATGCTACTCCAAATTAAAGCGAGTAAGACAGTCTAAAACTTTCGTCCGCTTTCCGGTTGTACTGTGGCTTGCTTTTGCCGATTGTAAAAATGCTCATTTCGTAACATCTGCAACGAAGTACATACTTCGCAGCGGTTTGCCGATACTTCCCGAAGAAAATCAAAGTTTCTATGATTCGGGTCCGATTCTTTGAAACTCGGAAGAACCGTTGTATTCTTATAATAACCATTGCCTCTTTGTTTTCTCCGAACTCAAAGCCAATCGCGAAGAACAAAAGCAGTCAATGGCCACTTGGAACTCATCGGGAATTCATTAGGTATAGAATGCGCATTAATACATAAAGAATCAGGAAAGCGTCTTTTTGTGTCCCAGATATGATAGAAAAGCTTTAAGAAACGTGTGTAGGTACATGTGATATTATAATTAGAATTATACCTCACTGAGGATTTGCTGTAAAATATTAATTTAGAAATATTGCGGGTTAACATGTGGGAGGTTGATACCGAGTAAACTAGAGAAACCAAAAAAATATTATCACATTTTTAACTTAAGAATGGTATTATTCGATTCCTCTTGATAAGTTCTTTTCAGTGGTGTATGGAAAATGCAACATGCTTGCTGGTTACAATTCAATCTGCAGATTTAACGTGGTCCTTCAATTTCTTCCACTTTCATTCATTCGAATGCAACCAAAATATTCGTATCTATGCGTATTGGCAAAGGAACCTACCACTGCGGGAACGGTGGCGCTAGTGTGACGTAACAAATATGGACGACGCAAGTATACCTTTTACTATTGAGAGTGACATCCGTCACCATGACATCTGGTGGCAAAAAGTAGAAGCGCTCTTTGGGTATGCATCAATCCCAGCCCGTTCTCGTGCTGTTGCATTGGAGTTCGTTTTTCATTGTGTTTAAACAAAGTGTAAGTTTTCTATTTATATTATTTAATAATATGGAGGTGGGAACTTTTTCTCCGCGTTCTGAATCGCAAAACAGAATGAAGTGTGCAGTGAGTGGGTGTGAGAGCAGAAGAAATAAAAATTTCACTATACGGTTTCATTGTTTTCCAAAGCCAAACGAACGCTTTGTATACAAAGAAAATTTATTTGGCAATTTTGAGAAAATCGACCGTTTAAAAGCATGGAAAACTGCATTAAAAATATATGAAATTACACCAAATATGAAAGTGTGCTCACTGCATTTTAAGAAACAAGATTACATATTGCCAGGTAAACGACATAGAAAGATGTGAGAGTAAACATACGTCTAAGGTGTAAATGCATTCGTGCATAGGTAGGACATGTTAAATGCAAATTAATGGTTTATTAGTATTATTTTGGAATATGTAAAAGTATGTAATGTGAACAATTTTAGTCGCTCCACTTTTGGCACTTTTATGAAAACTTAAATTAAGATCATTGTTCATTGTAGCGTTACAATTTGTTACATAACATTTATTTCTGCATACAGTTCGTCGATACTGCGAAAATTGGTAAACCGCAATAAATTGTATACTTGCGTCGGCCATTACTACTAGTTCGCGCACCGACCGCTAGTGTCGCATACTAATGTTCTACTCCCAATACAGTGTGTCTGATCGTGAGTTAACTGAGAACGGTTAAATATTTCGCAAGTGAGTAAAGATATGAAAAAATTGTTCCTATAAAAGTTTTTTGGTACAAAAGGGGACATTACATGGAATATATAATTTTTGTGTAGGTACATTGTTGGGGGAAATTTCAAGGTCAATTAAATTTTTATGAACGGAATGCTGTACTGTTTTATTTATAACGTTATGTTATTATAAACATTTATAATATGATAGTGATTTTTTATTTGAGTTCAATATTGGAGTATGCGAGGAGCAATTTTTTTGCGGAAATCCACTGTGAGATGCAATCAGCCTTTAAAGATATCGCGTTTTTTCGTTTTTTTTTTTTAATATAACTTTATTTTTCTTTTAGTAGTGTGATAGAGTAGAAAAAATCGAACCATTCTTGTATTTAAAGTTTTGTCCTATCTAGCACCTTTACAAAAAACGAGATAACGCAATTATTCTAAGGGCTGATTTCACCCCTACAGAATGAATTTCAACAGAGGAAAATTCTCCTTTCATTTACGCGAGGTTTCATTAATCTTACAATTTTCGTGTGCGGAAATTTGCCTTGTTAGATACTGTACATCCTGCATTTTCTAATACGTAAGTAGGTTAAAATATAGAAAGTAAGTATCTCGCGAGCCTATGTATTTAAAGACCGTAATAGTGAAAACAACAGATTTTTTCTGCATACCTATTGTAGGTTTTATTGAATATATGACAAGTTTATTCAGAGGAAAGTGTTCATTGTCGACAGAAATTGTAATGTAAGCATAATTGCACAGAATAATCTTGCATTATCTGCTTATACATGTATAAATTCCATTCACCTCTGTATTTTAACGTTCTTTGTTCAATAAATTACTGCATTTTTTGTACAGCTATAAATTCTCAAAAAAGTTGAAACTGTAATATTGAAAAACATTCACTAAGTAGTACTTATTACTTCAATCGACATTTATAATTCGTAGTATTAATAAGAAGTGTTTAAATAATTCTTTTTTTTTTGCTTTATTCACTGGTTTCTGAGGCTTATGACTTATCTGTACACATCGTTTGATGTGAGTTACACAGAAACCGAGATCAGAAAATATGACTATTTAACGGACAAAGTTTCAATCTTAGATATTGAATTTTAACTAGTGTTTAATTGGCCAATGGCGCAGTCTATTAAGGTAATTTTGACTATGAGTAGAATGAAATTAGGGAGAATATATAGGGGAAATATCCGGAAATATGAGTTTTAGACAAAAATAATTGATCTTGCAAGAATCGATAATTTACAAGGAACAGAATATGAATTACTTATTAATATATTACTAATTAATTACACTAATTATTTTTAACTTGCTTCTTACTAAAACGGTGATTGTTTCGTCTTAAACTAGCACAGTACCCGGCGTTTTCTGGGTAAAACTGATTATCACAAAGTGTCAAAGGGGTGAAATACGAGGGAAGAGGTGGAATGTAAAAATTTCATGGTAGCCTATATTTTCCGCAGGTTTCTAGAGAGTAATTATGGGAAATTTGATCCAGATCGCTGACAGAGTTTAGGAGTTAATAGGGAACACACAGACATACTATTACTGCGCGGAAGGAAGGCTACTGGCAGGCAGTGCAGTCCGCTGCTACCTCTGCCTGAACATCCGTCCGTGTATAGTGCCTATCCGAGATATAGTGACTTAGGTGTGAAGTCCCTCAGCGGGGCCTTATCTGACACCCTGCTGGGTATTGAACGCTAAACATGCCCCCCCCCCTACTACCTCTTGCGGGACTGTATTTAGCGAAGACCAGAACAAAACCGGGGCCTTAACAGAAAATAAAACAGAAATTGAAGATACGGTTTATCATTATTAAAAGACATCAATTAAGCTTCGATTAATTATTATACTGATTCATAAATTCTCCACTACTGTTCTAATGCAGTACAGATACCTTACTAAAATGTATTCGTATTTAATATGAGACAATTTTTAATAGCCAGTAGCAAAGCTTAATTGATGTCTTTTAATAATGATAAACCGTATCTTCAATTTCTGTTTTATTTTCTGTTAGGGCCCCGGTTTTGTCCTAGTCTTCTCTAAATACAGTCCTGCAAGAGATAGTAGGGGGGGGGGGGCACGTTTAGCGGCCAGTACCCAGCAGGGTGTCGGGTAAGACCCCGCTGAGGGACTTCACACCTAAGTCACTATATCTCGGATAAGCACTATACATTGTAGTAAGTAGATGTGGCCGATTCCGCCAATAACAAAAATACGTGTGCCCTGTCTTTATGGGTGTGCACCAATCGGTGACAAAAAAGCAATCGTCATAGCGGCAGTCTGCACCGCCTGCCAGGAGCCTTCTTTCTATTTTATATACAGAGTGAGTCACCTAAAGGTCGAGTTTCTTAGCCGCGGTCGGCGGCGGCGGCCGGTGGACAACGACGGCGGCCAGACTCCAGCCGCACAGCGTTCAGAATCCCACTTGGGTTCGAGCGCACTTGAAAGAGTCTATGGCCGAGGATTCATACCTGTTTCAGAAATAACTTAATTCTTTATTCTTTATCGTATCGATATGGAAGTGACACCAATGGATTCCTTTTGTTTTTCCGATGAAAATTATACGAAATTTCATGGAAATCGAACTATTATTGACGAAGACAACTTGAAATGATATAAATTAATTTTTCATGGAATTTCCTTCATATGATCCGAATTACGTCGTTCTTGGTGTCAGTTTCATCGGCGAAACATAAAGCCGGGAATCCACCGGGAAGCTAATTGTAAGCTAAACTATGCTATGCGATGCTATGTTTTAACGTAGCTTTTGGTGGAAACGGTTCCATAAGAACTGCCGCTGGCATTCCTTTGAAACAGCAGCTGTTCACCTCTGCCCAGTACAGGTGAAATCAGACGGCGCGTGGATCGGCGAGCGTTGCGCGAGACTGGCCGAGCCCACACGCCGTGAGAACGCTCATGGCTCGTCGACTCGCCGATGCACGTCCCGTTTGATTTCACCTTAATATCTCCTCCCTATGGCCCACCTTCTCTCGTACCGAATACGTCAGCGCGTGCTTCTGTTTTGATATTCCAACACGTCTTTATACTCGAGAGTTCTCTCTCAAATTTGTAGGGAGGACGTAGCAGGCGGGAACACGCGCAGTCGGCCGACTACCCAGTTTCTTCCTGTGTCTCACCGCGAGGAATACTGGTACTGGGTGCTGTAGCAAACGCGCGGCCGCGGCAGGTTGAAAATGCAGCTAGGAAAACGTATGCATGCTTCTCCATAAGAACGGTGCTTAGGATTTAGCCGCCGCCGCCGATCGCGGCTAGGAATCTCAACCTTTACACCTACGATGATAGTCCCTTTCACTATATAGGAATTCAGTGACTATAAGTACTTTTAAGCATCCTCTAGCTGGTCGATTACGCTACCATTTATTATCAGTATGTTTACAAACCCGATTCCGCTATGTCTTATTCAATCATTGAAAGGTGTGATATGATGCAGTGCAGGCCCGACTGCTTTATGAAAGACAACACCCTGAGCGGAACACTTCTCCTAGGCAGGCTTTTATTAACATTTAAGCAAGCTCACTTGTCATTTAATGAGTGGAGTCGGGGGCGGATAACCTCATGCTGCTCTACCTTCGAGGGTTTTGTGACTGAGACCCTAGCTGTGTGTGGCCTTGATGCGACTGAACAGTCCTGGCTTCAGGCGATGACTGGTGACCACTTTGGGTCTCGCAACTATCGGGTGCTGAAGGATAGTTTGTTTGAATGAAGAGAGAGTTTAGAGATGGCAAGTGGCTCGACTCTGCATTGCTAAAAATAGGGACTCTGTTCCTTGAGGATCTGGCCACGGAGTGGAGAAGATATGCGTGCCTTCTGTTATATAAGGACTGTGATGAACCACGCGGCACTTACCTTAGACCTTTGGAATTGAGCGGTCTTTCCAATATATTTCTATCTTGTATTAATATATTATACACATCAATATAAATACCTACAAGAGTTTCAGAAATTACATCGGAGATTCGAATCTTTTGCCAATCTTAAAATTTTCTTCGAATTTCATAGACTGTTATTCGTAATCATGTACTTTGTTTCTCGCGAGGAATTAAAGGAGAATTTCGTCAAACGCTTTTTCCTTCAGTTAATCCCCCGGCGAAGTAAAGCGGCTTATCACGCGTGGTACTTGCGAGGAGATACAGTAACAGTGAGCGCCACCTGGGAAATTCTGGTAGGCATTAAGTATATTTTATCATAGTTACAAATGCAAGAGGCATTGCCTGCGAGTATCCTGGATGTGAAGTAAGCTAAGGCAATATTTACACGATACACGTGTATGTACATACATAGGACATGTTTGCCAATTCAGCCGTATGTCCATGCTTAAGCTACAACACACCACCGCGTAACCTACCTTGGATGCAATTCGAATTCCAGTTATTAAATAACACGTATACCTACATTTGAAGTGGAGGACGAGTAAGTACAGTTTTACGTTAGTCATTACTTGGAATTCTGATGTGCAATTCAAGAGGTTTCGCAATTGTTTTAATACCTATACATATCTGCATCTGAGAGCTTGTTTAACCTGTTAATTAGAGAAAACGAATTACTGCGTCCCTTAGAAGCTCTTCCACTTTGAATATAACAAGCTAACGTGTCGCGAAAATTTAATAATCACACTTGCCCAAGGGCGGAAATGGTAGTAGTGTGTCATATGTAACGTTTGGTATCGTCAGAACTAATTAATTCTGTTTTCTCTATTTTTTAATATATATTTTAACGAGCACTGCGGACTTTGGTACATAAGTGACAGTTAACATATTAAAATAAAACCACTGAATGACGGTGAGATCTCGTAATTGTTTTGCCACTGTTAAATATATTCAATTTATACACAATATTTCACTTATTAATTTTATTGCTCCAAAAATAAACCCCATTTATGCTAAAGGTATAATTCATTGCCCATTAAATTTGAGTGCAGTTTTCACCTAATTATAGTTGTGTCTTAAGAAGTAGCGATGGGACTGATATGCACAATACATATTGATACTTAGCGGGAAGTATCGAAAGGTATCGAAATCTCGGGTAGTCGATATCAACTTTTAACACCGATGCCTCTTGGAGTGATATCAATCAATACTTCAACTATAGTAACGAAGTAGGTACAGGGTCAGCGACTTACCCTGCAACCCGCGCTCGCGGGAACTTGTAAAATGGCAACAGCGCCTCACGAACGCATGCCACCACAACCATGCACCGGCCCAGCGGACAGCTGCCAGCTGCGTGGACAGCAGTGATGCCTGACTTCCGAAAATTCTAGGATGGTCTCTTACAAATTAACGTCGCAAAGAGCTGTTGGGAATTTCCGGCCCCAGGTAATCGAGCCGCGCGCTCCGCTTTTATGATCGGTTTACCACTCGCACCCCAGATTACTGTAATGAGGTTTGAAAATAATGTCCATTAGTTACCCCTTACGTCTGATTCAATCAATTAAATCATAAAAAAGAAAACCAGAACAATAGATTCTGAGATCTGCAGAACTAACACATAATTGAATAAAAATTTAAGTTCTCAATTTCTGAAAGTAATGATACAGGAACAACTAGCCTATTGTTTACCATCACCACGAATTTTAAAAACAGCTTTAAATACAGTATCAAATAAACAGTTTGCAAAAGCTTTTTACAACACTTATGGTGAAAAAATTGATGGAAAAAAAATTAAGTAAATATAAAATATTTTAAATTATTTATAGTTCAAAAGTTATACGAAAAAGGCCCCAAATTTTTCAACCCGGCCCGGGAAATTCTGAATAGCTCTTTGCGACGTTAATTTGAAAGAGACCATCCCAAAATTCTCGAAGCTCGGGCATCACTGCTGTTCAGCGGTAGCTGACAGCTCTCCGAACGCCGGGACGGTGCATGGTTGTAGTGGAATGCGTCTGTGAGGCGCTGTTGCCATTTTACCTGTTCGCGCGAGCGCGGGTTGCAGGATAAAACGTTGACCCTGTACAAGCTACCAATATCGTGAACAATACCAACAAATTTTTCAAGTACCTTCATGAATATACGAATGAACATATAAATTGAGGAACTTGTAAACAATCAGTCTTATACTTTTTTTTTAAATCTGAATCCGTTTATCAATGAATGATGTTGCATTAATTATTAATCTCTAGTAATTCATACATTGTAAAACATTGCAAAGATGTAATATTTTATTCACAGTATTACCTTTTTCAAATTTCAAAATGGCGGAATCGACATGGTAGACCAAAATTTTGAAAAATTTCAATTTGCATGAAAATTTGTATGTAGGGGTAGTTTGGGTCGCTCTGTACGAATCCCCTGTCAGATTTTCAAAATTCAAAATTTTGAAAATTTTGGTCTGCCATTTTGAATTTTGCCGTGTAATTAATTCCTAATCATTTCGGGTAACTTACAATCCCTTGGAACAAGATCTTGGCGTATTCTTTTATCTTGCTTATTAAGTCTCTGGCTTTTAAAAAATCTCGTCAAGCTGCTGTGAAATATGCCAAATGCAAAAATATTATATTGAAGGTTTTCTCGTGTTTTCCTTCCAATAAATTAGAGATATATATTGTTTTACCTAAATATGTTTCTTTGAGATAATTATGCAACTCCAAACCTGTACCATCTTGTCATGTCGCTTTAGTTTTACCTTCGACGTAACTATTAAGCGAAGACAAAAAACTCGATTTATCATCTGTTCTTGTTATGGTCACAGAGAACACGAGCGTGAATTTAAAGACATTTTCATCATTGAAACTCGGAAAATGGTGGAAAATCGTACGGCTGTGCCAATCACTAATTATTATTATTTGACTCACTTCGTGATATATATTCTTTTCGAGCGATAATGACTTGAAACCAGCACGGGGCAATTTTATTAATTAGAATAGCAGATTCGTCAAATGCCTCGGCAACTCCAATAAATTGAATAAATTCACAGGCATTGATCTGAACAAACACAGAATAATATTCTTGTGTTCGTAAAGTAGTTAAAGTACCTACTTGAAAATGTTGATTACACTGCTCATGGTATCGATTCCCACTTCGTTGCTACAGTATTGATAAAAGTATTCTCGTGAAGTACTAAATGTGCATTAATGCTTTGGTAGAATACATATCTTCCGCTTGATACTTATATGTGAAATATAGTTTAAATTTTCGTTAACGTCGACATGAATTTAAAGCGCGACGCAAGCTGGACAAAAATTTGCCGGCAGAAGCGAGAGCTAGGAATTACCTAATTGGCTTGAAAGGATATTTTTCATAACTTTCCACCCTTCAAACTGTTAGTAGTAGGGGAAGGGAGGCATGGCGGGGTAGCGAGGTAAGATGGGGTATCGTAAAAAAAAAACATAATAGAAAAATGCTAGACATTTGATGAAAGTAGCAAAAGGAAGCCATTGTATTGTAACAGTTAGGTCGTTGATAAAAATGAGTGGGGGAGCACGCGTCTTTGGTATAGAGGTGTGAAACCGTCCACATGAAAGACTTACAGTAAAAAGACTTATAATAAATATATATTTAAAAACGACAATTCAATTATTTTTGTTACATTATAATCTCCATTCCATTTACTTTAATGTACATTAAAAATTTCAATATTTTTTATTTGTTATACAAAAAAAATTAATCTCTGGAAAGCGATGGTTTGAGGCAAGATGGGGTCCTTGACTATGGTTGTTCATGTGAGGTTGAACAACGCCATCGTTCTCTATTATAATTTAAGTCGAATTTTCGTTACTTTTAATTCTATTTTGAAAATTGTAAGAACATGTAAGAAAAAACTAGACAAGGAAAATGGTCAAAAGATTTTATGAAGAAATCTGTAGATGAAGTTTTAACCCCACAAAATGGGGTGCAAGAAAGCTGCTCGAGAATATTGCCTTCCACAAACAACATTGGAATGTTATGTCCACAAGTTGAAAGAGGGAAATGAAGTGGCCATTCGGTTAGGTCCAATTAAGAGTGCATTTTCGCAAACAGAAGAGGAAGAACTTGTCGAATATTTAAAAGATATGGTCCCGCAAATCCTGTACGGGGGTAGGAAGAGCACAATTTAGAAGAAATTCATATTTGCATCGATTGTGGACATATTTAGGGGAAGTGTCTTACCCCCTTTTCGGTACCCCGTCATACCCCATGGCAGGGGCAAGATGGTTTTTCATTACTTTTTTTTTAAAGTTTAATAACTTCAAATTTTTATTTAAATGTTGCTCAAACTATGTACCAAAGGTTAAAGTATTAACTTATAATTATATATTGATTCATAAAAACTTAAATAAAAAGTAGAATTATCAATTTTTTTTTGCATATTTGCTTAGCTTCCCAATTATGCCCCCCCCCTTCCCCTATATCGCCTGCCAAATTTTCATTTTTTATTATTGTTATCATCTCTCTGATTAGTAGGAATTAATTGTTCGTTGCACGGTAAGCAATTTCAAGTTCTCCTGTAACGTATTTATTGTTAGTATGTGATACCCAAACCTGTAGCTTTGCAGTATTCCCATGTTCTCTCTTGCTGTGATTGCAGAAAGAATATTATTAACAAGTAATTTAAGAATAATAAACAACAGCCGAAATTTGTAGTTTCAACGCTTTTATCGCAAGGGACGAAATATAATTCGAAGTGGTTTATATAGATGCACGTATTAAGCTTCATTACGGAGTTTATTAATTAGAGCATTTCCGGCCGGACACCGCAGTGAAAATTCGTACAGTGACATTTAGTTCAATTAATATGAATTCTGCTCGTTACACGCGAAGGTGTAAATCTATCTAAATATAATTCTGGCTCCTCGTAACGATTTGATTAGCCAATGTAAACGAATTCGAAACCTACGACTATAAAGCTGCAAGTTCCTTTACTTTACACCTTAAACAGCATCTTGATGTTTCAATACATCCGATGTTCCGTAAAGGTTAGGACGCAGTAAAGCGCGGTAAATAAACCTTCCCTTGAATGCGTAAATGTTTACTAGCTTTCGTTTTTATTTATAAGTCTATCGCCACAAAACGGCTCGCGCAAGGTAACCTCTGCCGCACGGGGCTCTGGATTTTTTGCAATGGCCGGCTAGCCAAGAACGACGATCGCGTGCGCGCCGGCGCCGTGCCTCCAAGCTCAGTTGCTCCGTAGCGCCACTAGAGGCGCTGGGATCGAGGGAACGAATAATCTGTATATCCGATAATATCGCAAACAAATAAAAGATGACTTTTCAGGAAAGGGTGCCAAGTGAAACGCTGACTTTCTAATCAGCTTTCTATCGAATGAATGAGCTATTGTTCAGAATTATAGTGAAGCGTGAAAGAAGGTACATCGTGGACATAACAAACTTTCATCAACCGTGTTTATATACGTTAAGTGGCGCGATTTGGAGACTGCAGTGGCTGAAAGAAGGGTTTCAGATAAAGGCAGGATGCATGTTTCTTTTCTCCTGTATGGGAGTTCGATCCAGTCAAGCGTCCACGCATATATATACATAGGTAAACGCGTATAACTATACGTGCACGCATAGATAAATACATTTTCTTTGACTGATTCGAATTTTTTAAATGGGCAGGCAAGTATGACCTGGTGTGCGTACTCCAAATCCCGCTATACCTGGCTTATAGAGAATATTATAAATGCTGTTACTTTATTGCCCACTGACAAGGGAACATCCCGAACCCGCAAATTCAAAAAATTCTGAAACTTCGAGAATATGTAGGGAATTTCCCCCTGATTACAACGCAATTTTTGTTTGCTGCCCAAATTCACTCTAAGGGGGTGTAATTGACCCCTGAAAACCCGGTTATTTTCCGATTTTCTGTTATAACTCGTGGACTGTAAAATTATTTCTTTACCAAATGATAGATCTAATTAAAAGAAGTAACTTTTGTCTCGAAACTTTTTTTCTATCTCTTACATTTCGCGAGTTATAACAGAAAATCGGAAAATAGCCGAATTTTCGAGGGTTAATTTCACTCCCTTCGAGTTATTTTTTTCCGAATTAATTACAAGGACGTCAATACAAATTGTGACTAAGTGCTTTTGGATAATGTTTATTAATACTATAAACTAAAAATTTCTTTTTGTTGATAATATAGACATATATATGACCGCCCTACAGTCGTTTGATGTGTAGGCGTTTTTTCTGCAGTTTTGCCCTGATTTCGAAAAAGCCGAGGTTCGGATCGATTTGAAATGTTTACAGTGTGTTAAAAGTATACACCGGTTTGGAGTGTACCTCAGCATAAAGTGTAAAAACACTGGTTTCCGATATAAAAAGCCATTGTGCACCCCGAAAATCGACATTTATCGTATAAACCGCATTCTCCTGGTCGCTATTTTAATAATTATTTTGGTTCAACTCTGTTTTCAGAGGTCCCCTCTAAAATTACAGGTTCTAGGAGAAACATGTTTCAAGGAAACTGTTTTATCTTTATTTTGAAACTCAATATCACGGCAAAACAAAAGACACTTTTTCTAAACCAGTGTATAACCAACCTCGTGTGGCGCCCTCTGTAAAATAGATACGTAGACAAGGAAAGTATTTTTTTACTCTACGTGATAGTAATAAGCATTGTGTAAAAGAAAAAGTCTGTGCTTGCTATCATCTTCTTATAATTAAATCGGAAAGAATATTTGATTTCCGAGCGATTTGACTGCCTGGTCCCCTTAAGGAGTTCCATTTGGTTTACCTGAAGGTGCTAAAAATCCTTTGTGACGCAGGAACCGTACGCCCACAAATGTCTAGATGTTTCCTTGACAATGCGATGGAAAGCGAAATTGCAATTGACACATTCACCGCTGTGACGGTCACTGACGGCTGATACTGTGACACTAATGTCACTACGAGCAATCTCAAATAGTAAATGCACCATTGCGCGATTAAACAGAGTCGCGGAAAAATGATATTTTTTACACCTAGAATTGTTTTTGAGAAATAGAATAATTTTAAACTATTTGTATCTATATGCATAGTGAAACAAGTAATGTATAACAGTGGTAAAATTATTAGTATTTACAGCAATAATTATCATGTTATTGCTTGCTTTAATATATAAACTAATAATAATAGACAATAAATACACATGTGTAAGTGTATACATCCATATATACTACATATTTACTGTTTAAATAATACATTTACAAGATAATTTCATTAAATCATAATTTATAAAAAGTAACATGGGGATTAAACTGCTTTGCAACAAGATTTTCATAAAAAAAATGAAATCGCAAAAACCACTTACCTACATCGTAAAGTTGAAAATTACGTGTGTTTACCTTTGAAACGTGTGTTGAAATGCTGGAAAGACCGAGGATGTAATTTTTGTACATATACATGTTGCAGAAGGGGAGTCAGCATGTCTTCAAGGAATATTGGCACAAGCGTTAGTACCATTGCCCGCAGTGTTTCAAACCCTTATGGCAAAGGATCTGCGTATGAGTTCGATGTTCCCGGCATCACGAGTGAACTCTAGATACGGATCGTTGCTAGTAATATGCAGCCTCGCGCTTCTTGCATAAATCACTTCTGGCAATATCTATCCGGCCCCTTCAGTTCCGGTATTCCTCAAGGAGCTTAACTTTCATCTTCTCCAGTTAGGAAACACGAACATCTTATCCAGAGTACTAGAAGATATCGTTTTTCAACAAGAATGATTTTTTCATCGTATCATTATTAGACATCTCATTTCCCTTTAAGTAAAAATTACGAAACTTTCAGTTCATTAGTTTCTAATGAAACATTTGCCTGTTTTGCATCGTACGCGATTGGGATTCCGCAACCTGTTGTGAAATATTTAATAAAATTGAAAGTTTACATAAGCTGTCCAACAGCTGCGTATTAGCAATAATTATGAGTTGTAACTGCAAGTACTGTATAACTGTAAAATCCTACTTTATGAAATTAAAGTACAGCTTTTCATCTGTAGAGACGGATTTCCACTCGCGCAATAAACGCGAGAATTATCCCCCATCAGTTGTTTTTGCTTACGCCAACGAAGGACTCGTTTTATGTTGTACAGCCGATTTCCAGGAGCTTAGAGCAGCGAGGGCCAGTTGAGCCATTAAGGAGTCCGACCTCCATGATGTTTACCAGAGCCGCGCGGAAGGGGAGTTCGAAAACCGACGATAACGTGGGCGTGCAACGGAGAGGGAAAACTGTAGTAGTGTACGGTGTAGGCTCATGCATACTCGTAGGATAGGTTTGAATGACTGGGATTCTTGGGGGGCCTAGTGTTCGCCGTCACTGGGGCTCCCAGAGACACGTTTAGTTCAGCTTATGGGTAGGTACACTCTTACAGTTTGCCCCATCCATCGAGCTCCCCTTCCGTCCAACTCTGGAAAACACCATGGAAGTTGGGCTCCATAATGACTGGCCCTCACTGGGTTAGAGTAACACACCCAGCGCGCAGGATAAATCGTCTACTAATGATGACTAAAATTTTATAATTTTACATTTGTCATTACATCCTCATGGGAGCACTGTGAATGATTTAGCGACAGTTCTCTAGCGAAAATAAGAACAAGCACAACCTTATTTGTACTATACTTAATGGTATGTAATCTGAATCACTTCTTAACTTGGCGAATGAATTATATATGAGTAATTAAAAACAGTCTGAATAAGGTTATGTTTTAGACTTGTGTTCCTCAGTAAAACTTCACAAATGTACTGATAATACACCCAGAAGGATTTAATGAAAAATATAAAAATGTTAAATTCCATTAGTGGATGACTCTTTTCGAGCGCCAGGTATTGATCCAAAGTAGGTTGAAGGTTGCTCACTGTTGGGCAAAAGTCTCGTTATTGCCATCTCCGCGTATGTCGATAACCTTCCTATCACACGATTCAATCTGGGATCTATCCAGGTGTGAAATAATCAGCGCCACACGAGGTACCTATCCTCTTTCTACGCATAGCAGAAGACCCGATCATCGGACCCTCTAAGAAAGGATGCTGTATCCTTCTAATGTAATCGTTTCCAGGGGCAATTACCTTATACAAATATTTACTTGTGAGAGAGTGACAAACAGATGATTGATATCAAAGGGAGCATGTGTTAAGAGTATTGACAGCACTGTGATTAATGATTTGCCAGTACATCATTCTTTATAAGTAAAACTGAATATTGCATCGTTCTAACACTGTTGGCAAGGAATCAATCGTTCCTGCTTTTGTGTTATCAAATAACTTCAAAAGTGGCAACCTAAATATTTTTGACTTTTAATCCTTAAAGCTTAATCGTACTTTAATCGTGCTTATGACAATTTTTAACGATCCTCAGGACCTTTAAATCTGCATCAAGGTTGACTCCCGGGGAGTAAAACAGACTTAACTTTAAAATTGCAAATGGAAATCCATAGAAAACCTATCGTCTCCGTAACATGTGTTACAAAAAGAGTAGCTTATATCTGAAATGTTTGTTCTCAAAACTGTGCCTTTCAAAGTTATCAGTGTTTCAAGTTTGGAATGAGGTGATGGTTAAGTCGAGATTAACTGACAAGCGCCGGGACCTCCAAAGGCAAGTGGGCTGGGATCTCTCGCTCTGAGCCATCATCGAGGCGCTGGTGGACAGCGAGAGGTCCTAGAGAACTGTGGTGTCGGAACAGGGTCGCAAGCACAGTTGCCAGGCAATTCCCTACGCGTGACGTCACATAGACTTGTATACACTAATACGACTTCGCCCGCCAATCACTCCGTGCGATGAATTGTGGTACGTCATCGCATCACCAACACACATATACCGCATTGCTGTAGGTGTTCTCCCTCCACTACGGTAGGGATTTTCCTGGAAACCCTGGGCCCAGTTCGAACATTTGTGCGGCCCGGAGGAGTGGGCGATGTCGAGGTGCGGCGCCTCAACGTGTCCTGTGATGTGTCCTAACGGGTTCCCCCAATCGCGGCGAAGTTATTTCCACTTGCGATTAGTCGCGCGGCTACAAAATCCTTTGTTCTATATGGTCTAATTTCGATACGCGCGGCTTAAATAAAGGGTTTTGTATCCGAACGACAGTCCGTTACATACGACTAGTCGCAAATGGAAATAAGCGCTTAGGTGCAATCCCATAAGCTTGGGCTAGCTGTATCATCGAAACGCCCATGGCTTGCCGACTTGCGCTCGCTCAGGGTTGCCAGGCGTACTGGATAAATGATGGTGTGCTGGCCAATATGACGTCCTACATACAGGATCATCATTTAATCTTGCAACCTGAACTCGGGCAAACAGGTAAAATGGCAACAGCGCCTCACAGACGCATTCCATTACAACCTCGTACCGGCGCGGTGTTCGGAGAGCTGCCAGCGACCGCTGGACAGCAGTGATGCCCGAGTTTCGCAAAATTTAGGATGGTCTCTTTCAAATTAACGTCGGAAAGAGTTGTGCGGCATTTCCCGGCCCGGGTTCAAGAATTTGGGGCCTTTTTCGTATAACTGTTGAACTATAAAAGATATCGGAATGCAATTTGGGCCGGAAAATGAGGAAAAATTATTCCCTCTTAATGCTGGATAATTTAAAATATTTTACGTTTACATAAATATTCTTTTATCAATTTTTAACCATAATTGTTGTGAAAAGCTTTTGCAAACCGTTTATTTGATACCGTATTTAATGCTCTTTGTAAACTTGTTGTAGCTACAATTTTTTAAATTGAGACGGGTACAAGACCTGTCGACATTGTTTTCAAACCTCATTACAGTAATCAGAGGTGTGAGTGGTAAACCGATCATAAAAGCGGAGCGCGCAGCTTTCTTACCGGGGCTGGAAAATTCCGAAAAGCTCTTTGCGACGTTAATTTGAAGGAGATCATCCTAAAATTTTCGAAGTTCGGGCATGACTGCTGTCCAGCGGTCGCTAGATAGTTGTACAGTAATCTCCCGTTATGAGTCCGACGAACGGGGCTGGCGGCAAACTCATAGTGGGTTGCGGACATGATTCCGCGCGGCCAGTGGCTGTGTCGACTCTTTCGTTTCCTCTCGCTCGTTGTCCGCTTCCCTTACTCTCGTCCGCAGGCTTCCAAGAAATGGTGGGGATAGTCGCCGGACTGTCAACGGGAGGAAAAAACGGACTCATAACGGGGGGTTACTGTAGTGGAATGCGTCCGTGAGGCGATGTTGCCATTTTACCTGTTCGCCCGAGCACAGGTTGCAAGATTAAATGATGACCCTGTATCTTCTCTTTGGTCGTACGGTTTCGAAGAAGGGGAACTCTTATATTTGGTTTTTGACGCCGTGACGTCATACCAACGCTAAGCCAATCCGAACCAAAAGCCGTCATATATGCCAGTACGGTGTACTGGACCGCCTCGTAACCTTGCGCTCGCTATACAGATATGAAGTGTTTACAGCAGCGCCGGTAAGGCTAGCATTTTCAGGGCAAGGGCAGCCGCCACTGCCCAGGGCAAACGCTGTGGGCAAAGCTCCGAGCAGTGACGTCAGCTATCGTTACAGCGGAGTGGGGAGGAATAGTTGTGGCGGGAGTACAGGCTCGTAGATGCGTAGGCAGGCACGGTCCTTGTTCATCCTGGCATCTGTACCGTATTGCCCTGCGAGGCGTGTCTTGCCCGCCGCCAGCAAGTCTTTGCCCCGGGCTGTCTGACCAGTTGCTCCATCGGGCAACTCCTGTACGGCGCTGGTCTACAGGCTGCCACACACGCTTCGGCCGGCTTGTCAGGTCGACCTGCACAGTCCGGAGCCGAGCTACCGCGCCGTGGCATCGCAGCTTTAAGGTCTGCGCACACCTATCCGTTCCGTGTCAGTTCCGTATCCGTCGTGCCAGTGATAAGAACAAGAGGGACATAGAGGGTCTCTTCTTCTTACCACTGGCACGACGAAAAGGCACTGACACGAAACTAATATGTGTGCCCAGACCTTTAAGCTAGATTCTCACTATCCGTCTGGACGGCGGCTGGCCGGCGGTCGTCCCACTAGTGCAATGGAGGAGTATGCATCTGTGTCTCCGTTGCGCTCATAGACATATATAGACGGAGCAGAAGCTGGGACTATTGGCGAGGAGAACGGCAGGCTAGGAGGGGAAAAGGCAGAGGTCAGAGACAGGCACGTCGGGTTAGCTTCGGAAGCATTCGGCATGCATAACCACTGCGTTACCCGATTTGCCTGTATCGCTCCCCTTACCGCAAATCTTACACCCCCCTCAGCTTACGCTCTGTCTATACTTATATATATGTCTATGGTTGCGCTAGTGGGACGGCCACCAGCTTGCCGCCGGCCAGACGGATAGTGAGGATCTAGCTTTAGACACCTGCCGGCCCGCGCCAGAGAGGTCAGGCACGGTGCGGGCAATGCCGTAGCGACTTATAGAAGGACCCACTTTACACTTGGTGTTTGAAATATATACATATGTATGCGAGAAATAATTTTTCTGTAAATGGAAGCGTATCGGACAATTCAGGATCGCACTTCATTTTGTTAAATTGCATTCTGTCAGATTGGCAGTTTCAATTGTTTTTGTATGCCAGTTGTTTCATTGATGTGACTACTTAATCCCATGTTTTGTAACATTATTTTCTTAGTAAATTCTTGTATTCGGACATCCCTTCTTATGCTGTGCGGAAAGTGGAATACGAACATTTAGAGTTATACGAATAATTACGACTTGAGTATGCGAGTATTTGGTTATTCAAGTTATCCGGGTATTTTAGTATTCGGATTACTAAAGCTCTTGGGTCAGGTTCGTGGTAAAGTCACGACATGTATGTGGGAAAACGGCATTATGGCACAGGTACGGTAATTCAACTAGACGTTTTGCTCAAGACTCGCCCCAAAGCTGCATCCATCATGAGGGCCGCTTTCAAACTCCATGCATCCTTAAGGCCTTAAGAAATTATTCCGTACTTGACGGGTTCTCCGCAGCCTGTTCCTCGGCTCCGAATCTCGAAAGGAGGATCCGATGAATCAACTCCTTACACAAGAGGGCACATGCGCGTTTGTGGGGAAGATGTAAATCAATTTCTCAGCTATAGATCTTCAAAAGTAAACTGAATATTATATTGCAGCTACATACACCTTTTTCAAATCAATTTTTATAGTCAATATTTTTCCAAAGTATTTTGCACGCCCTTGCCCTAATTATGTTACCAGGGCATATTTTAAACATCCCTTAATTTATTCCTACACTCAAACTGTTCATACGTATTATTATAAGCAGTATATTAAATGTTTCAAACAAGCAGAGATAAAGAACATGAAAAGAGAATTTATAAACTAGTATTGTTATACGACTGTATTATTTATTTGAAAGTATGGGCAAATTTTTATGTTAAATGTACATTCCAAATTTCTTTCGTAAGTTGACTTATTCCTCCATGTATTTACTTATAATTATGGCAATAAATGTACATTATGAATTTAAACTGGCACACATTTCGTTTAAGAAATATATGTATCCATTGCGTGTTCTAATTGTTTAATAAAAACAAGATTTAACTTTTATTACGTCGAAGCAGTGGATATTATATATGATAATGTAAAACTTAGTCGGGGAGAAAATATTTTACGTTTTATTAAATGAAATTACTTCAAGGAAAATAAGAATTCTCTATTAATATTATAATATTCAACTTCAAGTTAACAGTGGAGTAAGGTCGGCGTGTTTTCACGTCGAGGGATTTGCATTCTGTACATGGTTTTGGTACATTTTCACGTCGATATTTTCTGAAAACCGTGGAAAGTATTGCCAGAGAGTCTACGAATGTATACTTCAAAAGCAAGCCAAGCTCAGAGTTCGTTTGTACAAAACTTTCCCGGCAGAAGCGATCGCTCGGGAGGCCTGACCGACTTAAAGGGACATTTTTCAAATGTCCTTGCGCTACTCGGTCTTAATTTTCATAATCAATAATGTTCTACTTGCAACGATCCTGATAATTCGTTATTAATATAATTTCTGAAAAAATATGTACATCTCATACCTTAGCTTTTATAACTAAAATTTCTACCGTGCACATTCTCCGAGCACAAAAATAATTATTTTGTAAATGTAAATAATTCGCGAACCAATACACATGATTAGCATTCTGAAAAGCGTTACAGACCCGATATTACTGTTCATTTGTAGGTATATCGTTCGAAACAAGTTATTTAATATTGTAATAGCTAAAGTAAAATGGCACTATTAAAGTTCAAATTTTTATTCAACAGAATTTTCTAATTGGCACTAGCCATTTTTTTTTTTTAAAGTGCTATAGCAGAAACAAAAGTTACCTCTTGTGCATTTCCATTATAATAGCTAAATTATGAGATAATTGGCAATCGTAGACCAGCGGCTGATTGGTGATAAACTATCAGTGGTTGATTGCACTCTGCGCATCATCCACCCCTCGTAAATGCGGAGCGTATTAACAAGCGACCTCGGGGTCGCTGCAGTAATCATATCAATTATGATCTATCAGCTATCGATCAAGTCATTAAGACTGCAATTAGCCTCCATGATGGGGCAGCCTAATTTCTTTCGCGTGA
Organism: Andrena cerasifolii; assembly: GCF_050908995.1. Taxonomy (NCBI): domain Eukaryota; kingdom Metazoa; phylum Arthropoda; class Insecta; order Hymenoptera; family Andrenidae; genus Andrena; species Andrena cerasifolii. Next base: position 4,705,052 of record NC_135121.1, on the reverse strand, counting down.
CCTTCCAAAATTCATGAGAAATTGCAGATTGTAATTCTAATATAAAAGCAATTTGGGCACCAATTTGAATACATTAACACTGCAGAGTCAAGTAATAGAATTCGCCTCCCGAGTATTAAAATATAGTTATGTAAAATAAAATTTTAAAATGCGAATTTCCTCCAGTTACAGGTCAAGCAATTACGACGCTAACTTTACTCGTATCTAAGATCTCAATTGCGTAAGGAAAATACGATGTACAGATAATTATCGATTGGATTCAATTTATTCTAAAGAGAAAAAAAATTAGGAACGTTTTAATACTTTAAACAGGTTTGAAAAGCAATAGTACCTAGTATAAAATACATAAATATTAGAACAGAATGATGATAATACTATAATCGTAAATGTTGTTTGTCGATGTAGTGTGAGAAAAAATAGCTGATGTTTAAAGTAAAAGTTTCAATTTTTATCATAAATCATGCCTGAATTTCGTCAATTAAAAGAAAACTAAGCATCGGATAAAAAAATCCTTCGTTCAAATACTAGTTAATGTAATATAATAAGTAAATTCTTTTGAATTTTTTATTTTAGATGATCGACTTTCAAGCAGCAGTGGTCACCGCAGAAGCCTTTTCTCAGAGAACCTTCAAGTGATGGACAATAACTTAGTTATTAATAAATATTTTTAAATAAGAAAATTACGATGCACGGTACTAGATGTAATCCTTAAAAGGAAAAACGATTTTTTGAGAAATGTGGTACAGCTTTTGAGTAAAAAATTTCCAAAGACCACCCTTTTTTAGGCCTCCTGACTGAGCATGACCCCTTAAGTGGTTGTCTGATCTAGACTGTCTTATGCTACTAGTAACCGGTTCCGAGCGGGTTACAATCCCTAGTACAGAGCTTCAAAATCAGCTTATGGGTGGCTCACACCCAGAGTGTCAACGAAGGGTTAAACTTACGAAGCATTGTGTATCTCCTGATAGACCGCTTAACTGCGCAAAAGCCCGTACAAAAAGGACAAGGTGTGAAGAATGTCAGGTATTACAGAGATGAGGTTTTGAAGAAATGGAGGTAGCCAGTGGTTTAACCAAAAAATGTGGGGTGATACTTGACTACAACATACAAATGTGGCTTCTGCGTCATGAAGCATACTGTAATAGGAGTTTAATTTAGAATTTAGACTGAAATTAAATCCATCAATTTCACACAGGCTGCTCAGTAATTACTACAGAACATTACATATATATAGATTTGTACAATCTGAATTTATAAAGCCAGCAATAACTTCGATATTATGTAACGCACACTGTGCTTGCCGCTGGCACATTGGAACTAAATAGATTGTGGGAACATTCAGACGCGTTGTAACGATATGTCGAACATGAATTTCACGAAATAATACATAACACAGTTCGACAGCCATCTGGACTTGTAACATTCAATAGCCGTTTCTTACAGGTTTTCGTGCGCTGGAAACGAATCCGCAAACCGTTTGTCGCCAGCACCCTCAGTTTTTGAGAAATTCGACTTCCACCCGATGCAGCAGACATTTTTCCTTCGGAAAGCGTCAACAGAAGTGGTAAGTAACGTTTCGTTTTCAATACAGAAGCGAAACAGTTTGGCAAAACGTGCGGCGTCGACAGTGGTAGTCAACGGCGGCGCGCTCAGCGTCACCCAATCGCTTAACGCGCGTGACTACCACTGTCGACGGCGCACGTTTTGCCAAACTATTTCGCTTCTGTATTGAAAACAAAACGTGACTTACTACTTCTGTTAATGCTTTCCGAAAGAAAAATGTCTGCTGCATCGCATGGGATAGTTAGATTTTTTCCTCGACCCTTAGTTTTGGAAATAAGTTGAAAGTTATCTTTAAAAATGGGTGCATTTCGGGTGTCCCTTTCCCTTTGATCGTTGTTTAAACACATTTAAATGTTCATGCTGCAATAATAACTTATATCGTTGTATTCAGGAGGGTTCATAGAATAATTTGACGCAAAGAGCAACCGAATAATTATTACCGCTTTGACGCAAAGGATGTTCAAATTTGAAAACTTGCAGTTTTTTTTTAAAATCGAATTTCTCAAAAACTGAGGGCGGTGGCGACAAACGGTTTGCGGATTCGTTTTCAGCGCACGAAAAGCTGTAAGAAACGGCTATTGAATGTTACAAGTCCAAAAGAAGTCAAATTTTGTCGAACTGTGCAATTATTATACATGAGTGTGTATAATAATGTGAAGCAACTTTGTCGAGTGCAAAGTAGTTCAACTTGTGTATGTATGTGTCTTGTATTTATTGTCACTAAAAAATATGATACAGAAAATAAATAACGTGATAATAAATTATTTATCAACGAGGTACTGTCATATGCAGTAGTAACAAAATATTTAGGATTAAAAGCAAATATTAAATTAATTTTAACAAGAAATTTAGTTTCCTTAAGTAAAGTTTTTTTTATTAATCAACAGTATGGAATATCTAGACTGAGGCCCTGAAATTTTTCCTGAGAATTCTACAAATTTAGAAAATTATGCATGTTTGAAGAGCGCCGAGTAACTTCAAACGTATTTTTCTCGGAACTACATTTTCCAACCCCCTGGTGCAAACAACTCGAAAATCTGATGATAATTACTTTTCCTTTGGTGTTTGACGGGAGAGGATTTTTTTTAAAGAAAAGATGTTTTTTCTTTAGATTGCTGCCATTTTCTAAGTTATGAAATTTTGTTAGTTTTCGTGGTTCAGCCTATTTAGGACACATTGTACAGTGAAATAAGTTTTTGTTCTCTGAGCTAGTTCGTTTCAATACAAAGTTTTCCATCACGCCGCAGTTGCACGAAATGTTTACGCGATCCACTTGGCCTGTGTGTGTGTGTTGCAGCAAATATACCACGCATATATAAAACTAAAATTTTTATTTTAGTATAAGTATGTATTAATGAACATGCGAAAACCCACAGAATTTTATTCAATACTTTACCTAATTTTCGACTCGAGTTACGAGCAGCCCCCTCAAGTATCATTGAAGATGAAGATGGAGGCGTAACTGCGGCCTCGAATTATCCGCATGGTAAATTTTCTGTCCGTACCAAGTGATGCTCCGTATCCCAGCTTTACACTTGACGTTATATTCCGGTTGTATTTCAAATATGTATTTCCATATCATGTGTCGTCGCGTCGAGACGAAAGATGGAACACGTATAAAATGTTGGGGATTGAGAAGAAAATATTGAAGAAAATGCTGAAGATAACTTAATAGGTATCTATAATTTGTATAATTTTATATATATATGTCCGTAGGGGAAGTAGGGGCAAAACCGGGAGGTTAAGGATAAAAGCTCATAACTTTGACATTATTAATGTAAAAAAGAAATTGAAATTAGGATTCATTAGAATAAACTCTTTATTAAATAATATATCCAATTTTTTTAATACAATAACAAATACAAAAAAATTACGATTTAAAATATGATCCGCTTTTACGGTTTTACCCCATGGCCTGGGTAAACTCTAGTGCTACTCTAAACACTCTCTGTCCTTCAATCCTTAGCTGTCCCGAGCCATGAGACTCTGTCCAAACTGGCGAAAATCGCTAGAAATATACGTTCCACACGTAGGAGCGCGGCATTAGGGAGTCTCAAGTGGCGTTCGGTTCGCCGTTCGGTTCAGATCTGGACGCGGCCTAAGACAGTGGAAATACTAGCCTCCTTTTCTACATCTTGCTTTCTTTATCTAAATAAAGCTAACGCCGGCGGTTGGGTCCGTAGCCGAAACAACGACTTCACACTTCATACTACTTGAGATGTTTGAAGGGGTTTGCTAGATCGCGGTCACCGATTGCTGGAAACTGTGTTTGAAATTAAATGAAGGAAGTTCTCTGCCGTGGCTTCGCTATCACAGTTCCGCCATCACTTTCAACATCGCTCAGTCATTCGCTATCTCGGCTACCTGTTGTTTTTTTTTCTCACACGATATGAGATTGAGGGTATTTACCATTGCGACCAATAGTGAAAATACGAACGCCTTTTGATAGTGTGAAAAAAGGTGGGCCATAGGGAGGAGATTATACTGTTGCGAGTAGAGCTGTACGAGTACTTGAATATTCGGGTAGCTTGAAATCCGAACCAATCCGGGACTCGGTTTCCAAGCCGAGCCGGGTACCCGAAAGAACCGAGCGGCTCGGACAGAACCAAGTACTTGAATTTTTTTCAAGCGGCCCGAAAGAAACCGGGCGGATTGGATGGAACCGAGCCGATTGAATTTTTCCAAGCGGCCCGATAGAAACCGGGCGGATTGGAAAGTAAGCGGGCGGGCCCTAAGAAGCCGGGTGGCTTGGAAAAATTCAATCCGCTCGGTTCCATCCAATCCGCCCGGTTTCTTTCGGGCCGCTTGAAACAAATTCAAGTACTTGGTTCTGTCCGAGCCGCTCGGTTCATTCGGGTACCCGGCTCGGCTCGGTTCTTCAAGCCGAGCCAGGCTCGGCTTGCTTTTTCCGGGTACTTGATCAGCTCTAGTTGCGAGCACCGGGTATAGGCCCGTGCATAGCTTGCTGGTGCTCGCAGCTGAAAATAGAAGAAGGTCGGCCCCCTTCAAGAGGACGATCGAGAGGCCGATCAGAAGACGGTCCTGTACCGAACGCCATTGCGTTCGGACCTACGGGTCGCACCTTTGTACTATTGGTCTGTGTAACAATATAGTTCAGTCGTGTGTGCGTCCATTTAATTATTATTCTACTCCTTTGCGTCGGGGTGGCTTGCGATGAAAACGCCCCGGCGCAACAATACCATGACCAATTGGACCAGCATTCCTCCCAGACGCCAACTATCTACTCCTGCACAGGAAATGCACGTGTATCATTTCCTCTGATTAATTCGCATTTCTGAAATGGGTAGACAAATATAAGAAATGTTATATATAAGAAATACCTGGCTTATGGAGGATGTCGTAAATGCTGTTACTTTATTGCATACTGAAACATCTGTTTTTAAATAGCTACCTATACTCCCTGTCACTTAACCCTTAACTGGTATACTGTTTTTGGCAAACGTGACTGGTATACTGGGGTCGTGGCAGACCCCAAATAAAAAAGGACATAGAAATTTGTAAAGTCGACACTAGAGCAACCACTATGAATATTTTCTTCTTAGGTAATGTAGAAAATAATAGAAGCGTAGGGAGTTAAACTATTATTTTAAAATTAATTAGAAATTCAGTTTACCAACTTAGACAACCGAAAATTGTACATCGAACTTTGGGTGCTTGGGGTCACGAGCGACCCCAGGGTACCAGTTAAGGATTAAGAAGGAACCTGCCGATCGACGAGTTTAGGACCGGTTCTGCGCAGGTGGACGCTCATTGGTGCCGGGAGAAGCCGCTATTGGCTGTACCCCCACCAACGCCTTTTCAGAGCCAATGAGTTCATTCCACATGCGCGAAACGGGTTCCTTCTTAAATGACTTTTGGTGTACATTTAGTTTACCTGAAGCTCCTAAAAATGGTTTAGGAGTTAGAAAACGATTAAAACTTGAGTTCCGTTCATCCACAAATGTCAAGATATTTCCCTCGCCATTGCACTTTGACGGTAAGTAGGTACATAATGCCATTACGAGTAATCTAAAATAGTAAATGCACCATTGCGCTATCAAATAGTTTACTTTTTGAGACGCATGAATAGCCTCTGGAGTGAACGGAAAAATATATAGAAGTCACGGAAAAGTTATATTTTTTACACCTAGGATTTTCTTGCAGGATGAATCGAAGCAATAACTTAACTGTTTTTGAGAAATAGAATAATTTGAAACTGATAAAGATGGACAACAACGATTCAGTGTCACAAATCTGCATATATAGTGTAATAGAATTATGCAATATCTAGAAACAAATATAGGCACCTATCGCAACAGTATGATTGTTGCTACTCATAGTAATCATTATCATGTTATTGCTTGATTTAATATACAAACTAAAAAATAGACCATAAATACACATATGCAAGTGATATGTAGCAGTAAAGAGTACATTTGCGTTGAAAGACACACATTTCTTTCCGTCTTTTCGACGATGCGCGGTGTGCATTCGCGTGCGCGGGTGGCAGAGGAATCCCGACGCAGCGCGCACTTGAACGCTTTCGACGCGCGGCTCGTCGTAAAAGTCGACCCTTTGAAGTGCTCCAAGCTGCTCGAAAATCCGAGAAACTCATAAATCTGACCCGTGCGCGGCGCGCAGTTGCACCAGTGGGACCCTGCCTTTAGGTGAAACACCATATACGCAGGGTGGGGCGTTTAAATGGAGAGACCTAAGTATCTTCGTTATTTATGGGCGTGTGAAAAAACTCCTTAGGGCAAAGTTACAGTATTTTAAGGGGCGCATATAAGGACAGAATTTTGTTTTCGAGTTCATTACTTTATGAGATTTAAGCTCATCGTTGTTTCCTTAAATGGAACCATATATCTATGTTTTCCATATTCTTGTAGGGGGTAGTATGAGAAATTCGTCCAACTGCAACAATATACAATCTCAGCTCATCTGATGTCAAGATATTTACATTTTACTTACATGTTCTCAAGTTTTTCTTTATGATTTCTTTGAAATTAATGTTTTAGGACCATTATACACTCACCTCTAAATTTATAAAACTAACAAGAATCTCATATATGTTGTAGTGTAGGTGTAGTAGATCAATATATGTCTCACATGTTGGGTCCACGACCCCAGAGTTTCCGAAATATCAATAAAAAATAAAATGTTTATGCGTTGACGAACAGAAGCGATAGCGAAGTTTATTGTAATGATTAATAGCGACGCGTGTAAAGAGCAGGTCTCGCACCGGAACTCTTTCACCGGTTCCGATTCTCATTGGGATCATTTTTTTCTATAAATGTATTTCGTATTGTTTTATTCCTCAAAAGATAAAGTACTGTTTTTCACATTCTAAAATATGACATTTATCGTAAAAACAAATGAAATAATAAAATTCACGACACCATGCACATCTAATAAAAGATGTATGGCCACAGGTACATTTTTTGTTGTAATTTCAGGTGGAAATTGCACCTGATTTACATTTAGAAAAATGTTTCTAGTGCCTGCAAACATTTTTTTTATTTTATTAATATTTCGGAAACTCTGGGGTAGTGGACCCAACATGTGAGACATATATTGGTCTACTACACCTACACTACAACATATATGAGATTCATCCAAATCCGTGTCCCAGATGTCGCGGCCTCCCCTTGTAAGGGGTACATATTGTCGAAAGGGGACCCAACCCCAATGACGTTGACCTTGAAATACGTGGTCGGGGACATGATTCTGAACAACTTTTCCCTATACATGTATCCGCCACTCGGCTTTAGTTACCGAGATATTCGCGAAAAAACTGCTGCTGCTATTACAATGAGTTCTGCGTATACCTATATACGCATCCGTGTTAGCACGGCACCACCGCTTGTCTACTGTTTCTGTAAATATCTCGCGGCGGTCGAAAATAAAACAAATGATGACGCTCATGCAGTTTTCCAGATATTCCAAAAAAACTCAGGTCTGTGTTGGACGTTTCCGAGATATCGCTACGCGTGTAAAATTATAATAGTTACGCAATTAAAAAAATTGTAAAAAAATTAATTCTTTAACGTTTAGAGGGCCGGGCTGGCCACTATAGTGGCCACCTAAGAATTTCGATACTTTGCCGGCCATTTTGGTGGTATATATGCATAAATTTTAAGTAAATAGAATTTACAATTTTAATTTAAAAATTCCGGCCCTTTAAAGGTTAAGATTGTATATTTACAGTCCACACTGCATTCACGTTAGGGTGGCCTTTATTTTCAACCTGTGATTTCTTTTGATATCACCGCTTAATATGGTTCCATTTCATAAAAAAAATAGTCCCTGAAAAGGATTATTGCAATCGGACAACAGGAAAAGGTGCCGGCCAGGCCTTAAAGTTAAGAATTCATCGATGGTTTGAATTTGAAGAATTTCTCAAAAATGGTAAGCCTTATCGAAATTATGTTCAACTAATATTAAAGAACATTCAATTTTCTAAAATTACTGTGGTTATAAGTTTTTCGTGCTTCCAACCAGTTTTTAGATAATAGCGTTTGAATATAGAGAGGTTCGCACTTCGCGCATCCCACCTGTACGGTGCACCGTATTGTGTACTCTATATTTAAACTCTATTATCTAAAAAATGGTTGGAAGCACGAAAAACTTATATAATAGTAATAGTTACATATATATTCAAAAGTTTAATAATTCAATAGTAGGTTCAACGGCTTGATACGTATAATATATAATTATTACAGTATAATTATTAGTATACTACAGTTTTATAAAAGAGGTTAAATATAAAAGGTTATCTTTTTCAGCATATTTGCATATTCGCGGCATATCATACTTGCATAAGTTTCCGCAGTCTATATTATAATTGGGTTAAGTATATCTAACCTATTTCGTAACCTATCTGCTCGACGTACAATGCACAGACATACATTCGGGTCGCCTCGGTTCCTTCGGGCCGCCTCGGTCCCTACGGGCCGCCTCGGTCCCTCCGGGCCGCCTCGGTCCCTCCGGGCCGCCTCGGTCCCTCCGGGCCGCCTGGGCCCCGTCGGGCCGCCTGGGCCCCGTCGGGCCGCCTCGGTTCTTTTGGCCCGCTCAGTTCTTCCGGCCCACTTGAAATAATTCAATCCGCTTGGGTATGTTCGAGCCGCCCGCTTCATTCGGGCCGCTTGAAGAATTCAAGCTACTTGGTTCTATCCAAGCCGTCCGGTTCTTTCAAGCCGCTCGGTTCATTCGGGTACTCGGCTCGGCTCGGAAACCGGGTTTCAGCTTGGTTCGGATTTCGAGCTAGGTACCCGAATATTCAAGTACTTGAACAGTTCCATCGTGCACAGTAATTTCCTTATATCTGTGGAACGTTTAGTTTCTCCTAACCTCTAAAATGTCGATAACACTGCTATTTCGTCAAAATATAATGTGTTCTTATTCGATTTCAGTTATCTTTCTTCGTTAAGTTACTTTTCTTACACCAGTAACAATTTGCTTTTCAGGAGAAAAACATCGTTATGAAATCGAACCAACCACTACAATATATTGCAATTCATATATTTCTTTAACAAAAATTTAATCCCCCAGTAAAATACCTTTAACGGGCGTCAATTTATGGGTTATATTTACTGCCACAGTTACTATGCGTCCTGCCTTAAAAATTCTTTTAAAGCTCCCTTTCAGACGTTGCCATTTCACTTCGTCGCTGTTACCGTGTACTTTTCTCGTCGAATCCAACTGAATAATGCAAGCATTGCAGGATATTCTTTTCCCCGATACAACCTGCACTCTGCCAGCTCTCTAAACATCCACAAACGAGTAGCATTCATAACAGTTGATTCCATTTTCGTGCAAAGGCGGGCGCTCGCTAGCAAATGACAAGTGCGCGCGTCAACCAAAGGATAACCCCGAGATTTTTTTTTAACAAAAAGCAGACACTCACTCTCGGGAACTTAAAGTAGAAAATCTGAAAGAGTGTAAACGACCCCGATCTCGAGACCGTGTGCAGCTGGCTGTGAGAAAGGGAGGTGGATCAAGGGGTGCTTCAGTCTCGATAATGAAATGGATGCCCTCGGGTGCGAGCGGGCGAAGCAACGCGTAGTGTGAAACCCATTCGCAAATTAACCTTACTTATTCATTAACGCTAACGACCTACCATCATTGCCTTCAACGTACCCACTCTCAATCCCCGACCACCTCCCCCTCAAACGCCACCCTCCATATTCTTCACCTATCCTTGGCTTCTTCCATTCTTAGAAGGAAAAACTCGGTAGGCAGAAAATTGATAACTGATTAATTTTTTATTAATTTTCATTGTTCGTATTTTGTCAAATGTTAGTTTCCATATGTCCAACATTAAAATGATTTGGAAGAATGGCTGCTTGTCCACACCTCTGATTAATCCTACCGGAATTCGTGATATTCGTATCAAATTGTTGGCCATTATTAGCATAATACACTCATTATTTCCTGACAGATGTATGTTAACGAATTTTTCTACCTTTTTCAATATGTAGTGTACGTTTTGTAAGAGGATACTTTATCTTGAAACAACGCGGCTTTTCGGTAATTAATTCGAGAACATTTCACATAATTATATAATTCGTAATAATTTATCGTTTTTAAACATTTTTATAGTTACTATAGATAACAAGTCTCTTAACGTAGACGGCACAATTTTTTTTTTTACAGAAATCGTGAAGGTTGTGATCAAAAGTGTAGTAGTATATTTCTAGAAAAGAGTTACAAACTCATTACGCATATAACGCACTCAGTTGAATGAGCGAGAATGTTTCAGCGAATACATGTTGCGTGTAAACAGTACTTATAAAAGAGCGAGTGGTTTCGTATTACTTCTAGAACCGACACATATTTTCCACGCACTCTTTATCCGTTTTAATTTTAAAAGCGTGGCTTGTGTAGTTTTCTGAGTTCACTGTTTTAATAAATAATAATAATTGTGCTTATTTTTAATCTATTGCCCAAACTGAAATCCAACTTTCAGTACTTTATTATACAGAATTCTGCGGAAAGAATTGGGGAATTGCAGGGCAGATGTTATGCACTTATCAGCGAAAAGTGTTTAGTAAACACAGATCGGAACATCCACCCTTTCAAAATTACTAGTGATTTTCGGTTTCGGTAACACAAGCGGTCTGTTTGCTTCTATTCATTGCATCGAATGTGGAACCAAACAGTACATATACATGTACGTCACACTTTCAGCATGGAATCAGAATTGATCGACAATAAAAAAAGTTCATATAAACACGTGACAGATTTAACCTTATTTCTGAGTTTTCGTAAGTTTTGTACTCCAATAACTCATCTAATGAACTAGCATTATTGGACATGTGTACAGTTAAATTTAATCCCGTTCGGTTATCTAGAAACAATGCTGGACCGTCAGCCAGACTCATCTCAGTAGGGCTATAGCTGACGGCCCCTGCCCTAGACACACGGGGACTAAATAGTAGCGTTTACTAATTTGAGTTGCAGATAATTATTTGGGAGAAATTTAACTAAATTTAACCAAGATAGAAAAAAATACATGAGACAAAAGATGCTTCGTTTCAAGAGAAACATAATTTGATATGAGAGATATATACATAAACTTCATCTTTTTTTTAATGAAATGATTTATCTGTTTACTTACCTTGTAATAGAGCGTCTTAAGTCACGTATAACGACCTACCATTGAAGCCCATGCAAGCCCATGAAAGTTACATACGACGGAAAATATTTAATTATTTAACAATTAATTGCATAATTATGCATGTAGTAATTAAGTATATGAACGCGAAACCAAGATTCTCTGCTTTATCGAGTAGATCACAAACATCGCAATAGTTTTCCGTGTATTAATTTCCAACATTCAATCAAACTTATATTTATAAACATGAACAATGTTCCAGTTGCAGCAATAAACGCAAATTATTATCTGTACAGACAATTTATTAAGATCCCAACAACATTCCGAAATCGGATATTGAATAAATATGGAATACCAGACTATTTGTAAACATTTCAGAATATATTAAGTAACAACAAAGCCATTAATTTCGTCGGGAGTAAGACAATTTTGAACAAGTTAAACATCTACAAAGTGTCTACCTTCGTGAGGTTTTATTTTTTTTTTTTAAAGGAAATAAAATTAAAAAAATTCTATGCTTTAATCCTAATAGTTGTTACAGTGTTCGAACAGTTTCGATCATTTACTTGTTTTGTAACACAGCAATAGAACTGTCTTTCGTATATTTTCGTATAGCAGTATTTCTCATGCGGTCTGGCTATCACGATCGTTTGTATTCCTCGTAAAACGTTCACCGAATAGCAAAGAGTCTAAAGAAAAGTGGTCATCCATTGGACTGGATGACGAGGGAACGTGACAAGGAAAATATTCCAGGAGCATACTTAGAATTCCGTGTACAACTTCCTGATTTTTCTCTTAAATCTTCCTGGAAAGTATAGGAACATAAATTCTAATAGCAACGAGGTAGTTTGTCTTCCGTAAATTGCCTATAGGTAAATTGTAAAATTTGTTTATCAGTGTGACCGATATTTCTATAAACATGTAAAAATGTTTATCTCCTGTGTATCACTTGTTGAAAACATACATTTATTTCAGACGATTAAATGTCAAAGCAATAAGTTAGTTACAAATAGGAATATTATATTACACCGTACTATTGTTTTAGTAAGTTTAATTTGAATCTATTAAAATATTGTGAAACTGAATCTGTATAGAAGATGAGCAACGAGTACCTACAGCAATTAGAGCAGACACACTAATGAGTAAAATTTAAATGTTATAAATAGGTATATGAATATTCCGCGAGATGAAAAATTCTTAAGGGGAGGTTCCGGTCTAAAAATCGATTTTTTTTTATTTCATTTTTCGAATGTCCAATCTTTTAGGAACATATGTTTAAAAGCATATTTTGAAATTCGTAAAATGTCCAAAGTTATAGGCATTTGAGTAGCGGCAAATGCATGGGTAACAGCCGGCCACTTGGCGCTGACGTAAAACTTTAAACGCGTTTTTCTCGAAACAGTGTTCTCAAAATCGGTGGGAGCTGTATTTGCAAAAGTTATCATCCAATTCGACTGCAACCTTTTTTATTTTGAAGAATATACTTCTAGCTAGGGGACAAATCAGAAAAATTACAAAAAATGAAAAATTTATGAATTTTAAAGGCGTTGGAAGGACGAAAAATATAGTGAAAAGGTGATTTTAAACTTCAAGTGTCGTTATTTTCTAAAAAAATGTCATTTTTGTAATTTTTTCTGGTTCACCCCCTAGCCAGAAGTGTGTTCTTCAAAATAAAAAAGTTTCAGTCGAATCGAATTATAACTTTTGCAGATACAGGTCTCACCGATTTGGATCAATTTTTTGACGCCTTGACTTTAACGACTCCCCAGTGCCGTCTGTAATGATTAATTATAAAGCAAAAAATATATTTCTATAACTTAAAACATCCTTAATACAATACAAGAAGCCCCATTAAATTATATATAGTAGTTTTCCTTTAATTAATTCCTAAAGATCACCTACTTTGATGGGCTCTAGACCGGAACCTCCCCTTAAAGAGTTAGGCCACCTAGGATACCTATAGGTCTGGGTCAGGTATCGGCACTATCCAGGGAAGTCCCCGAGTCGTCGGGGAATCGGTGCGGAGTATGCATCAACATTATGTGCGTGAGGGGGGGGGGGGGGCAAGCGGACGTATCGCTAGCTTGCTCCCGCATCAAGTCCTCCTCCTCAGGCGCGCTGCTCCGCATGCGAGGACGACCACCGTGGAGTTTTAGTGGGTGCAAGCCCCACATAACCCCTGACCCTCCCCCGGGGTATCCGTTAGGGATTTCTCCACGTCAAAAAAAAAAAGAAAGTTACCGGCACTATCCTTCCTTGTTGCTAGCGGGGCGTAGCGAAACGTTGAGATAATTCAACAAAAAACTTTTAGTTTCATACCGATTGTGCCCTATGATCTACAAAAAATATTCATTTTGCTGGGCGAATTTAAATAACAATTGTAAACTTGCACACGAATCAATTTTTCCCCACATTTTTATGGGGAAAAATCGTCTATATAGCAGTTATAAAATGTATTACAAACATCCAATGTTGATGCGGAAATTTCACACGATAAGGAATGGAATTCTACAGCTTCAGTTAAAATTTTAAGTGAAAATATTCATTCGTTTAAGAGTTATGATGTACACCGTGTTTGAAAATGTAGTTTCGAGATAAACGGCTTCAAAGTGTAGTCCTCTACGCCAATACCGCTCCGCCAGGCCGTTACTCGACGGTGCACTCAATTACGTTCAGCACTATAATTTCCGTAATTATTCGAATTTCATCACGAAACATTCTTGTAAATGTGCACAAAGCATGGCACTTTCAGAATTAATAATAATTAAAAAAATCGATTTTTCAAGATTTCAAAGTCCTTAACCCCCGTAAGGGGTTGTTCCGTTCTAGAGCCCATAAAAATAGGTGATCTTTAGGAATTATTTAAAGGAAAACTACTATAGATAATTTAATGGGACTTTTTGCATTGTATTAATGATATCGTAAACTATAGAAATATATTTTTTATTTTATAATTATTCATTGCAGACGGCACTTGGGAGTCGTTAAAGTCAAGGCGTCAAAAAATTCATCCAAAACGGTGGAACCTGTAACACCTAAACCATTGGTCTGAAATAAAAAACGATTCCACATTATTAAAGGGCATGAAACTCGTTCGTGGGCTTAGCAGTAAAAATGACAAAAAAATGAAATTTTTTAAAAAATACCGATACTTGAAGTTTGAAATCACTTTTCCCATATATTTTTCGTCCTTTCAACGCCTTTAAAAATTACAGTTTTTCCTTTTTTATAATTTGTCTGGTTTCCCCCCTAGCTAGAAGTATATTCTTCAAAATAAAAAAGGTTTCAGTCGAATCGGATGATAACTTTTCAAGATACAGGTTCCACCGATTTTAAGAACACTGATCCGAGAAAAACGCGTTTAAAATTTTACGTGAGCGCCGATTACTCAAATGCCTATAATTTCGGGAATTTTACGAATTTCAAACAATCCTTTTAAACACGTATTCTTAAAAGGTTGAACATTCGAAGAATGAAATAGAAAAAAATCGATATTTAGACCGGAACCCTTAACCCGTCGTGAGGCGCACCCCAAATTGTAACACAGGTTGTCGCTACCGGGTGAAAAATACCCAAAATTGAAACGCAAAAAACCACGGTTTCAGAATATTTTTTTTAACTTTGTAATTTTTATGTTAAAGTACAGTGTTTTAAGAATCAAACAAAATTTATGAAATACCTTAAAATCTTTATTAAAGTTCTTTAAAAAATTGTAACAAGAACTCAGTCTTCATATTTTTGCAACTAGCGCCTCTGTGGTAAATTTTACCCAGTAGCGCCTCCCATCGAGTTAAGTGAACTATGAAGCAGTGTAGACTGCAGGAATACATCACGCTTCGATGCTTTTGTCAGAAGTCAATATCCCTTAATTCCATCTAATGCTAATTGCAAGTAAACGCTAAGGTAAAGGTTATGTCTCGACTGCAGATGTTTATGCAAATATCGATATGTAATAATTACTTTGTATATTGCGTATGCTTTGTTAAAAGGCATATGCACATATGTTACACATTTCTTTTATATCTGTTTCACTGTATTTGGTTGCGATCATAGATGAATTATGGAGCGCTTACGTGACATTAATTTTAAGTACCAATGTTGACATCATGCGATAGAATAAGTCATTAGCAGAGACTAATTATTCATTCATTACAATCGCCCGATACACATAAACAATTTCGATAAAATTAAAGAGGTTCGGCCATTTTTTCCTCTTAACACCAGAAAATAATAAAATTAAAAAATAAAATTATTAATTTTCACTGTTTATTTTATTTCTGCAAATAGGCAGTTGTAACTTTTAATAGAAATAATGTCGTTGCAATTGCAACTGCTCAGAATGTTTCCCAACAGGCACAGGTTGCTAAAAATTAAAGTAATAATTAAATAATTAAAACTGTCGGTCTACCCTTAACAAATTCAATAAAAATAGGCATGGCACATGTTACGCACATATTTGCATATGCTTTTTGCATACATAAGTAGTTATGTCCTTTCGTAAAAGTAAAAAGAGAGTATTTCAAACGGACAAATTATCAACGTTTCGGAATTGTAATAAGACTTTGTAACAATGAGCAAACAAAGTGAAGAAGAAATTTAACTAATCAGCGTGCTTAAGAAAATGGTCATCACTCTATGATTAAGAGGCCAAAGGAAAAATATCTTAAACAATTATCGCGAAATTCCGGCGCGGAGGAAATCCTGCAAAGGTAGCTCCAGCAAAAAGGGACGGAGAAAGAGGTTTGGGAAGGCGGAACGAGCAGAAAAATTGCTTTAAACGGAAAAAATGTGGCAAGAGACCGCAGACTTGGGCTCAACGTCGTTCCACTCCCTTTCAGAGCCCCTCCTTTTCCTTTCTCTGTCCCTCCTTTCTATACTCATTTCTAATAGCAGGGGAAAGTCCGCGAGGGAAATACGCTTGGTCCTCTCTGTTGGTAATTTTTCAACCCTCTCTTTGGCTCACCTCATTCCTTCAACCAGCGACTCTCGTGTCTGCCACCCTCCCCCCTTTGCGTCTCCCTCTTCTCCTGAACAGTATTTCGCGGTCTGTGACACCGATCCTCGTCTCTCATACGTATTTCTCAAGCATGCACAGCCGCCTTTCTGTAGCCGGCTGCCAATTGTCGCGTGTAACGAGCGTGACGCCACAGAGACGACCTATTATTCAAGGTACCGGTCACCTTTGTTTATCAACCCTAAAGTGTGTAACCTCTCTATTGGCAGGCGGACGTGATTACAAAGGCGGCTCGCCTAGACAGTTTGCTGCAGCGCTCCTTGATTAGAGTTAGGCTGACTAGTCTTCGATAATGGGTTGTATACTCAAGACAGAATGCCACAGCTATCTACGCGTGTGTAAAGGTAAAATTGGCTGCCCGATACAGGCTAGAAGATGCTTGCACGTGTAGAATGTGTACCTGACAGTAATTACACTTTAAAGCAGTAACTGTTAGATCGCTGCTCCTGTCGTTTTCCACTTTAATAATTTTGGTCGCTTGAGAAAAGTAATTTCCTCATACCACACTCATCCCTCCAGTTGCGCGCTACCTTTTTATAACCGGTCTCCGTTTTACGCGAACTCATTTTACGCGGTCAGAAAATATATCCTTCCATCCGAACCCTCAATGTCGCTAGCGCCGCCACCGGGAACCAAACTTGCCACCGAAAACCAATTCTCAATGAAAATTATCCAAAAAGCCACGCGCTGATATTTAATGACACTGATAAATATAACGCAGCAAAGTAGCTGCTAAATATTTCTAGCGATGAAGATGGTAACTTCGAACCAATTGAGAAGAAAACTGCTGACAGCGACAACAGATTAAATTCGAATTTGTTTTTTTTTAACTTTCTAATGAAAAACATAAAAACACGAAAACACTAATAATTTAGTGACACTCTACGTGTAACTCTACTTATAATTTAGTTATATACACCATCTTACTAAATAAAGAAGGACCAGTAGGATGATGTGTCTAACTTAATTTTTTAAAAAAATAGACTGCGGTTATTTTGCCTCTCGGGAAGTCTACTTTTTTTAAAATAATATAATAAAAAAATTTGATTATATATATATATATATATATATATATATATATATATAATATAATTTTTATATATAATCATATATAAAATCTTTTTTATATATAATCATAATTTTTTATTATATATATATATATATATATATATATATATATATATATACAATTGTTTTTTGTTAATTGTAGTAACGTGTACAACTTTGTATATATATATATATTTTATTATATATATATATATATTTATTATATTATATATATATATATATATGTCAATTGTTTTTTGTTAATTGTAGTAACGAGTACAACTTGAAGTTAGTATTAAAAATTAATATATAACAAATTTTTAAATATAAATGCAGTTAGGTCACTTTCAAAATAAACGGCTCATATAATATGTTTAAAAGGGGGTTCCCTTCCTTAGCAAAAACACTAGGTTGATTCGTCTAAAAATAGGGATTTTATTAGTATTTACATAAGTAATTATTGCATCCTTCCCACGTGCTACACTAACCTAAAAATAGGGAATCAACAATTAGATGTTCGTGCTTCCGTACATTATCTTAATACAGATTCCTACAGAATATCTGCACTTGTAGATTTTATATCTAAAGATCCTCAATTAGTAGTCCACTCACGAACCGTTAGTGCAGTCATTTATATAATTATGAGTCCAACTGTTTCTCCGTATAACTATATGGGTATCCCATGGAACTTGTCAAGTCCCGACCTCTGTCGAGCATCTCCGGCCCACCGAAACATACACAAAGCTTACATATATATACCTACATGTGTTGATACAAAAAACTCTGAACTTTGGAAATGTAGAAATAATCTTAAGATGATCATAAGTCATAAAACCATGTCAGGAAAGGGGGTCTTTATATAAAACCTGTCTTAATAAAAAACTTAATAAACTTCGAAATTTTCATTTACATCCAATTTGGCCCATCCCTGTCAAAAACGTATCAGAGGATATTCCAGAATTTTAAGGAAAGTTTGTGTATCAAACTAAAACCATCAGAGATGGCGATGCCCCAGTTTGATTGATCGTAATCTTATTATGTAATCTGTAGTTTACTAAAAATAAAGTGAATTGAATCTCTCTGATACTCTCGTTCGAATACTTCCCCCCTAATACTTCTGGGATTTATTTGATACATCTACTTGCAACTCTTCAATTTGATTGATATTCAATTATTTTACATGCAATGCTCTTTAAATGAACAGAATGCAGGTCCATCTTCACGGACGAAAAAAAACACTATCTGTTAAGTACACGTGCTTGAATACTTTTGAAAAACTTCGTTCTCGATAGTTTCATTTTACACAGAAACAGTACGTCGGCACAAATAATAATAAAGCAATCATCGATTTTCGAAACGCAATACGCCATTTCATTTGAATATAGCAGCTAGCAATGCTTTTATAAATTGAAAATGAAGTTGTATAATTAATGAGTCAGTGTGTTATTATTAATGCTAATAATGTGTGGTATTACATAATTACCAATTCATACGGCAGATGAGCGCGCAGAACAATGTACTCGCGCGGGACATAAGTATATAGACATTACGCTCGATTTTATCTCGTTATAATGCATTATCGTTGATAACCAACTACCGATGCTATGTTTTCTGCATCAGTTTTTATTGATCAATTAGGACAATTTATGTAATGTCTATTGGGCGATATATAACGATAAAACGTTACTCAAATATTAACACAGCGCAATAATATTAGTAGGAACTGATGGCAGAATATTCAAAACAATCTATATATATACTATTATATAAAATTGAAGTTGCATACTTTAAAATTAGGTTTCTCAGAAAATATAAACTGTACCCACAAGTGTGTTACATCACTTTGTTCGTCTTGGCGAGAAGAAGGTTCTAACGTTTTTATTTTTTTAAAATAGTGATTTTTAAATACTAGTAGATCGTGAGGCGACCGCCAGGCGGCGACCGGGCGAGCGCTTCTCGCTTGCGAAATAGCACCGCGGCGGGAATAAGTGGCCGAGGGCTCTCGAGTTTACAGATTGCAGATTACAGATTATGAATCAGTCACGCTAATATTTCGAGCGAAGCCGACGCGGGGACGCTAGTAATTATATAAATTTAATAAATACAGCTACGTTTTTTCAGGAAGCAATCAGTTTAAGCCAGCATTTAAGTAGCTTGAACACTGTTATATATGTGTATACATTTATAACCAAATTGGCACATATATATATTAATGTTTAAAAAAATAACCTTTGGTAACGTAAAAATAAGAAAAATTTCTTTTAATTTAAAATGCTAGCGATTAAAGCTCGTGTGAATGTGTTAAAGCCACACGAAGCATTCAGCTTAGCAGTGTGATTTTTCCAGTGTGGTTTCCAATTAACGAAAAACTAATAGTATTTCAGAAGTACATATTCATCTGCAGTAATACGAAACATGAATAATTTTTGTAAGTATTTTTCCTTGCAACTATAACTGGGCAGTTTTTTATATTGTTGTTTGGGAGGAGTAAGGTTTTAAAATGTGGCCCCATAGAAAGTGAGGCCCCAGCTTGCACCTAGTACGTTCTGTAGTAAACGCGGCCCTGCTTGCGACTCATTGTCAGTGCCGCAACCGACATTTAAATCGTGTAGGGGACACGTTCCTGAGATCGATTTCCTGACACTCTCCCTTTCAGCAAGACAATGGAAAAGTAACGAAGAACTTAGATAATGTATTTACATAGGTATAGTATAAGCGGGTAAATAGTACTTTATTGATGCGGGGTTGATGATCCTTCTAGGCCAGGGGTGCACATTAAGTCTGCCCTAGGGCAGTCGATGCGCTCCCGAGCTCGACCGTAGTATGCTCACTCCCCTCTCCACGGTATAAGGTCTCGTGGTGGAAAACTGTATGACTGCAGAGACCGTATGCCCATTTTGTTTTCTCCAAGGAGAATATGGTATTGTCTCGAGCTTCCCATTGTTGCTCCAACGCAGTGACCGGAAAGGTCCTGTTTATGTTTTTATGACACCACCAACAGCTAAATGATGATTTGGCCGCAACTGACATGTTTATGATCAGTCACTGTGTGCGTTAGCGGTCTCAAGTGGTGGGTCAAAATCGACTCAGGTACAGGATACGGAGGGTTGATCGAGATGTGAAAAATATGTTTAAATATTTGTATGCACTAATAATAATTTTGTTCAAAGTTATAATGATAGCAGTAAGAGGGTGTTACGAGCCGGGGCTGCGGCAACGCGAGAGGCCGGCGAGAAGGGTATTTCCCAAGGAATACGGTTTATGAGCTTGTTACTTAGAGGGCGGACGAACCTGATGCGAAATCAGGGAGCCGCTAGGATTATTGGAAACGAGGACGAACCTGATGCGAAATAAGGGAACCCCTAGGAATGGAGTCAAACGCGGACGAACCTGATGCGAAATTAGGGAGCCGCAGAAGGGTGAAACGTCGTGAACGAACCCGATGCGAAATCAGGGAGTCACTAGGATGAAGTTCACAGACGAACTCGACGCGAAGTGGAGGAGGTGTTAGGAGGTTGGATTATTCACAGACGAACCTGGTGCGTAACCAGGGAGCTGTTCGGAGGGTGGTTGACTTACAGACGAACCTGATTCCAAATCAGGGAGCTGTTGGATACGGACGAACCTGATGCGAAATCAGGGAGCCGTAAGAGGGTTAAACGTGGACGAACCCAATGCGAAATCGGGGAGTCACTAGGATGAAGTTCACAGACGAACTCGGGGAGCCACTGGGTTGGAGAAGATTCCTTGTTCTGGTGAGGAGCTGTTCGGAGTGTGGTTGACTTACAGACGAACCTGGTGCGTAACCAGGGAGCTGTTCGGAGGGTGGTTGACTTACAGACGAACCTGATGCGAAATCAGGGAGCTGTTGGATACGGACAAACCTGATGCGAAATCAGGGAGCCGTAAGAGGGTTAAACGTGGACGAACCCGATGCGGAATCGGGGAGTCACTAGGATGAAGTTCTCTGACGAACTCGGGGAGCCACTGGGTTGGAGAAGATTCCTTGTTTTGGTGAGGAGCTGTTAGGAAGTTGGATTATTCACAGACGAACCTGGTGCGTAACCAGGGAGCTGTTCGGAGGGTGGTTGACTTACAGACGAACCTGATGCGAAATCAGGGAGCCGTAGGAGGATTAAACGTGGACGAACCCGATGCGAAATCGGGGAGCCACTGGGTTGGAGAAGATTCCTTGTTTTGGTGTTGGATGCGAACGAACCTGATGCGAGATCGGGGAGTCGCGAGAAATGTTAGTGTTGCCTCGTAACTCTTAAATAAAGTTTGACACAACTCGAGCGGTAAAGTTGTATCTGTGGGTATGTGCTACTAATGTTATAAGGATCGCTGGATAAAAGATGTGTTCACGAATCTACTCGATTTTCAAGCGAACGCCATTCATACGTTCAATAATTAGTTGTTGTACAACTGTAAGTGTCGCGATTGGTTATTTAAATAATTAGTGTAAATTACCACTATGTTGCACGGTGTTGACGCACTGGCGATGCGAGGCGTACGAGTGGCTATTTCAAAGTGCCAAATAGAATATAAACCGGACTCGCGGATTCAATGAGGTTATCTTGTGATTCTGACGGGGACTCTAGCCCGATCTTACTAGATTTAACCAACTCGGTACGAGCGTGACACGACCTGACTCTACGCGTGACTGTATAGCTTTGAGCCAAAGAGGGTAGAAACCAAAAGGTTTATATAGTCCAGAAATTAGTGGGGATTCGTTAGGAATCTCCATATCAGGAAATCCTTCGGGGTCGTCGTCGTGTCACTCCCGATCCCATGGTCATCATCCAGCTGGTCGAGATCACGACCCCCATTAGTGGTGTGTGATAAGCGGAAGGATTTTAGGGCGTTTTCCCTTCGCAGACGAGAGCTCGAAAAACGGTTGAGAGCGGCGTATGGGAACATTCCACATACGTAACATAAACATCGGAAGCCGCTAAACCGTCCATCTACTGGCCTGCTTACCCTACAATGGCCACACACACGCTACGACGACCGGGAACGAATAAGAAACAATGCAATACGGGGAGACACACATGCAGGAGCTCGCGCTAGCCTGCTGTTTATTTTACAGGATACGCAGCACGCAAAGCGTGCCAAACTTTAATATCCGATATCTAACAAATATGAAATAAAATTTATTTTCATAGAGATTGCAGGCTTTAACGGCGACAGAAGGCAATCTGTGAATAAACGTGATTATTATCACATTGCAGATATCTAGAATATATGGCTGCTATCAATTTTCTAACGTAATCTATCACTTACTTTCTAGTTATTTAGGTATCATTAATACTCTTTCAATTATTTTGGGATTAAAGACAGTAGAAGCTCTAAGTATTCTTTCTTTAATATCTGCTGGCGTTGAAGATTATTCATGATAAACGACTCGCTTTAGTTTTCCCCGGTTTAGAAACCCGGGGAACATGAACCCCACATGAAGAAATCCATTAGTGGACCAAAAAATTACTTGCGGAGTATTGGCCCTTAAATACCATTCAAATTAAATATGAAATATTTATTGTATCAGCACAACTGAAGAAGATATTTTGGTAGGACACCCCGTATAATTGCTACGAAAGCAAACGCAACAATTTTTACTTTTATAAAAACAATACAAAAAAAACAGAAATTCTAAATATTTATTATTTATTAATTACATATTGATTATAAGTTAATATATTTTTGTTCATACCAAATTTATACGTTCTTTTATGTGTATATTAATGTCTAGAGTAATTTTGCAGTTATATAATAAAAATAATGATAGTCTGTTACTGTGCACACATATACTTATTATAAGATAGCATAGCATTTGTTTTTAAAAACGACTGGAGGCGCGAGAATTTCTCAGAAAAACGCTGGAAGTAATTGTAGTGACAACGGAACCGCAGAACAGTTTGTGCCTTCGCGCAATTTCCGACACTATTACATTTACAAAGAGTAGATTTGCATACGTATATGGACTAAGTTTGTGGAAGTCGAAGATTGAAAAAGTAAGTCCTCTTACGTAACCCGGCTCGCAGCGTCCAAGTGCAATAACAATTCATAAGATTTCGAAGTGATAACAAAATAACTTCTGCGCGCAACTGCCGACATTGCCGCTCCATTTCTACTAAATCATCCGAGCGAATACCATTATATAGAACAAGAAATTTCGCAACCCAGAAGGTGTATATAAATAACAGCAATCTTCGGTAGCGAGGTTAAACGTTAAGAATGAATCTAAACTCAGGAAATTGTGGGAAAATCAAATTAATGTCAGCTCAAATTCTCCTTTCTGAAATTCACAGTGACCAGTGGCGGATTTAACAGGGCGGCTGATGAGCAGTTGCCACCTAGGTCCCTGCACAGAAGGCCCCCGCAGGGCCCCATGAACGCCAATAAATTATGATTAGGTATAGATATCTACACACTATATTTTTTGCTGTACTACTACACTTGGTCCATTTTTAGTAAACTACCTCGTCATTTTCCCGAAAAATGGGCCCCTGCCCAGAAGGCCCCTAGGGCCCTATCTTAAAAAAGAAATTATGATTTTAACCAAACACTAGATTTTTTTTCTGTACTACTACATTTAGCCCGTTTTTAGTAAACTACCTCGTCATTTTCCCGAAAAATGGGCCCCTGCCCAGAAGGCCCCCTAAGGCCCTATCTTAAAAAAGAAATTATGATTTTAACCAAACACTAGATTTTTTTCTGTACTACTACATTTAGCCCGTTTTTAGTAAACTACCTCGTCATTTTCCCGAAAAATGGGCCCCTGCCCAGAAGGCCCCTAGGGCCCTATCTTAAAAAAGAAAGTATGATTTTAACCAAACACTATATTTTTTCTGTACTACTACGCTTAGCCCGTTTTTAGTAAACTACCTCGTCATTTTCTCGAAAAATGGGCCCCTGCCCAGAAGGCCCCTAGGGCCCTTTCTTAAAAATGAAATTATGATTTTAACCGAACACTATATTTTTTTCTGTGCTACTACACTTAGCCCGTTTTTAGTAAACTACCTCTTCATTTTCCCTCCAAAAATGGGCCCCTCAGAACGTTTGCAACCTGGGCCTTTTTTCTTAAATCCGCCACTGACAGTGACTATACATATTTATGGTTTTAAATATTTTCTGCCACAATTGCATGTATTAATCGTATGATTATATTAAAGCAATGACTCGGTGACGCGGCGAGTAAAACACACATTAATAAACTGTTATTTGTAAAAAAAGCCATCAATGAAATCGAGCAATTTCGAAACGTTTAAATACGTACCTTCTAACCAATATTATAGTTTGACTAGCTTAAAGTTCCCGGCGTTGCCCGGATTATATATCCTTTTTCCGTGAAGAGGAGGGAATATTTAAGAAGATTTCTTAGCGAGCACCTGGGGACTAAGAGAAATTTACCTACCTTTCATGGGCATAGGGTCAGTGGTTCCAGAGAAATCGTGAGGAGATAAATTATTTAAAGGAATAAAATCGTTAAAACCTTCCTCTTCTCAAGACGAACAAAGTGATGTAACCGGTGATTGTTATTTATTATTTTGGTTCAAGCCTTGTACACTGTTTAAATAGCTGTTTACATTCAAGTATTTATAATAATTTTATTTTTATCGCATGAAATATGTATAGTGCTCGACAATATTTTTTGCCTAATATATGATTACCTATACATTAATTATTGAAACATAAATGCCCAAGAAATGGCATAATATATAATCTTCTTAAAAATCATGTAAGCTGTAAGCAAGCTGTAAATAAGGCTCTAAAATTAATTTAGAGAAAACAATTTGAATAAACGAAATTTACATACAACTTTCGGTAACTTATAACGAGGGCTAATTTATTGGGACATATTTTTTGTACCATAAAGTTTATTTCTTTGAATAGTCACTTGTTAACTGATTCAATTTGAAACAATACGCCATTTTTTTTAAACTAATAATTGATAATTTAAAACAATGCCATTTATGTATCAGATGATACACTATTTACTTTACAGGAATATCGTTTAACTTTTCGCGTGATCGATCGGCAAAAAATAGTTTCCAGCACTATTGCATAACATACATTGTTAGACAGGGGGTTTGACAAGTGCTGAGGAACCCAAATTATTTCTTATGAATAGGTAAGATAAAATTTGAAAAATTCTTACTCTGGCTGCTGCGTGAAGAAACCTATCCTCGCGACCTATCACTCGGGCACGCCCGCACGTAACACTGTAAACAATTGATTTTTCAAAAATTCGATAGTCATTCGATGAAGTTTAAAAAAAAGTACCAAGCAAATGCTTGTTTTTAGTTAAGCTTAGTGGTTCAAAATATTACGTGGTCTTTTCCGCTTGGTATACTAGATGCGATATTTACCACACCATCAAGGAGTGTATTTATGGCAGAGAAACTAATCTACCCATTAATTTTATAATTAGAAACTGGAATAAGCTTTTCATCTTAATCGTAATTTCGCAACTCTTCTCTTCAGCAAGAAATTTTTGTTTCTTTTGTATTATTTTTGAACGGCATATTATTAAGATTTTTAAATTAACACACTGACCCTAGGTGTAACAAAACTACTAAAAAATGGTATTCATGTGTGACCTGTTTATGTAAAATTATTACGAAAACCTGGACATGCGAATCTGTTTTTCACTCACGCTACATTTGGAGTTACAGTAGTTACTAAATTCGAACATTTGGGATTCATATCAGGTCTGAGCAACACTACTAGACATATTCGTTAAATGTGTTTAAAAATAATGTAGTAATGTAATTGTAGGCATGGGAACAGGGATAATAAAAAAATGTCTTTCTACTAAACGCGAATTTCATTTAAAAGAAACGTAGTGCTTTAAACTAAAGTAGGGGAAGGTGGGGCAAGACGGGGTAGTTAAGGGTTGATGATGAATAAAACACAGATTTTCATAATCAACTAATCAATTTTATGTCTGAACCATTCTTTGGTAATAAGTCTTTCAGTTCAACTGTGCATCAACCTAAGTTTTACAGGTTTAAATGAAATAAATAAAAACAATCAAAAAAAAAATCGTTTCTCCAATTAAAAAACAATATAAAAACAATATGCTTTATTTATATTGTTTTTTAATTGGAGAAACGATTTTTTCTGATTTTTTTATTTATGGGCTCATTTCTCCTGTGTTGATGTAGGAAATGAGGATGAAGAAGCCATACATGTGTGCCTCCTCTGTCAACTCTAGAAATAATTACTATATATAGTTTCTCATTGTTCCAGGATGGTTAAAAACTACAGACGGAAGACGGGCCGAGGAAAATGATACTTCTTTTCTATTAATTAGTCCAAAAGAACTGATTCCTTTGTGGAAAGGTGAATAAGCTGCCAAATATGTGGCACTATATATATATAGTCTGGCCCTACCTTCCCCTACATACGAACCAAACAGTGATGCCGTATGGTTTAATAAAAAAGAAACGTTCCTCGCATTTCACTACCGGGAACAAGAGATCGTATACCGTTAGTCAAATTCTGTAAAATCGAATGGCTTATCACAGACAGGCCTGCCAAAAGAAGAACATTTTTGTCAATCTAATCATAATACTCTAGTATCCTTAACATTTGAGAAATACAAATAAATATTTGTAAATGCGATTCACTTAAATGATTAAGAAATTGTTTAACATGAGATGAGGAATTGATTATAAATTACTGACAATTATTACGCATTATCTATGTTGTTATCAATAAAATGAGCTATTTGACCGCACTAATTTAATTGATCTCAGTCATTCGCTGTTCATTTTACTGTCATGGAAGGAGATTACTCTTTATTGAAGATTCCAAGGGATCTAATATATTTCCAGGCTTCTTAATATTCGACCGTTGGCTTGCCCCTACACCGACGCTTATTCTACTCCCAGGGACAAGAAAAATATCAGGTAGAGGACTTGATAGAGACGGCTAATGGTGCCTTTCAATTTGCACGTTAATGAATTTTTCAGCCGGGGTAGCTACGTGTTCCTCTCTCAGCTCCGCGCGTAAACAGGTATGCTTCAGTCTTGTAATAACAAGCTGTCGTCTGCCCCCCCGCTAACCGTTACGATATAATAAACGCAAACTTCTGCTCAAACACAAATTGCGATCACGCCCACGCTCCGCAGAGGTCAAACGTTGGGTTCTACAATAGTATTTTGTGAAAGAGTTCCTTGTAATTCACGATATCCGTGGCCTTTCATTATTGCAATATTCTCAGACACGCTTAATTTGAAATGGCGGTACAAAATTAATAAACAGCGAAATGTTAAATACCTGACAAGAAAATAATATATGAAAACCTTTATTTCTTGCGCGAAAACGAATTTCTCATGACAAATTGAAAAACGAAAAGGTTCATTGTATATATTTCCTGTATTTCTTCTGCAGTGCAATTCTATAAATTAATAAATACATGCTGTTGTTAGATACAGTAAGAAATTTATTTTTTAAATATGTGTGTAAGAGAGATTTTTGAATGATACTTAATTTCACAAGAACAAAAGGAGGACTAAAATAAGTTTTTATCAAACGAATGGTATCAGGTACTTCACTCTAAAGTGGAAAATATATAGGGTAGGTGGGGGTATTACTGCGGACTTTTAAGGTAGGTTAACTTTAAAACCCTCGACACGGCGTTCGAATGAATGAAAGTTCCTCCTTCTTTTTTTAAAAGAAAGGTGGAACCTTAATAATTCCATAAAAAAATATGAGGACGGGGTGATAAGCACGGTTAATTAAAAACACAGAGATTTGTCGATCAATGTTATTGCAATGTAACTGCGGACATGCATGCATTACTGCGTGTTAATTACTAACGAAAAACCAGTTACTGCGCATGTATTACTGCGGTCCGACGTCAGGCGAAACATAACCTTAGTACAAATATCACGAAGTGAATATGGTCGGAAGAAAGGTTAGATTGCGCTGTCGTCGGTCCGCAGTAATACATGCACATGGTGTAAAGTACTGCACCTAATACTGCGTTGTGAAATAAAAATTAAAACTAAAATGCAGGTGACTGATTTACTGTTTTTCTGAAAAAATAACTCCTACTCTATCGAGTAAGAACGCTGCATTACATGTATTACTGTTAATAACAAAAATATAAATGTGTTTCAAGTAGGTGTTCATGACCGCCATATCGGGAATCGACCGAAGTTTCGGCTTGACGAAGTTCAAACTACGATAAAAGAATTAATAATAACTTTGCTGTACATATTTATTAATAATTATCTGTAATAGAGTTTAAAATAATTTTATCCAAAATTTTCAAGAGATTATGTACTTCCCAACATTAAATATGATCTGTTTTAGAATATCCGCAGTAATCGGGGCATCCGCAGTAATACCCCCACCTACCCTAGCAGTACCTATTGTTTATTGTATTAAGAGGTAGATACTTATTACCTAGACACAAGTAACTGACAACGTTACTAGGCACTCCACCCTACTTCACTACTGACAAGGAACACCGCGAACCCGCACCCACCGATTAGCTGGCCACACACTGGGAGGTTTCCCCGCGATCTTCATCCGTCGCGGACAAACCTGCGATCAAAGTCTGCGGCGGATCAAAACTGCAAATACCCACTAACATACGCCGAAAGTTCACAGGCAAATCACGTTGGATAAATCGGTCACAGATAAAGCTGCGTGTTAATGGATGAAAACCGCTGGTTTATCCGCGGATTTGATCGAAACTGTGGGCTTTCGTTTTGCTGAAAGTTTTCTCAGTTGTCATGCAGACTCGAACGAAGTTGCACGAAACGAAATACAGTATTGTCTCGTTACGGGCTCGGTTTGGTGTGCGCGATACGGACTCTTCGCTATCCCCACCACTTCAGCCTCACTCTTGTCCGGCGAAGGCAAGAGCGAGATGGAACGAGAGTGAGCGAGAGGTACTGAAAGCGAGCGAGGACGGTAACGAGACAGACGACGCGTTGATGTTTTGTCTCGCTCCGTCTTTTGGGCGCCTGACACTTCGTCCTTTGCCTGCGCGACGGGCGTGCGCGATGGTCGCAAGCGGTTACCGCGAGCCGGGCCTGCGTCAAGATTTTGCGAAGCGGTATTCGTGCTCACGGTAAGCGCTTGCGACCATCGCGCACGCTCACAGCGCACGCAGTGTTCCATCTCACTCCCCCCTTCGGCCAGAAAGAAGCGAGAAACGAACACTCGGAATTAGGGCTCCGTTCACGATAGGGACTCAACGCCGGTCCCGACCAGCGAGCCGCTAACGAGGAAATACTGTATGTTTAAACGTAATAATAAAAAACGTAATTTGTGTTGGGCTATGATTGGACTACACATGATTGCCCAAAAGAATACTCCTATGTCAATATCTTTAGATGACATTACTGTAATGTAATATTATAATAGTAAGTTTTTTTCAGTTTTATCAATTTCGACCTGTCGGTTTTTATCTGCAGACAAAAACTGGACGTTAATGTTGAACAACTGTTTTGTCACGCGGTTGAGGTTTGTCACGAGAACCGTGACGGTATAAATCGATCATAGACATGCACCACTAACATGCAGAGTTAAGTCCGTAGACTTGAAACGCGACGGATGAAGACCGCGGGGAGACCTCCTCGTGTGTGGCCAGCTATTGGAACGCAAATTTGTGGGTTTATAGAGTGCCTCAAGCCAAGAACAATGGCATGCTTCATTCCCGCCCTATCACCCTTTAGGGATGTGAAAACTAACCCTAAAGTCAAATAGGCACTCGCACTCTTTCGCGCCTAACTCCTAAAGAGCAAGAGACAGAAAAAAATGTTTTCAACAAAAGTTTAATGGTGCATTGAGCGTTACAAAGTTGTGTTATCAAAATTTTCAAAACAGTTTGAAAAAAAAATACCTAACGAAAAAAATTTTTTTTTTAAATATTTTGTTAACGAAAGTTTGCGGTGCTTTTACACTATTACACATTTGTTTGAAAATTTTGTTTCTGCCTCTTGTACTTTAGGAGTTACACGCGAAAAATGGGAGTACCTATTTGACTTTGAGGTTAGTTTTCACATACTTAAAGGTGTTGTGCTAAGGCGCCTCACGTCGAGGTTCTGGAATCTCGGGGTGCTCCGGGTCGTCCTTCACAGTCGACGTCCAACGGGCTCCGAAAGGTTCGGGTGATAATGCCGGAACGGGAATATTCGGTTGGAAACCGAAGGTAGGGGATCGTTGCGGGTTAAAGAGTTGGAACTCACCGTAAGGTTAAACAAGTTTATTCTGTCCCGATCTGGGTGACAGGCGAAGCGCGTACTGTATCGTGAGTGTGCTAATGATCAGCGAGCGACTCGCTCGTAGTTTATACATTGTCTTAAGGTACGTGTCCACTTGAGAGAACTCGCGCAAGTTACTCTCGATAGTTACTCTCAAATTGTGTGCCCACTTGAGAGCGATTTCGAAAATCTATACTCTCAGGTAGGCGATAGAAAACTCGCCGAGAGCTTACTATCCGATAGAACTCTCAAAACCGTGTCCACTAGAAATTGGTCTGCGCCTACTCTCTGCAGTTTCTCTCAGTTTCTTTTAAGCTGCGAAGTGAGGCTGTGATTATAGACGTGCAAATACTTAGTGCTTTGATTATTGCTTATAATATTTTAAATAAGAGAAAGAAACAACGTAGAAAGAGAAATTGATGGGTGGATGAAATGAAATAGTTATATATTTTAAGTTGGTTACACTAAATGGCGTACATAAAATGTGTCTCGCCACTCGACTCGACGCAGACTGCCTCGACTGCGCAGTTCTCCCGGCTAACCGCCTAGCAACACTTTTCTGGCAACGCCGTGCCTCGCAACGCCTATCTGGCAACGCCGTGTATACCGCGACGCAAGCCTACTACATAACCCAGAAGACCTACTCTCGCGACAGCACTCGCAGAATACGAACCTGGTTCGTATTTCGGAAGCAACTGTCGGATAGTAATATTATTATGTATCCACTCGAGAGCAAGTTGCAACGCGTCCGCTGTCTGGGAGTTGAACGTCGCTCTCCGACAGTCACTCTCGGACGTAGTGTCTACTTGCGAGAAATACTCTCGAGAGCTTCTCGCGCGAGTTTTACTCTCAAGTGGACACGTACCTTTAAGGTGGAATCAGACGGCGCGTGAATTGGCGAACTTGCTCGGTTCGCCCAGGCTCGCCCAGGTTCGGCGAGTCGGCGAGCCATAAGCGATCTCACTGATTCATGCGCCGTCTGATTCCACCTTTATAGCTAATCCGGGGCGAAGACTAGAGGGGTCACCACCTTCGCCTCACTGTTCGGCGTATTTGTTAGAACGCTGACGGTGCGCGCGGGTTGCTACCCGCGTTTTGGCGCCCGCGTGTGCCATGTGGAATGCGCAGCGGTTGTAACAATCGGTCGTCGGCTGGGTTACAACAAAGGGCGATACAACAGGAATGAAACATTCCGTTGTTCTTGTCTTGAGTCACTCTATAAACCCACAATGTTGGGTTCCAACCGGTGAGTGCGGGTTCGCGGTGTTCCCTTGTGAATGAAGTTCCTAACTACAAACGACATTGCAAATGGTGTAAGTAGGTACTAAAGTTTTTCTGTGTGTCTATTTATAGTTGCATCAACAATTGTGTCATTAGCGACTAGAAAGGTATTATACCAGGTTATTTTACAGTAGTATTCTAGTTTTAGCTCCTTTTATTATTATTATCTAATATTATTGTATACTTTAATTTCTTTTATAAATTTTATATTGTCTTCTATCTTATTAGCCTTAATCTTATTAGATTACCATTAACTATGGAACAGAGGTTGCAGATCCTGCAAGAATTAGAGAGTGGATTATCTGTTAGGACCATAGCCGCCAAGTACATACAATCTCCATCCCACTACCATTCGCTGAATACGAAGAAGTGCTCCAGCCATTCCTGGAGATTGTGATAACCATCCTGATAAAGAAGAAGAACAGGAACAGCACAGAAAATAGAAAATACAGACATCATCACATTATTAAACGTAAGTAGCTATACACAAATTGTTTAGAATGTGTCTGAATATTAATTACCGATAAACAAATTCATTTATAGGTATCGTTGTTTGTTATTTAGGGCACTTCAATAATCGAATGATCCAAAAAGGATAGGAATTTATCACACCCAAAAGAAGATAAAATCCATGATACCATGATTCGAGTAAAAACCGTGGATACACACCCCCCACCCTCCGTAAATAATTGTTTCTAAAGTATGCATGACGACCTGTATCACTTCGGCAGTGAGAATTAATATTAATTCCATTACAGAATAATTTACTCTGTGCAAAGGATTCGGACCAATGGACTGTGATTAATACTGAAAACGGTCAATACATAGATTGGAGCTTCGAAAAGTGAATGTATCTAAAGTTTGATACATTGTTCAAAAATATCACCGCATTACTAAAGATAAGTAGCTACACATGAACTGTTAAATTTATAATGTATCTGAATATTAATTACTAAACTAATTCATTTATATTGTCATTTGCTATTTAGGGTGCTCCCATAATCGAAGGATTCAAGAACAAGGGAAATCAATCACGAAACATTGATTTTGTCTGATTGGAGAACAACATTCATTTTCCGTAAAAAGTAAGCTGCCGAAGTTAAAGTCAACCCCACTGATTCACAAAAAATTGAGTGTATTTGAATTATTTATATCACTATATGTTTCTGCTGATTTGTAGTACATACTTCTGAATTTTGTTTAACTGTATGAATTAACCGTGTTGTACGAGACTTCCCTCTATAACCAACAAACCGTTTTCATGATTTATCACAAGCGATAGTGAAAGAAAATCAAAGTTATTAATATTATAATAAATAACTCAAAATTCTCCAAAGCACAAAATACTTGGTCTTGTTTTCACTAAAAAAGATTTCATTAATATGTTAAAAATATTTTCATAAGAATAAAACCAAAAATTTTAATTTTTAATGTTTCATTAAGGCTGTGGTCTTCTATTGCCAGTCGGCGGCTTCGCACATATGTATGTAGAAGCCGCCGCGCCGAGTCGTGTCGTATTTAGCGCTTGACTGGTTCCTAGGGGGTCCTCCCCAGTTAGTGGGGATAGAGATAAACGTACAACAAACCAATCTGGCGAACTAATAACGAGAATTTACTGTATTTTCAGTTACACGTAATTTGAATCACTCCCGAATTTTGTAAATTAATTTCATGTTCTGTATAATTAAAAGTAGCTGGTTGGACATCATTTTTCATTTTCATAAAAGAACCCTTACTAATTCATTCTTAACGGTCTTATGGAAATTTTATGAGAGATATAGAAATTTTTATTTTTCATTAGCAGATATGTAACTATTACTGGGTTTTTTCTTTAATTGACTCTCGGTTGTTAGTGCGCCGACATTATGTGGGTAAAGATTCGCTTCCGCGGAGTACGCAGAAAGTTGTGACGATGACCCGCGAAACTATGGTCGGGTTTACACACATGCAGTAGTTTACAGAGCAATGGAGCAGTCCGGATACCCTTTAGCGGCAGTTAAGTAGAGGGTTCGGCAAGATAGGGACTCTAAATATGTTTGGCCACCGGCCACTTTGCTCTTCGGCTGCTATTCCCACGTCCACCACAACCAATGCTCCGGAACTCACCTCAGCCAACGATCCATAGCCCTGTTACGAGCCAAGGCTGAGGCCAGCTGCGAAGCCGAAGATCGGTGTTTTAATTTTCAGTTTGTTAGTTGCGGCCGAACGAGTACCTGGTTATCCCCGAGAGCTGTAGAATGTTGAATAATTTAACCTCGTAATTTAAAAATGCGATACACTTTGAACGGTAAAAGTGTATCGTTGTGGGTTCACCTCAAGCTGTAAATTCAAATGTTGACTAACGCAGTTTTCTACTGGCGTCAAGTGGAGAAGTAAAAGGAGAATGGCGACATCTACTGGCGTCAAGTGGAGAAGTAAAAGCAGAATGGCGACATCTACTGGCGTCAAGTGCTAGAGCTACGTGACGTCTGACTGTCTCGTAAAAAAAGTATCATTTTGATAGCTATTAATTCAAAATAACTCTTTTATCTTTTAGAAAAACAGCTTGAAACATTAAGTAAAACAACAAATGGGTTAAAAATAAAAATTATTCGCTGGATCATGTTAAAACACCGGAACTATGTCTAAGATAAGATAATAAGGCCAAAATAACTGCGGGGTCGTACCCATTTCGCTAGCATTCGTGTATAGAGACGTGGTCGCTCAGTGTGCCTATGGGTAGAGGGGGAAGGGGAATTAGCTTCCAAACGCGACCGCGTCTGTTGATAATGTCAAGAACTTTTTACAATTCTAACTTTCTACAATTAAAAGAGAGACACTTCTTATGAATTCTCTTGTCACGTTTATTCTAGTTCAAAGTATAACCACCCAGATACTTACGAAAAATTTGTATTTTCAAAGTTATCACTTCCGCATAAGGAACAAATTCTTTATAGATGCATATCTTCAATACCGGTTTTCTAAAAAAACTATTGTTAAAATTAATGTGAAGCAATTGCTGTATTGCCTAATATGCAATAAACACATATGTATACAAAAGGGAACAACCCACTGACGTGAGTAGTGAATCCCTCTACAAATTACAAATACTACCCCTAGTTTCAGAATTGTCAATTTCTGTAAACCATCCTTAAAGGAGGTGCAATTGCAATACCACGAAAATGTGATCGTAGAAAAATAAAAATTATTATCCTATTGGACTTTTCCCTCTATCAGTTCCCCCTATCGTCAATATCGTATAACAGATATAACCCGTGAGGATTGCGTAAATTGCCCCACGTAATCCGCTCCACGAACTTTATCGAAGCTAACAAAAACTGTTTAACTGCATGCAATTAAGATAAATAATAACCTCGAGTCTGTATGTATTTCACATAATTTACATAGAATTTTTCGATAAGCGGGAAGAGAAGAGAGAGAGAGAGAGTAAGGGAGGACAAAGTAGAAAGAACAAGACTGGTCGCGCATAGTTCAGCCGGAAGTTGAATGCCGTGGAAGCATATGCCTCCCGTGGGATAATCGAGGGAGGCCATGATGGACGATGCATTCTTTCTCTTTCCCGGCACAGATAAAACGAAACGACGGGACAGATGAGCTGAGTTGCCGCTCTAAAAGTTTTTCAGTGCGTAATATGCGGCCGGAAAAAGCGAGAGAGAAGGCCGCTGGAAAACGGAAAGGCGACCGCATTGTCGTGCATATAGGGTGTGCCACGGAACTAGGACAAGTTATATTTGTGTCACAGTTTGGTCCGGAGGGAAGCACTAACCTCTATGGAGGAAGGGCAGGAAACATTTTTCGTTAGAAGCGTAACAAACCCCTTTTTTTATTTTAATTTACTCGTGCTGTACTTCGTCGGGGTAATGCTAACCACGAAGTTTATAAAACTGTATACTAAATTGAATATTAAGAAATCTCAATAATTAATTAAATATTATTCATCGCTCGCTTTACAAACTACAATTTTGTATTATTTTTATTTTATACACTATATGTTAATTGGCATCTACTTAAATAAAAGATTTCATTTTCGAAAAAGTTAAATAATATTCAAGTGCAAGCTTCACGTACAATATAGATGTCTACATGTATCCGAGTCATCCAAGCAGTACAAAATGGAAGAATGCACTCTTCCGCACTAAAATATTAACCCACGGAGAAATTAAAATTCATATGGATGTTTTTTGTTCAAACACGTGTTTCTGTAGCTTCCAAGTGACTACCTACAATATGTATGGATACGAAACTGTTCCGTTTCTATAAATCACCCTGTATGAGGTTCTTGCTGTAGGTAGCCTGCCGCCTCTGGTTGTGGGATGCCGGTGGTAGCAGTATTGGCCGTGGGAGATCTTTTGGTGTCGGGCGGTAGTCGTGGTGACTCAGAACGACTCGACAACATAAAATCGCCATTACCTCTGGCATGTGGCGAGTTACGGCGCTGCGAACATCTTCCTGCTCTCCACCGCCCTGTAAATAAATACGTCGTTCCATCTTACGTACGTACTTCAATCTTTACACGTATACAGGTCCCGGACAGAAGAAGTGACAGACCAACCTTGGCAGTATTCCAATAAAAATCCGGCAATGTCGGGCCACCTGACGTGAAAATGGATTGTGACGCGTGTAGGTTCCGGTTCTCGAAAGTCCTGGCTGCGTCACGCCCCGTTGCTCGCCAACCGACCCTTTAATAGTCGATATAACTTTTTTCCTCTTGTCTGGTAATAATTCAATCATAATTAAATATGAAAATTCTTATTATTCCAAGCGGTGGTTCTCCAACAATTTAATAGAATACAGGATTTAATTTTATTTATATGAATCCTGAGAGAACATGTTATATTAGTAGCATATTTGTGGTATGCACTACTGGTCAGTAACAAGGTAGTAACACTTACTATTTGGTCCTATATTACTTCAATATTAATACGGCGAATACAGTATTCCCTCGCTATACACTCGTCGATTACATCTCCCCGCAGTTATGATATAGAACTTTTAACTTTCATTAGTGGACCAATTATCCTCAGCAATTGTCTAACCGCTATTAGCTGTCGAATGTTGGTCCTAAGTCGGTCAGGGGTTCTTCACTGTTTCTTTGTTTCGCTCACCCTCGGTGTACCCTATTCACTCTCCTTGTGGAACGATTCGAGCAAGGATGTAATCGGGACTCACTCAGATACAAACTGAGCACCCTGTATTCAATTGCTCTGCTTCATATGCCTTCGAGTAGAACGGTTGGTCCTTCCTAACAGCTAACAGGGTTTATCGATTCAGCGGAGTAAAATTGAATTCGGATTCGAGTTACCCATATGCATTTATGTATATTTATGTATATGTATGTAGAGGAATAATATCTTATCATTCCACAAGACATGCTCCAACAAAATCTCAAGAAACTCTAAAAGGGGCAACAAAACTGGATGGAAATTTATAAAAACCGATATTAAAATCGTTGGATTGAAGAGATGGCAACGCATTATTAACATAAAATTGTTTCTTCATGATACTGCACGCATATAATATAAAGCAATTAAGCGGTTAAGTAGGTATGTTCTTAGACAACAAGCTGGGCTAGTTCACGCGCATAAATTATTTAAGAAATTATTGCGCTCGACCTGTGAACTCTGTAAAAGCTATGTGTAGCAGTTAATAATTGGGCTGCAAATTGTAATATTTTAGGTAACATTTACAAGCTTGTAACCAAACAAACCTGGATTAATTAGGGTTCAATCTATACATATAAAAGAAGAAGTCCTGACTGATTCACTGACTGACTGACTCATCAAAGCCCAGCTCAAACCGTTTAACCTAGGAACGTGACATTTGGAATGCACATTGTCCTCATGACGTAGGCACCCACTAAGGAAGGACTTTTGGAAATTCCATCCACAAGGGAGTGAAAAGGGGTAAAATGTGTTTTCACGGACTTCTCAATATCTTTTAGGCCCGATTAGATATCAACTTTTTTCTACATACAAACATTACCCACACAAATGCCTAAAACACAATTTCAGGATTTTGCCCTAATCAACTCCTAAGGGGGTGAAAAGGGGTAACCGTTTCCACGGACTTCTAAATATCTCTTAGACCCGATTAGATATCAATTTAGTTTTGACATACAAAGGTTTCCCATACTAATCCCTAAAACTCAATTTCAGAATATTGCACTAACCAACCCCTAAGGGGATGCAAAGGGATGAACTGTGTTTTCATGGAGTCCTTAACCCTCCGTTGTCACACCTACTTTTTAGAACGTCGTTGTCACACTGGGTCAATTGGACCCTGCCAATTTTCAATAAGTTGTTATTTAAAAACTATTTGTTAAATTAAGTCTAAAAAAATCTGAGATAAAGTTTGAGCATTGTTGAATATATGCACATGGTTGAAAGTTGACATTTAAAGTGTTATTATACATAAAAAAAATATTTGAAGCAATGAGAGTTCCGACAACATTTTTTTTCTTAAAAAATTACAGGGTCAATTTAAATAGTTAAATATAATTAGATAACAGGTCAGGAAGTTACAAAAGAACTTCATACAATTTAGAATGCAAAACTAGGTTGCCAATGCTATTATATATTATGTTGCTATTATGATATACATATAATATTGCCAGAACAAACACAATTACGGGAATTATAAGTGTAATTACCTAACCTCATTCAAAAATTCGTGCGGAAATTGCTCATTATTATTACTGTACCAACAGCAATAAAATTTCTATCAGTACCCGGGGAAAATTTAGAAATTACATTTCCCAATAGAAACAGTACTTGTTTCAAATATTTTAAATATTCCATCCTAATTTATCCACCCTCCCCCCTCCACCACACAGTTGAAGTCGCGAACAAAAGTAGGAAAAAATTCATCGAACGTAATACGCACAAGAATTCCAACGTTTTACTCGGAAATAAATCAGTAACCAAAACGAATATAAAATTCTACGGGTGCAAAAAATTTAAAATCTTTTCCACACGTGTACAAAATATTAGATACCGAAAAGTTTCGTGCGGTTTTTCGCGGTTTATTCCATTCAGTTTTTATAAACTGTTTGTATCCTTCATTTATTTCGATGTTCCTATGTCTATACAAGGCTAAATATGCTGAGCGAAGGATTAAAAATTTGT
This sequence comes from Andrena cerasifolii, assembly GCF_050908995.1. Classification (NCBI taxonomy): domain Eukaryota; kingdom Metazoa; phylum Arthropoda; class Insecta; order Hymenoptera; family Andrenidae; genus Andrena; species Andrena cerasifolii. The sequence goes on along the minus strand of NC_135121.1, from coordinate 4,666,181 downwards.
ACTTTGATATTTTATGCATTTAAACCGGAGAATGCAGCAGCGAGACGCATTTGTGGTGTTTGTGAGGATGGTTTTGTTAGTGAAAGGACAACAGAAAAATGGTTCAGACGCTATAAAGAAGGCAAAATCGCTGGAGGTCGAATCGCGTTCAGGACGTCCATTTGTAATCGAAGAAAGATGTGCTGATATAGCTGCAGCATTCCAATGTTATGAACCCCCGCGAGGAAACGACTTCATTTGCTGGGTTTTCATAAAAAAAACTGGATAACAGGAAAGGTATACTTTTTTTTCCAGGACGACGCATGACCTCAAGTTGCTTCCCTGACTCGTCAAAAAATAAAGGTCGTCAGATGGGAAGTTAGGCCGAAGCCACGTTTGGGTTTTGTCCGTCTCCCGGTTTGCCCGCGCCCACGTAAAGCCGGGTCCAGACCTGAATGAGTATACGCTGAGCAAGCTGAGCGCGCGCGAATATTCTCATGTGGACGGGTGAAACTGTAGCCAGGATCGCATGCTTCTAAGTCAGAAAGGGTGAGCGTGAATGCATATGCTAGTGTGAACGTGTCATTTGTGATGACGTTCACAAAGGGAGCTTGGAGTGCGTTGCGTTCAGCGTGGAAGATAAAAGCAGATGTGATACTTTCCTAAATCCTCGATGACTCGGATTTTCATGATATTGAAATGTATGGTAGTCCATATGAAATTAGGGAGGGTTAAGTCCTCATTTTTGCAAATTCGAAATTGTTTAAAAAATACAAATCTTCAAAGTTACCTGCTTTCGGCGATTTTTACGAAACCCGCATACAGAAATTAATTTTAATGACCTAAATTATTGAAGGTGTGGACTTGCATCTTTTTTTTTAATCCTGACGGATGGATCTATGTGAATAAATTGAATCCTTTGCTGATATTGTCATAAACAGTTAATCAAAAATATATAAAATACATTTTCTTTAATAATAATTTGTCTTTCTTTTCTTCACTATACCCTGCATTGTTCTTAATTCATACAGCCTGATCGACTCGCTGTTGTGTTAAAAAATCACACGAAACTATTTTTAACGAATTCAGCTTGAAATGGTCCGAGTTACGTCGTTCTTGGTGTTAGTTTCATCGGCGAAACATAAAGAATCAATTGCCGTCGTTTTCGCAAAGATCTGATGAGAAATGCGGAACCCTTGGACATTTCTGTAAAATTCGGTGAAGCACTTGTGGGAATTGTCCTCGCCACAGAGTACCAGGCGGCACCTCTTTGGCAGGCGTCGCTGGAGAATCACCCTGTATTGGTAAACAGGATGTCTCGGAGGGTTGAGCTGTATGTTTAATTAGCTAATCACACCATCTTTACGACTGCGGAGTGGGCTAAGGCCGCGTCCAGATCTGAACCGACCGGCGAACCGAACGCCACTTGAGAATCCCTAATGTCGCGTTCCTACGCGTGGAACGTATATTTCTAGCGATTTTCACCAGCTTAGACAGAGTCTCGTGGTTCGCGACAGCTAAATATTGAAGGACAGAGAGTGTTTAGAGTAGTGCAGACCAAAGGTTTGCCTGCCATATGACACCGAGGAAGGGACCTCGACCAAAGGAAAGTCAGGCTCGCCGAGATGTCCGGGCTGTTCCCAGCCGATGTCGGTAAAGTCCCGAACCATCAAAGGAATGGCCCACCCACATAGGGGAAACAACTGTAGTCGTGCATCCCTATCCCTCACACCACCATGACTTGTTGTCGTCCTTGCCATTGGGGGTGTCAAGTAGTTTGAAAAAGCAAGACAGGTTGGTGATAAACGAAGAGTGTGCCACAGACCTTCCCAAGCGTACCTACGCCTACGGTTCGAAATGTCTGCGGGACTCTCAGAATAGTTTCACCGTGCGCACGAGCACCATGTCCGCAGATCAAGCAGCCGCTGCGTATATCTGCATGTATTACATTTATAGAAAAAAACAAACAGCAACAGACCTTTGGTCTGCGCTACTCTAAACACTATCTGTTCTTCAATCTTTAGCTGTCGCGAGCCACGAGACTCTATCTAAACTGGCGAAAATTGCTAGAAATATACGTTCCACACGTAGGAACGCGGCATTAGGGAGTCTCAAGTGGCGTTCGGTTCGCCGTTCGGTTCAGATCTGGACGCGGCTTAAGCTGAGCACAGAAGTTGGTGAAGAAAGACGCAATGGCACTTTCGACCACTCCGCATGCGTCATTCATGCGCGCTCAGCCTGCTCAGCGTATACGCATTCAGGTCTGGACCCGGCTTGAGGGGTGTGACACTACAGCGGACGATCCGCGCGACGGATTATTGACCGCCGCACGCCACGGTCCAGCTACTCTCATAAGATTTTATGTGTTCCCTAAGGAGCGAGCATACCGCCTCACGCAGTGGCCAAAAATCCGTCGCGCGGATCGTCCGCTCTAGTGTGACACCTCTCATAAGATTCTGAATGTGACGTGGGTAAACCGCGAGCGGTTGGTCCGCGCGGACAAAATGCATATGTGGCGCCGCACAGTGGGACCAAACGTAGACATGACGGTACCTTTGTTAAAAATACGTCCTATTTCGATAAGGTTTAACTTGTTTTACAGGCAAATGACCATACTTTCCGACAGTGAACATAAAGAATTCCAATAAATATTGTTTGCACTCTATAGCATTGGATAAACAGTAACAAATTTTGCAGTTCGACACACTCCTCTATGAAGGCAGATTTTACCGCCTGAACACCCATGCCAATGTTCCCCCAGTTTGCGGTATTCTTTTGACAAAACTCGATTATATTTCGGTAATCGACTAGAAACTGAGCATTTTTATCCAAATTTTAGATTTGGATGAAAATGTATCATTTTATGGAATTGAAGACAAATCGTTATGTCAGTGCTATGTAATAAAAATGTTATAACTAAATATGTACAGAATTATTATCAACTTTGTATTTCTCTTTCTCCCAATTATTCCCGGAGCACACTCTGGATAAAGGCATGTGCCGACAACTCTATTAGGGTCACTACGCTAGTAAACCGTAAGTTAATTATCAGAAGAGACAGATAAATCGGCCCTGAAATGTTAAGAATTAAATCCTCCGTGAATGATGCGTATGCATCGCAGGAGTGCCGACTGGGATGGCGTTGTAAAAAGAAGGGAAAATAACAGAAAAACACGAAATTACAGTCGTTTAGTCGTAAAAACGTCGCTCTAATTTGAGCGCTTGTTTCATTGCTATTTCCTTACGGCGTCGCGCCGTGCCCACGATTTTCCTTCATTCTTCCATTTCCTACGGAAACGCCGTGAACATTTGTCGACGACACTTTAATTTTCCGACTTCGACCAGAGATACAGTACTTTTATCATTTATTTTATTAAATCGCTCTATACTCCTTTTCCTGGAAACTCGTCCCTCTACTCTTTCATGTCCCTTCTTTGTTAGTTGGCCTACAAAATTATTGTACAACACAACCCACTTGGGACGACGCTTAGGACTTTACTACTGACCTTGCAAACTCCAATTGACGAGTTAAAAGCTTACAGCTGAAATAGATGTGTATTATACGACAAATAAGAATTTACACAAACAAAATACCCAGTGACAAATGTGTTGCAGTGTATAATTGTAAATAGGTCTTTCACGCATGCACTAAATAAAGAATTCTGCAAATGCGATTATTCGCTGGATACATGTTGTGCATTACCCAGGAAATTATGTTCAAGGAGGCAAAGAAGAAATAAAGATGTAGGGTAAAGTAGCCGAATGTGACGACCTCCCCTAACATGAGACCCCGGCTTATCTCCGCTACAGAACTCTTGAATGCCATAACGGTGCTATTTCTTTACTAACTAACCCTGTATTAGTTGTTTTGTCCGCACAGTGGCATTGTAATCAATTGAGCGTCTTGAGCAAGCACATATTTCTGAAATACGTTGCAGAAAGTTTTTGAAGTGGTTCGATTAAATTACAAATACCTCTAAAGTGGTAAGTGTATAATGATTTTCACAAATACTATTGTACAGTGCGTTTAAGACTTACTAGTTGCATGTCATTAAATGATGAAGACTTAACTTCGAAACTACTTAGTAGTTATCATGTTATTGTTTTCAAATATGAGACCCGTGCAAGTTCTACTGATGAGAGTGAAGAAGAAATTGTTCTGAATGCTGAAAGTGATTAAGAAAGAAAATTATGCTGCAGAGTGCTTGTTTTGCACAGGTCTTTATTCTTCAGATGTGCTAGGTCAGGGTTGGCTCGCGCGCTACCGGGGGCACCTCCGCCTTGCTGCTACGCTGAACGGCCCCCCTCCATACCTACCAGACTCTGACGATCGCAGTGAAGGAAAGAACGAGAAATTCACCGTGATCGTCAGAGCCTGGTAGGTATGGAGGGGGGCCGTTCAGCGTAGCAGCAAAGCGGAGGTGCCCCCGGTGGCTCGCGAGCCACCAGTTAGTCAACACTGTGCTAGGTGAACAATGGGTTAAGTGTACGTATAAAGTGGGCGTGGTGGGCCCATAAGACTTCGGTGGTGGGCCCACGAAGACTGTGGTAGTGAAGAAATAGATTTCACATGCCGACTTTATAAAAAAAATAAATAAGTTTCAGGACAAAACGAACTGGGTCTTATATTAGGAACCTATTTTTTTTATCTGCGTATTTGAATGACTTTCGTTTTAATTTTATTATAATGAAACCTAATTTTTGTTATAGTACTTTCCAGTAAGTTGCTAAGAATACATATTCTACTTTTAAAACGTGTATCGAATTTTAATAAATGTGTTCTCAGTCAAGAGTTATAATGTTTTTAAGAAATGGGCCTCATATTCGGCTACTTTACCCTATCGTAATATGAAAATAAGTCACGAACTGAAATATCGATTCTTTAATCGTGCTAAATAAAGGGAAATTGAGAAACCGATCTTACTGTTGTAAGTGTGAAGATGTTGTAATGAATGATGAAACCATCATTGCTGAACAAGTGCAATTTTCAAAATCGATCATCTAATTACATTTTCCAATGTATTAGGACACTTCCCGGTCAAAAAGTAAAACAAAGCTTTTGCATATTTGCATCCTACAACATCTGAAGAATAACCAGGTAAAATTTTAGAACGAAATTCCTAACAGTACAGATTTTACAGGCAGCTATGGGGACCAACGAGGGCTTTAAAAATAGGTGTTTTTGCACATTAGAGGTAGGAGCGGGAAACATGAAATAAGTTTTTTTATACTCTGCATTTGTAGCAGAATAAAGTGCAAAAACTTTTAGACCCTTACATTGTATACTTTTTTTCTAGAAAAATCATAAAAGTCACCTATGTTTTCCCGCAATTTTACCGAGAAGGGCCGTTAAGTTAACTTGTAAACCCTTCTCTTCGAGGTCGCTACAGTAAAACTCGCTCATAACTTTCAGCTACCTGGAATTTCATATTAGATTTAGTTTGACAGTTCATTACCTGCGTATGTGCGATACAGCTAGGCATCTTATGTATTATATACGTACAGGGTCATCCGTTAAAACTGCAACCTACGCGCGCGCGAACAGACGAAAATGGCAACACCGCCTCACGGACGCATTCCACTACAACCATTCACCGGCCCGGCGTTCAGACGGCTGCCAGCGACCGCTGGACAGCAGTGATGCCCGAGCTTCGAAAATTTTAGGATAGTCTCTTCAAATTAACGTCGTAAAGAGTTGTGCGGCGTTTTCCGGCCCGGGTTGAAGAATTTGGGGCCATTTTCGTATAACTGTTGAACTATACAAGATATCGGATTGCAATTTGGGCCGAAAAATGAGAAAAAATTATTCCCTCTTAATAATGGATAATTTAAAATATTTTACGTTTACTTAATTTTTCTTTTATCAATTTTTAACTTTATAATTTTTATGAAAAGCTTTTGAAAACCGTTTATTTAATACTGTATTTAATGCTCTTTCTAAAATCTATGGTTGTTTCTATATCATTACTTTCATAAATTGAGAAATTAAATTTTTATTCAATTATGTGTTAGTTCTGCAAACCTCAGAATTTATTGTTCTGGTTTTCTTTTGCATAATTGTATCCTTAATGCAGGGCATGCATAGATCGGATGTAGCGGGTAACTAACAGGACGTGTCTTTGATTGTAGTGGTGTTTGCTTTTTTTTCTACAATTGTTGTGTCTGAATGTTTTCATATACGCCTATACCGGCTTCTGTTAATGTCATTTTTGGAACGATGCGCCATTATTGTGGCTTTTACATGCAGGTGGCGAAAAATCTCTCCATACAGGGGTATAGCGCCGCGGTCAACCCTGTCGTAACTAAACAATTTTAAATTAAGACGGATACGAAACCAGTAGACAATGTTTTCAAACCTCATTACAATGATCTAGGGTGCGAGTGGTAAACCTATCATAAAAGCGGAGCACGCGGCTCGCTTACCTGGGCCGGAAAATTCCGCACAGCTCTTTGCGAGGTTAATTTGAAAGAGATCATCCTAAAATTTTCAATGTTCGAGCATCACTGCTGTCCAGCGGTCGCTGGCGCGATTGGTTGTAGCGGAATGCGTCCGTGAGGCGGTGTTGCCATTTCGTCTGTTCGCGCGCGCGTAGGTTGCATTTTTAACGGATGACCCTGTATATGTACATATACGCAGTGTAGTTCTTGTCTGTACTAGCAAATATAAGAAAATAAAGTCGCAATAAGGTTTATACTTATTTTATCGTATAAAAAGCTTTTTCTAATTTACACGAATAAAATAAATACATGAGTATTTACTTTCTGTAACATATTACCTACAGTATGTATTTATATTCCTTTGTTCCCATTCTATTTTTCACAAAATTCCCTCTTTTCCTATCGTTTCTGTTAAAAAAGAAAATAAACCAGAGTTTCTAAAAGCAATTTTTTATAATTATTATAATACATTTCTTTTGCGCTAACTATCATCGAGTTCTGCGTTTAATAGAGGCGAAGAGCATTAACTAAATGGGAAAATAATACCAACCGTCATATTGCTTTAGTATGTTTCGAGGAATTTGCACGTGATTCACATTACTTTTAAATTCTAGATGTCAATAATTACATACCACATATAATTAAAAATAACGCAAATGAGGTCATGCTTGAACTCGTTTTCATCGGAAAACCCTCAGGAATCCATTAATAATTCGGATAAATCTCTCAATAAACGTTAACGAGAAACATAAAGACCGTAATTCTTTAAATATATTGAAAGATTTTACAACAGCATGTGCAAATTGTTATAAAAATTATGGAATGCGGTGCGAAATAATGTAATAATGATTTTACTAATTTTTACTTCTTGAGCTAATACCTTATGCTTTTTACTGATTCTGATTGCATTGTAAGTTTCTTTACATGAAATGAGGCATTGAGAACAAAAACGGACTAACTCACATTTAAAAAAATTCAGTTTTCCTATTTCATACGATTAGTACAGCATATTAGAACACATTATTGCTACGAACTCAATTTCGCAAAAAATGTGGGGTTAGTCCATTTGTGCTCTCAATGCCTCAAATAATCATGGCGCGCCTTTGTTAGCTGCAAATTGCAAGCTTAAGATAACAAAAAATTCACCTCATTATCGTACTGTAAACTCAGTTCTGATTTCTATACGTAAGGAGCTTGACTGATGGGTGTTAACGATGGAGAGATACCTACTAGGGCGGAGCGGAAAATTTAAATTTGAACTTTCAGTTGGCCTGCGTGCGGGGTAGTTGTCTTTTGATTAACCAAACACAACTGTAAAAAAAAATTGGAAAAATATTCATGTCTACAGGTTCCTTTTTCTCCTAAAAATGATTATATGATTATATGATTATATGATTATATGATTATATGATTATATGATTATATGATTATATGATTATATGATTATATGATTATATGATTATATGATTATATGATTATATGATTATATGATTATATGATTATATGATTATATGATTATATGATTATATGATTATATGATTATATGATTATATGATTATATGATTATATGATTATATGATTATATGATTATATGATTATATGATTATATGATTATATGATTATATGATTATATGATTATATGATTATATGATTATATGATTATATGATTATATGATTATATGATTATATGATTATATGATTATATGATTATATGATTATATGATTATATGATTATATGATTATATGATTATATGATTATATGATTATATGATTATATGATTATATGATTACATGATTACATGATTATATCATTATATCATTATATGATTATATGATTATATGATTATATGATCATATGATCATATGATATATATATATATATATATATATATATATCAAGTAATAAGTAAAAACATTATCTACTCAGAATGCAATGCTTTTTTCACCAATGTAATTAAAATTCACTAATAACTATGCAAGCATATACAACAACAAGTACCTACAAAATAATATTTTTATTATTCAAGCAGCTATATTACGTTCTTCCTAATTTTCGCGAAATAAGCAGGGAAGGCAATAGTGCTTGTCCGTAGTCAAAGAATTATTAATGAACAGCCATCTAAACAGTACCTCGACTTTGGTTCAAAAACGTTTTAAATGTAAACGTTAATATTTGATTCGAATCGAAAGCGAATAAAAGGTAGCCGGAAAGCTAGCTGCTGTATAAGTCAAGTGGTACGGACATCGACAAATCTGAAAATAAAAGGAGACGAAACTGTCAGAAAGGGGAAACTGCGAACGAAGAGAAAACACCTCTGCAAGAAAAACAGAACTCCCTGTCGTCGTTGTCGACGACGTCGACGAATTCTCTTGAGTTGGAGGAACAACGGCATCTCACCTTCTACGCTGCACCTCTTTTGTATATTCGAAGGATTTCCACTAATGAAATAATTAAAATTACAAAGCCCTATGTGACGGGGACGAAGAAGAGGAAAGGAATGGTACAGTGGATTGTAGTTAGGAATCCCTCGGCAGTTCCCTCACCCTCCTCCATCTCTCATCACCCCAAGTCTAACAGCTCCACTGTACTTCTTTGTTTGCTGCAGACTCCTAGGCAAGTCAATGAAAATCAATAAGAATTCTTTATTAAAGCAGCGCTTGAAACAATATCCTTTGCCTTCCACGTTAAATTTATATCGCTTGCGTTGATAAACATTTTTCATAATGGTTAAGATTTTTATTCCATACATATAAATACTGAGCGGTAGACGATTCTCCAGGAAAATATAAGGTGAAAAATGGAACAATATTTTTTATAGGACACTTCATCGTTTAAACTTTTAGGGTTTTCGTCAAATTTGCGCGCATTCGAGTGAAAAAGTAATTGAAACGGTGCACGCATGGACTGGCGAATTTGATTTTCGGCTGCACAATTCGTACGCATATGCACATATTCTGTGTTGAACTGGAGACTGTTACTTAAGGGGACCTTCCGGTCTAAAAGTCGATTTTTATTTCATTTTTCGAATGTTCGACCTTTTAGGAATACGTGTTTAAAAGGATTTGTTGAAATTCGGAAAATTCCCGAAGTTATAGGCACTTGAGTAGCGGCAAATGCATGGGCAACAACCGGCCACTCGGCGCCCACGTAAAACTTTAAACGCGTTTTTCTTGAAACAGAGTTCTCAAAACGATGGAACCTGTATCTCCAAAAGTTACTATACGATTCGACTGAAACTTTTTTTATTTTGAAGAATATACTTCTGGCTACGAGGGAAACCAGAAAAATACAAAAATTGAAAAATTTGTAAATTTTAAAGGCGTTGAAAGGACGAAAAATATATTGAAAAGGTGATTTCAAACTTCAAGTGTCGTTATTTTCTAAGAAATGTCCTTCTTGTAATTTTTTTCTGGTTTCCCCCCTAGCCAAAAGTATATTCTTCAAAATAAGACAAATTTCAGTCGAATCGGGTAATAACTTTTGGACATACAGGTCCCACCGATGTGGATCAATTTTTTGACGCCTTGTCTTTAACGACTCCCCAGCGCCGTCTGTAATGATTAATTATAAAACAAAAAATATATTTCTATAATTTAAGACATCCTTAATACAATGCAAAAAGTTCCATGAAATTATATATAGTAGTTTTCCTTTAATTAATTCCTAAAGATCACCTTAAGCCGGTTACTATATGTATATACTAGAGTGTTTCATATTATAAGGTTAAAATTAAAATATGACATTTTATTTTTACTTTGCTCATGCCCTGATTTCTATTAATACAAAAAGAATACAGTAAATCCAAGAACCATATGCTCGTGTTAACATTAAAATTATGTGGACATTACAACGTTAAATACTGTTGCAATAATTGCATAATTTTAAATTCCATTTCCACTCACTCACAGAATATCGCTTTTTCATTACATCCCTATTGATTTTCTTCAGCTTCTGTAAATAGTACCTTGTAGCATATCAAAAGCAGTATAATGTTTCTGCAAAATTATTTGCATAAAAGTATTTTATATCAAGTTTTTGCTTCTGTTAGTGAAGATATACATATGTATTAATATGAGTCATTTTCTGTGAATTGAATCACATTGTCATACATAATAAAAATCAGCACGATGGAACTATAATACAGTAATCGCCCGTTATGAGTCCGTCGAACGGGGCTGGGGAGGGGGGTGGGCTCATAGTGAGCTGCGGACATGATTCCGCGCGGCCAGTGGCTGTGTCGACTCTTTCGTTTCCTCTCGTTCGTTGTCGGGTCTCTCACTCTCGGCCGCAGGTTTCCAAGAAATGGTGGGGTAGTCGCCGGGCTGTCAACGGGAGGCAAAAACGAGCACATAACGGGGATTCACTGTATCTGACAAATTTTAGGAAGATTGGGTACTATTTAAAGGTTGCACACTTTGCATACTAAATAATATATAATAGACTAAGGAAACACGATTTCCAATGATAATTATTTTTATTCTCAAGTCCTTAAAAAAGAAACTAGACTTGAAAGAGGACTTAGACTTAGATAAATTTACATTTTATTATGATTATTATTGTTCACACCTATACAAATTCTGTACCTCATTATTTTACCCACATTTTTAGAACCTGAAAAAGCGAAAATAAGTACGGTAGACCAGGGGCGGTAATAACAGGGGGGCGAATGTAACACGTTAATATCTCAAAAAATATAATGGATATTAACATCAATTTTAGATGTATGATAAACAATGACATTTGGAATACATACATCCATGTCCCAGCAGTATAGATACGCAATAGACATGGATAGCGAACAAAATAACTTTTCGATACTCTAAAGCAGCGCTGCCGAGCGTAGGGGCCCCTCACGCGCCTGCTTCCCCTTCCAATCTTTCTCTCGCACAGCGTGCCTTCCGTTGTCAAGGAGACCGCGCTAGCGTCATCGCGGTTAGCGTCGCGCGGTATCCCTGACAACGCGGACGAGAGTGGGAGAACCCCAAGCTCCCGCGGGAGCGACCTTGGACTGCGCTGCTCTAAAGTAACTTATTCTTACTGACTTATAATTGTATTCTAAACACTTCCTTTGCAAGTATGTGCTTCTTTTTAATCTGTAAGCTGACCCTTTTAAAGTAATACTGATCGTTACTTAGCACTTTTCTCGTTAGTCACAATTTATAATTGAAGTTCAAAAGCATGGTCGGGGCCGATTGTAACATCGGCAGTCGGCAGGGATCGGCGGGCTTAAGCTACGCTGATGGAGGGGGAAACACCTACAGGAGCGGTGGTAATGTGTGCGTGAACTGACGACAGCGCCAAGCCAGCCAAGTGGCGCCAACGCGAACCGACACCGCGGCCAACCCATTACCACCGCTCCTGTAGGTGCTTCCCCCTCCATCAGCGTAGCTTAAGCCCGCCGATCCCTGGCAGTCGGGGTCAGTTGTACCGCAACAGAACCGAATAGTGTTAAAGAAGGCGAATAATATTGTTTTGTTTGCATAGAATCCATACAGTGTTACAATCCACCCGGGGTCAGAGACGGTTGTAATACTTTGCACTGTAACTTTAGGGATATAACACTCCGCTTCTCATTTTTTATTAATAACTTGGATACTACTTGACATATAGTGGAACTGTTGTGACTCAATGATGTCAGATAAGTAACATTTCCGTATAAGAGTTATTGTTGTAAATGTAATAGTTCCTGCGTAATCGTATTCCAATGCCAAAGTTTTACTACCGCCCCAGGTCTACCCTAGTGATAAAACTGTGCAACCCCTAAATTTTATTAAATTTGTCTAAAATTTAGCATACAGATCACTTAGATGAATAGATTTAAGAACCAAGGAGGCGAGAAAAGTTACATCAAAATAGCACCTTTGGAAAATTGTAACACGTTAATGTATACCATAAGTTGTGATCGATATCCGTTATTGTTTAAGCGGAATGCCGCCCTGGGGCGGTTCAATGTAGCGTATGTTTGCAGAGCTGTAACAACTAAACTAACAATTGCGCATGGAAAACAATGATAGATTCTTTTTATTGATGAAAAACAGATTCCTAACAGCTCATGGTTTTTGAAAAACGAAAATAAAATTAGGATTTTCTGGGCCTTTCAATTAAAAGCCTAATCAAGGACCCGCTCGTGTTGTGTGCACTCTCCTGCTGGAATGGTGGGCTCTGTGGTAAAACCATTTATTTCTACACAATCAGTATGAGAGTAGTTCTGGTATGAACCACTATCATTACCATAAAAATTAATTTGACTCCATTTTAGATACTTTGGTTTCATATAACCGAAAAGAAGCACAAAGTTTTTGATAAAATATGAAAAAGAAAAGGAACTAGAATTTCAGCAGTCTTTTCCGTGGTTCATACCAGAGCTCCACGTGTAATTAAACGGCTAGCAAAGTTTCACGACTATAAGTGCCTTAGTTTTTGAGTAATCATGCACACCGTTTCCAAAAAAGTATTTTCGGGAAATCAGCATCAAAGTTGAAACTCATATTTATTTGATATTATGAACACATGCATTGACTTACCAGTCTAAATTTATCTCAACACTAATCTGGGGCTATCAAAAAATGTAAAAAGGAAGAATCCAAAAATTTTGTTGGTTAGGGAAATACTCTAATTACATGCCTTTGATAGCCTTTTTTCAAAATGATAGGCAATAATTTTATTCTAATATACTTCATAATATTACGTGTCTTCGGTGGCGGATTTTCAGATCTGGCGCTCCTAGGGTAACAAGTGACTGCCGCCCTTTTCGTGAAATATCATCAATACTTCAATATAAGAGAGTTGAGAAAATTTTAAAACTAATTCAATATGGCAACTCACATGAGTTATTGATAATTTTCTACACGAAAAACGTGGATTGTATTCAAAGTTGTCTTAAGCCTTTAAGGATCACCCGGTCAAAACAGCCAAAATGAAAACATTTTGGTAGCGTTTTCAATTTCTTTCGCCGGAAATTTTCCGCCCTGCGCTGCAGTCCGCTAAGTAGCTTATACTGTACAAACCCACGCCTGCACGTCTCCGCATCTAGATAATGAAGCCACCACTATTTACAGAGGGTGGGCAAATTATTATACTCAAAAACATTTTCGTCAGTTTTTGGAATAAATTTAAAATGGATTTAACACGATTAAAAAACAATCATAAATTGGCAACTAAAAGTTCTGAAAGGAAACTTTCCTAGCTTTCCAAAACACTCATGAAAAATTGTCTACGATCATGAGTTCGCTAATTATAGGTGTTCAAAGTGAAAAGTACCTTTTTCACTTTGCTCGCGAATAACTCGGTCAAAAAAAAATCATACAACAAAACCAACAAACGAAATTAAAGAGAAATGCTTGCTCTATAAGAGCTCTTCATTGGATTTACCGGGAAAAAAATCGTTTGGCCCGGGCATACGTTCAAACTAGTATAAAATTTCTAAAACTTCGTTTCCTGCGCTTCATCTTGATAAAACAGTATCATGATGGGTGCAAAAAACGTTGAGTCCTTGATTCAAAAACCAGAAACCTCAAGCGTCAAAATGCGTTTTTAAAATATTTTTTGCTACCATTTTTCGCAGAGATACCTACAGCCATTCCATCCCTTAACCTTACAAAAACTCAAACCTTTTTGTTTAAGTACTTATAATAATTTGGCCACCTTCTGTAGTTGCGATTTTAATCTGATGACTTTCATGAGCATTTCACAAGTTGCCCAGTTCCTTGATGAAAAAAAGGAATTGCATTTCTCAAGAGAAAATACAACGATTAGTTTATAGTCTTTATAATTGTTATAAATTAGGACTGATCTTATGATATACACAGTTTCATGAAAACTCAAAAGCTTTAATTAAAACTTGGGAGATTTAGAGTTTTATCCCAACATTCAGTACAGTTCGATGGAGCATAACGTTTCTGTATTGTGTGCATACATATGTACATACGTTCATGCTTTATTCAGTAAGCTTATGCCAGGAGTATGCAGAATTCAGGAAACCGCTTGAAAAATTCTCACTGGCGTTTCTACTGAAATATGTACTTCTGCATTCTGTATCTGCATTTGTCTGTATTCTTTCCAGATCGTTTTCAGAGTAGAAAATAGAACCTTTTTACTTAGATTTTATATTGCACTTTTCGCAAAATTCTTTTCATGTGAATATTTATTTCAAGACATGCGGATTCCTTATCGGCGGAATTGAGCTTTCAGATTTTATATTCCGCGTGGAATGCACGCTACAGTAGTGCCTGACACAGTGTGCACTGTTTGATGGCCTTATCACGCAGTGCGAGAGTGTGATATACGTTTTTGGCCAACAAGTGATTTCGCTTATCTCGCCCACAGCGAGTGCATAGTTTTGCAGTGACCACGATTACTCGGACGTGGATTATCTAAAATCGAAAATTCAAAAAAAATTAGTTAATATATTAAATTATCTAGTCCTCGGACGAAGGGTCTTTCGAAAAATTGATTTAGGACAAAATGGCAAATGTTCGAACGTAAAATGTCGATTTTCGGAACAGGACACCAAGGGGATTGTAAATAATATTGTTATTAATAAATATTTTTTATCGCAAAAATTCAGAGACATAGCTAAATGTACTACCTTTCAAACACAAAAAGATTTTTTGAATAAAGTTTTATAGTTTTTGAGAAAAAAATTCTCAAATATCGCACCTTTTTCGGCCACCTGACTGAGCGTAACCTCTTAAGTGGTTTAAGGTTTTGAAAAATGCTCTGAGGCAATCAGTCCTCCCCGGACGGTGGTTTGCCGGAAAAGTTTTATATAAAGCGGACTCCGAGCTGAGCTTGTTTTCAAAGTAATCATTCGGGGATTCCAAGACAATACTTTCGATGCTTTCTAGAAAGTATGATGTGAAAACACGCCAAAACTGTGTACAGGATGCGAATCTCTTGGCGTGTGAGCACCAGTGCCACGGAAAGTGTTAAATTACAAATACAGTATTCGCTGACTTTAAGCTCGATGTCTTCTATCCAATACATATACACTCGTCACTATCCTCGCCATTTCTATATGGGGGGCAGTCAAAAGGTATGAAAGCAGTGGCGGATTTAACAGAGCGGCAGGTGAGCAGTTGCCACCTGGGCCTCTGCTCAAAAGGCCCACCCAGGGCCCCATCCTTAAAACGAATTATGCTTTTATCCAAAGTATATTTTTTCTGCATTATTACACTAAGCCCGTTTATAGCAAACTACCGCTTTATTTTCCTGAAAATTGGACCCCTGTTCAGAAGCCCACCCAGGGCCCCATCCTTAAAAAGAATTATGCTTTTATCCAAAGTATATTTTCTTCTGTATTATTACACTAAGCCCGTTTATAGCAAACTACCGCTTTATTTTCCTGAAAATTGGGCCCCTGTTCAGAAGGCCCACCCAGGGCCCCATCCTTAAAAAGAATTATGCTTTTATTCAAAGTATATTTTTTCTGTATTACTACACTAAGCCCGTTTATAGCAAACTATCGCTTTATTTTCCTGAAAATTGGGCCCCTGTTCAGAAGCCCACCCAGGGCCCCATCCTTAAAAAGAATTATGCTTTTATCCAAAGTATATTTTTTTCTGTATTACTACACTAAGCCCGTTTATAGCAAACTACCGCTTTATTTTCCTGAAAATTGGGCCCCTGTTCAGAAGCCCTAGGGCCCTGTCTTCGAAAAGAAATTATGATTTTATCCAGCATTACTTTTTTCTATACTTTTCTGTACACTTACCTCCTTTTAGTAAACCACCTCTTCATCCCCTTCCCCCCCCCCAAAAAAAACAGGCCCCTCAGAGCGTTTGCCAGCTGGGCCTTACGTCTTAAATCCGCCACAATATGAAAGCATGCGAGAAACGATATAAGCCAGGCGGAGTATGATAATCTATCTTACTCCGTCTTTCATGTGGTAGACAATCTGTCCTTCGCGTGTTTCGCCCGCATGCTAGCCTGTGCGAGAAAAAAAAAACCCCACTCTTTCACTATATGCTCGCCTCGCATTTCACGCGCCGGAACCTGCTCCGCGCGGGTGACCAGCAATCAATAACCAAGTGGGAGAAACGCGCGAGTCACGTTAAATCATTTATGCTATTAAATAATGGAGCTTCCACATTTTCTGCTTTATTTTCGTTGCTCTGAGTGAAATCGCTTGTAGCGTGAAGAGGGACACGTCGGCGAAGCGATTATCGCGTGACAAAACTATCACCTGACAATCCCCAGTGCGAAGCCGGTCTAAATCTGCGACGAAGCGAAGGGACGGACAACGATGATGATTACCGTAGTGATCGCAGCAGATGCACGGCTGTCGCGACGTTAGCCTGTAACAAACCGCGACGTAGATAATCGAATACACGACACGTAACAAGAGCCAGGCACCTACCCCCCCCCCCCCCGCCCCCTCCACATACATCGAGTCACATGGTACGCCAGTAATTTAGGTACCATTGGTTTGGTCAATAGCCAATTCCTATTTGGCTTAGATCCAAGAGGTCAAACAAACCGGTCATATTCCTGCGCAGGGGAAAGAGTAAAGCTTTGTTAGAAGCGCTCGGAACTCAAACTTCGTTCTTCGACTGTCCTTTATTTCTGTGGAGTATTCTTTAGTACGTAAATTTGCCGTTCCGGTGTCTCGTACCTTTCAGTATTAAAGATCAGTTTCCAAGCACCCCTGCCAGTTCTTGTTTCTCGATTTATTTCCTGTCAAAGGAAATAGTTTCTTACATTGTACATTTAGTCCTTCAAAGGGCACGTTATTATAATATAACAGAGACAGAATTTAATATTTTGTAAACCGTCACCGAGAAAGACCACTTTAAAATTTTTTTTATGCAACACTATTGTCGATAATGTTGCTATTTATTTTCAATTAAAAATTCGTTTCTCTTTCAGCTGGCACATGTTTTACACATCCTGTAATTTTTTCAAGTCGATCTGAACCTCCGTTCATTCGCAAATACGGCAAAACCAAGAGAAAACAAGATTCGAGAAAAACGCGTTTAAAGTTTCTGGGCAAAGGCAACGCTAGAGGTTGGAAGTTTTTAGCTGCCAAATCTACAATTTTGCGAATTTTACTATAAACCAAGCGGCATTTTATTCAGAAAAGATAGTACTTTCGGAAAATGCAATAAAATATCGATTTTTCGACTGCCTGGTCCCCTTAAAGGGTCTTTATCCACTATCAGTCTATCCAACCGACGGCGTTTAATTTATTTATACGTCTATCGATTCTGGGTAAACGAATTTGAGCAATATTCTCCAGTTTCTAATTGGAGCATCGTGGCACATATATATATCAGTCTTACTATGGTACTTGCTTTAGTCTACTAGCATCTCGTTCTGGTCGTGGCTTAGAACCTCGAACTAAAGCGACATCGGTTGTCGCGACTAGTCTGTTTATCATGCTTTCAACTGCAGACTTTGTATAAAATTGTGTCATTATTTAGACGTTCGAGGATCAATTTTCAATAGTTGGAAAACATACTTCTTCCCCTAATTGCTGTACAAATAAACGACGAATAGCTATCTTCCCATTCAGCATGCCATTACTTTCAATATAAGGAAGAATGTTGAAATCCTACCTGTCTCCTAAGACGTACCTCATCAATTTCTTTGTTATTATTGATTATGGACGACATGTAACGGTAAAAATATGAAATAACTGAGCGAAGTATAAACAAAAGATTTGCGGAACAAAGTTTTTGGCGAATATCTCGTAAACCAAAGTCGAGCGCCAAAATGGGACATGTTCTTCAGAATGATGACCTTGACAACATAGGGTAGATGTCCCGATTACCGTGCCTTTGTGCTTAAAGAAGCCGTGCAAAAAAAACTCGCATAAACAAATAAGGAAAGAAATTTGTTTAATTAAGTTAATCTATTGATGTACGTGTTACAAACGAGATGGTTGCATTTTTAAACAATTTGAGCACAGTAAAAAAAATTTCAAAAATGCACATGAAGATTTCGATGGAAGGAACACGTACTTTACAGAAGTGAATAAATTGATAATTATCATGATTTCCACTTATGCAAAGTGTTTATTATATCATAAAAGGTTCAAAATTTATGGAAAAATAGCAAAATGAGAACTTTTGAAAAGTTTTCGTATTTTTAAAGTGAACCCGGTAATTGGGACAGGAATTTAACGCTTGTCCCTATTACCGTGCCACTCGAAGCCCAGTGGCTCCCTCTGTAACTGCTAAACCTAACCTTATTTTCGTTTCTCAGAACGGGTGAACAGAAATTTATATTTGAAAATTTTACTTTTGTAATGAAAAGGTCAGATTAAAACACAGCCGAAATACATTGATTCTTGTATTTTGCCCATCATTTTATTAATTTTAAAGATAAATCATCTGTTCTAGTTCGGGAGATAGCGACAGTCATACTGGTCAAGAATCTGTTTGTATTTTTGGCCTCAGATAAGTCCAACTGCTGAAATCAAAATCGTCTTCAAAACCATTTTAAAAGCAATAATTTTATTACTTTTATATTTTTTATTTATTGTAGAAATGTAGTTTAACCAATAGAAAAAAGTTTTATTCCATTACTATAATTCCTGTCTTCGCAATACATTCCTGAAAATCGCTGAATTTATCGGGGGGCTAACCAGAATGACCCCTTAAATATTCAAAAAGTTATACGGTCCGTTTATGAAGAATTAAGTAATAATAAGTTGGTCTTAAGTTGCGTAGGAAGCTTCGCTCAAAATAATAATGCAAGTATAAAAATGCTTATATTGCAAATAACACCTGAAACATGGTTCAGAGTTGCAGGAAAGGTGCAAACTGCAATATATCGCAGCTTACATTTCCAAGGAGGGCTACAGACCAGTACTACGAATTATAGATGTTCTGGGATTTGTTGTTGGTCCTCCTGCTCAGCCAATTGCCACGAAGTTAAACAGCGCTCAGATTAATATAACAACATTAATCTGCTGATCATAGCACTCAGAAGTTTTCGAAGGAGTCCAAGATTGCTGAAACGCAATCAAGATTATTACAGAAACATGCTTCGACATCGCAGGAAAGATCGTATTATGAATCTAAATTGGCTGATCGAAAGTAAGATGCAAAATTCCACAGTTACTATAATAAAAAAAAAACATGAAACTTTTGATGCGTTTTTCTTGAAGCCGCACTTTTTAGCTGACATCAATGACAACTCGAATATTGTTCAACTGATTTTGATGGAATATGACATTAATATTCCTAATTACATTATTTATCATATTACGTACGATTTTCTGTTTATTTTCCAAAAAACACCATTACTTTTTAAGTTTTAGGAATTTCAAAGATGTCGTATATTATACGATAAAAAATGTATTTAAAAATGATAGAATTAGTCAGTTTATAATACAGTTAAGATACTGATGGAACAGAAATCCCACACATGAATGTATAAATAAAACTATTTTTTTTCGCAAAACTTTTTGCATGTTTCATTCAAAGTAAACATTACATTTCGATCTAGGTAACTGTCCGCTATTTAGCCGCTTTAGAAGTACCTGACGTTCTCCAAATTGTAATATTGTATTTTAGTAAAAAAAAAGGCGACCGTTTGAAGTTGAAATATCGAATTTTGGTGGAAAATTTTATTTTTTTTCACGGCTTTCCATTATTTCAATATTAAAAGCTAAATTTAAAAATATGAGAACGCAGGTACTTCTGCAAGTTATTTATTTTTAAAATCTATTTTAGAATTTTTGCTCTCAAATACATCGTTTAGCCTAGGTAATATCCACCAGCTAACGCTTAAAAAGAACACGACTCATATCCAAGCGGATATCTCCTTTAGTTAATAACAACATCTCACGAAAATTTAGAATAATATAGTTAAAAGGTGTATCTTTTAGTAAGAAAACATTGTGTACGATTTTCACTTCTACTTTTCCCCCCAAAAAATCCTGAACTTGTATGCTTTTCCCGCACCTCTAGGTGGACGCAACCGCTTAATGAGTCCCTGCAGTGATATCATAAAAAAACGTCCCCCGTATTTGAGGTTTGCCTTCGAAGGGAATTTCATCCCTAAAGCATGACCTCAAGACGGGAATTGACGAACCCGCTGTTCAGAGCTGGCTTGCCAGTGCTGAGATCGTACAAGAGATTCGACTGGGAGCATTCTGTGAATTGTGACAATCCCACCTAGGCTTAACGGGGATGTAAGAGCGCCGAGATAGAAGTCAAACAAAGGTCTCCCCAGTCAGCCCCGCGGGGGTATGTAAAGGTGCGATTCTGCGGCAGCTGGCCCGGTGAATATCGCACCGTACTCGCCGAGTCACGCAACGTGGGGATGATGACCTCGGGCTCGCCCGGCTGGACTCGGGCTTCCCGTCCGTTGCCGGTAAGTGTGGCACGAGTCAAAGAAAAGCCGCGCGGTGGGGACGCCCATGACTCGCCTACAGACTCGCCGAGCAGCGCGCCGTGGGATCGCACCTTAAGAGTTCACGAAGTCCTCGTCGCCCCTCAATCCCAGGCATATAGGTGCAAGGGGTTTTTCTCCCATCTCACCGATGGTCCGACAATTGGCTTTGGCCTTGGGGCGAGGGGAGAGGGGGGAGAGTGATTGTGCTCCAAGTTCACGGGGCGTCAGCCTTCGATCCTGTTTAGAAGGACTCACCGGAGCAGGCTTACGCCCCTACCAGCAATAGCGCATGCTGAGATGTAGAAAAGCTTATACACCCGGGTGATCTGAGGATCTGTGCCAGCCAGTGCCACGTTCCATGTCGCGTAAGACGTTACTGTTAGAATCTATGAACATTTCAATCAAGAAGAGTCGAACTCCTTGAGATTTAAACACCCCTGGCGCCATCTCTGAACGATATAAGACACAAGCATAAAGACAACCCGAGTCAGTCCGTCTATCGTTATCGTTGTTGCTTGACTTGCGTTCGCTATACAAGAGACTTCTATTTTTCTACAAGAAAAATGTATTCTTAATTCGCAAAATTAAAGACAAGTTAAGGTGCTATTCTCCTAGTTTACTAATTAATAACAGATATATTCGGTCAAGAATTAAAACAGTTACAAAGCCTCGATTTTGTTTTTTGATTCTGAAATACAGTGGAAAGGGAAGGTTTAATTGCTTCACCTTTACTGTGATCGTATTATTGAAGTAAAAATCATTATTGTTGAAATGTTTCGCGAAATTGATTCCGTAGTTCGGCAGAAATGGAATTGTTCAGAATGAAAACTGGTAACGAATTTTCCACAAATTAGATCTCACGAAATTGAAATTAATTGCGACATATCGTTATCAAGTTCATTATGTATTCCGCGTGCCATCATTTTCATCCTTTTCGAATGTAGCTGCATCAGGAACTCCATGAGTTTCGAGCATTCCTGCATTACGGCCTTTGTAATCATGTATCTTTTTGTCCGTGGACGTTGTAACAATTACAAGTCGATGCGTTATTATTTGCTGGGGCGTTATTTACAGATGCCTGGGTAGTTACAAGCCACGGTCACGTAAATACTTAAAATTTACATTATTGATCTGAAATTTTCATTGATATGGTAAGTGCAACATTAACACCCACGGGGCAGTAATGTATAATGCGATATAATCGGTAAACAGAGTTACTGGCCTTTAATGCCGGTCGTAGCTTAACCGGAGGGAAGGGAACTTTGGAAATGCTTTAAAAGTACTTGTTAGAATATCGAACGCAAATGTAATGTCAGCATGATGATTACGCGGCATATTATGCTATCACAATTCATCAAGTTCTTGACGGAACATTTCCCGGCCGCTGGATCGATCGCGGTAGTACTATACTTTCCTAATTAGAACCCCGCGAAGACCTTTTTTGCGGAATATGAAAAAAGATCAAATATGACAGAATATAAGTACGTGACGATGAATTGTAAATGCACGCTCGGCAACAAATCCAGACATTAATGGAATGAAAAAAGTTAGACATTCGGTTGGTCGACGCTCACGGAAATATTGACGGATAATTATTTTTAATTGAAATCAGATGTGCATATAACAAGTTCGTAATCACTTGTACATTGCTGCACGTTATTATCTGGGATTAATTCCTATCAGAACCTCTGATTCGAATTTTCAACGGCCAATATTTCTAACGTCTGATAAAACTTCCTCATATTTTATATCGCATATTTGGGTGTAGGGTGTAAAAAAAAATATATTTGGTAACTCAAAAATAAAAATAAAGTCCTGGTATTTTTATCACAATTGTTTAATGTGCAAACTTAAATCTTAAAAATATTAAAAGCGTTTCACAGTAATAGTACGAAGCGAAGTAAGGAATAAGCATTTAACTTATTAGTGCAATAGCATTAAACATGCGATATAGGCAGTTAAAGGAAGATCATGCGGTATATTTAAACAGTAAGGGTCATACATTTTAAAAATGTATCGGAGCTATCTTCAAAATGGTACCAAGTTGATGAAAATTTGTGAGATTGTTCTTGTTAATCTTCCTGGTGTGCTCCAAAAATTTTAAACGAATTCACTAAACGGTTGCTGAGTTATAACAATTTTAATTTTCACTGATTTTACACGTAGGGGAGACCGGGGCTAGTTGGTTAACGAGGTTAGTCGACTAATTCCCTTTAATTGTTGTATTATGTTGTAATTGTGCTACGATTCGCGATATTGAAGCATATGGATGACCAGCTTGCCATTTAATGTGTCACCGTGCCAAAAACTTGCGTGTTCTATCAGTGAGAATGAAAAATCTAAAAGGGTCGGCGGAAAGTAAATATTTTTGTTTCGACTATTTATGAATTTTTGTCCAGTAAGTATTGCTTGATGTTTTTCTTCATGAATATTTTGTGGAAACGTGATACATTGACTATAATTTAGGGTATTTTATTTTATCCGGTGCGTGGAGGTTTTGTACGTACGACCCTTAACATGTTGACAATGTCGGATGGGGTTACTTGAATAAGCATAGGAATATGCACCACTAAAAATTGCACTTTTTATCCTCAAGATGCAGTCGAGACAAAGAGTTTAGCTGCTCAAATCCACTTCCCCCACCACAAATCCCCCCAAACTCACCCCTACCAGTTTAACACCCTATCCTCCCTTCAAACTCTCAGGCCTTCCAAATAGACCATTACAAACAAGTAGAAAATAATTACAATATCTAACACCACGATACTTAATAAAAAAAAATAACAGTGTGAAGGAGTGAAAATTTTTTTAAAAATTGTTGGTCGCAGGATATATATGTACGCCTTTCATATACTATATTGATGGAATTGGCTGCGTATATATACGCCTTTCGTATATATTGATGGAACTATGACAGCGTATATATACGCCGTTCGCAGGCAAAGGGTTAAAATTGAAAAGTAAATGTCAAGTCAACTAACCCCATCATATTTGTCAACTAACCCCACAGCCGGGGTTTGTTGAATTATTCGTCTCACTACTCTAAATATAATAAAAACTACTATCTAGACCCAATTAAAACAATTTTAAAAATTAAGCCTGTATACCTAATAAAATTTGTAAAAACTTATGGTGTGCAACTGTTACGTTCGAAACTGAGATGGTGATTGGTGATTGATTCCGGAACGTAAAGAGGGATCTGGCCCCGTCTCCCCTCCGGCGTACCTAACCGTAATCCCTCGGGCCAGTCACTCTTTTTGGAGTACTGTGCGGGGCAGGTGGATTGGCATTAAAGATCGGGAGGAAACAAGATGTGCCGTGTTTCGTCTTGGGACCGTCAGCTAGACTCATCTCAGTAGGGCTATAGCTGACGGCCCCTGCCCTAGACACACGGGGACTAAGAGGAAATAAACTTGGAACTTGTATATATACGAACGAGAATGGACGGTAGGACTTGCGAGAAGAATAGACCTCTAGCGGCGCCGGCGGAGACTAACCGGCGTGACCCATGTGGTGGGGCCGGGACGTCACAGAAAACAAGTCAAAAAAATACCAATGGTCTATTTATAAAAATTAGAACTGTAAAAAATTAGTCATCTAGCCCTGATCTCATCACCTACTCTTATGCAAAGAGACGATCTGGACAGATAAAACAGCTGAAAAAATGTTGAAGAAATGGTACCAATGATGGATATATAACCTTTCCCTGTATTTTTAATAGAGGCGATAAAAAAGAGATGTGCTGTGCAAAAATAAGTCAGTATCACACCACAATCTTTCCCTATTCGATATTGTTCTTGAGGAAATCGGTTCTATAATATTATTGCATCTGAACATGTACCTATAGAGTATCCGTGAAAAAGGTGACGAAAACTTTTTCGTAAAAGTCAACTGGATACGGAAAATGAAGTAAAATAGTTGTATAAACACAATGTTGAAATCTTATACTTAAAGGCATGAATAATAAAAGTACCAAAGTCTAATAGATAGAGTAAAAATGAATAAATTAAGCAAATAATAATTTTTCTCATGACGTCCCCAATCGTCGGATATTTCACATGTAGACTTTTATCTTTGGAGTGCAACAAAGCAAACCGTTTATACGAACGCAATTGAAAATCGCAAAGAATTGCATTTTAGTATACCGTATATTAGCTGCAGGAGGAAATATCCCAAATGAACATCAACAAATGCGTCAGTCACGTTTACGACGAATGTGTCCAGAAATATTGTGATCATTCCGAGAATATATTATGGCTATATGATGTTAATAATACTAAACCTTCAAGCCATCTATCGCGTTAAGTAGCTATACATTTTCAACGGCAGGTTTCTATGATTTCTTTACTTCATTTTTCATCCTCTACTATTGCCCCTAACGAAATTATCTTTTTCAGGAACAGCCCTGTATATTATACGCGGGTAGATGTTGTCACGAGTGCTAGTGATTGCAGGAAATGTGACAAATAATTGTATTCATAAAATTTGTTTATTCTATTGCCCGATAAATCTCTGAAAGTGTTACATATGTACAAAGCTGTTCCCATTGAATTATGGAAGCATGAATTCTCGCCCGACAATTTGGACCTCTAGCTCTGAATATCTTGTAAATCATAGCGAACACAACGAAAATATTACTCGGTGAGAGCAAAATATCGTTCAATCACTTTCAAAATTACCAACTGAAAAAAAAAGGTAAACAAGAATTCATATATCCATATTTCGACAGCTGCGAGTGAAGACAATAGCGAATAAACGGAGCGCTGCCTGCGATCCATAATACAAATCCGATACACAAGTTTCCCTAATGACGATTTCACAGCCATTGTTTACATAGTTCCATACAATTTTCAATCAACCTTTCTGGCCCGGACAAGTCAAATGTTCATGTATACAGTGAGTAAAGAACTCTGTCCTTCGCTATTTTTAGAGATATGAAAAGATATTGTTTACGAAAATTGATTGGTATCAACGGGTCCGTAACATAACAGTAATAGTGCTTTTGTGAATGGGGGCGGATTTGAGATTTCAATATCATCTTCATTTTTTTTAAACTACATATTATACTCTTTTATCCTACGAGGAGCGGACTAGGAAAGGGATTTTTGTAATGAGTCACATGTCAAATTTTAGGGCTCGACGATGCGCTCAAGCAACACCCCCATGGGGTGCAACAGAATTTGCTAATACATATTCCCTGATTAAGAAAAAATAATTGTTTACCTACCACAGTTTTTTGCGGTTATTGAAAATTTGTTCTATATGGAAATGTGCCCTTTTGGAAAATCACTCCTCATTTTTGGGACCGCAAATATCTCGAAAACAAATGACCAATTTCCCCCATTTCAAATGACCCCCAAAATGGGTGTTCCTTGAACGGCTCGTTGAGCCCTACAATTTGATATACGACTCATTACTCATTACAAAAGCGCGTTTCCAGTTCTGGTCCTCTCCTCATTGGTACAATAGGGGGCGTTTAAACGATTTCAACAAGTGTCCTATAGCATAAGGTCATTCGACGTTAAGGAATGGAGTAAATTATATTACACGAGGTGCTCGAGGTGATATCCATTTACATCGGTGCAACGTAGAAATCGCTGAGCACGTACATTTCTTATCATTCCCGGACTGATTGCAACACATTCTGCAACGATTCGCGGCCTCATATTTTCTGGCGTGGTAGGTTTTTCCTGCCATATAATGTTTTTCAGTGTTCCCCGCAGAAAAAGATCTAGCGGTATTATGTCCGGTGAACGAGCTGGCCACGAAATTGGTCCACCGCGTCCTATCCATCGATTCGGGACGATCTTATTGAGTACACTTCTTACTCTACGTCCATGATGTGCAGAACATCTGTCATGTTGGTGCCGCATTGCTCGGCGAATATTTCATTGTACATCTTGTAAAATTCCATTGCATCGTCCGTTTTTATATAACATTGAAATGTTGTATAAAAGTAGCCGACAAGTGTGAGTATGAACTGCTCCATTCCAAAACAAGGAAACGATATTTTTTACCACTGACACTGATCACACTGAACCGTCGCGGAAGTGATAGGTGTATATTTACCTCAACGGACGTGACACACTACATTCACGCTACAACATTAGTTGACCAACTGTTGACCGGCTGTTGTTGCATCCTACGTGTCCCTCCTGATCCAGCCAGACGACTAAAGCCGCGTATTCACCTGTGCATTCGCCCCGAATGCGCAACGGGCGCGCACCGATTTTTTGCTCGATCGGTGTTCGGCGCGCGTTCGGGGTTGAATGAAATTTGCGGCGACCACTTCATGGTATTATTCGGACCCGAATGCACGCTTTGATAGACCGCCAGTAAACGGATTGGCCCGAACGCGGGCCGAGCACCGAACTAGGGGGTGAAAGCAAAGAAAAACAGAAAAAATTCGACACGTATAAATAAGGGCCACCCTAATGTTACATATGTCATGTACATTAGGGCGGTGCTTACTAACCCCCAAAATTCTTTTCAATGTATTCACCCTTATGATTAAATTATATGGTATTTATTTTATTTTTTTCTGTTACATACTAGGGGTTGCTACCAGTCATTGAATTTTGTGCCTTTTAAGAATAAAAATGCAATTTTCTTTTCGACGTATTATATTTTTTAAACACATCTACCTTAAATTGGAATATAATAGCAAAATAATTTTTTGAATTAATAGTTTTTAAAAATAGCTAAATCGTGTTTATACAAGTGTATATAAGAAGTACTGAATTATGGAAAGGTTCGACTTTTTAATTACACGTTACCTATATGTTTATTTTGGGAATATACAATGCAAGATTGAATGGTGTTTCCCTAGCCTAGCGAAGATTATGTATAATTAAAAGTAGCTCCAATAATGTTGTATGTGGATTCATTTTCATCGGGAAAATCTCGCTCCTTCATTGATAGTACTTTCATGAATGTCTAATAGAGAATAGAAAAATTCAAATTTTGATTAGTCTTGTGCTCCGCATGGTAACTTCGCAGGAAGGGTGTCAGATTAGGTTCGTGGGGTCCGTGAGCGTTCAAAGGATTAGTATCTTCTGCGTGTGTTTCAATAGTTCTTTATTGAACCAGTTGGAAGAACTCAGACTGGGGTTAATTGGTGAGGTTGTATTGATGCGTCTTCTGTACACTAGTGTGGGATCAGGAACCCCCATAGAAGAAGAGGGAACCCGGATTAACACGTATGAATTACGTCACCTATTCCTACACTATGTTACCCTGTTGTGACGCCAAGCCGCACTGTGCAGCGGCTGAAATTTGATTTTGGTAATTAGCACGTACGCCACAGTCGTTATGTCTATACGCTTGAACAGGGACTACAAAACACTTTGACGCGACTCGGAGGTAGAAGGTTATCCTGCGTAAGGTTCACTTCAAATTGTATAGCGCAGCGAAGACCAGGTGGGCGGTCCGAGGGCGCTAGCATCCATAGCGTCTTCTTCGTGCCGCGTGGAAGGGGGTGCTCGAAGCCAATGAAGCGGCGGGCATGCCACGGATAGGGAAAACTCTAGTAGTGTGCCCTTAGGCCCTAAAGGTAAAGTTGCACGGCGCGTGACTCGCCGAGCACGCGCCGTGGAATTTCACCTTAAAGGTACGAGCCTACACGCACATTACTAGAGTTTTCCCTATTCGTTGCATGTCCGCCGCTTCGTTGGCTTCGAGCACCCCCTTCCACGCAGCATGTAGAAGACGCTATGAATGCTAGCGTCCTCGGACCGCCCACCTGGACTTCGCTACTCTAGCCAACAAGAGACTAACTATTCCGCGCCACGGAAAGTTCCTTTCGTCCTTAGCGAGAAACTCCTAAAGGACCCTGATGTTCATTTACGAATGGGTATGATACACAGTGGTGCCAAATCCCGAAAACGTGGCCATAATATAAAAGCGACCTCTGATTTGTACAAAACTGAGTATACCAATGTTTTTGAGGGCGCCAATTACGAATGTGGATTCAAAATTTTCAATCAGTTGTTATGTAAAAACTATTTGTTAAGTTGAGTTGCAAAAATTCTGAGATAAAGTTTGAGCATTGTAGAATATATGCCCAACGTTGAAAGTTGACGTTTATAGTATCATTATGCTTAAAAAAAATTTAAACGAATTAGTGTTCCGACGAAAGGTTTTTTTGCTTAAAAAATCATAACTTTTTTAATTTTTAATATTTTTAGCTAAAAATTTATAGAAATACTCTTTAGGTGTGCTGCTTTGACAGAAAAATAGTCCTATACCGGATCTTTCAAAAAAGGTATTTATTTTGCATACTGAATTGTGGCATCATTTGTGTTGAAAAACTCATGCATTTGTACAGGAAAAAAACATTTATTATTATTCCAAGAATATATAATTTAATTTTAGCAGTAACAAAGTATGTTAAATTAAAAACAAGTCTATTGTAGACCCTCAAAGTCATTACATAAATAAGTACGGTGCCGGTCGCACATCGGGCGCAAGGATGTGGGACACTGCATTTGTGCCCCGTAATACAATAACAAATGTGTTCTGATTGTCGCTTCGGTAAAAGAAAGAACAATTCGTATGAAAATACTTCAATTTTTACTTTTCTGATTGCTTTCAGGCACAAAAATGACTGTATCCGATTTGGAGTAAAAACGACGCCGTTGTCACGCATGGGTCGATTTGACCCTACCTCAAATTTCGACGGCTTTCAAACACGCTCTGACGCTTCCATACAGTCGGGAAGTATCTCTACTTGTACAGGATACATAAAAATACTACTACACGACGCCAGTAGTATAATTCTCAAGGATGCCTCAAAGATATTTGATCGCAAAGTTGAAATCCGGGTCAATTTGACCCAGTGTGACAACCGCGGTTTAAAATTGTCTCAACTCTTTTGATAATGTTTGACGGAATGGGCGTCAGACGCTTAATAGGCTAGGGGCGCCAAATCTTCAAATCCGCCCCTGCGTAACCCCTTAAAATAACGAAGACATTTGAAGTGGACTGAACTGTTGTGACACCCTGTATAACGAGTGATTAAATAGTTCTGAGCGGTAGTGCATATTGCAGTTACATTTCAAAATCAACTTTGAAGAATCATTTTCATAAAACGTGCAAAAGTTAAACGTTCGTGTTAAAATAATACTTTTTTATACTTGTTTATAAACTTTCTATTAATTCTCTTCTCCCACATAATAACTTTAAATTGTATTCTCAAAGTATGAGCCAAGTGCCTTATTTTCCTTCGGTCTTTATCATTAAATATATCGTCCAGACACAATTGAAATCCAATGTCCCACTTAATAGATGGTAGAAGAAAAGAAGTTACAAAGAAAAGAAAGCTCTTCTGTGCTATTAGTAGATTAACCGCAGAGATACTTCAACTCGTAATCATATTCCGTATATTTCCTTCTTTGGTACCTACCTCCAATTCCATTCTTCATTTTATTTTTATTCCCATCAGACGTGCAAGTTTTTTAATTCTGGTAAGGGAAGTCCTTAGCGACCTAGTTTCCAACTGCTGAGGATTACATTTCCATTATATAATTTTAGTGGGAACGGAATACGTCTACATTCTCACTAAAATTAAGTACATATAATATTATAGCCAATTATATGTACACGCAGTGCTAGAATATACAGGGTGAGTCAATAAGAGCTGTCGTTCAAAATAACTCGTTATTTGTTGATTTGATCACAAATTGTTTTATATTTTTTTTATAGTCCTATTTATTTACAATCTGCCTAGCGGCATTGAGTAAATCTTCTAGCTGGCATCTAAGATTCATCCAATAGCTCACAACACTTAAAGATTTACATAATGTTTGACAGTTATGAAGTTATTTAAATGTATTGAAGTCCAGAGGCTTATTGCGTTTTAATCTTCTGGTGTCTTCTCCTCCGTTCAGCAGGTTTACTGGTAGCTGATTGGGGTGATTATTAAGTCTCTTGATGTATTTTCCACCATAGTTAGCTATTTCTGCTTTCACTGTTAGTATTTGTAATTAATCTTTCCTTATTATTTCGTTTATAACGAATCATGTGGCGGTCACTATTGTTCGTAACACTTTAGGTTTAAACATTTCTAATATTTCTATATTAGAATCTGCAGCAGAACTCTGTTTTATGTGAAATATAACGCAGTTGGTTGAAGCTCATCGAACAGACACATTTTAATTTTTTTTATGTCTTATAGTTTCTGAGATATCAAGATGACCTTGAGCTTTTTAAATGGCACTGCATATTTTTGTTAGTGCTATAACAAAATGACCTTGAGCTGACTTTCAACCATTTAAAAACCTCGCGATCACCTTGATCCCTACAATAAATTTTACACAAATCAGTTTCTGTTAATATCAATAAAAGTACGAGTTATTTCAGATGGCAGTTCTTATTGACTCACCCTATATACGTATTTCTCAACTACGCCACACAGATTATGCACACACTCCCACAAACTCCAACATCACGAGGTGTCGAACTCTGAAATGTAACCAGTTCAGCAGATTTCCGCACTTCATGAAAACTTAATTGGCTGGCCAGAACCATGGAGAGTTGATTCCAGTTATTCCATTTAGCTCTACCTCTATTTAGGTCCACTAAATTGGTGGTCTTAAAAGCAGTAAAAGAGAAACAAAGGGATCGAGCTAAGTATAGGTCTCTGCAGAGGAAATGTTTATCAATAATATACAAAGAATAATTAAATTCTACATCTTCACACTTTCCTGGATAACCCCATTCTATTTATTACGCCGTCGCAAAAAAAACCGACATATATTTATGAAAAAACTATTAAATAATGGATAACAGCACAGTAAATAATTACGCCTTGGTCTATAACGAAAATAGATCGAAAGTGCAAAACCCGATTCTTTCCCCCGAGGTCTTGTTTTCGGCAAAATCAAATTTGACCAATATGTTGAATAGTTTGTGAAGAGGCACTACAAGTTTTATCATCTTTATACATCGCCGACTATACAATATACTTATATATTGATATACAATATACAAACATTAATTAAATATCAATGAATCTATAGTTTTATACACTCATAAATGATTTTGCTTTATCCTTTGTGTAGGGATGCTGTAGGGAATTATAAACACTTTCCTACTGAGAAAAATAATACAAACGTTTATTTAGAATTCGCTAGTCTCTCGCTGTCGCTCGCTGTTGCTAGCTCGCGTCGAACTGTCTGGTCCACGCTCGACCCCTCCACGCTGCCGTTCCAACGGCTCTCCTAAGGACGCGGAGAGGTCGAGCTTCGCGACCGTTTGTTATTGTCTGAGCTCTTTCCACGAACCCGCTACAATGCGTTTCGCTCGCCACACTTTGTTATTTTTCCACGAATAATTACATTCTGTCAAAAAAGTACCGGGAATTGGTCAATGAAACACAAAATAATTCGTGTTCGCCTTGGTGGAGACCCGGGGTAATAGAATTAAGAATTACAATAAAATATAAATGGTTTACGGCAGAAATGGAGATAACGCGTATTACATATTTCTATTTGACAACCTTAGAAACCTAATTGTATTGTTCGTAATGTATGTTATAACACTTTTAATATTGTATCGTGTTTCTGATTTCGTGTAATGTAATAAACGAAATTTTCTTTTGCTTTTTATTGTAGGGTTGCCTACAATGCCATTTTCGCCCTAACAAGGGGACCTTCAGGTTTGGCAATTTCAGAAAATTTTGAGACTTAGTGTACTTGAAGGTCTTCACTCGGACATTAATTTCTCAAAGCAGTAAGGCGCGCCAAATTTGAGAAAATCAACTTTGAAAAATTCTGAGGTCCCTTATATACAGGGTGTTCCTCTACCCATGGTCAATGCCCTAGGGGGTGGTTATACAGGCAAAAATAAGACGTAAATCAGAAGTGACGAAATTACGGCAATGGCTTCGTTTTCGAGAAAATTCACTTTGAATTTCACCTAAACACGCGTGCATTGTAGGCGCTTGAGGGGCACGCTTCAAAGTGAATTTTCTCGAAAACTAAACCATTACCGCAATTTCGTCACTTTTGATTTTCGTCTTATTTTTGCCTGGATAATCACCCCCTAGAGTATTGACCATAGGTAGAGGAACATTCTGTATATAAGGGACCTCAGAATTTTTCAAAGTCGATTTTCTCGAATTTGGCTGAAAAGCGCGTGTTACTGCTTTGAGAAATTACTGTCCGAGTGAAGACCTTCATGTACACTAAGTATCCAAATTTTCTGAAATTGACAAACCTGAAGGTCCCCTTGTAAGACTCCAGGTTATATGACATTTCTCCAGTCTACATTTTTGCTGGTAATTTCTCTAGGTATATGATAAATATTACTCTTTAATCTTTAAAAAAAAACAGCTAATTATTCTGCAGCATGAAATTACGTATAATAAAACTTTCATTTCTCGAACGCACCATATATCACTGAATGAATTAAATAGTTAAGTTGGCAACGCATTAGAAATTTGACGCGAAAGTTTTGATTTTTATTTAGCTAAATCTGAAGAGAAAACAAATATTGGACACAGCAGAAACAGATAAAAAATACAATTTTAGAAAATAAGTATTTTATTTTGTGATAAATCTACTATGTATACTACGCATTGCAATCAATACTTAGTATAGGTACATACTTTTTTTATATACCTACATAATTCTAACTATGAACTTAAGAAGTTATGAGAAAACTTAATTTAGCTTGTTCCTTTTTATATTTTGTTGAATAAAATAAACTGTGTTTCCTTGGAAGTTATTTTTATTTATCTTTAATAGCACTAGTTCATTGAGTACCATTTTCTATGAGACAGGAAGTTCAAGATTACCTATTAGGATTACCTAAATTTGGCCCAGCACTCTAGAGTCTAGACAGACATTTGAAGTTCTACTTTTAATCCGAAAAAATTTCGCTGCGACCCGCAAAAGTCAAGTAGCAGAAAGGGACTTTTCCTTTGGTTTGTAAGAAGCGAGTTTCATTTAATTATGTTTATGGGTCTATAAGGGGTTGATGGAGAAGGGTAGCGGCATGGATCGGTGAAGAGTATACTCTGGAGACCCCTAGCTGCCTTTATAATGCACGATATAATGTTTCAGTAGTGACTCACAATCAGCGACCAACTGTCAGTCCATAACTAGTTAACGCATATACACTATCCTCTGTAAAGTCATAAATATTTAATGTGTGCCTGTAGAGAATATAGAAAGATACATCGAACACATCATTCTGCAATTGCAATGTGAAAAAGGTCTAGCAGGGTAAGCATGGGCAAACGGCCCTCATGCCGATTCTTGGAGTTATTTTTTAAACAATGCTCCTTCCCTGAAACACCAGTATGTAAAGTTTTAGATCGCTACCCCCCTGTTTAAGGATAATACGGGGGTAAACGCCCTTAACGTTATTTTTTTTCTCGGTTGCTTCTTAAGATATTTAAATGAAAAAAAAACGAAAAATAGCTACATACTAACTGCACTTCATATATTTTTCTAAAAATTATAAATCAATTATTAAGGGTAGAAAAAAAATTAATTTTTTGGGGGTGGTTTATGGAAACAACCCTTTCAGTGACCACCTCCAAAATAATTAAGAATAATGCTGTATTATCGAGTTATTATATATAAAAACCTAAAGATAGTCGAGATGGTGGAACATAGTTAAATAATTTAATGAAGATCAATATATTATAAATATATATTCGATATAACATTTGTACGTTCTGCTAGACCCTTTAGCAAATACAGAAAGAAAGGCCGCCGACAAAAGATATGAATACTGCATCAATGAAATAATCTGTCTAAATGGACTAATTAGTTACTTAACTGCATTATTTCGTTCAATACATTTAGAGAACATTTTTTAAACGATTTTATATTATTTTAATATAAACTTACCAAACTTTGCGGAACATACATATTATTAGATACCTATACTGTAAAGAATATATTTGCGTTGGAAATGAGTAAAAATAATTCCATTTGCAACAACTGTACCGGATTATTTGCAATATATATTCTCACCAAACAGCAACAATTTCATATTATGCACACTGTAATAAACACCGAGTAAACATTGATTGTTTATGAGTGGTTACGTGAAACGCTCCGCTTTTGACGAATTAATGTTAATTCCTTCGGTTACTAAACAAGATGAAGCATGCACGAAAAAATTAAAAAAAAATTAAAACCGATTTCAAAAAAATAAAGATGCGCAAAAAAGTAAAAAATAGTTGTGTTCCTTATTTATACAGTGCAAATGATGAGGCGCCGACATAAAAAAAAATGGGAGTCGTAGATTAAATAAGGAACAAAATTATTTTCTACTTTTTAGCGCATCTTTATTTTTTTGAAATCGGTTTTAATTTTTTTTAAATTTTTTTATTTTGTACTTTTTAATTATTTAAGTTATATAACTACATTTATGTAAATAATATAATATATAATATGTATATTATAATGATACGTAATATATAATATTACAACATGGAGGGGACACGATTCCGAGTTATCGTTTTCGCTCCGTTTTTGCCGATGGCGAGAGCGAGATGGAACGGGAGCGAATCAGAGGGACTGAAAGCGAGCAAGAAACGGTACATACAAGACAGACGACGCGTCGATATTTTGGCTCGCTCTATTTTTCGGACGCCCGAAACTCCGTCCTATGCCTGTCCGCGCATACAATGTATTATAATGAAACAGATTTCTTATTCTTTAGTGTAACATCAAAACTACTTAACCGATTTTGATAATTCCTGTCCCATGACCTAAGTTGATTGAAGCCAAACTAAATGCAATAAGTTTCACGAAATTCGGTTCAGTAGTTACGGAGAAATTCGCGGACCAACATGGTACGTATAACATACATACAAACACATCGAACTGAGAACCCCTTTCTTTTTTAAGTCGGTTAAAAAAAGCGAAGAGTTCTAGTAAGTAACACACAGGCCCAGATTAAAGGAGGGGTAGGGGTCTGCAGCCCCGGGCCCCACTTTCCAGGGAGCCCCGTTCTTGATACAAGATTTTGCAAAATTATAGTCAAGAAAAAACATTTCAACTAAAAGTTCATTTTACAATACCTTTCCAATGTTTGTCTTTGAATATTATTTTTCATTATGATTGAACGTTACTTAATTTTATGTACAATAAATTTTGATTTTTTAAGATTTATGCAATTTATTGAATGTTGTATTACAAAATTTTGTTACCTCCCCCCCTCCCGGTTTTCAGTCACGGGGACCCTCGAAGGTTCGATAGCCCCGGACCCCAAAAATCTTAATCCGGCCCTGCTAATACATATTACGCTACTGATATACAAGTATCATGCAAATGGAGGCTAACATTCGCGTACAAAATGAAAAGTTATAATAAATTTATAACTTGCAATTAATACATTGAACATAAAATTGAACGTCACCGATGGGGTGGGGCACATTGTACAAGTCCAAAGGGAGTGGTTTTTCGTGTATAGGAGTAAATCGAAAGTATGGAATGAAATGCTTTCAAACTTGGTTTTGTTTTTGGGGAAACCGATTTTAAGTCCCTCCACTCACTCTACCAAGAAAAAGACGTTGGGCGCAGTCAGTCACATGTTTGCTGTGACGACACAGTTATATAAAACGGTAAAACACAACAGCACCCTCTTGGCTTCTCATCTTCCTTCTGACAGATTAATGGCTTCTCTTTGCCTTTATAGCCATTGCGTCATAGGTCGCTTATCTCTGCATTGTCCCACCACCGCCGTCTGAAAAGTAGTTTCACGCCTCGCTCGAAGTAATTTCACCCCTCGTTCCTCTGTTTCTTGCCAAGGGTTATGGCGAACCTGCTCAATTATGCTACATGGAATCTATTTGAATAATACCCACGTGATCTTGTCATACTTTTGACACTACTAGCTACCAATATTTCTCCATAACAATTCCACATAAATTAATTTTTTTTTAATTCGATATATCCTCTCAGATACGTCCTTTCATAAGCTAAAATGTATCACCTCACGAACAAACCTATTTCACAAACCACTAATAAATCCGAAATCACCATCTTTTTTAAGTTAAGGGAGTACTCTAGTGTAACTGCCTAGAGACACTATTGGGAGTAGAACATTAGTATGCGACACTAGCGGTCGGTAAGCGAACTAGTAGTAATGGCCGACGCAAGTATACAATTTATTGCGATCTACCAATTTTCACAGTATCGAAGAACTGTATTCAGAAATAAATGTTGTGTAACAAATTGTAACGCTATAATGAACAATGACCTCAATTTAAGTTTTCATAAAAGTGCCTAAAAGTGGAGCAACTAAAATTGTTCACATTACATACTTTTACATATTCCTAAATTGTGTATAATTGTATTGTCAACATTTTTACCGTAAGAAATAACTTTGAAATAAACTTTTATGCTACTGGATCCATATAAACATATAGTAAAAGGTATACTTGCGTCGTCCATATTCGTTATGTTACACTAGCGCCACCGTTCCCGCGGTGGTAGATTCCTTTGCCAATAATCAGAGTCTGGTCACGAGAAGGCCACTTTTGATTGGTCCGCCATTTTTGGTCTATTCCCGCTAATTTTTAAATCTGTCAATTATACTAATCTTAATTGTAACACATTTTTTAAAAAAAAATATATATTTGAAAGTTAATAAAAAAGGTTTTTTGCCATACTATTCTAATTGTTTGTAATATCTATTTATCTGAAAATGTGCATTTGGGTAGTAAAAACATAATGTATATATATTCATAAACACTTTCATAACATAACCTTGTTTGGCCACTTTAGATTGGCCCGCCATTTTTCGTCTATTCCCGCTGATTTTTAAATCTGTCAATTATACCAATGTTAATTGTAATACATTTTTGCAAAATGATGCTTTACATCCATGCAGTTTGTATGAACCAATCGCAATTAGAATTTCTTGATATACCTATGTATATACCTATTTACGTGAAGTAAACAGAAGTAAAATACCGCCATAAACGTAAGAGTTATTAAGAGTGGTTAAGAGTGAAATGTTGTATATCTCTTTCTCTCTCGTAGGGTTTAGCCCAAACATGGCGGATAGTGGCTCGTGGCCAGACTCTGATTATAGTGTCTCTATAACTGCCCTAACTTTTTTCAACGCCAACTTCGGGAATTTATTTAATAAAAACTATAAGTTTATACTATCTGGCGTTTTGTCTTCATATTAAGGTATATTTGAAGTAATACTCAGAATTTTTTGGACTTTTGTGTCGCACATATGCATAGATATAGTTGGTGGAGCAAGCTTCTTAAAAAAAATTCTTTTCCGACGGGCATTGATGTGGGAACTGTTCTAGTCATCCAAAATAGAAAAACTAAGGTTCATTTTCTTCATTATGGTTGTCGCTATGGTTAGAACCTCGGACGAGTTTCTATCTTGTATAAAATTAATTCTGCAGAACGAAAACAGCTAAATTTATCAGCAAAAATCGAACATTTTTTCAAAATGCTGTCATTCTGCAAATTTTTAATGTTAGAGGGCCCCTGTGATTTCAACCATAACCACAAACATACTAAAGAAAATAATCCTTAGTTTTTCCAGTTTGGATGACTAGAACAGTTCCCACATCAACGCCCGTTGAAACAGAGTTCGTTTAAAGAAGTTTGCGTTACCGACTATATCTATGTATATGTGCGATAAAAAAGTTCAAAAAAATTTTGAGTGTTACTTTAAACATACAATAATATGTAGGCAAAACGCCAGATAGTATACACTTATAGTTTTAGTTAAATAAATTCCCGAAGATGGCGTTGAAAAACGGGCAGTGACACTAGAGTACCTCCTTTAGGAACTTTTTCTCTAGCAACATATTTTGTCCTTTCCATCCATAGAATACCAATTGGTACTCCAAGGTACTAATTTCGTAACTCAAGTGTAATGCGTAATGAATACTACTTGGATTTATTTAGGTTTCTGCATTTCCAAAATTCGTTTGTAAGAAATTTTACTCGACTTGGCTTTCATTTATGTGCCACATTCTGAGCCCCAAGTTTCGCCGGAGAATGATTAAAAAGGGTGCGAAAAATTTGGAATATTTAAACAGGAGGTATATTAGGTACCTATAGGCACTTTGCCACTTTAAAATAGATGCAAATGTCGAGTAGCGGAGGCGTCACAGTTGGGATTGGTGGGGATGCAGGTTCCCCATTTTGCTAGAAAATCGCCCGGATCGTAGCCTGAAGTGGGCTAGGAAGCAATCTCGCGAGACGACAGGATCGCATGAGTCGTTAACGAATTTCGTTAACGACATTCGTGCGTTCGAGCGAAATGAGGTTGGGGAGTTTAATCGAACGATCTCTCCTCGGATGCTTTTCCCGTTCTATTTCCTTTTTTTTTTCAACCCCAAACTAAAAATGGAATGAATCAACCAATACATAGTATTCGCTTTCGTCCATTTCTACGATTGCTTGTAGTGTACTTCAAACCAAATAAGAAATACTTCGTAGTGCAATGCTACTGAGCTATCAATTTGATTACTTCGCTGTATGATTTTAGATAAAAATCGTTGTTTCAGAAAAATGCATACTTCACCTTGAAAGTAATGTATCCACGCCACAGCTTAGAAGGAACAAATACGGTGGATTAAAAAGCATTTCAGTTGTTACGCTGAAAATTATAAAAAGTTTCACAACAAAATCGCGTCAAGTCACACAAAATTCAACACTGTAGTCATAGATTTTTTTTAAGAGAATAATGTAGTGTCAGAGGGGTGTCAGGGGGTTGTTTGAGGCGTAGGTCGATGAAAGAAAGTTTCAAAGCGTTAGTTAAGAAAGTGGGGCGGAGTGCGTGCATGCTTGCAAGGATTGCGTGACAAAGTCTGTTGGTAAAATGTACATACATTTGCGGTGTGAAAATAAACTGCCACTTACTTAACTACCACATAATTTTAATGTGTAGCCTGAGTTATGGTATTAAGCTATCGCCTTATTAAAAAAAAAGCATAAATGTTCCCATACTGGTAAATCATAACCCAGTCTCTGTACAATGATTAATTATTATTAGCTGTGAAATACAGTATTTATAATATTTATTCGTTAAGAGCTCACTGCTTGGGACCGACTGTTCGAAAAATCCCTTAATTTGTATACCCTTTCTTTGCAGAACAAGCATTTCAAAAATATGGAACGAATACGAAACCATTCAGAAGGGTTGAAAATAGGGGTTGGAAAGTTTCTGAAAATAACTGTTTCAAACTGTTAGTTACCTAACAATACCTTTTACAAAATCATTATAAAAAAAAACAGAAACAGAAATAATTATACATGCCATTTTTGTAACATGAAAAATTTTCTTGAAGCATTTAAAAATAATCGACACACAGGAAAATTTTCTTGTTGACGATTCTTTTTCATATTGTAATATCGGTTCCTTTCGACTTTGGCTTTGACTTTTGATTTCGTTATGATCACTTCCTGTGTATGATTTTTCAGATGCGAGGCGCATCTATGACAGCTAAATCTTTTACACCGAGTTTATATAGTTCGGCAAGTAGTTCATGGCATAGCGTGACGAATGCCTTCGAATAATTCAGGCGAGTTGTTTTGTATCAATAGTTTTAAGGACTCGATCAGTTATGTGGGCCAAAATTGAAAATTTCATAGAAATTGTATACATTGGTGCCAATGTGCAGCCTGAGGATAAAGTCCAAGAGAAATGTCCTTTCAAACCCAGATTATGGAGCACCTTGGGCAGCTTTTAACACCTACATCAATATTGTATCTGAAAAAATATATTTTCGCTACACCCTAACGCACTTTGCTTGAATAATTATTGAAACCTGCCTAAACTTTATATTAATAATAATTTAAATATTTATTTAAGAAACCATTTTATTAATGAAAACTGCTAAAATGGACATCAAATTCGATAATAGAGGTTTTATTTGTTTACAAGAAAAAATATAACACATAAACTATTTATATGTGTGGAAAGAGATTATTCAGAGGTATTTCAGCATATATTTACAAAATACAAAACCTTAATTTTAAGGGTTGGTAGTGGGGGTAACTTGAAAAGTATGGATTTTTCGAGAATTATTTTAACGCAGTTTTGTAGGTATAAAAAAAGGATGCAACTTTTGTTTAAACTTCTTTTCAATGCCGCTCGCCGTTCTCGAGATATTTTACGGAAAAGAAAATTCTGCATTTTTTTCAAGAGGTGATTTCCCCTCCAAAAACTGCACTATTGTAACAGCAAAAGACAGGGTTGCGTTACGGATGAACTACTCTACTTGCACACCGAGTTTCACAATTTTCAGAATTTCCGGGTTGCCGAACGTCCCTTGAATCGTGTGATTTAGGTATAGGGCGTATAACCGAATTTTTACATGCTGCGAGACATGTGCCTGAGGATAAGGAGGAATTGTACAGATGTACATATGTAGTAAAGGTCACTGTTATAATAGCAACTATTAAAAATATAAATGGTAACATAAAATAATTTGAATTTCGACCGCATAAATCGTTCCAATTAAAAGAGTGTTGTTTCGGCACACTGGTTCGGTCCTTCGAATATTTAAACAAAAACTAATTGCAATTTTGAAACATTTTTTTAACAGTTTCCAACGTTTCGGTCAATAATTCTGACCATTTTCAAGGAAAGTTAAAATTTATTTGTAATGTAATGTAATAATAGTCCAATCATAGAGAGACAGAAAAACCAAAACTCTAATAAAATTTTGGTTTTTCTGTTTCTCTATGATTGAACTATTATTACCAAAATTCTATTTGAGGTACTTTTGGTTTTTCTGTTTCTCTATGATTGGACTATTATTACATATAATAACTTCTTAATTTATGTAACTGTTTGGTTTTTGACACCTACGAGGGATGTATTTATCACCAAATAAATAATAATAAAGATATCAGGCAATGTTGGCGTGAATTAATAGAGTTTCGTTTTTTCAAAAACATTTTAAATTGTCAACGGTTATCGCTTCGGCGTCGTTCGGGTGCCCCTTGGCATACTGTTTGGATGTCCTTGCCTGATTTAACACTGTTTACCTCAGTCACCAGTCAGCGGACTCGAGAGTCGTATGTCCAACTACGAACGCGACATTTCCACAATCTTTTAAACTCAAAAGTTCATTTAATATCAATTTTTATTTCCACTTCTTAAAAAATAAACTTTAACTTTCCTTGAAAATGGTCAGAATTATTGACCGAAACTTTGCAAACTGTTAAAAAAATGTTTCAAAATTGCAATTAGTTTTTGCTTAAATATTCGAAGGCCGGAACCAGTGCGCCGAAACAACACTCCTTTAATTGGAATAAATCGTAACAGTTATAATAGCATTTGTACTAAATTGAGTCTGATGTGAATTGGAAATAGTAATGAAGTGCAACTTAGGAAATGCAATGGATTTTAAAAGGTTTGGAAATAGGAAAGGACATGATAGTGTATAGTGATACTTTCCGTAACTGCCGTAAGAGGGCATCTTCAACCGCTTCTACTCTCGCAAATTCTCATCTAACTGCCGGTATATGTATGCACGTATACCTGTATCGCTCCACTTCCGAACATTTCCCACGTCTACAGTCGTGCTTCCGTCAAGAGCGCAGTTCGAGTAAACGTTTGCGACTTCTCGCGAACATTCACGTTGGAACGTTGAAACATTTACCGAGCGTCTCCACCAGCCATATACTATTTAGCAAGCAAGAGTGTCGGCGAGCATTCGTCGCCGATCCGTGGAAAGCAATACCTACTGCCCATATGCATCTATGCAGGGTGTTTATTATGGCCCTTAACGAAAGTCATAAAACATAATTCTTTGTTAATATTAGAGGCCAAGAGTAAATGAATAAAGTAAGCTCTATTGTTTAGAAATAAAGTCGCACGCATATTTATCTTTTTTATGGAATCTTTTCAAGCTGCATGGCGACCTAGTTATGAGAGAAGCTGACGAAGCCTTACATCGAGGACGATATTTACTCTGCATTATGGGGGGCCAATGTATCAACACGCATAGTTTCGGAATTTTTGAGGTTATATTTGATAGCATCAAAGATTAAGGGGGGAGCCTGGTGTAGCGGATCGAAGAAATCGATTTTTTTTTTGTTGCATAAATCAATAGTTGAACATCACGACAATATGTTCCCAAAGCCGCAAAACGAAATTCGAAAAATTAAAGCGGATATAGCCGGTTTTGCTACGGAGCGCCAGGCTACCACAAAACTTTAAATGCGTTTTTCTCGAAACGACAGTTTCACACTTTGCGGGCAATATTACTCCAAAAATATTCAACCAATCGACTTGGCCTTGTGCACGGATATTTGTGAACATTTTCTTCACAGAGCTAAGTTATTGGTATAATGATATTGTTTAAATAAATAACTTTTTTTACACATTTAAGGGGGGGAGTCTAGTGTAGAGGGTCGAAGAAATCGATTTTTTTTTGCATAAATCAATAGTTGAACATCACGACAATATGTTCCCAAAGCCGCAAAACGAAATTCGAAAAATTAAAGCGGATATAGCCGATTTTGCTACGGAGCGCCAGGCTACCGCAAAACTTGAAATGTGTTTTTCTCGAAACGACAGTTTTATACTTTGCGGGCAATGTAACTCAAAAAATATTCAACCAATCGACTTGGCCTTGTGCAGGGATATTTGTGAATATTTTCTTTATAGTACTAAGTTATTAGTATAATGATATTGTTTAAATAAATAACTTTTTTTTAGACATTTAAGGCAAAATTTCGTTGGAAACAGTGAACTTTTTATTCAAGAGGCCGCCATTTGTTCATTTTGCATCTTTTAAGTTTCAAATTACTTCATTCTGTGCGTACACTCATAAACTAAAAGAAAATTGTTCGATTTTTGGTTTCAGATGAAACCAAAAGACGCTACGTTGCCCGCAGTGCAATATTTGCGTCGCCAACGGACTGGGCATAACTTTGTTATTTGCCGCTCTTTTTTAATAATTTTTTTTTGTTATATACCTTAACCTGTTAATACAATATCCTGAAAGTTTCAGAAAGATCTATCAAATACTTTCTTTAAAAAAAAATCCCGAAAAATGCCTCGATTTTCATTTAGTTACACCAGGCTCCCCCCTTAAGTGACCTTGCTTATAAATATCGATTCTACGTACCCTTTATCAAATACATCACAGCAGTTAACTCACTTAAGGGGTTATACCTACTTAGTCAGGCGGCTGAAATGGGGCGAATGTTTGTGATTTTTTTTCGAAAAAGCGGAAGCATATATTCTTACAGAATTTTTTGCACTTGAAAGAGCAACATTTAAAGAATATTTGGTAATTTTTTCGTAGAAAATATTTACGTTTGTAATAAAGTAACAACCGACATACAAGAAGCCTTTTAATTTTTGTTTTCAGATTATCTAAAATGAAAAAACAAAAAAAGAATTTGTTAGTATATTAATGTATCCTCTGATTAACGGAGGGAACTTCCGAAATATTAATTTAAAACAAAATGGCGGCTATTTAAAGTTGCAATCCTGATTTTTGTAACGACAAAATCAGGATTTCAACTTTAA
Source organism: Andrena cerasifolii (assembly GCF_050908995.1). Lineage (NCBI taxonomy): Eukaryota > Metazoa > Arthropoda > Insecta > Hymenoptera > Andrenidae > Andrena > Andrena cerasifolii. The sequence goes on along the minus strand of NC_135121.1, from coordinate 4,621,930 downwards.
ATAGCCGCCATTTTATTTTAAATTAATATTTCGGAAATTCCGCTTTTTCAAAAAAAATTCACAAACATATTTGCCTCCTTTCGGCCACCTGGCTAGGTATAACCCCTTAACGTGCAAAAAATATTTCTTTTTCGGGTAGACGAAAAACTTTTGTTTTGCAGGTTATGTTATTTATGCTTATTATTACCGACGACTATGCTCTACCTAGTGTAAATATGTTCCCTTGTGTATATAGCTAAATATTAGATGCAGCAGATGACACTATTAACTGCTAGATATTTTTGTTAAAACAGGAAAATCACGAGGGAGCCGAATTACTAGCAGGGGACCATAATACCACCCTTTTTCTCTACTATGTTTTCATTCATATCCTTTCGGTTTCACCTTTAAAAAAACAAAGGCGAAACGATAATTAATATATCGATCCGCGGAAACAGCTGGGATTCGTTAAATGCCACTTTAATAGGCGTTTCGGGACCGTAGTTTACGAAATATAAAATAATGCTCATAACCGCAAAACTAAGCATTATTGAACATATGCGCATACCAACTTTTTTTATTACTTTAGTGAATAGCACTGGTTCTTAAAAAAAATGTCGCACATTTTTATAAACAGTCCCTTTGACGACTTCGTGCCATGCATCTTGTTTTTATTACTTTGTTATGTTAAGAATCATGGGTAGAATTCTATCAATCTGCTTTCGTTTGATATATGTTTTTTAACATCAGAGATGCATTGCTTACCCTTTTTTTATTCTAACGCAAGAAACGCAAAGAAGCCCTCTACAAACACCAGTAAAATTACGAAATACTCTGTTTAAGTTATAGATGACTCACAAAGACTTCAGCTTGTGTCATAAGATAGAAGGCAATCATCATTTGTCGCCTATGAACAGGCATGTGTGAGAACCGACAACGGTGGGATTCTACGAATCCCATCAGCAACGCGGCAACGTCGCGAAGCGTACGCCGCGTCGACCGTAGGGACGACCTGGCAACAGGAAAGTTCGAGACGGCACGACATTCGTCATCTGGCCGCTGTTGTGTGACCATTGCTTCTTTCTTTTTCATATATATATATATATCCATTTCAGTCTTCTAAAAGTGCAGTCATTGTAGTGACCCCGTAGTAACAATCATCCTACACATGGAACTGCCCCCTTTTTGCACCAAATTATATAAAAATTTACTTATCTCGGGGAAATAATTATATTAACCACCATTATCATGGTGTATACATATAAAACTATGTATTAGTACTATGTATTAGTAAACATATCAGAAATATGCTTACTAAATCATGAAAAAATCTCAAAGTTCACATACCTGATCATCGCCATTTTCATCTTCAGTTAAAAAAATTAACTCACAGTTAATTTTTTAGATTCAATCTATTCCAGCAAATTGGACCGCACAAGCGCGTCGAACTCGCTATGCACGTGTTCCCGAAATATCTTACACACTGTTATAAAGTACAGTTTAAGGTTATATAACATTTTTCACAATTCTCTTACCGTGTTAAAAAAAATCTCGAAAATTCATGCTTACAAAACTAAATGGGAAAATTTTATTGCAAATATAAATTTAAAATTTTTATTCGCTTGGATAAAATTTCTGATTAACCCCGAGGATAAGTTTGAAAAATCAATTATGAGAAAACAATCTCCTCTGCGGACGAGCAGAGTATTTCAACGCTTGGGCATCTTTCACGAAAGCTGTTATACGTATGCGAGCTTTTCCTTCGAATTTCGATTAAATTTCTTTTCAAAAATTGATTTTTCATAACAGGCGAAGGGGAGTCCTCCTATAAGTATGAAATCACCGTAGATACTTGCACAGAAAATATTAATGCACATTACCCCTAGGTTGTGCTGACATGCGATGTACATACTCTGCATCACTTTAAGTAAATAAAGTGCGCTATTAGTTAATCGAAACTTTAACGTTAAATTCCTTAAATCCTCCTACATGTGTCTGCTTGTCATTGTTCTAAATTTTATTAAAAAAAAATATAAGTTAAAATGGCGATTTCACTACTGTGTTTTTTTTTGTAAATATGTATGTACATCACGAGGAAACAACATAACTTCAATATAAAATAAAAATCATCAGAAAAACCGTAGCAAATAGTAAAGGTCATAATACAAAACATAATAGTTCAGCCTTATCATTTCGGTTTCGGATTTAATTATTAAATACATCAAGGACCAACTTATATATATATATATACTTGGCATAGTTGTGACTTTTATCTCGTACGATTCAAGAGACAATAAGATCGTTGTGTCTGCTTATTCCGTGGATGCTGAAGTAAAGGAAAATATTAGAGTTTTCCATCATTTTATACCCCTGTTTGGTTTTTTATTCTTTCCCAAGTATATGTTCTTCTACTTTACCTTAATATTCATATTTTGTTATGTGCCATTCTTCTGTTTCCTTTGATTTTCTTGTCCCTCTCACAATTCCTCCTTTTTCTCGTCGTTCGTACTCTCCCATGTACTCTCCCGCCTCGTCGATCTCGTCTCTTTTTGTCTTCATCCCTTTTGGTTACCTACCATTACTACCATCTCAGTTGTCCCGTGAACGCACTGTTTGCATCTCGTTACTGGGATATTTGTTTATGATTTGATACCGTGTTCTCGGGTCATAGCAAATAATATAGGTGGTTCTGGGCATAGGGGCAGTGGTGCTTGGTATTATAGGCAGACATCGAGAAAATATTTCTTGCAACCACCAATTCTGTATTTTTTTATCAAATTAAATGGATGATCCTCATTTTACAACGATTTCGATTGTTCCATTAAATGTAGCCAAAGTGTGCGGAACTTTGCGTGCCCTATAATCCTCTCCGTTTAATATAATTTAGTCCCAAAAGAACTAATCTAAAGTGTTACATTACGATACTCGTTAGACTCGTCTTAAGGGGGGATTGCGCCTTGTTGGGCCGAAAAATAGGTAATTCTTTGTGATTTTTTTGTATAAAAACGGTTCGACAAATGAATTTGAGGTTTGGCATCCTGTTTTATTGCATCTTTAGCTATTGTTCTGAATTTTTGTGTGACAGTGAAAAAAAAGAGCGCTGACTGAGGGCGTGGAAAAGAAATCGAGTTGTCCTGGCGTTGACTGAAAGTGCTATAAGGGTTATCTGAAACACAAAAGGAAAAAAGATTCTTAATCTATATAAACTGGGCTATCTGTGATAGTAGATTTATTGCCGCATCTGTTACTTACCGTTCCTTTTTTATTTAAAGAAGTTTCCCCGATTTTGGGGCAACACCTTTTTCAGACTCAAATCGGGGCGCTTCATCTTCTTCAAAAGGCTGCCATTTTTTTTCACTGCCACACAAAAATTCAGTACAATAGTTCAAGATACAATAAAACAGCCTGCCAAATCTAAAAAATCATGATTTTTTCGCTGAATTTTTGCACGAAAAAAACATGATTTCAACTTCAAATAGCCGCCATTTTGTTTTAAATTAACATTTCGGAAATTCCCTCCGTTAATCGGAAGATACATTAATATGCTAACGAAATCTTTTTTGTTTTTTGATTTTAGATAATCTGGTTCCGAATGGCAGTGCTCACCGCAAAACCAAATTTTTAAAAATGCTTCTTGGATGTCGCTTGTTATTTTATTATACACGTAAATATTTTTCTACGGAAAAATTACCAAATGTTCTTTAAATGTTGCTCTTTTAAGCGCAAAATGTTTTGTAAAAATATATGCATCCGCTTCTTCAAAAAAAATTCACAAATATTCGCCTCTTTTCGGCCGCCTGACTAGGCATAACCCCTTAAATAGGGACCCTTAGGAGACGAAAGGGCAGTCCCTGAGCAAAACTCTTAGCGTAAGAACCTGTTAATGTAGAAACAAGGATAACTGTATTGAGTAATAAACAAATTAAGTATTAAAAACAAATAATAAATAAATAAACCTCACGGTTACGACAAAGAGGGGTCCTTCGCTCGCATTGACTCCCGCCGCCCGTGTCCCGTTTGCTTACTTTCTATTCGTCGACGTTGTCGCGCCGGCCAATAGGGATATACTATTCGGGCCTGATATTCGGACCCTAGAGTTTCCCCACCGACTTCTTTCCTTCCGAGCACAGTACCTATTCTGCACCCTGTAACTCTGCAAATATTACGAATTGGAAAAAATTCTTTTGCACACGTATTACCCATATAATATACCACTAGAAAATGCAAAAAAAAAATCGATTTTTTTTACCCGTCAGACCAGAATACCCCCCTAAAGTCGATAACATTGAAATCAATCTACATACTGGCGTTGATTTACTGCGAGTACAGCATAATTCGTGGCTGTGGATCTACCAAAAACAAAGTGATATATCTTAGGATCTAAAAATATTGGCTGCCAGGTGACAAAGGGGGCCCACCCACAAGTATAAGCCTATCATTTAATTTATATTAGAAATAAATAAAATTTTCAAAAAATACATACGTGGCAAAAAAGTACAATTAAAATTTTTGTGAACTAAATGTATCCTCGAAAAATGATTTTATTGAATTTTTTTATTAAAATCGTAATATGTACAAAGTAAATTTTAGTTGCACACAGTAGTAATATTGGAACATCTATTATATTTTCAAGCCACTAAAAGTTCATTAACATTTTTAACATATCATCTGATGTCTAAATGGGCCCACTTGCCATCGGGCAAGCTGACACCCTGATCAGTCCGCCACTGCATAGAAAGGATCGACAGCTATAATTTGAATTTTTCAGTACGATACTCCCCGGATTAGTGTTCAGAAGTCACCCCTTCCATTTATTTTTGCTAACGTATCGCCAGTGACTTCTTTACTGATGCGTGATTGGAATCAATTCTGAACTCCATAGACCAATTATTGTAATTTACATATAAATAAAAGTAGTCCGAATTTGGTGAAATTTTGAGTTATTTTCATCGAAAAAATCTCACCACTCCTTTGATGATACTTTTATTAAGATCTAATAGAACATATTTGATCCTACATTTTTTGGTAATAAGTCAACCATTTTCAATCTAACTCACTTTACACGCGACACACTGTCCCATATTTCATTCTTCCTGATTTGCAGAAATATATTTTTGTATTCATTTAATCAATCTTGTGGTATTAAAATTATTACAAGACCTTATCTCGTCGCGAAAAACGCGTGACGAAATTTACGACCCAGTGAAATTCATTCGGAATTACGATATATGGTACGGACTACCGAGCGGGCGAAGGGTCGTTAAGGGCGGGGAAGTACAAAGCGATCTCCCACCTCGCTTTATTTTGAAAGTAAACATAGGGGGGATCTTGCACAATACTTTCAATGTTTTCCAGAGGATATCAGCGTGAAATGAATGCAACATGTATAGTAAAACAGCTTTTTCTTGCGGTCTCTCTTGCCTATATCGTACCACTTAAAATATTTTACGTTATACTTCATGTTTGGTACTAATTTGAACGCAAGTTAATATAGGATATTTTAGCTTGGTGTTTTAGGCACCTACTATTAGATGTTTAAGCTTTTGTCCAGAGGAAATTAATATGATAATAATCTTTTTGTGCCACGATTTAGAAAACATGATCAATTTATTTATAAATATAAATTTAAACTTTATAATAAATGTAATATCTACAATAAATCCGCTTTTAGAGAAATACAAAAATACAGGATAAAACTGCATTGTTAGATTATTATCAGCTAAAGTAAACTGGTAAAAAGTTACATCGATCATCCCTGATTCTTTTAAATGTTTGCACGCACAAAATATGAGCTGGAAAGGTTTTGTTTGTATTTCTCGTTTCACATTTACATGATATTTTTACCATTACATGTCGTTTATATTCATTAATTATTGAGAAATTGATGAGGTACGATTTGGTTAGGCGACCAGTACCATATTGACAATTCTGCCCTATAACGTAGGTTTTTGAATATTAATGTAATTTGGCATGTCATACTTATAATCAAGTTACAAAGTACATACTTTTAAAACCAAAATAAATTTATCTGCTACCTCCGTGACAATTTTTTCGTCAGTTTTGGATAGTGAAATTATTTATTGATGTGGGGTGATTGCGAGTTCGTATAGTTGGACTTTGTTTTTCTGGTGATTTTTATTGCTCCGCATGACCATGAATGAAATCTTTTGCGTTGCTAATGGAACCAAATCGTTTTGAAAGATTTTTGATACTGGTTGGTTTATATCCTAATAGTGTATTGGCATTGAAGGATATACTTCCGAATGGCCCTAGTGGCCGATCGACACGAGACTTGAGGGGATGGGTGGGGAGGGGGTGTGGAACCTAAATCTAAAATTGTAGCTTCGGGAATTTATTAGTTTCCGAAATATTAATAAAAAATTATTGTTAATTTTGTTTACAAATTATTCTTTTGAACTGTATACACGTAGCCCTAACGGGGTTTCATCCTGCCCTCCCCCAATTTGTCCTACGGACAGCTGGACGCGTTCCCCTTACCGCCGCGTGCTCCTGAGGCACTTAAATGGCATACATATATAGCTGAAATTCAAAGCCAATTTTCTCGAAAACGAAGCGCGATATTAATAAATTGTATTCTATATTTTCGTCTTATTTTGGCCTGTAGAATCACCCCCTAGAGTATTGCCTATAAATAAAGTAATACGTATCCACCCTGTATAATAGGATGGATCGCATCTCCAAGTTTCTGATTCAAATCTCCAAACTTACATCGCTTTACGCGCCCCCCACACTAATCTAGCCCCAACCAATACTAATATCCAGAACAAGTTGGGAAGTGGAATGCATAATGTCGGAATAAGTCAACAGAAATACTAAAAAGTTTTTATTAATATCTCGTAAACTAATAAATTTCCGAAGCAACAATTTTAGATTTAGGGTCCAAACACCCTCCCCAACCCTCCCTACAAATCTCGTGTCGATCGGCCACTGGGGCTATTCAGAAGTACAGCCGCATTGAAAGTTAACGCCAGTAAGAAGAGCGGCTTATATATTAGAAATTGAAAAGATAGGTTGTCTGAAATAGGCTTTGTTCGTTACCTTCCAATTTTTACAGTTGAGTAACTTGATTATGTAACAACTAAAAATATTAAAATTATTATAATAATTATCTTATCTCTGCAGCATGGATATTAGAATACAAAATGTACCATGTAGAAGTTATTTTAATAGGAACTAGAAACTCGGAGCTCCTTTAATACTCGATGCAGTTCCGAATAGGACATAGAGAAAGGCTTAGCTGGCGTTTTGTTCAGCAAATTACGTTCACCGCGTAACAGTATATATGTAGTAGGTACATACCTCTTAAACTCATTGTCAATACGCTGGGAATCTAATCGTCATCCATAGGAGCTAACTAAATTCAATACCCGAAGCACTGTTTAGATTACGCTAGATTCTAAGCGCTGCCTACAATTTGCTTAGAGCTTAAATCCGGGCCGTCGTTTTCAATCTGCCTCTTAGCATGATTGCAAAACAGATTCCTTAAATAGCAATTCCTCGCCGCACGTCGCATACGTGCTCTTCTCCCTCGCTGTTTGTAAATCATCCGCACCACTTTTTTTGTTTACTCAGAGGAAGGGACCATTCCCCAAACGCAGCAAGAACACTAGAAGCCAAGAGCTATACCAGTGTTCCTCAACCGCTCGTCCGTGGGTCGGCACTAGTCCGCGGAAATTTCTCACGGGTCCGCGAAAAGTTTCGCCCGAATCATGTAGCCGCTACATAAAATAAAAAAGAAAATAAATTAAATTAAATTGTTTAATAAATAACTACTAAATTGTTTAATAAATAACTACTATTTACATTGATTTTTATTTCTGTCTTACAAGGAGAGGACACCATGTGATAGACATCGATTTGGGTGAGCTTTGGCACGATGGATCTATGTCGAAAATAAGTAAATAGGTGTCCGAGTGTTTCAACCAATAAGCCTTAATAATAGAGATATTTACATGTAAATTATTAAAAATTTCATAGTGGCTATTTTGGTGGGTAAAATTTCCACACTACCCTGGCGCCCCCGGGGGATTCCCCTCTGGAGGACTCGGGGTGCCTTTTGAAGATTTCCCCAAGTTAAAAAAAAAATTAATAGAAAAAATAATTTATAAAAAAATAATTATAAAAAATAATTTGTAAAAAAAATAATTTATTAAAAAAATTATAAAGTTTTTTTTTAACGTGGAGACATTTTCAAATTTATAAATTTTATCGGGCAAAGCCGACTAGTAAAGCCAGTAATTAATATTCTCCTGATCTGTGCATTCGACGTGTGCCCAACCTTCACAATCGATACACTGGACCCAATCTTCGTCAAATGATCATTCTTCATTAAATCCTACTTATTTCCTCACGTGAGAAACAAAAGATCAGATTTAAAAAATAACTTTCAACCCACTGAATATCAACGTACACCTTTAATGCCTCGGAATATCGAAAGAAATGGAGTAAACAATATGGCCCCGAAATAGGTTATACAGAATTGTGATTTTCATTTGCTAATTCAAATAAAGTGCTAATATCTGGTCGAAGGAGCGAGAACTAGCTTTGGTCGGTACTGTATGCTGGTCGCTACTGCACGACTCTCCCCTACATACTGCCTTCATGCTCAGCGAGTGAAAAAATGGTATATTTTGGGTTAGATCTTTATAAGATTGTTGCTTGAAGATCTAATAAAAATCTGATAAACCACAAAATACCTAAAAGATTCTAATAAATCATGATAAATACAAAAATGTAAATTTTCATTAGTAGAATTCATTCCGGACCCAGGCCTTATCGCCCTTGGCTGCTGAAACACTGACAGTAATTAGGCCGAAGGTGCCCATTGTTACTTTTTCCCTTTACTCTTCGTGAGTTCAATATATGCACTACCCTTGTCGGTCGGTTCGAATGGGAACACAGTCAGGCGTGACAGAATTAAGTGTTAAACACTTCAATTCCTCTCTCTGCGTGCGAGCGATTGGACTCAAACAGCACATATACATACATGCATCCAAGCGGGTCTTTCTATAGCTACGGCAGTGCTGCCGCCTGACCTAGCTAACTATGAACTACCGTGTGCCGGCAGTAGTCTAAGACCGATTTCACACGGTGATGCATGTATCGCGATACTTGTACAGCTGGGTCCAGACCTGAATGCGTATACGCTGAGCAGGCTGAGCGCGCACGAATGACGCATGCGGAGGGGTCGAAAGTGCCATTGTGTCTTTCTTCGCCAACTTCTGTGCTTAGCTTAGCCCACTCCGCAGTGGCAAAGGTGGTGTGATTAGCTAAATAAACATACAGCTCAACCCTCCGAGTCATCCTGTTTACCATCAAACTAGACATAGACAATCATTATCATCTGAAGAACTCCTATCCTCTGTGCTACTTTGCTCGCCCATGTTACTTTCGTCCCCGTAGCGACGTGTTACTTTAGTCCCCAGCCATGTTTTTCAGAATAGAACTGTTATAACATACAAACTATACCAGACTTGTTAAAATCAAATACATGAACTTATAAAGACACTATCTAAAAACGCTCTAGCAAATAATTGGTTTAATATCTATAGTTTAACTATGAATATTAACAAAAAAAAAACAAAATAGGAGAAACTTACCTGAGTGATCTAAATAACAAGTTTATCTTGCCCAGGGTATACGATTCGTGTTACTGCTCAGCGTCACTCATTGTCAGTACAATAAAAGAGACACTATACGCTTGTAACTGTGTAAAGCAAATGTTGTTACGAGGTAGAGAAGGCACTCGTGCTTTCTCAGTAACTTTAGAGCTTATTTGTAGGTAGACTTTTAATACAAGGATGAAAACCCTGCTTAAGGTAACGCGTTGACAATGTGTTTGAGTCGAAGGTTCGTACTGGAGTCTCTGGCGTCGGTGGGGCTCCAGGGGTTTCATACCCCATGAGGGCACGACGCTTTCCTATCCTTTTTGGCGGGAAAGTCAGGCGGAAAGATTTGGCGGGAAGATCCTCTTAGGAGTTCCAGCGCTCAAATCTATAGCGAAGGTCCCGATAGATCTAGCGCTAGGATCTATCAGGTGAACCTAACGAGGAGTTATGTCTTGGTCCTTTGCCGCAGGTTTGGGACGACCCTTGTCTACTGGCGCCAACCTGGCGCATAGCGTAACAACGTTTTGGAAATGTTTACGGAAGGGGGCAGAAGGCGTGTTACTTTCATGACGCCGTTACGTTTGTTCCCGCTCTCCCCTACTAGTTCTTTAGCCTGCCTTCGCCAGGCATTATTATCCTATATGATAAGGCGCCTAAGCTAGGCGCTAAACCCCCCTGGAAATAATTTTCGCTGCGAAATACGAAATTTTACAACTTTTGGGTGCCACAAGGGTACCTGTCTAATTGGTCTCCTGAAGAAAATTTCGAGGGGCCTATGTCACAGACATGCCCAGACTCACTGCCCGGCGACATTTGAGACCCCCCTCCCTAGAAACGAAATAATTCTCGATATTATTACAACAACTAATACGTGACAAAGCCCCTGAATCCAAGAAAGTTGTGGAGCATATTCACTCTTACAACACCGCTTTTCCGTTTGCCTCAACGAGAGCCTAAATAAACGGCACATTTCGACTCTGCGTTGAGCGCGCGTTTGTGTCTCCTCACTTCTTGGAATGGAGAGTGAGAGAACTCGTGAGCGAGCGGAAGAGGAGGAAAGATTCGACTCGAAGCTACCCTCGGATACGAAAGAGAGAAAGCACGATACTTTGTCTTGCTTCGTCTTTCAGCTCGTGCTCGAGCTGGACCCGCGTGCGGGCCTCCATACAATGCAGTAGCGGCTACTACATTGTACATAACACCTGTTTTAGGCCACAGATGCCAAATCGATTGCAAGCTATAATTAATACCGAAGGCATGCATACAAAATATTAAACACTTGTATCGTACTTAACAATTCAAAGAACTGTGTCTTTAATAATTATGTCTAAAGTGTGCCAATACTTTTTTTGAGTATGGAATTCTCGTTTTTCTTTTGTTATTTCCGTAAATTACATTATTCAGAGTTCTGAAAAAAATACATTACTTCTGTATGTTAGAAGACATTAAAAGACATATTTTGTATCAATATATCATTTCAATATACAAAGATATTTAAAAAAAAGTGGGTGTGTCAATACTTTTTTTACCCACTGTAGTAGAGCAAGCAAACTGTTGCGTCCGAATATTTTTGCGATGTTAAATTTCAACATTCTTGACTTTATCATTTATTTTGCAAAAAACTATGCGTGTGAAATAAATAAAGTTTATGTTTCTACTAACTACAATAAGTGTTTTAATATATTGCGAAAAAACAATCAAATCAATAACACTATTGTAAACAAATGTATAGAGCAATAATCTCGCACACAGCATGGTGTGCGAATATTAATGCGAGTCACTGTATATAGGATACAAAGAGGAAAGGGAAAGTCAAAGGAAGCATGTGTGTGCCTGTAAAGTCAAATCGCAAACGAAGATCAATCACGAAGGACATTTATAACAAAGTAGTAGCCACGAGTTAACGTGTTTACAAACATAATATGTATGTACGTACATATATGCATGCATATATGCCTCCTGCATGTTTACGACGCTCCAGCGTGATATCGACGTAGTACATACCGCGCATACATTACACACGAATTCCATACAACATACCATGAAATCGCATATCACACGTGCATGGCAAAAAGGTATGTATTTATGTGTTGTTCTCCACAGTACATAAGCACATTATGTATACCTACATACTCCGAATTCATGGATCACACATTCTCCAGCAACGCTCGTATTAGGTATTTCGTACCTAACTTATACATGTTTGGCAGGATCTATAGAACTGCATAGATCAATTCAAATATGTGCACATTAACCAACTAATTTACAAGTACGTAAAATGATATTAACGAAATAAGGTTGTTTGTTGTTTTAAGGTGTGATACCTAGTCAGAAGGCCGAAAAGAGGCGAATATTAATGATTTTTTTTCTAAAAATCGGAAGCATGTATTTTTACAGAATTTTTTGCACTTAAAAGAGCAACATTTAAAGGAGATTTGGTAATTTTTTTTAAGAAAAATATTTAAGTTTGCAATAAAATTACAACCGACATCTAAGAAGCCTTTTTAAAAAGTTTTTTTGGGGTGAGCACGAAGAGTAAGAAGCAAAAAAGATTTCGTTGGTAGGTACCTATATTAATGTATCCTCTGAGTCGCGGAGGGAATTACCGAGATCTTAATTTAAAACAAAATGACGGCTATTTACAGTTGAAGTCCTGATTTTTGCGCAAAAAAATTGATTTATTATTAATTTGAATATTACAAACATCTATTTATACTTCTCAATAAGTTTACGTTCAGGAAGGTCTAGTTAAGAGGTTAGACCACAATAATCAACCGAAAAGGTGGGCAAAGTTTAGATATTTATCGTAGTCGTATAAATAAACTGAACTCATAGTCGTGTGTACCATCAAATTTACTAAGGTTTCTTAAGAATTAAGATAGAATTTTTTTTTAAGTTAAGCGATTTTGCTTATTTGATGAAAAATACACTAAAAAATAATTATTTTCTTGTACCTACTACAATTACGATGGTATTTTTTCAATTTAAATAAAATCGTGGGGCAGGATATTTTACAAAAAATTCATTTCTATATTAAATTAATTCATATCCTGTTATGAAATATCTGCCCCACGATTTTATTTAAAGCAAAAAAAAACACCATCGTAATTGTAGTTAAAAAAATTCTTTTTTTTTATTTTTTTGTGCATCTTTGATCAAGTTAAATAAAATCGTTTAACATAAAAATTGTTTTTTATATTTCATTTTTATTTATATTGTGTATTTAATTACACTTGTCGTCTATTGTCGCCTGGGACAGTTTTAAATTTTTTTTTTACTAAGCACACAATTGGAACAACTAATTGAACTATTTGTACGTGACTGACGATTTCTCGATTTTTGTATTTGCGGAAACCGCGGTACTACTGGGAAACGCATCGACTTTTTGTCGTTTTCGAGAAGAACCCGCGAGGCTAATTTCAAGTCCATTGGATTGGTGGAAGTGGATTAAAATCGAGTTAGAATATTTGAACCAAACAAATAACCAAACAAACGGACAGAGGAGTGAAGGTAAATGAAATCGTTTAAAAAGTTGAAATCCCATTGCAAATGGAGTAGTTATTACACGTAGTCCGGAGCTCTACGCAAAAAAAAAATACGCCTCCTTGGTGGGAATCCCAACTGTCTGCGTAATCATCAGTAAATAAAAACTCGCGTATATACTTGTTCATTAAAGTCGTGGTTTTCGTGCTACATAGGTTTCGAAATATTTTTACTTATATTAAAACTACGGGCAATTGTGGTTAAAAATTTGAAATGCAGACAAAACCGAAATGCTTTTTTTACCATAAGAAAAAAATTATGATTAATGTAAAAAATTCCTACGTGCCACGATAAACAGTCATTTCAGTAAATAATATGCGTGTACAATTTTAAGTCAATCCTATAATTATCATTGAAGTTACGAATCCCACCAGTTTGAAAAATACTGTTAAGAGAAATACAGTTTCGAAGAATGTAGTAATTGTTTAGTATTAGTTTAACCTTACTCGGGTATCACTGTACCGTTCGTTACTTGGTTCATGAAAATTGTCCTTTAAGCCTCGTGGCAACTAGCAATAAACTTGCGACATTCATTGCGAGAGTTGATGTCAGCACTGTGTAAACACGCCTGAGAGTAACTCTAGCAAGTTCTGATTACTTGCGACAGTTGGTCTCAGCAACTGAATTCTGTCATAGTGTAGACACCCGATAATCTTCTCTCTTTGAGAAAAAAATTTTATTTCCAAACGAATTGGAAATTTTTGGCGAGAGTAGAAAGCAAGTAGCTGGACCATAGTATTCGGTTTCGAATCTACGTGCACGCGAGCATTTTTGTATCACTTTTAGTAATGTTTGGTCCAACTAATTCTAAATTCTAGTTTGTTGGACCGACATTATAGTAGATACTTTATGTATAAACATTTGCTGTCAACTCTCAGGCGTAACACTGCAGTGTAGAGTGGTGTAATAGACAGGTGTTCCGACTCCTGTCTAGAATGTGTGACATTTTCGGCCTAGTTCTTCTGGCGCCCGGCAGATTTCGTGGCTGTTGTAAAGGTATTTACATATATATACAGGCCTGGTATGGAATTCCTACTCGTAGTGAAAGGGGAACGCGCCACGCATGCGTGTGGCATGTTTCCCCTCCGTCACACGTAGGATTTTTCTGGGCAGCCCATTACAATATTTACTACCACAATCTCATTAACACATATGTATATGCCTTCTAAGTCACGACGCCTCTCGCGGCGGCCAGGGAAACTAAACAGAAATCGGCACACAAAATCGATGGGGTAAAAGGTGCACAGTCGGAACTCCTGTCTATTACACCGTGGTGTAGACACGCGGGACATATCTTCCGCAGGATTTTTCTGGCAACTACTTACAGGAAAGAAGTTGCGTAAAAAAAATTGCTGCAGTGTAAACACTCATGCAAGTTTCTTGCGCAATAAATGTCGCAAGTTTATTTGCTAGTGGCCACGAGGCTTTAAAGTGGGAATCCATTCTGGATCTTTCTTTACCATTCTTCCTTCTTCCTTGCTTGTGTATTTTCCAAAACCGGAAATATTTTAGCTGATCACAGAAATAGTTTATCACCTGAACATTTACAGCAATTATTGGTTTTAAATTCCTTATCAATGAAAGAATGGCAATTACATGATATACAAAATATTTCTTCCATTCAATACAATGCCCTTCAACAACCATCCCAAATTGTTCCTTGTAAAAGTATTTTTATATCGATTCTTCCAAAATTATTCAAATCCAACTTCTATGTATATGTACTAATTTTGGAAAAAAAAGTTTTATGGCGATTCTTCCAGAATCGATTCTTTGGTTCAGATTTTTTAGAAGGATCGATTCTTATAATTCTATTTTGAATCGATTCTTTGAGGTGAATCGAACACCCCTTAACCCCTCTTCCTGCAAGGTCCTCAATGGTGAAAAATGAGGGCGATTTGTTTGCAGCAAATTTATGTTTAGACTAGCATCCCCGCCTCGGTGTCGCCCGAAATATTAGCGTGACTGATTCATAATCTGTAATCTGCAATATGTAAACTCGAGAGCCCTCGGCCACTTATTCCCGCCGCGGTGCTATTTCGCAAGCGAGAAGCGCTCGCCCGGTCGCCGCCTGGCGGTCGCCTCGCGATCTACTATTATTTAAAAATCATTATTTTAAAAAAATAAAAACGTTAGAACCTTCCTCTCGCGAAGACGAACAAAGTGATGTAACACACTTGTGGGTAAAGTTCATATTTACTGAGAAACCGCATTTCAAAGTATGCAAATTCAGTTTTATATAATACTATAGATTTCAATTGAAGTAGTAAACTATTTTAATATATAAATTTAAAATACAGTAATAATTATAATAATAAAAACAATAGAAATGTATTATTGAATGTCAAATTATATTATGTATTATACACATTCGTTAACAGCTTAAAAAAGAACTACCTGGCGTAATAAAATATCATCATAAGGATAGATAATATTTCAGTGATTCCCAACCGGTGGGGCGCGAAGTGTTTTGTGGGTACTCGCCAAGTATTTTAAGGTTTTTTTTTAAATATTATTAAGTTACAATTATATTTTGAAATACCTATTTTTAATGTGTTTTCTTTACCTTAATAAAACCTTACCTTATATGGAGGAAGGGGCGTCGCAAGTTATTTAAATATTTCAAAAGGGAGTCGCGACATAAAAAAGGTTGGGAAACACTGTAATATTTAATAACTTGTACTAATATTGTGTTCTTTATTGTAATTCTGAGAAAGTTGAGGCAACAAACTTCATATCGTGACATTTAGCTAATGTACTACTGAGGTCCAGAATTTTTATACAAAATAATGTTATTTTACCAAAATTGTTTGCCCATCTTTGTGTTGGATATAAATCTAGAATTTTAAATCCACCCTCTTCTCCCACTCATGTTTTATAAAACATTTTATACGGTGCATCCATTTTAAATGTCATCAGTATATCGTTAACCAATTTATTTTTCTCTCTTTTCGCAGCTGCCCCTTTTAGAATTTTTATTGAACTAAATCTCCTTTTCATTATTGCTTGCTCAACTATTGCATTATTGCTCAACATATGACACTATAAAAAAAAAACATTTATGCAGTTCCGTTTAACAGCCAAACTTCTGTTACCTAGTTTATGAAGATATTGTAATGTGTAGAGTTTAATATCATAAATAATAAAAAAAAGTAGACATAAATCTGAAGCTTAAACTAGCTTTAACTCATTTTAGTCAAAATTGGACTGATACCTACTTTCCAAAAAAGCGGCTGATATGTTTACATAAACTTTATTACAAAAACAAATATGCGAATAATTACCTATATTTACTCGTCAATGTAATTTCCCTTTTTATCAATTTTTTTTTGTGGTCCTACACGTATGTATTGGACTGGCATAAACAAAAACAAACACATACAATGTGTCACAATGTACGTACTTCCACAAAATAGGCAAACTCTTGAAATAACCTATACAGGGTGTTGCCGCAATGGCGATATATCCGGGGATGTGGTGCTTGGTCGTACAAAAATTGAAAAAAAGGTACAATCAAGGTTTTTTTATTTGAGGCACACACTTCGGGAAAATTGATTTGGAAAAATTATCGTACACGCATGCGCGTGGCAAGGATTTGCTTGGTATCTGTATGGATTTGTATTTTTACTCAGTTGCAGGGTTCGTAAAAATTAGGGATATCAATAGTTTTGAATTTTTAAATAATTTGTTTATTTATTAATTCCCTCAAAAGAGAAATTGTTGAAAATGTTACGCTTGTTGCTATATTCAAAATTGTATCCATGGAATAATGTCTGACAATAAGTTTCTACTATACGAAAGTATTCAACGATATTTTGTTTCCTTTTATCAACATTTTCGATATCTTCGGAGTACACGATTGACTTCGTGTGACCCTATAGGTAAGTGGATGCGTACTTAACGAATTTTCAAAATTGTTATTCTCAAAAACAAAAATACAAAAAACCTTCAAATGTGCCCCCACCCCCACCCCCACACAAACACGCTCGCACATACTCAGAGTTTTTTTTTAATATGTGCGCATATTACAGAATATTTTTTCTGTTGGACAAGTATTTGTCTACCTTCAAAAGATATGTTTCAACAGACCACCTTCAGCTTGAATACAGACTTGAACACATCTGCTCGTATACAGTACATAGTGGCTCCCATAGCGTGCGCAGCTTGCGGTCCCGGCATACAATACGGGAGTGTGGTATACACTATACACTTTCAGCCAAGGAGCAGTTTCTTTTATCTGGGTCTCGGAACGAGCCCCAGAGCTCGAGGCTCGCTCGAGCGAGATTTAAGGCTCCCCCAAACCAACGCGAATTTCGCGGCGCGGAGCGGATCCGCCGCGGATCAGATAACACTGCCCATAAGCCACCACGTGTAAAAAACTGCTGCCTTATCTGATCCGCGACGGCAACGGATCCGCCGCGGTTCAACAGTTTTTTTATACGTGGTTGCTTATGGGCACTGATCCGCGGCGGATCCGCTGCCGCCGCGAATATTCGCGTTGCTCTGTGGGAGAGCCTTTAAAAGTCCCCAGATCGCTAACGCGATCGACAGTCGAGGACAGTGAAGACAGGAGTGATCCACTAACAGAGATTTAAAGGACCGCATTCAAAAACCCTATAAAAGTACCCAAAACGGATTTGCCTGAAGTTTTGCACATTAATAAATTGATATTCGGGTGATCGAAGCCACCCCTTAGATTTGCCGCAGGACCACAGGAAGGGGAGGGGGAGGGGGTCAAAGTGCGCTGGCCACCAAACGCATCGAAAGTCATAACTTTTGACTAAATCAACATATCGACACGCGACTGAAGCCAAAAAATCACAAAAACATCAAGCTTTCTGATGATATAAGTTTTATATATCATATATATTTTTTTAAATATATTTTACGCGTTTTTTCGGTTTGCTCGTGTGCAGAAAATTCAAAAAAATGGCATTTCCCCAAAAAAGTATCGTCTGATTTTAATCAAAAACTCAGTACTTGCAGCTTATTCTGTGCCCTTTCACATGATATGCGTCAAACCTTGGGGAAATATTTCGTTTTTGAAATATAACATCAAGAATGCAGAGGAGTGTGTGTGCGTATAAACTGCGCGACGTCTGCGACCAAGACTTCGAATTCGGTTAAAACCACGACAGAAACTTACGCTATGCCGACCAAAATGTATCTAATGCTCGGAGTTCAACTCTGAAAACACTGATGCTGGTTGTATAAACACTGTTTGGAACGCATAGCCCTAAGAGTGGGAAATGTGAAAATAAACAATCCACGTGCCACAGCGCCCCCAACCAAAGTATCAGATAACGCGGCGAACACGTTTTCCAGCTTAATCGTATCTTACAATAACACTGTTGTCACTCAAATTGCACGCGTTTTCAGATTCTCTATACGATTCAGATACACCTATTTGCGGGAAAATATGAATTCCTCGTCAGCAAAGAAAACTATCTTCCGAACTTCCAGACCTATAATCTTAATATTCAATCACCGATATTTATTAAAGCTAAACTACAATCTCGGCATAGTGCACAGAAAGTAGATTGCATTTTCATCTTAATTGATACTGCATTGTCTGCACCCGAATCTGTAGTATCATACTACTGTCAGTGCCGAAATGGCGCAAGGACTGTTGGCTGCTGCGCCCATGTACTAGCAATTATTTGGTATTTGGGATTTGGTCGTTACATGGATCAGGCTTCAACACCAGCAGACTTCTTATATTAGAATTTTCCGTACATCAAACTAACATCCGAGGATACAGACGAGGATGAGGAGGACGATGAGTAACGCAAGTATGTGGAAACATTTTCAAAAGGCACCTCAACGCCTCCAGAAGGGAATCTCCCGCGGACGCCAGGGTAGTGTGGGATTTTTACCCACTAAAACCCCACGGCCACTATGAAATTTTTAATAACTTCCATGTAAGTATCTCTATTATTAAGGCCCATTAGCAGAAACGCTTGGACACCTGTTTACTTATTTTCGACATAGATTCATCGTGCCAAGGCTCATAAAAATCGGTGTCTACCTCATGGTGTCCTCCCCTTGTGAGACTTCTTCTTTGGCAGGAAGTTTGTTAACATAAGCTTTACAAAAACTTGCTTGTTTAGGCAAAAATATGCATTGTATTTGACGCTACAGATGGATCACTAAAGACGCTTTTTAAAAAAAAGTTTCTTTCGTTTTGCAGTGATAACTCAAAAACGGAGGTTCCAATCAATTCAAAACAAATTCGAGCATCTTCACAAAATATGTAGTTTCGGACCAGACCTAAGTTAAAGTTAGCCTTCAGAGGGCCGAGCTGGCCACCATAGTGGCCACCTAAGAATTTGGATACTTTGCCGGCCATTTTGGTGGTATATATACATAAATTTTGAGTAAATAAAATTTACATATTCGATGAAAAAATCCCGGCTCTCTAAAGGTTAATGAAAACTCTTATTTTTTTATGAAAGGAACCTAAAACCCTATTGATACCCCATTGATGAGGGGTTTTACCATCCCCCAAACCCCAAAAGATGAGGTCTTAGTTTCTTTCCAAATATGTAATGCGTAGAGTTCTAAATTTAAAGGATTTAAAGGAAGTAAAATTAAAAGAATTCAGCCATAAGGTTGTATATTTTATTGTACAATTTTGAAAGTAAACATACTGAAAGTTAGGGCTCGAAAAAGCAGAAAATGCGAATTTATTGGCTTCCGACATAGAGCAACTGCTTACATTTTAACAGGTTTCACTTTTGCACTTTTGATGATCATATACACATGTATATTGTAATGCTCGCCGTATGGTAATGAGTATTACAACGTCCACAGGCAGGGCGCCTTTCGTCTGGGCGATTTAGGTGAAAGTTAATGTGGCGCGCAGTTAGAATAAAATACAAAGGTTGTATTTCTTTCAAGTTCTTCATTTATTATTATTCATTTATTCTTTGCGCAAAACTTCATAATGTCGACTGTGCAAACATCTGAAAAATTTATTGTACCTGCTTGAGAGTTAGAAATTGCAGTCTAAAATTGTTATTCGGGCAAAAATGGAATTGGAAAACTTAAAAATAAGACACCAAAATATTAACTATAAAATTCTATAAACTCGGAAACAAAATCTAAATATAAATAATTAATAAATAATTATAAATTATTATAATTCGAATTGTAAATACTTTAAGTCTTCAACGCCGATTTTTATGAAATTTAAATATGTTGTAAAATTCCACATTCTGAACAATTGTTTCCTATACATGTTACCGCCGCTCGACCTTAGTTTCCGAAATATTTGCAAAAATAATTGTCTAACACGAGTGTACTTAATTCCGAATAAATACCAAAATATTTTTATGAATATCTCGAAAACTAAAGCCAAGCGGCGGTAGGTACATAACATAGGAAAAAGTTATTCAGAATCATGCCCCCAACAACATATTTCAAGATCACCGAAATTAGTGATGAAGTAAAGTAAATAATTATCTAACCCCTTAAAGTAAATAATTATCAAACCTTCTTCTGCTAATGTTATAGAGCATATAAGATTGAATCATTTTTGTATTTGAAGTTTTGCTTCATCTTGTATCGTTACAAATTTATATGCAAAAAAAACAACGCAATAACGACTGATTTCACCCGTTCAGGGTGAATTTCTGCAGAAAAACAGTTCCTCCGTGCATACTCCAATATGCTCCACATTCACACGCAGCTTCATCAGACTTGTCGGCTTGGGAACGTTTCCCTGTTAAATCTATAGACTACAGCAATGTTCCCGGAAATATGTTTGCAAATAAAACGCAGACGATCGACTAATGGGTATACGTGCATAATATATGCAGAATACTAAGTAATCTAGCAGCAGGAGCTGCCGGACGTCAGAACCAACCTCAAGCCAACGAAAATAATGGCTACGGGAAATGGGGGAGTGCTCGAGAATGCTGGTGCAAATACGAGGGGGGTGCGGCTAAACGATTAGAATATGAACCGTTCTCTGAATTTAATTACCACTTTGATGTAGCCTTTCTTATGTAAAGTCGAAACTTTATAAAACAACTAACTGGCTCAAGTTGCATGTCAAGTTTTCTTTTTCAAATTATTTCCATAGAAATTGTCGAAACATTTGACTAAATTTGAATGTGTAACACGCAAGGTGTTCCTAAATTGACAAAATGTTGCAAACATACTCTCCTAAGTATATGCAGAAAATAATGTCTTTCGTTTCCGAGTTACAACGTTCTCAAGTTGTACATGAAACTCTCTGAACTCTTCATATAGTTTAATGTAATAAAGCAGTTAGGGTAGATGTACCGTTTGTGGCCATTGCACTGTTTTTGGTCATGTGCATAATTATCTTATTTCTAAATTGTTTGCACCACCGAAGTTAAGCATCACGGGGCGGCGTACTGGGGAAAGATGGGTGACCACCTGTCCCCCGGTGCGTCGCTGCTGCTGGGACCCGAAGGAGAGAGGAGGGAAAAAGGAAAAATGATGACTAAGGTAGGTAAATGTCCCAATACCTGTAGGTAAATGTCCCAATACCTGGACATTTAAGGTACGAGGGAAACGCGATTGAGAATTTTGCAGTTATACAAGTCGATTTATGTGAAAACGATTTTGCAATTACGTGGGGCACTGCGTGTACTTTATCATTTAAAAAAAAACAAAAACCACATGTTATTGAATTGAATAATTTTGTAAAATATTGAAAATTCATAGTCCTTACAATGGCCCAATTCCTGGACAGCTTAAGGAGGTTCGATACCTCACTTGCGGGGCAGGCGGCGAGAGGGGTAAGCCTATGCTTATACATGGGAGCTCTGCAGTGATACCAATCTTAGATAAAAAAAATTATGTAGACAGAAATGTTTTTTACATGTCTATTCCTAATAAAATTATTACTACATATTTTGTTTTGGTATTCAATTATACAAAAAGTATGTTTAATGCAGTTAGAAATATAATATTTTCATTAAAAGTAGCGTAAAATATGCGAGCGAAATGCGGCAACGTCGCTTTGCGTCCATCTTTTTTTCTCTTTCCACTTTACACTTGTGGCGTCCCTTTGCGCGTTCGTACTGGTTCGCAACAAATTACTAAATACATGTTTACAGTTTGGTAGTGTTTTTACAAATTTTTACTGTATCCTTTGTACAAGTATACACTGTATAGATAACTACCTGGCGTACAGCGTTGTCACGTTTCAAACAGTTCCTTCAGGCAATTCCAAAAATACGAGCACGTTGCTGTCTATTTATTCAATTATCTAATAAACCGTACGGTAAATGTCCAATTTTTTTTTTAGAATTTCATAGGAATACTTAAGCTTTTCATTGCAACATTTTTTAGGACTTTCTCACTATTTTTAAGGACTCTGTGTAACATTTTATAGAAATTTTATCGCTTCTCCCATAACAGCCTGTGTATAAAATCGCAACTTTGACTTCAATTTTTTCATAAACCGTGCTGTCAATCGACTTGAAATTTTAACACAATGCGGACTACACTTTGGACATTAGATCAAAACACTTTTCAAAGATTTCTCATTATTTTTGCTCCGGTATCGAACCTCCTTAACTAGTATGTCCCGCTGTCCCGATTTTAGTGTCCCATTACCTGGACATATGATGAAACATCAGCAATTTGAATGTTTTCTAGGGAAATTAAATAAAAAAAACAACACAATAGTTTTTCCTATTGGCATATTTTTTCTGTATAAGTAATTTATTCAAATCAGTAAAGAAACTTGAGTAAAAACAATTTATTATTGAACGACTAATTTTAAGGTTATGTGTATTCGTGTGTGACGCGCGAATTTTACACATGAATATTGAATTGAATATTATCATTAAAACAAGATAATAAGAATACAAAGTAACAATTGCTAAGGTGTTAAATAACGATTTTAATATCGTGTCAACAATAACTCGTACTTATTTCACAGTTTGCACACATGGTCAGGTTTAGGGCCGTTCCGGAATTTCACTGTACCAGTAGATAGACACGCGAATAAAAAACTAATAACACCTTTAATTTTAATCTTCCAATCAAAAAATAATACTACAATGTACCAGTTTTCTAAAAATGTATTAGTTGTAGCAATGTACTGAACATTATTAATTATATTCGCTTAAGAAAAAGTAGAGACTGTTTAGCAAATCAGATAAGAACAATACTAAAATGGTGTAAACTGGAGAGTTCAAGAAAATGTATTTTTATTATGAATGTTACAAGTTTACTACAAAAAAATATGTACATGAATATATTTTATTAAATATTTGAATAATTGAACAAAATAGTTATTTTATGGATAAAGCGAATATTAAATGTAATAATCAGTATTATTTACACTACCCTGATAGCCAGATCTGGCAGCAGAATCTGACGTCAGAACTGCAGCAGTCTGTGTCCGCATTTGGCTGCGTTCTTATGTGCAGAGCCTGAGGTGCAGTGCCTGATGTCAGATGGACAGCAGATCGGCAGCAGATTTCGCCGTCTGCTAGGCACAGCAACAGCGCCATCTGAGGTCCAGAATTACCAAGCAATTGCCTACAGATGGCGCTGTTGCTGTGCCTACAGATGGCGCTGTTGCTGTGCCTAGCAGATGGCGCTGTTGCTGTGCCTAGCAGACGGCGAAATCTGCTGTCGATCTGCTGTCCATCTGACATCAGGCACTGCACCTCAGGCTCTGCACATCAGAACGCAGCCAAATGCGGACACAGACTGCTGTAGTTTTGACGTCAGATTCTGCGCTCTCGTGGCAAACCCTGCTCCCAATCTGATGTCAGATTGGAGACAGATGGTTATCAGGGTAGTGTCCAGCTACTGGGACGTGCCCAGGTATTGGGACATTTACCTTATTATCGTTCGTTTGGCAATATAAGCGACATGCTTGAAACGCACCATCCTGTGTTAGAAACACACAGGAGAACAAAAATACAAATACAAATAAATTGCTTGCTGATCATTATTATGTGGAGATTTTCACATCATAAATATTTTGTTCAGTATCCCGCCAGAAATATAAGGTTACATTTATTGCTTACACTGAAAAATATTATATTTTTTAAGAAGAAGCCAAAACTGGTACAATCCCTTAAAGTGGCCAAAAAGGGTGCATCTACCCTACTTCAGCTATTTTTTATACACGTTTCTGTACTTGTTGTGTGTGTCAAGCATTCATTCATCTGATCCAAGTGTTCTGACAACCGTGGCTCCATCTGCATTAGTATAAGCAGGTGGAAACGTTCCACACGACATATATCGATTTTCGCGGAGTATTCGATCCACGTGTATTTTTTACGCTGTTGTAAATACTGTGAATGAAGTCTGCTGGTACAAAAACGTACGTAAAAAAAAAATGCGCCGTGTAAACAAAGGGATTATTTACCGCGTACCGCGTAAATCGAGGGATGAGTGTATACAACATCAAGATGGAATATTTTGTCGAATAGACGCTGCGATTCTCTATTGTTTCCATTCGCTCGTCCAAACACGAAGTGCATATCTATCATTTCACGGTTTCAATAACGATCCTACATCGCAAGAGGATTTTACGAAATGTTGCTGACAAAAATGCTGTTAGTACGGCTGCTACGTTTGTTGTCGAAGATTGTCTACGACGCGAAACAGAGATTGAAACGTCTAGAGTTAACTGCAAAAATATAAATGTGGTGCCTTATTAATTCGCATATGAAATCGGCATTTTTAATCTGTTTGAATTTTTTAAAATTCGGTTTTGCAGCTGAAAATTTTGAGAAAAATCACAAACATGTACAACCGTATGTAGAATGTCTCTGATTTTATTTATAAGTTTCTATTCACTAGAACAGAAGTAAAGGATCTTAAACTGCAAATTACGTTTCACCCTGTAATTACCCTAGTAGTAGGGGTATCGGGTTGATACTTGGCAGAAACAGTTTTCTTTGAGAAACTTATCGATTGCTGTACATCAAGTTCAATTTGTGTTGGGGGTACTTTTCACTATACTTGCCCGGCTAGACCCTTTCTCAATGTATCGATTTCGATTATGGTTATTATATCGGTTCTTTAGCAGTTATATTATCGTTATATTCAGCCAGTTATATTCAGTTATATGTAGCATCCATTCTCGTCCGGATTCTATAATAGTTCTGTAATCGACTTTATGCCAATCAGATTAGACATTCCTTCTGCCACATCAAGCCTTAAGGAGTTATCTACCTCAGGAGGTAGAAAAAGAAACGAATCTGTGGGAATTTATTTCAGAAACTACATGGATATTTTTATGCAATGGCTTTTGTATTCAGATAAAGGACACTTTAACAGCTTATTATATTAGGTTTTGGTATAAAAATATTTAGTTATTGCACAGTTACCACTGATTTCCCGGAAGCTGTTTTTAGAAACATGTTTTGCGGCGACCAACATTATTCGGAACTGAGTTATCTGATACAAAATAACGAAGAAGATTTGGTTAGTACAATAACTTATCTAGTCTTTAATCGTTCCGTTTTATAAAATATTAATCTGGGACAAAATGGCAGATGTTTAAAGTGAAATGATCGATTTTCGTAGAAAAAACACTTATTTCTCATCCATAAAGTAAAAACTATGCATTGGAAAAACAAATGCTTCGATTAAAGACTAGATTTGAATATCTAGAAGAAACCTACAAAGTTTCAGCAAGATTGATGATGCGGTTTTGGAGAAATCGTGGTCACCGGTCTAAAAACAGCTTCCGGGAAATCAGTTTCTGCTATATCTAAATATTGTAAGAGCCGACAACGATGGGATTCTACGAATCCCATCAGCAACGCGGCAACGTCGCGAGGCGTACGCCGCGTTGACCGTGAAGACCGCTTGATAACGAATTCCGGGAGAGATGGCATGACTCACCGACTATATATATATATATATATATATTCATGTAGTGACCCATAGAAACAACCATCCTACAATATTTTTATACCAAAACATAATATAATAACGTGTTAAAGTGTCCCTCATTTGAATACAAAAACCATTGCATAAAAATATGCATGTACTTTCTGAAATAAATTCCCAAAGAATCGATTCTTTTTCTACCTCCTGACGGTAGGTACCTCCTTAAGAAAATGTTGTCAGCCCGATTCGAGATGTAAAGGTACTATTGCTCCTTGCCGCGGAATATTCACAGAATATCATAATACGACCCTTAGATTCACCCCACCAAATTTCATCAAAATTCAACAGGACTCCGCTAATTCGCTAAGAGCTGGCCTCGAACTTTGCGCGCAGCAACTCGCTCAGCTTGAGCAGCCAGCAATCAGTGTCCAAAACTTCGTTCCAGGTGATTCGCCTACAGTATTAATTCTTTCACGCGGACACACAGGAATCGGTATATGAGTGCCCAAGTAACTATTAGACAGAAAATCTGAATGTTCTATTATCTCGAATGTTGCATTATCCGGAAAATATATGTTCTATCGCAACTACTTAGATATGCTGTACCTATGTATCTACATATGTATTAATCATTGTGCGGTTTAACACATGAACTTAATGGCATTATACCTATATAAAACGCAAATTTTAATTGCTGGCATAAGTTTGCCGGTTTTGAAAAAATTTATTTTTTTGAAAAATGGCAACTACTCAAATTCAAGCACATGATTTTTAACCTAAATTTTCATCTTCTTTTGTTAATAAAAAACAAGGCACTAATCGAAAAATCGTCGCGACAAGTACTTACTAGATTATAGTCTTATGAATATTTGTGCACAATTTTATTCAAATCGGTCCACTAATCTCTGAGATATTTTCAGCACCGTAAATGCTGTAACTATGAAGAGTCCTCGAAAGAAGGAGCTGCTACGGCACCATTTCTTATGATAACAAATTTATTTTTGACGAAAATACAGCTTAATTTATGTACAACAAGGTGTATATCTTGATTTTTAAATACGATGTTTCTTTATATGAAAAAAAAATCATAAGGTTGACCCCATTTTCCGACCTGTCAGGAGTATGTAACCCAGCCGTGACCAGCGGTGGGGCCCCTCACGCGCTTGCTTCCCCTTCCAATCTTTCTCTCGCACAGCGCGCCTTTCGTTGTCAAGGAGACCGCGCGACGCTAAGAAGGCTACCATGACGGTGTAGCCGGGTTAGCGTCTCCGCGGTTAGCGTCGCGCGGTATCCCTGGCAACGCGGACGAGAGTGGGAGAACCCCAATCTCCCGCGGGAGCGACCTTGAGCAGCGCTGATGTAACCCCTTCAATGAGCAGGAAAATATTCAATTTAAACAATTTGAAATTGGAAGTGTTCTCACATGAAAATGTTTCAATAGGTACAAATATCGAATTTTCATTTGCCGAAAATCGAATTAAAAGTTATTTCTAACCGTATTACACACACAGTTAAATATGAGTTATTTCGAGGTTAAAAGTATCGGCCATTTGATGAAAATGAAAGGCATACTGGAACGAGAATATTTGACCACGTTAATTGGGTACGCTACCCTACTGGAAACAAGATTTATCGCCAATAATTTTATTTTTTGGAAGGCAGTGACCTAACAGATTGAGGGAAAGTGTGTAAAACCTAAGTAGTTAAACAATTGAAATTACTAATGAAGAAAAACACTAGCTTACAAAATAAAAAAAAACTTTTGCGCACCAGATGCCACTATTTTTTTCTTATATAAAATGGCCCGCTGATTCCGAAAATAAGGTCTAAAAAAATTTCTACGGATACGTTTGCAAGATTTCGGCAGGTGAACTGTTTACCTGTCTGTCAAAAAAGTGGTCCCACTAAATTGCGAATATTTCGTGTTGTGAATGACCGATATGGTCGAAAATTATCTCAAATTAAAGATAATTGAATTACCAACAAATCCACCTTACAAAATTTTCAAATTGGTTGAGTAGTTCGGGTGCAATCGATGGAAATATGTGAAAAAAGTCTTTTTTTCGACCGAAATTGACATCGACAATTCTTTTGATCATCTGGAAACAATCGAAATCGCAAAAAATGGGCCCAGTTACTCATTTCTTACGTTGAGTCTGCACTTTTATAAAGAAAACATGGCGCTACTGAAGAAAATCTATGAACAAACACCGAAGCTAGAGACAATTGTGTAAAAACACTTAAATTTCATTTTTTCTCGGTTTTTTTTTTCATTGTACAGTAAGTCCTCGTTATAGCCCCAATTTTACCATGCGTAGTACGCCCGGTGACTATACGTATCGAAAATCTGAGAAATACTTTCAGACACAAGTATAGTTAGTGTGGAAAGAAAATTAGGAAGCTACGTTAAAAAAATTCATTGTCAAACGTGTGTAAAATAACGCAAACCATTATATTTCGGTGGGGCGGATATGTACACATATATTTAATATTTTACATCTGCTAATAGTAAAATTTTTATACCACGCAACATAATGCTTGTATGATACTTACATAGACTTTCAAACGACAGTATTTTTATTGGAAAATATTGACATTACAGAACACTAATTGTAAGTAATACACTACTTACTTACTTAACTTTTAAGTATTCAGACACGTTTGACCGGTAGTTTATATGGCTAAACGTATTATCTCAGTCGGATAGAAATATTTACTGAAAATAGAAAAAGGGAGTGAGCGAATCTGGTGAAAGATATCTCTTTCGTATTTAAGCCGGTATGGAAAAACTTTTAGTTTACGAGAAGAGAAGAATAATGGAATCGCACGACCTATTTACGAAGAAACCGTAACTTGGGAGTTAAATAACATCTTCCTTGCGCGGTCCTTCGAAGACGACCTAATCAACTTGAACGTAAATGTGTACAAAAATTGTGATGCGAAAGGAGAGAAGGGGCACAAGGATAATGGAAGGGCATCAATGCATTTTTTACGTTTCTTCATTAATTTAAGTAGATATTTACGAAGTTGAAAGGTTTCGAAATAAAGCGAGCTGTGCAAGTTGAACGACTTCTAAACACTGGCTACGGATTTCCCGAACTTTGGCCTCTTCAAAACTTTATTCCACTTTTTTACCGGCAACCGTTCGCTATTAGCCATATGGTGGACATCCACTCATATGCAGCTGCTTTCTAACTCCTGCGGATACTTTTTACGTTATTGTGTAAGAAGGCGGGAGGTGGCAATATGCACAGATGGTAAATTTCATTAATTAATCATAATTTTTTTCAAAAACTGTTCATACAATTTTTTATTTTCTATTGTTTTCCATTTTCTGCTCTCATTTTCTAACTTTCCTGAAATTACTTACTGTTCAAATTGTTCAAAATGTTTAATTTTTTGGCTTAAATAATTTGGAATTTTTATTCGTACTTACTACAAATATGAAAATCTGTAAAAAAAAATAGTTATTTGTTACGCGTGTTTTACCTTTTCAACTCTGATCTGTATAGTACCACCCCAATTTCTAAAATCATGTTTTTGACAAATTTTTGTAAAAACGGCATAGCTTCAAAGTAGATGAATTTTCACTATAAAAGCTGATAGTATATTATCTCATATCTATAAGCTACCATTTTCACCTTTCGTTTACACAATTTTTACATTTTTTACATGTTTTTCTCGAAACAAAAATAGTAGTCCATATTCCCACCTTCTCCCCTAGTGTACGTGACATTTCACTTCATCAGCCCGCAACCATGTTAACCCCAATGGACAAAGGTGACCTCCTTATTCTTTAAAATAGTGTGATATACCTATATATATACCATAATATATATGTAAAATAGCATAAACCTATTTTCAATTGGTGTTACATTTTCCTAAACGAATTATTAAAATATGCAAAATATATTAACATTCTTGTGTAATAATTCGAATCACATTTATCCTCAACTATAAAATTAAACAAAAATACATTCGAAACTTTATTCTACTTTCCACTTTTTTAAATGGAATATTTCTCCGACATATCTAAGCCCGAAGTAGCTTAAAAAAATAAGATTTTACTTTTGTCTTTGTAGGATGATTTTGTTCATTATGTTTACTTATTATGGCGGACAATACAAAACTTCTGTATTGTCATTGGTATTGAATACCTAGTTATTTCTGTTATTTATTGAGTTCGAAGTAACAAACTCCATTGCTCTTGCTTCTTCCCTACCACCCTTCCCCGTCCCGGATCCCTTTACCCTACTTTGTCTCTCTTGCACTAGAGGTATATCACGACAGACTTTTTCTTTCCAGGCGACAGCGAAGAGGGATGCGTCGTATTTGTCGGCGAATATAACAGCTTCTCCGTCGCTTGCATTTACCTCCTGAATACGTTTTCCGTCTGCAACCCCGGTGAGTGAGGCCAGTATCTCGTCAAGCGAACCGGTGGCTACAGCTGCCTTTTTACTCACTTTTCTGTATCTATCCAGAGAAAGGTATAAGTATAACCCCGCATTAGTCACGCTCGTTGGAGCTTCTTTCTTAGCGAATCTCTCCATCACAAATGCACCCGGCGTTAACTGAGATCGTTACGGCTTCAGGTAAACCCACGTCTACATACCTGTGTGCGATACGCAGACGAACACGCGTAAGCGAAAATCACGTTAGCACATCTCTAACGCGGTTCCGAATCTTCACTTCAGCCCCTCAAAAGGCCCATACATGTTACGATTTTTTATTACTTAGCTAAAATATGTCGAACTACCACCACAGTGGTAGCTCTAGCTCTTTTGGACAGCAGCTTTGCCCCAACACAATATTCACGAAATATTATAGAAGTGTCTGTGATGCGGATGCCAACCGTGTGAGACTGAACCACTCATCGCCGAGTTGAAACGATATCTTCTAGTCGAGTGTATCATTTGCTTTATGAACGATAAATTGGAATACCAATGGATCGTTGAAGTCTTTCTGGCGAAAATAAGCCTAAGCACAACGTAAATAGCACTACTTTTAACAGTACCCAAGAGAATGTCGTGAGAGAATCACCCTGTACAGGATCATCCACTTAACGCGGAACCCGCGCGCGCGAGAACCGATGAAGCGGCAACACCGCCTCACGCATGCGTATTACTGCAATCATCCATCTATGTACTGTTATTAAAAATGTAGAGTAGAGAGCGCAAGGTGTTTTTGGTTGTCGCCAGAGGATTTTAAATTTAACAATAATTGAATTGCATTTTCGTAAATATTTATAAATGTGACGTAGACGATTTTATCTTTGTGTCAAGACAGTTACCTGGAACTGTGTTTATAAGTATATATGAGGCATTGAGAGCAAACACACGGACTAACTCACATTTTATGCGAAATTGAATTAATAACAAGAATGAATTCCAATAGGCTGACTAATCATATAAAATTGGAAAAATTAATTTTTTTTTCAATGTGCGTTAGTCCTTTTTTACTCCCAAAGCCTCATATGGTGTAAGTCTTATGGGAGTTTGTGACACATAAACTGAAATACCGACTTCGTGAAAAATCAGAGGTTTTCGCACGCACTCTATGCTTAAGAACGACGACTCTGGAAACTAATACAACACGACCACCGAAGTCGGTAAATTTAGTAAAGGAAGAAAGCGATGCGTCTGCAGTGTAAATTGACCTGAGTCCCGTGTTCACTTATGGCTTTAACTGCACTTTCGAAAACCCCTATGTTCCGAAATGGCTGATTTTTTGGAGATAGGTTCTTTCAGACAAAAATGATGATTGCAAGAAGGTTTTTTGGCGACTTGAAAAAAAATTACCATGTGAGTGTCCCTCCCTGTTACCGACACATTCGTAATCGTGGGTATGCTCTAGGCAGATTTGAAGTTGCCTTTAAAGTAGTCTAAAGTCTCAGAATCTGTTTTTTTCAATTGTTTTTAAAAGGTATAGGCACAGATGAGGTATAGGATAGACCTATCAACCACAGACGAGATATAGGATAGACCTATCAACCACAGACGAGGTATAGGATAGACCTATTAACCAATGCATTTTTCTGTCACCGATTTGGGGGGTCTAGAATCCCCTTACCATTTTTGTGTCGCATACAACGTTACCGATGAAGCCTCGAAACAGATTGTAACGCTACGTGTGGTAGGAATTAGAATTCAAGAAGTGTAAAATTAAGTCAATCGAAATCCGCGATTTACAAATGATTTTGTTAGCGTAACAATTTAAAGATCGTTTTATAAACGTATTCCGTGCAACGACCGAGAAAGAAGGATCACAACAAAACAAAAACACATACGCCTTTTAACCTTGCTGTCCTATTCAGGTTTATTTAACGCAAAACAAATTTATTTAACATACAAAATATAAACAACAACATTATTTGTGGAAGACATGCTTTCGTGATGTAACGTGGAATACCTCGTCAAGGACGTACAGAGTTCAAAACCATCGAAAAAAACGACGAAATGAAATAAATCATGCAAAACCATCGAAGAAATACCTACCTGAAAGAGAATCAAATTCTGATTAAATATCTAGACCGAACCAAACTTACCGAATGTAAGTTTAGGTCGATCTGGACTCTTAAACTAGATCGTAGGCTTTACCTTAATATCGTTTTGCAAGTCGCAATTGCATTGGAAAAACTCGAACTCGAGATATCAAGAAATTAGTAACATTTGGCCTTGGATTTGCAAATAATTTTCTATGCCGAATGAATTCTCTTTTATTATCAATGTTTAATCGTTCGATACATTAATGTTAATGCTTATACATATCACATAGTATTATTTATAATGTATAAATACATTTTAGTTGAACTTGGTGTAAATGAATAGTTGCGTGAGTTGTTGACAAACCGAGCCAAAGCATAGCGTAGCAAAAGCCTGCCCTCTATGTCAAACTCTCTCTCTAAACAAGTCAGACGTATACAAGTACGCTCGCACCTTTCAGCATTTCAACGCATTTCAGAGTAGTTGCTGAGTTGGAGGCTGCTCATGAGCAGATGCCACTACATTCAGACCTCAAATTATGGGTCGGTAATGCAGTTTGTGTGGCGACACGAACATCCATAAGGTGATAGGTCTATCCTATACCTCGTCTGTGGTAACGGGAATGTTGATTACAATGTAACAGATAGTTCAGTTCGTGCAAAACCTAATCCAAGCCTGTAACTTTGGTAATTGTAATTTTTGTCGCCTGATGAATGTTTTATATTTACTTTTGCATTATGCGAGTCCAAAGGATTGCGCACGGTGATTATTTGTTTTAAAAGGTTTGTCCATTATTAATTATACTACATTATGTCGGTAAGGTAGGGAATGGCATTAAAATGGTAAAAAATTATTTTCCGAATCGCCGAAAGTCGTTCTCGCAAACATTATTTCTATACAAAATTAAATTATTTGTAAAATTTTATCCGAATCGGAGCATGGACGTTTTCAGAAGTTTAGCCCAATTTTCACCATATTTAGTTTCAATTCTAACCGCTAGTAGGATGACGATCAAATTTCACTCTGAATTGGTAACGTTGTATGTGACACGGAAATGGTAAGGGGGTTCGCGAGCCGCCCAAGCGTGCAACACAAAATTACATTGGGTGATATGTCTATTCCATACAGAATTAGTGAACGTCCAAATGGGTTAGTACTCTGACTTATAAATGCAAGATCTCGATTTCAAATCCGCTGAAAACTGCACTTTTTTTAAGGTGTCGATGATCTGCTACGCGGACGACACTCTGGTGGCTGTCGGCAAGACAGCCTAGTTTAAGGTGTGGGCGATGTTCATCGATGTTTACGAAATATCGATTATGGGGGACTAAACATCCATAATGAACTACCGAAGATAATATTTGCTTTTGTTAAGCTAATTTGCGAACGCACCACGTAACACCACAGCTTCAAGCTACATAATGCCAAAACAAAAAACAACAAAAATGAAATAAACCAAAAATGTGGTAACTTTTTGTCCGGTACTGTACATAATTGATATGTTTAAGTAGTTTGTTTCTTAAAAAACATTTTTAAAATATTAATGTTGTTAAGTTATTGTTCTGTTTTGTTCATTTTACGCTTTGTTGTAAAATCGTCGATGTTGTCGAAAATCGATGATTTGAGTTCGATGATTATCGGTTATCGATATTTAGCTATCGATGTCAAAATCGATGCCAACATCGATACTTTCTCAACATCGCCCATCCCTAATCTGGCTGTCGAGCGGCAGGGATCGGCGGGCTCCAGCTACTGCTGATGGAGGGGGAACACCTACAGGCGCGGTGGTAATGTGTGCGGGAATTGACGCCAGCCCAGTGGCGAAAACGCGAAGCGTATGCGACGTCACATGCTTTTACGTCACTAAGCAGGGTGGGCTCGCTGTCAGCGTAGCTTCGGCGGGCTTGAACTACGTAGCAGGAGCCCACGGTGAGCCACGGTTTCCCCACCTATTGGTGGGGGAAACACCTACAGGGAACGGTGGTAATGTTGCGTGAGACACCACGATGGGAAACGAACCGACACCACGGCCAACCAGCGTCGCCGGGAAATATGTTATCGACGCTGGTTGGCCGCAGCGTCACTCGCTTGGCGCTGGCGTCCGTTCATCTACACAATAATGTACTATACGTGTAAGGTGATAAAACGTATTTCTGTATTTCGTATATACAAAATATACATAAAGTAGACAGAAATGATGTTAGAAAATATATACATAAAATATAAAACTTTGGCTTGGCCTGGCGCTGGCGTCGGTCGCCACTTGGCTGGCTTCGCGCTGGCGTCAGTTCACGCACATATTACCACCACTCCTGTAGGTGTTTCCCCCTCCATTCACTGCAATTAATCGCTGTGAACCCTGATTGTACATACTTAGTTTGTTCATTTCTTAGTACCTCTAGCGCTATAACCTGTATCACTTGCCTGAATCCATCATAAAATAATCTCATCAGCGCCATCTGTTACCAAATTCCTTCAACTTTATTGACCCCAGCGCCGCTGGTGGATTGTGCAGCTAACTAAATTTTGCCAACAGATTGATACGGGAAGTGCACACCCCTGGTTCTATTCATTCTTGTTCGATTTAAAAATCGACCAACAGCCAACTTCTCTTCAGTGAGATATCTTGACAATTGACGATCAGTTCGCACTTAATACAATAATTCATATAAAAGTGTATCATATTGGGGGCGTCTGGGCCGTACATGTTTTTCGTTTGCGAAGGCCTCTTGGGAATTCAGTGTAAAAACATAGCCTTTTATCCGTACGAATGCAATTGACTGTAGGTTGTCGGAAATTGACACTAACTCGAGCTGTTACTATGCATGTATTTCCTGTAAGGAAATACTGTGCTACTGTAGATACTGTAACAATGAACAGGTTTTAATAATTATCACGCAAAACCATTGTAACACTTTTAGAAGGAAAGGAGAGTGGAGAACGCGATGGAGGGTGTCAATGGGCAACTACAAACCAAATACCAAAAGATTGCCACAGAATATTCGAAAGTAAGGAATGCTCGATGTAATAATTATACAATATAAATATTTTTAAAAAATTTATAAAACGATTAGTCTTGTGTTTTATTTTCATATTATTTTAAGTTTATCTGCTCATATAACCTGCTTGTCCTTTAACCTTTAGAGGGCCGGGATTTTTTCATTGAAATTGTAAATTTTATTTACTTAAAATTTATGCATATATACCACCAAAATGGCCTGCAAAGTATCCACATTTTTAAGTGCCCACTGTAGTGGCCAGCCTGGCCCTCCAAAGGTTGAAGAATAATATCTATATCTAGCTGTTATAAAACTTTAATTAAAATGTTCATTTTATAGATCCGTGCTCAAGCAAATGTTCTAAAAAAGGCTGTGATCGATGAACAAGCGCGTAATGTAGATATCCGCGAACAATTGAAGGAGAAGGAGGTAGAACTTCGGAGAGCGGAGCAAGAATTAGATAGTCTATCATTCCGAAATCAACAGTTGACTAAACGTATAACTGTGTTACAAGAAGAGCTTGATAAAACACAAAATAAACCGAAAAAGGGAAAGAATAAATTAGCAGAAAATAATAGTCAAATATCAGCGCCTCCGAATCACATTTTAGACGAAGAATTTCAGAAGAAAATAGTGGAGAATGCTCAGTTGTTATCACAAATCAGTGATAAAGATAGCGAACTTGAAAGTTTAAATGAGAGGATAGAACAATTAGAATATAAATTAGACCAGTGCGAAAAATCTAAGGTAGAATTAGAATGTCAGCTTCGAGGAACGATAGACAAGCTAGAGAGAGAAAAGAATGATTTGCAAAGGAAATTAAATGATAAACAAAAACAAGAGGAAACAGTGTCATGGTCCAGTAACGAAGGTAAACGAGATGGATACGATTTCGACGCCAGAATAGGACTTTCTAATCATCGTCAAATGGAGCCATCCCCGTTTTCATCGCCACTGGCCTCGCGTAGATCGTCGAAATCTACCAGCGAAGGACGGCCTCATAAAGTGCAAGAGGAAGATAATGATTTTGACCTTTCGAAATCATGCGACTTAGAGAAAGAAATGAATTACTGGAAGGCACAGTATTACGTTCTTAAAATAAAATACGATGAAGTAGAACAACAGGAACATTTATGTAATATGCAAATTGAAAATGTGCCTTTACAACCAACAAAAATAAATCATATGGTAATAATTATACACTTTTATGCAGATCTCTTTTTGAACTCTGTAATCTAACACAGGCTTGGGAATTAAGTGAACGCGGCGGCCGATTTTCAGAGGCAACGCCTCCTTTCTTCCGCCGCGCGTCTTGGCCACCGCGGCGGCTTCGGTGCTTGGAGCGCCTGAGGCCCGTACCACGTGAACCGCGCGTGGCGCGTTGACGAAACAAAATCGCATCGAAAATCGTGCTGTCTGGGACGATGTGGAAACCTTTTGATACAATGTCGCCCCAATGCGCCACGCGCGGTTCATATGGTACGGGCCTGAAGCGCTCCAAGCACCTAGGCCGCCGCGGGGGTCAAGACGCGCGGCGGGAGAAAGGAGGCGTTGCCTCTGAAAATCGGCCGCCCGCGTTCACTTAATTCCCAAGCCTGAATTCTAATAAATAAATATTTATAACAGATAGGGAGACTCACAGTACCTTTTACAATACCGGAAGAGATTGAAGCTCGAGAAGCAAAGATCAGAGATTATTTTCTACAAGAGATCGACAAGTTAATAATGGAGAAACACATTTGTCACGTTAAAAATTTAGCCATGGCTGCTAATGTAATTAAATTACTCTCTAATACTTCGCTGCTCGTGGACTGTATTATTATTAGATTAAATGGTTTATTTAAAAAACTTTTCCAGAGCGAAGTTATGCAAATTCATTTAGATACAAGTGAATCAAAAAGAGGGAAATGTGAGTGCTCGCTCACAGAAGCACTTTCAACTTGTAATATTTTGCAAAAGGACAAAGAAATACAAGAAGGGAATTATAAGACGCAACTTAGCACCATGAGCGAGCACCTCGCAAACATGAACGAGAAACTTATATCTCAGACAGAAGAAATACAACAATTAAAGTTTGAACTGACAAACAAGGTAAACATTAATAGTCAATAGAAATGCTAATGTTTTAAATATTCTGAGTACGGTTTAATCATTTTCAGAGTAATAAAAAAGGAAAACAGAAGTGATACAGATCAGATTACAAGTCAACAATTATTGACATTCCGTCAGCAGCATAAATGAATCGAAATCATTGGTAACTTTAATTTCCTGTACATATGAAACATATACTTGATAAACAATTATTAAAAGTTTAAGTCATACCCCCCAACTAATGTGCTAAAGCAGGGCTGAGCAACTTGTTCGCCGCCGTGGGCCGCACAGTCCCCACTACCAATTAGCCGGTTCCCCCACCATCAGCAGATTAGCCGCCGCTCCATGTCCCTTCCTTTTACTCCTACGAGTGCGGTCATATACAGGGTCACCCGTTAAAACTGCAACCTACGCGCACGCGAACAGAAGAAAGTGGCAACACCGCCTTACGGACGCATTCCACTACAACCATTCACCGGCCCGGTGTTCGGAGGGTTACCAGCGACCGCTGGACAGCAGTGATGCCCGAGCTTCGAAAATTTTAGGATGGTCTCTTTCAAATTAACGTCGCTTTTTTTCACAACAATTATGGTCAAAAAGTTGATAAAAGAAAAATTAAATAAACGTAAAATATTTTAAATTATCCATCATTAAAAGGGAATAATTTTTCCTCATTTTTCGGCGCAAATTGCATTCCGATATCTTTTATAGTTCAAAAGTTATACGAAAAAGGCCCCAAATTCTTCAACCTGGGCCGGGAAATTTCCAATAGCTTTTTGCGACGTTAATTTGAAAGAGACCATCCTAAATTTTTCGAAGCTCTGGCATCACTGCTGTTCAGCGGTCGCTGGCAGCCCTCCAAACGCCGAGCTGGTGAATGGTTGTAGTGGAATGCGTCCGTGAGGTGGTGTTGCCATTTTTGTCTGTTCACGCGCGCGTAGGTTGCAGTTTTAACGGATGACCCTGTATAGATACGGCGTACACTGTAGGAGTATGGTGGGGATCGTTCTTCTGCAGAGTAGGCAAGTCGGGGAACGGGCCGCGGGTTGCCCAGCCCTGTGCTATAGGACTTCTAAACTCAATGTTACATTATTTATGAAATTAAAATAAGATTTATTATTAACGTTTATTTCCTGAATATTTATAATACAAAAATTTACATCTTACATTGAATCATAAAATACATGATAATAACATTTACACATATTCACAATCAGTTCATTGCAATGTCAATTGAATGCTCTGTTCCTCAATAACTTGAATTACAACTTTAGTTCATATTTTACTTGTTAGAAAATAAAATATGTAAACATACGCATATATATATGAACATCTTTAAATATTCAATGTGTAACAATTGTTAAATGAAATGAAAAAATATGCCTCTCTAGGAAAAGTACTAACAGGATACTCTTGACTGTTGTCTTGAAAAAATAATAAATATAGCTAAAATCTCTTTAGTCTGAATTCAATATATAAATATACATATTTCGTGTACATAAGCGAACTACTACAATTTAATTGAAAAACTGGCTCCACAGCTACAACCTTGTTCAGCTAAAGGATTATTCGTTATTCTAAAAGCAGAACGTATTAATTCTGTGTGATATTCTATTGTTGCTCCTTTAATGTATTCTAAAGATGTTGAATCTATAACCACTTTGGCACCATCCTTTTGAAATATTCTGTAACATTATATTGCACCTAATTGATCTCCATAGCGAGAGTGCAGTGGTAACAGCATTCCAGTTATCTTTTCTGTATAATCTTACTTGTCATCTTCGTTTATGTTTGTGTCCAAGTCAAACTTGTATTGGAAACCAGAACACCCTCCACCTTCTACTGTAACTCTTAAATATGCATTATCATTCGTGACTACTTTTAATCGTTTAACACAGCTATCTGCAATGATTATATCATTTGTGGGTTTAACAGCAGCTTCTGTTGACATCTCACTCAACGACGAAACTGTAGATACATTATACCATGGAGAACTATAAATTAAGGTTAGTTTTCGTCAATGCATTAATCACGTAAGACTACAATGATTTAAAACATACATTTCGATCATTGATGTTTTGCGCACGGTTACGAAAGTTAACCGGTAACTTTTTGTACAAGATTCATTACAAATTGATATAAAACGACTAATTGATGTATTCAGATGAAAATTCACTTACGTCAGCAAACGTGAAAAATATCGGTTTGCAACGAAATTAGAAGAGAGTCCCCAAATCGTACGTTTTAATTTCGCCATATTTCTGCCAAAGGTATTATGACAATCGACAAACTCATAATGCGTAGACTTGAATGTGAAACATTTCGTTAGATGCATAGTAATAAATTCTAGTTATGTTATATTAACCCTAGACGCCTAGGGTTTCGATTAATTTTGCTGCGCATGCAAGGTGCGTTCAGACCGAAGGAACTTGTTGCGAATAGTGATCCTAGGTAGTGATCGGAAAATGTGTCCACCATTTTGTCCTATAGCGGAAGTCACAAATCGGCGGGCACATTTTAAAAGAATACTGCCTTCCTTAGTTCAAAGATCTGTTGCGGAGCCGGCTGGAGAATTCTGAT
This sequence comes from Andrena cerasifolii, assembly GCF_050908995.1. Taxonomy (NCBI): domain Eukaryota; kingdom Metazoa; phylum Arthropoda; class Insecta; order Hymenoptera; family Andrenidae; genus Andrena; species Andrena cerasifolii. The sequence continues at coordinate 4,581,784 of NC_135121.1, read as the reverse complement.
GGTTTGAGGTAATTTCTATGTGGTCCGGTATCCGTGGAGCCCCAATGAGCTCTGCTCGCGAAACGTGTGCAGTTAATTGAACGAAACGACTTGTAACGAATAACTTTGAACTGAATAAAGCTTATTGAACTGAACTAGATTAAATTATTGAATATCATCCGAAACTATTAAGAAGCGAAACAAAGATATTTAAAGATTAATCAAAGGTTGAACTTTATTGTAACACGTCTGTGCTTTAACAATGTCGGTAATGAATTGCCAGGCGAAGAAACAGGCTTCTTCATACGTTCGTTCCTCTTTTTTAATCAATACATTGTTTTCCGAGCGATAAGGAAGGAGGCGAAGACAAATTTCTAATGTAATAAACTTCATCCTTAACTCTTTAAAGTTCGAACTTCATACTTTAAGAGCTTGCGCTAAACGCCGCTAGGGCGAGGATTGCAACTCGCAACAGATCACACGCCTCAGTATTAAATGAAGTTTGCTGTTGATCCCACTTTTCGCTCAATGTTATGGAATCCAATTGGTAGATCTTATTTACTTGCTCTCTCTATTTCCGGTTTAGGAGAGCAATGGCGTCGACCAATAGGGTGGGTCGGTATATAAACTGAGACTTGTTTCTGTTGTAACTTAATTTCTATTTTAAAGTAGGACAATTTGAAGAATACGTCTGAATGCTTTGGGCGTTGATCAACGAGTGACGATGTACAATGGCGTTGTTCAGGATTGGAAATGTAACATGCTTTTGTTAATAAAGTTATCCAATTATATAAATAGTTTCTTAATTAATTATCTAACGAATTATTTGATTGGTTCTTCATTCATTAAAAATGAGCGTTTTACAAGGTATCGGTGATTTAATAGCAAAGCAACCGAAACCAATGTTTGATCAATATTATTTAGCGAGCGTCTCTAAGTAGTATTCATTGGAATGTTTTTGTTTATAGTTTTGATTACCTCCCTTTACAATTCGAATTTGGCGCGTCTAACAAAAAGCTACATTCACGTTTTACCACGCAGTACCGTAACATACCAATGAAGGACGCTATTTTTAAATCTTATACTCGGCTGTAGAGGACACCAGCAGTCGTCCCTCACATCGCAGCCAATTCCGTCTTTCGCTGTAACCCCCCGGAACTAGGCACTGTCCTTCAGGTCCATGTGTCCACATTTTCACCCATTGCATGCTTCCTCCATGTTTATATGCTCTAAATCAACATCCTTACAGAGATCGCAGCCAATGCACTGCGCCCATTCGCACACGAAACGGAGATGTCCTGTTCCACGATTTTATTTAAAGTGAAAAAACACCATCGAAATTGTAGTACAAGATAATAATTATTTTTAGTTTTCAGTGCATTTTAACCCCTTGACCTACAGTATCGTGTGAGAGCCGTACTACGTCGATCGAGCCAAACGTAAACAACGCGTTTCAGGCTCATGGTTTGTAGATAGGGCTCAACGTAAACAACACGGGTCAGGTTCATGGATAATTTTCGCCGATGTCTTTATATCAGTTACGTGCTATTCTTCACCGCCTTATTGCGGTTAGATATTTTTTTAATCATATTTGAAAAATATCCCTAATAATGTTATCAAAAAGAAAATTTAGCGTTGATGAGGACAATGAGAGTTTGAGAGACATTGCAATTAATGATTTGATAGATATTTTTCATAGCGATAGTGACAGTACTGATATTTTATTTCCTGCACGAAAACGTTGTAACCGACTGGTTATTGAAGATGACACCGATGATGAAGACCGCATCAACGATGCGTATCACCAACAGTCAGAGCGATGGATTTGGAAAGAAATAAATAATGAACCAAAAATCTGGAATTATACGGAGACTCCTGGCATAAAGGTGGCAGCTTTATGTCAGTTAGGTGCAAACAAAAAAGAATTAGACATTTTTAATATAGTATTTGATAATATGTTTTGGGAAAATATCGTAACGGAGACGAATCGTTATGCGGAACAAATAAAACACAATAAAACTAAAAGACGAGAAATAGACAAAACTTGGGTTCCCGTAGATTGTGGTGAAATAAAAATATATTTTGCATTATGTATAATAATGGCTCAAGTTAAGAAACCAACAATTCAAATGAATTGGTCTAAGAGGGCCATTATAGAAACGCCAATATTCAGAAAAACGATGCCGTTGAAAAGGTTTCTGCAAATAACAAGATGTTTGCATTTTGTAAATAACAATACGATTGACAATACAGATAAATTATGCAAAATAAAACCGGTGACAAATTTTTTTAATCAGAGATTTAAAGAACTGTATACAATGCAAGAGGACATTGCTATCAGCGAATCGCTATTGAAATATAAGGGGCGCTCATCTTATAAGCAATTTAATCCATCGAAAAGGGCGAGATTCCGTATTAAATTTTATAAATTATGTGAGTCAGAATCTGGCTATTGCTATGACTTTAAAATATACACAGGTCGTGATAAAAGAAATTTTGATGATAGCGCAGCTGAAAGTGTTGTCAAAGAGCTATCACAGTCAGTGTTACATAAAGGGCATACTTTATACTTAGATAATTGGTACTCTTCACCAGAACTGTTTATAACTTTAGTCAGTAGTAAAACTAATGCCGTTGGGACAGTACGTTCGAACAGAAAGAATATGCCGAATGCTTTTGTTAAAGCAAAATTAAAAAAGGGAGAATTTAGACTGAGAAGCTGCAATGGAATACTGGCATTGAAATGGAAAGATAAACGAGACGTTTATATTATTTCTACAAAACACGAAACAGCAGAAATGACTGAACCAGACACAAATAAATTCAATCCTACTTGGAAACCGAAATGCGTAATTGAGTACAACAAAGGAATGATTGGGATTGATCGGCAAGACCGAATGCTGGCGTGCTTCCCCGCTATGAGAAAATATACGAAAGGATACCGAAAAGTTTTCTTTTATGTGTTTGACATTGCACTGTTCAACTCCTACATTTTGTTCAACAAAATAAGCACCGGAAAGAAGCAGAGTTACGCTGAATATAGAATTGAAATTGCCGAATCATTACTGAAAAATGTACCGTTACCAGACTATAAACGACGAGGACGATTATCGAACGGAGATTTACCACAGAGACTGCACGCGCAACACTGGGGTCATTTTCCCAAGCATATAGACCCAACACCATCGAAATCAAAGCCATCAAGAACTTGTAAAGTTTGTACAAGACATAACAAACGGAGCGAAACAACGTGGGAGTGCAATAGATGTAAAGTTGCATTGCATGTACCAATATGCTTCCAAAGATACCATACGATTGAAGATTATTAATTTTCTGTAAATTTTTTCAAAACGTTAATAATTTAGGTAAATGTTTAGATCAAGGGAGGATTCTCCGATTTCAATGACCTTCACATATGTTGTCAAGGTCATCATTCTGAACAACATTTCCCTCTAAACTTTTCGGCGCTCGGCTTTGGTTTACGAGCTATTTGCAAAAAACTTGGCATAATTGTACATTGAAATCTGCCTGTACAGACGACTGTTTCACAGCCAGTATTGTTTGTAAGTTAATGTCACTAATTGTTGATTATATGATAAATATTTATAAAATACGTGAATAAATATTCCCACCCCAAAAATGGTAAACATGTCGAAAAGCTACCTCCTCACCGATTTCAATGACCTTCACATATGTTGTCAACATTTCTCTCTAAACTTTTTGGCGTTTTGCCTTAGTTTCAGAGATATTAATAAAAAACTTTTGGCATAATATATTGAAATCAACCGACGGGTTGATTTCATAACCGACGGTATTAGTATTGGTTTGGGCTAGATTAGGGCCGGAGGGTGGGGGGGGGGCGTAAAGCATGGTAGCGAACCGATCTGAGTATGTGTTAAACTCGGTAATTCTAGTGTTAACTGTGGGTGACGGGAAAGTGAATTGACTCCTTGCTTTACCCGCCCCCCGCACTTACTTAGCTCTAACCAATACCAATACCGTCGGCAGTTCTAGTGTTAAGTAAAGTTTTTTGTTAATATCTTGTAAACCAAAGCCGAACGCCGAAAAGTTTAGAGGGAAATGTTGTTCAGAATGATGACCTTGACAACATATGTGAAGGTCATTGAAATCAGAGAATCCTCCCCTAATCTAAACATTTACCATAATTTAAAATAACCATTTATTCAGAAATTTATATAAAATGTTACTGGTTTATTATTCACTTCAAGATAATAAATCATTCTTTTTCACTGATGAATCGTTCGTAATTATTTATCAAACTTACAAAATTAAACCACTTGTACCTTACACATGTATTTACATATCATAAGACGTGTGCGATTGACAACACCTTCGGACGCTCAACCGAACCGTGAAATTGCTCGACGCTTGACCAACCTCTGGTGTTGATTATGCGCCGGCCGTCAGAATTTAAATCGTAAGGCAAGGGGTTAAATAAAATCGTTTAACTTAAATTTTTTTTATATATTTTTTTTAATGGTGCCGTCTCATTTTTGTTAGGGGTCGTCCTTAAATTACGTGATGATTTTGGGAAAGGGGGGGGGGGAGCGGTCGGGAATTTCTTACATTTTCTTACGGGGGGGCGAGGGTCAGATAGTATTTTACGTATTATTTTTTTAACCTAATTTTCAATATGAGAGGCCAAAAAAAGGATGTTTCATCGCACACAGGAAACCAAGTTAAATGAATTATATAAACCTTTAACAGAATTTTGATAACTGAAAAATGCAATGTAAAAAATATTACGTAAGGAAGGAGGAGAGGGTTGGAATATAAAATCTTACGAATTCTTATATTGGGAGAGGGAGGAAGAAATCGCCAAAATTATCCTTACGAGATTTAAGGATGGCCCCGTATGGTCCGAATCGATCGAAGCGTCCCTTGGGTAGATGTCCTAATTACCGTGCCCTGTCCCTATTACCGTGCCTTTACACTTAAAGAAGTCGTACAAAAAAACTCGCATACTTAACCTATTAACATTAAATTAATTAAATAGTTTATAAACGACAGGATGATAATTAAATTACATTAACAAATTTAACAAATCGCAACACAAAATATATATTTTCAAAATATATATAACAAACAAAAGTGTGAGTGATAGAAGTATTCGGCCACAGTAGTAATAATAAATAAACCAAGAAAGCTGTTTGTCCGAATACGTTTGGGCGGTACTGTATGTGTAGAGCTGCCCTACGAATCTGTCACGTCGTTAAAACCGATGAACACGAGCGATCCGGCGTCGTTGCAATTTCGCACCGGCACATACATATATGTATATAGAGAGATTCACACGTGACGCTCACAATCAGATCGGCTGCACTCAGCCACGCACGTGCCTCCAGAGTCAGGAGCGATGGGGCCGCAGTGATGGAGGGGGAAACACCTACAGGAGTGGTGGTTACGTGTGCATGAATTGCGCCTGCGTCAGTCACGCACATTACCACCGCTCCTGTAGGTGTTTCCCCCTCCATTCACTGCGGCCCCATCGCTCCTAACTCTGCGTGCCTCCCAATGCGATTGAAAAGATCGGGCGAGTTCGGCCGGCGTCGGGCGAAACGTCGGATGTCGGTGCGCAATGGCACCCATTGTGACCAAGCTGTCGGCCGATCAAATCACCCTACATCTGACAAAAACCATCTGACAAACGATGTCGATGCCATTGTGACCGCAGCCGTATTGGACGATTGTAAGCGCGTCTGCAAAATTTGTTTTATGATCTGTTTCATGGACAATAGATTGCAATCTACGTCCGCCTATGTGCGTGTTTGGCTACTATGTAATTGACGACGTTTTGATATTTGACTTACAAGGAAAAATCGCGAACCCGGAAATTCAAAAAATTCTGAAACTTTGTGAATTTGTAGGGGATTTCCTCCTGACTACAACGCAATTTTTGTTTGCTGCCCAAATTCACTCGAAGGGGGTGAAATTAACCCCTGAAAATTCGGCTATTTTCTGATTTTGTGTTATAACTCGCGAACTGTAAGAGATAGAGAAGCAGTTTCAAGACAAAAGTTACTTCTTTTAATTAGATCTAGCACTTGGTAAAAAAATATTTTACAGTTCACGCGTTATAACACGAAATCGGAAAATAACCGGATTTTCAGGGGTCAATTACATCCCCTTAGAGTGAATTTGGGCCGGAAACAAAAATTGCGTTGTAATCAGGAGGAAATCCCCTACATATTCACAAAGTTTCAGAATTTTTTGAATATCCGGGTTCGGGATCTTCCCTTCTTAGGCCAGATCTGTCACAACACCTTCGTATAACAAATCGCCACGACTGTCTCCTTTAATTTATTGTACAATGCTTCTTTTAATTTAATGTACGCTTTAGACTAAATAATATTGTATTCTGAAATATGTATATTGTACTCCTAAATAGCCAACAAATAAATATTTTTACCAAATAATAGACATGTATAAACCTTAATATGGAGTTTATGAGGAATATAACAAACGTTAAGCCGGGAATCCACCGGGAAACTATGCTATAATCGATGCTATGTTTGAACGTAGCTTTTGGTGGAAACGAGTCCATAAGAATGTATTGAAAGTAATTTTGTTAAAACGTAGCATTACATAGCATAGCATCGCATAGCGTAAATTAGCTTCCCAGTGGATTTCCGGCTTAACGCTAGCTTTCGCACAATCCAAATGTAACTTTATTTTCGATGTTGCGCATCAAGTTTATTGTTGAGTGATGGAAAACAGGAGATAATAAGTGGCGCGAAAACGACACGATAAATAACAGTAGATAACTTATAAAATATCGAATATAAAAATTGCATCATGTATTGTTATCATTATCATAATTACAAGTTTATCAATGTTCATCTTTCCATAATTATAATTTTAAATAAATTATATTAGAAGTGCCTGTAAAAAATTTGATATAGCGTCTGAATATAAAGTCAACTACATAATTTTATTTTTTGATAAACTAATATTTATGGTCAGTTTTTTTACAACTAAATAAAGTAAGAATAAGTGATAATAATTTAATGTTTTTTTTTATTAAGATACATTAACACGTTAATGTGTCTTCTTCATTAAAATTCGATAATCTTATTCTTATACGTGTCAGGTACACATATCCCAAGAATCGTACTTTTTGGGAAAAAGTAAAAACTTAAAATATCGATATTTATATCTTGTAAAACAGTTTCCCTAGTTTACGCCAAATTTATTTTTACCTCGTGAAATTGCAGTCAAAATAATAATTCCAAGTTAATTACAATTAAAATAATAAAGAAAACACGTAAGCTCAGTTTTATCATAACCATCAACATATAATGAAAAACTTAGAAAAGTATCTACAATATAATTATTACAATTGTATATATTACATGAGAAAATATACAGAAATTCTTAAATATATTTCACTTACCTAAAAAAAAACTATTCCCACTTTTTACATCCTTACACTCTTCAATGGACCATCGGTTTTATTTACAAACATTTTACCGACTACTCTGTACCCCTGTATGTACAATAAAATGAGAATCATTTCTGATTGGATTCGATCGCAACAGAAGAATCCATCCAGAGGGTAAAAAAATCAGGAGCACGGATAAATCCAAAAACTGGAACGCGAACATTATTCTTACGAATATCTACATACTTGTTGGTTCAGGGAAATAATTGCAAAAAAGCGTTTCGGTAATTAAAACACTCTCGACGATACGGCTGAAAGGAAGCTATTATGGTTGCACCCTTAACGCGAGAAAATAATGACCCTTTAGCTCAAAAAAAAAAGAAGAGAAATAAAAGGAAGGAAGAGGAGAATAGGCACCTCCTGTGGAGAAGCACGCTGCAGGTCGATATAATCCCTCCATTGATTAAAGTCGATGTTCTGTCAGAATTCTCTACCCCCAAAGGACGACCTTCGTAGTGGGGCGAGCCGACGTCGAATAAGGGAGAGAACGCTGGCCGTCGACCCCGGTTAGTTGCCTTATGAACCCCGTACGCGTCGTTCGTGTTCCACCCTTCATCTCCGCTGAAACTCTTCGTATTTTCCTCTCGTCAAACGTGTCTTTCAACAATCATATTCCGTTTCATTAAATGCGTGCATGTGTGAGTGCGTATCTGTGCGTCGTTCAAAGAAAACAGAAGGTGCAAATTCGTGCCGAAGTATACTCTGGGTGCACATCCTGCTACAGAACGCGTTTAATAGTACTCGATCGATTTTCACGCTTCCAAGTTTTTTTTCGCGCAAAATCACAATGCCCGCCGTGTCGCGGACTCTGCTCTCACAATTTACGCGGCGTACCTACAATTCCTTCGATGCCGATTTCTTGTTTCGGAGTCGTGCTTTAAATGCGCGCAGTTGAATATTGGAGAATGGCTTACCCCCGAATAAGACGCGCACATATTTGTTTACGCGAACATGGAAATAAGAGAGTGACGAGTTTTTCAATTACTTCTATACGCGAGACCGTCTCCGAGATAATTTGTCAAATTTATAGACGACTCTGCGTAAACTCTTTGGCGTAAAATTCGTTAAAAGCCCGGAGGATTTTACGTTAAACGCTCAAACTCATTTCCGAACTTATTACCTTTATTTTTATTTTTTTTAAATGCACGTGAAAGTGATTGTAGTATGAATTGCATTCGATTAATGTTTTCAGCTTGAAAGCGAAATTAAAGGGTGATTTTAGCGTTCGTTTGACGTGACGCGATGTCCTGTGGTGTCATAAGTATGAGGTACCTTTAAATCGTGAACATGAAAAAACTGCGGAGGAACAAGGAGTGAAGGTTTAGGGGTGTACGTCCTTCGATATCGATTCCTGTGTAAATTACCGCGGTGCATCCACTACCCGCGACGCATTTATGTTTTCCCTTCTTCCAAGCCGCAAAAAGTTCTCAAAGAGGATGCTTGCGAGATAAATAAGGGACACGTAAGTTCGGAAGTTCGCATGTCGTACTGAAATTAAATCACAGCTGGGATTCCATTGCGTAAAATAAAATAGCCACCCCTTCTGTTTATAATTCCACGGCTCCTCAGGAATCGAGCGCGGATGACGAGCTGGATATGAATTTGAAATCTAAATGGCTCACCCTTGGAACACTGATTATCGTCCTCCTTGAATGTGGTAAATTTTTAATAAATTTCATTAATCTCAGTACTTCATAATTAGCTGTGCTTGGAAGAAAGCATGGCAAGCAGCATCATTCACTTCTCAATTTTATTATGGTATCTCATAAGTGCACCGTAATCGATACGTAAGTAATAATTGATGAAATATAAAATTCAGGTTTCACGAGATCAATGGTGAAAGAGAGGGAAGAGTTTGGCGCGTTAGTAATTGATTCACCGACCTCTCACGTAGCTCTTTCGGGGGATCTTACGGTTTTCATTGCAAAATCAGACGAGGCATTGGAAAACGCAGAGTATAGGAACGAATTAAACGAGGAAAGTAATGACAACGCTCAGCAAGTGGAACATTTCTCCGACGAGTCTCCTCTATTACGGTAAGCTCTATGACGTAAGCTCCGCGTTGCGATCGTGCCAGATTATTATACCAGGTCGTCAAGGATGAAATTTGTGAAAAAAAAACAGGCAAAGTTGGTTGATAACTTACAAATATAAGGAATTATTTTATTCATCAAAGTATGCACCCATATTGTCTATACCCTTTTGCCATTTAAGGGAAGGTTCCGGTCTAGAGCCCCCAAAAATAGGTGATCTTTAGGAATTAATTAAAGGAAAACTACTGCATATAATTTAATGGGAGTTGTTGCATTGTATTAAGGGTGTCTTAAGTTATAGAAATATATTTTTTGTTTTATAATTAATCATTACAGACGGCGCTGGGGAGTCGTTAAAGTCAAGGCGTCAAAAAATTGATCCAAATCGGTGGGACCTGTATCCCCAAAAGTTATTATTCGATTCGACTGAAACTTTTCTTATTTTGAAGAGTATACTTCTGGCTAGGGGGGAAACCAGAAAAAAATGCAAAAATGACATTTTTTAAGAAAATAACGACACTTGAAGTTTGAAATCACTTTCCCCCTATATTTTTCTTCCTTTCAACGGCTTTGAAAATTATAAATTTTCAATATTTTGTATTTTTTCTAGTTTCCCTCCTAGCCAGCAGTATATTCTTCAAAGTAAAAAAAGTTTCAGTCGAATCGGATAATAACTTTTGGAGATACAGGTCCCACTGTTACGAGAAAAACGCGTTTAAAGTTTTACGTGAGTGCCGAGTGGCCGGGGGTTACCCATGCATTTGCCGCTACTCAAATGCCTATAACTTCGTGAATTTTACGAATTTCAATAAATCCTTTTAAACACGTATTCCTAAAAGCTTGAACATTCGAAAAATAAAATAAAAAAAAATCGACTTTTAGACCGGAACCTCCCCTTAAGCGGCAGGTTGTTCAGGCCGGTGGTATAAAACCCTGGCGGACGAGAGTCAATGAATTCCTGGAAGGCCAGTTTTACAGCATTGTCGGAATTAAATTCCTATTAAAAAGTTGTCCATATTGCCGAAGAAGTGGTAGTCAGTGGGGGCTAGGTCCGGTGAGTATGGATGATGATGAAAAAGTTCCAACTCCAATTCCTGTAGTTTTGCAGCGCGTGGTCTAGCGTTATCGTGCAATAAGATAGGAGTCGATCCGTTGACCAATCTAGGCTGTTTTTCTTTAAGCTTTTGCATCAATTCGTCCAGTTGGTTGCAGTATGTTTCTGCTATGATCGCTGAGCCGGGTTTCATGAAATCATAATGGATCACACCTGCGCTAGACCACCAAACAGTCACCATCAGCTTCTTTTGATGAATATTGCGCTTTGGAGTGCGTTTTGGTAATTCATCCTTGTCCAACCACTGTGCTGAAAGTTTGCGATTGTCACATTGGATCCATTTCTCATCACAAGTGACAATCCGATTCAAAAATGGATCAGACTTGTGGTGAGGAAGCAACATCAAGCAAGCTTCCAAACGCTTTTGTTTCCGTTCTTCACTGAGTTCATGTGGAACCCACTTATCCAACTTTTTCACTTTACCGATTCGAGCTAAATGCGCTAATATTGTTTGTTTGCTGACACCAAACTTCAGCGATAATTCATAGGCACTCTGAGATGGGTCAGACTCAACGGTGATCTTTAGTTCGTCATTATTGACTTTGATCCTGGGCGACCGCGTGGCTCATTTGTGAGGTCAAAGTTACCTGTACGAAATTTGGCGAACCAACTTGATACTGTCTGCTTTGTAGTAACAGTAGAGCCAAATACACTATTAATGTTTCGCGCGATCTGCGACGCCTTAGTTCCACGTAAGAACTATATAATAGTGCGGATTTCCGACCGTTCCATTTTCAACAAAATTAATTTTTAAAAAAAGTTTTTAATATTTTAGTAGTGCTTACAATGATTTCCTCAAACAGGCGAGATACTTAACTTTCTAACAAAAAAAACAGAACGGTAAAACATTAAGCCAATGTCAAATAATAAGCTGTTAAAGTTGGCAATATTCTTAACTACAAATTTCATCCTTGCCAACCTAATATGAGTAAAACAAAAAGTTTCCGCGGGTTCAAATCCATGGAATTATTATTTCGTCATATCTGATTATTAATATTGTTCGTAGAATATTGTACCTTCTCGACGACATATCAGAATTAATCGGAGAAATTCGATTGGACAAGCTGCCTTCGGACAATGAAACCATTTCAATTGTTATACCCTGTGGGTATTTCGCTCGCGGTGGAATTTATGCTCTGCGAGTCGAGTACAAGTACAAAAATTCAACAGTGCCTGTTGCCTCTCTCTATCAGGTTGTAACAATTTTTTTTCACCGGCTCCTGTTTGCAGTGTGCGAAATTTTTATATAACGAACAGCATTATTGTTCACAGACGAGTAGATTAGTGGACGTGAAGTGGCCGACACCAACGATTTTCTTGGAATCCCAGCAAATTGCTACTTATCCGAACAGACGTGTCACAACCGTCGTAAGATACGCTGGAACGAACTGCAATCCGTCAGAAAATGTTCCTGTAGCTGTTTATATTTTACAATTAATATATTGCGGATCCAGCGTAACCGCTTGTTATCTACAGAACAACACTCATACTCAAGTAAATGGACAACTTACTTTTAGTCTCTCCATTCCACCTTCAACAGTTTTATTATGTTCTCCATTATGTTGCTTCTTCTTTTTTACTACGCATATTAGGTTTGTGAGGAAATTCTACCGCTTTTCTTATTCGCGGCCCTATACAGCACAGTTCGTGGCGGCAACGTTGCAGGAACGTTGCGGTAACCTTGCAGTGTTGCATGGTTGCAGCGCAATGTCGATGTAACGTTGCTGCGACGTTGCCGCGCAACATTGCACGGGGCGGACGCAGAATTTTTGCTGCACCCTTGCGGCAACGTTGCGTGAAACATTGCAATCTTGCACTGCAACGATCCTGCAACCTGGTTGCAACGAGAGTGTGCTGTATGCAGCGTTACGATGAAATTAATTAATGGGGCTAATTTCTGGATTCTCTAGGCAATTTCCTTATCCCATTCGTCTAAAAATTTACGTTTCTCAATTGAAAATATTCCGAGACTGTAACTATGTCTTTCTCACCGATATTGATGCTTTTAATCATTTAGAAAATTTTGTAACGACCGAAATAGATGATGGTGTTAAATTAGGAGAACCCAGTGAAATAGTAATTACTTGGCAAACTAAATTGTAGAATCTTTCTTGAGTGGCGATTACTATATGTATATGAGCGAGTATTCTTTTATTAATGTGTACCTACAGACATTTTACTGTTGAATTCAGAGTGGAATTTGTGTAATTATTGCCAATAAATTTAATCACTTTTATTTAACCCCCACCATGCAGAAATTCTGATGCAGTTCGTGTTTCGCAATTGTTGGGGTTTTTGTTTTACAATACATTAATTTCTTGGTACAGTAGTTTATTATCTTAAGTAAACAGTCTTCAAACAGGGCTTGATATTATAATGATTAAGAAATTATGAAATTGTTATTAGAAAGTTTTTTTACAAACAAAAAAATATGTCATACTTTCAATACACAAAACTATTGCGTAGCGTCTTCTAAGATCTTCATTAACCTTTAGAGGGCCGGGCTGGCCACCATAGTGGCCACCTAAGAATTTGGATAATTTGCCGGCCATTTTGATGGTATACACGCATAAATTTTAAGTAAATAAAATTTACAATTTCGAAAAATTCTGAAACTTTGTGAATATGTAGGGAATTTCCTCCTGATTACAGCGCCATTTTTGTTTGCTGCCCAAATTCACTCTAAGAGGGTGTAATTGACCCCTGAAAATTTTTCGATTTTGTGTTATAACTCGTGAACTGTAAAATATTTTTCACAAATGCTAGATCTAATTAAAAGAAGTAACTTTTGTCTTGAAACTTTTTCCCTACCTCTTACAGATTGCGAGTTATAAAATAAAATTGGAAAATAGCCGAATTTTCAGGGGTTAATTCCACCCGCTTAGAGTGAATTTGGGCAGCGAACAAAAATTGCGTTGTAATCAGGAGGAAATCCCCTATATATTCATTTCAGAAGTTTTTGAATTGAACGACTGCCATTCTCATCTAAACAATCCAATTATTATGGAAAAAATCATGGATCAATTTCAAGGTCTCTAGAATGTATTCCAATAGTTCTTTGATTGAAATTTTATGGCAGTTTTCGTAAAAAAAAATCTAGATTACCATATGTCGAAAAAAACGAAGAAAATTTTTAAAAAATTGTAACTTTTACAAATTTCAATATTAGAAGCTAAAAATCTACAGAGTTGTTGTTGGGATGTAATACTTTGAGGGAGAAAATAGTTTGAACGTCGGCTTTGGAAAAAAACTATTTATTTTGCATATAGAATGTACAGAGCGTCAAAATCAACTTATGGGTGGCTCACACCCAGAATGTCAACGAAGGGTTTTAAGGCGTCGTGTGCTATCTGGGTACGAAACAAGCACAAAAACATTCTACTGATTAGGAGCTTCTTCGTTTATTATGAGCAGCTTAAAAACTGCACGTATAAAATTACGACGGAATTCTCTCACATGCCTATACAGTTATTTTCAATTCAAACACATGTTCGTAATAACAATTATCGTTTACGAAAATGATTTCACCCTTTCAGGTTCTGTATTACGAAGAAGTGAAAGGTTTTATACCCCCAAAGACTATCTACTTCCGTTGTGAATTCTTTGGATTGCCCGGGAATTACGCCGTCAAGTTGAAAGCTTCGAACATTAATCCCACTGCACCAAATACCAGTGTGTATTTTAAGGTAATTAATTAATTAATTAATAAGTTAAGACCTCTTTGCGTTAAAGAATTTTCTCGGCTAAAAGAGTAGTTAATTCTTTTTAAGTGATACGTTTAGTAAAGTAACGCGAAGAGAGCACCTTCGCATAACTGATCGTCTCGTTTTTCGAATTCAAGGTAAAATGGTCCGAAGAATTCAAACTGACGGTCCACGCGAGATCGATATATCCTTGCGAAGGACCAGGTGGTGTGGCCGTCCTTTTCGAATATCCTTCCTGTCGACTAGAAGGTGATCGTGTTCGCATCTACGGTCGTCTGAAAGCTGACGTTACTTCCGTTGCTTCGCCATCCAGTCTTCATTACATTACGGAATCCAGATCGATACCCGGCAAACACTCTCTGACATTCGACTGCGATCTTTTTACGGAGAAATTCGTCGAATATTGTTTTGTCTACGTGAGTCAAGCAATCACGGGCGCCATGATCGATGTTAAAATATCCTGCATACCAACGTTCCCTTTTCAAGGTAGAATTGAGACATAAATCTTTTACGGCGGTACTAGTTTTTTAGCCTGCCTTCGCTGGGCATTACTATCCTATATAATAAGGCGCCTAAGATGACCACAATTTTTGTTGGAAGTCCCCCTCGAAACAGTTCTCGCTGCGAAATACGAAATTTTGCAACTTTTGGGTACCAGAAGGGTACCTGTCTAATTAGTGTCCTGAAGGGAATTTGGAGGGGCCTAAGTCCCAATTTTTGTTGGAAGTCCCTCTAGAAACAATTTTCGCTTCGAAATACGAAATTTTGCAACTTTTGGGTACCAGAAGGGTACCTGTCTAATTAGTGTCTTGAAAGGAATTTGGAGGGGCCTAAGTCCCAATTTTTGTTGGAAGTCCCCCTAGAAACAGTTTTCGCTGCGAAATACGAAATTTTGCAACTTTTGGGTACCAGAAGGGTATCTGTCTAATTAGTGTCCTGAAGGGTATTTGGAGGGGCCTAAGTCCCAATTTTTGTTGCAAAACCGAGTTAAATGAATTACATAAACCTTTAAAAGAATTTTAATAACTGAAAAAATATAATGCAAACAATATTACGTAAGGGTGGGGGAGGGGGTGGAATATCAAATCTTACGAATTCTTATACTGGGGGAAGGAGGGGGTAAGAATTCGCCAATATTACCCTTACGTAATATTTATTAACAGTTCAGTGAGTTGGAAAAAAAATTTCAGCCCTATATAATAATAATTAATTGGGATATGGGTTTTTCTCAAAACGGTGTTTTTCCTGACGGCGTACACGATATCTCAACTTCTAGTGCACCAATCTACTCCATTTTTTTCGTACACCTTCAGAAAACATATAATTTTAGCAGGTAGCAGAATCAAGTCAAAATAGTTTTTATTCACTTTTTAAAACGATTTAAAGACGGAAAGAAACGCAAAAAATGAAAGTTTGAATTCGAAGTGCTGCCGTTTTTTAATTTTTTTTATTTATAAATCTGCTACCACCGATAGCCACACTCTTACGGATTAAGAATCCTTTAGGCTTTTCGTTTTAGATCAGCAGAACAACCGGAATCGTGTGCGCCACGAGAAAAGATTTTTTGCACACACTTTGCGAGCTGACCCACGTCTCGGTTGCCACCTGGGCCCCTGCTCAGAAGTCCCATCCAGGGCCCCATCCTTAAAAAAAATTATGATTTTATCCAAAGTATATTTTTGTTCTGTATTATTACACTGAACCCGTTTTTAGTAAACTACCGCTTTATTTTTCCGAAAAATGGGCCCCTGTTCAGAAGCCCCCCTAGAGCCCTATCTTCAAAAAGAAATTATGATTTTATCCAGCATTATTCTTTTTATACTTTTCTGTACACTTATCCCCTTTTAATAAACTACCTCTACATTTCCCCCCAAAAATGGGCCCCTCAGACCTTTTCCATCTGGGCCTTTTTTCTTAAATCCGCCACTGATATGTCTCAACATTTTTTTTATAACTTATTGAAATGCTAATAAATATGTGTGGATAATGGTCATTAGTAAAAACTGTGTAGCCTATTTGTGCATCATCCCTAAAGAAAGGCAAAAAATTGGCCTTCTAAACGGGAATACCCCCTTAAATTATTTAATATTTTGTATTATATCTTTAATTACGACGAAGACATTCAGATATTGTGTTTCTACTAATTTATCCTGTATAGGTATATATATGAAGTGTTCACCCATTAATTTTAATAAATTTAAAATTGTCGAACAAAGTAATTTTAAATTTGCTTAAAGTTTTGGAATTGATACACGTTATCATATACATACTTACATGCTGTATTTTAAGTTTTAGCCATTTGCCCTGTACTGTACTTGTGTTTACTTGCATAGAAGGCGATGCTGCCGGATGGGGACCTTGGAGTCCTTGGAGTCCTTGCAGCAGTTCCTGCTTCGGGGGTATTCGAAATCGCTATCGATTTTGCGACACTCCTCCCCCAAAGTATGGAGCAAAATTTTGTCAGGTACGAATCAAGTTACTTTAATCAGTGAACTGAATAGTAAAGCACGGTTAATTCAAGGTGATCCTTAAACTAAACACTTGATAATTATTTTTAAATCACAGGGGAAGGCAGTAGAAACTGAATTATGTGGCAAAATTTTCTCGGAAGATTCCAATAAAAGTGAATGGCAAAATCGTATCGAAAGCTCCGAGTGTAGTGGTGCAATTTTGGCTGCAACAAAACCAGAAGTCGCAGCTGAGATTGGGTTGCAATGCCGATGCGGGTGTCGCATTGCATTGCAGGAACAATTCACTAGAAAAATACTTGGAGCCAGTACTCAAGCGTGTCCTGGTCGATCTTTTTGGCTCTTACAGGTAATATTAAACCATTATCAACTGAGCAAAATAATATTTGTTTTAATATTCATTTATGGTGAGATTATTTGTTAGTGGGTGCTTCAGGGTTATTATCATACTCATGAGTATCAATAAATTCAATTCCCAAGTTTGATGTCAAGAGATTAGGATTTTGTTATATTTATATCCGAAAAAAAAAATTAAGGGGTGTCCCTACCTTCACGGGCGAAAAATGATGCGAACTTTGGGAATTTTTTAAAACAAAACTATTAAATATATTTACTTCCAACTTCGTGGCTTTATTTGTTAAGCTTTAGAGAATATGAAGAAAAAAATTGTATGCAAAAATAGTGGTTATATCCGGAGTTACAGTGCTTCAAATAGAGCGCCTTACAAAAATCATATGCGCATGGTTAGCATAAACTCAGCCGTTGTAGTTGTCCGAAATAGAAAATTTTAAAATTTGCGTAATCTGTGTGAGTGCGGCTATCGCCTGAACTAAATTAAATGAGAAATACTGAAAAGTAAAAAAAAATGGCAGTGTCTAAAACAAAAATAGATTTCTGCAAAAAATTCGCTGGTTTTTTAAGTCGCAAAAATCTAATTTTGCAAAAACCGACTTAGTTTTAGTAACAACGAGAATGGGACATCTACTGAAGATATATACCAAGTTTGAAGTAAATTGGGTGATTGGCTTTTGAGATATCATGCTAACCAATTCGAAAAACATCATTTTGAGAAAAACGCGTTTAAAGTTTTAGCTACCGTTTTTCCTAAATAATTTTTTTTTAGATGTTGCCTAAATATGTACGAATATAGGTATAACGTTTTCAATTAATATAATTTGAGGGATTCTCTTTAAAAAAAATCGCAAATATCGCGCTCCTTTTCAGGTCGTTTAAGGGAAACCCCGATAATTATTTTCTACTAATTTTTTAAAAACAGTTCATTTAATATGGCGAAAAATAATATTAATAGCAATACGCCCTTATTAATTATTACAATTATCCTAACTTGATTTGTCCAGGCACAGGCGAATTTCGTAATTGGATTGTATTTAGATCAGCTACAATTTCCTTGCCCTGGGCAATATTTTCGTGTTCGGGATGGTAACTCCTTGAACGCAGATCTTCTGACTGACGTTGCTTCGGATAAAATGGAGCACAGAGTAAAAACACTGATCAGCTCTGGATCAAATTTGCTACTGGAATTTTTCAGCGACGAGCTCACAGCATCTGGAGATGCGTGCATTGGCGGCTTTCTTGCTCATGCGGCTGTACTAGGTACAGTATTATTTCCGTTCATTGGTCTCTTATTTAAAAAGAAATTTGAAAGTAATTTAATTTCACAGAAAAATGAACAGTTACAATGTACCAAAATTTTCAGAAATCTCCTATGATTCAATTACAGATAAAAAATATTTAAAGAGAAATGGAAGTATAACCGTTGTGCCTTTTGAAGTAAATACAGCTAACGTTGAGAAAGAATGGATCTTTTGGAAACCAGCACACTTAGTGACTGCTTTGCTCATGATACTCATATTTATTATTTCTATTTTCTTGACCCTACAGTTCGTTATAAAATACAGAAAATATCGTATTGCAGAGGATCTGGACAGTTTCAGCGATGTTTCTGGTAAAAATATATGTAATTGTATTTTGTATTACTTACATAGAGTATACCCGTACAGCACACTTAGTGGCGGCAACGTTGCAGGATCGGTGCAGTAACCTTGCAGTGTTGCATGGTTGCAGCGCAATGTCCATGTAACGTTGCTGCGACGTTGCCGTGCAACATTGCATTGACATAGAATTATTGCTGCATAGTTGCATCAATGTTGCGTTGCAATATTGCACCGCAACGATCCTGCAACTTTGCTGCAACTAGAGTGTGCTGTATGGGTAATGAAAAGGAATATTACTTTATAAATAGTATTAGCCACTACTTTATGAACAGTATAAATATTTTTAAATTATTACATAGTGAATGTGAAACTATCATTACATAATATTACACGTTTCAAATTGCAATACAGTAAATTAATAAAGCAATTTAACTCTTCGTGGTCACACCTTATAATCACAAGTTGGTCACACGGGGTTCACTGTACCCTAGCGTCATTTTTTGAGTTACCATTTTCGTGTTTTTGAAGTCTAATAGTCTTTTTCTAGAAATGTAAATTTTGATATGATAAAATTTGTAGTTGAAAATGAGCGATTTTTCACGGTTCTGTGATCAAAACCGATTTTTAAATTTTTTTTATATTTTTTTTTTGCGATAAATCCCCTTTGGTAGTCGTAAAGACGCGACATTTTAACTCGAAAATTATTCTTGGGGTACAATACACCCCGTGTGACCACAAAGGGTTAAATAAATTATAAATTAATTGTCGTAAATTTTTTTTTGGTAATTAGAATTAATGCCTGGAAGATCAAAGTTTTTATCTACGAGTACAATTATCTCAGAAGTGATATCAATGATAGAAGCAGCAGCAAAAGACTCCCCAAAAGAAACTTTGTCCAACACAGAAGAACATTACAATAGTACTGAAACTTTAACTGGGTAAAAATAGAAATCAAATTATTCATTTTAAAAGATGACAAGAAATTTTCTAGTTCTATAATGATAGAAAAGGAAGGGAGATTTTTCACATTAAACAGTAATTAATACTTTTTAAATATAGATACAAAGATGGATCCACGCTGAGCACCAGTACATTAAAATTGAGCAATACTGTGGAAACTTCTTCAGACAAGACTATAACATCAATGACATCGAACTATGATAAATTATTATCAGCTTCCAGTATTCTCGTTTACAATAAACCAGAAGTAAAATATGCCTATCCTGTAAGGTGAGTAAAATCTACATTTTCGAAAAATTCGATTATCTGTTTTCTTAAAATATCCTTCTCCCTGTATATTTTCTGCTGGAACTAATACATGATGTGACACAGTTTTGTAAAAATAATTATTTATCGAGAAGTCGTAACGATCATTATTCTTTTTATAATTATTGTAACAAAGAAAGTGACTATTGTGATTGTAACTATTATTATTCCCTAAACGCTTTAAACGAAAAAGGGATTACACCATAGAGTAATTTCGGAACTTGTTTATTACAATTATAGATTATCTGTAAATATTAATTGTTATATAGATTACGAACAATAGAGTCCAATAGCCCAGAAGAAAAGGCATTAAACGTGGAGAATGAAAAATCAAATGATAACAAGGATGCTAATTCTTCTTCTGAAAAGGTATATTTATGTGGTAATAAATGTCTTATATACAGGGTGTCCCAGAATTGAGGGACAATCCGGAACATGCTGTATCTTGCTGCATCGAAAAGTCCTTTGCCGTTTTGGGATCCGAGGCTTCGTTCTCGAGATATTAACGATTGAATATTAGCGGTGCAACTTCCGTGCCGCGAGGTTCAAAGCCGAAACCAGTCGGTTCTACTGCGTGCATGGGTCTGTATCTACGCGTGCCTCCGGCGTGTGCGTGCTAGGGGTCATTGCTCCGCGTCAGCTGTTTCGGTTTAAACCGCGCGGCCCAGCAGTTCGGCCCCTAATATTCAACTGTTAATATCTCGAGAACGAAGCCTCGGATCTTAAAGCGGTAAAGGACATTTCGATGGTAAAGGAATTTGCCCCTCAATTCTGGGACACCCTATATAAGCGAATTTAATTATTTAATATCATTTTTAAATGTGTAGGAATCTTCTCCTGAAAGTGTCCTTTCGAGTCCATCAACCTTAGGAAGTGGCAAGGAAACGAAAGAAAGAAGAAACCGTGAGAAACTTTTACAAGGGCCAGGATCGGAATTTAGTTTAACAAATCCCGATTCAGAACTGGAATTGGATTACTATGATTATAATGTAGCAAATACTAGTGCTGTTCCTGGATCGTACTTGGGAATGGATCCTGCATTTTTAGTCTGGATTCCACCAATTGAAGACTTGAAACTCGATACAGAGGATCTCTTTTTAGGGTAATTAGCATCCTTATTGTACAGGTATTTAGTGGTAATATTAGTATTACATATGAAATAACTAGTTAGTTATTTACAGAAACAAAAGGAGCTCGATTTTAGCTCTTGAAACCGAAGGTGCTGCATTAACACCCTCTGAATACAGAAGAATGCAATTATCTAGCTTTGAAGATATTGAATTTGGATTCGAGCAAGGGTAAATAATAAAGATATGTACTTATTTTAACGTTCTATAAGTATCATTCATAAGCCAGTATTATTATTAATGCTAAATTGATGTAAGCTAAGTAAAGTACAGTAGTGGATTTAACAGGGTGGCCGATGAGCAATTGCCATCTGGGCCCCTGCTCAGAAGGCCCCCCAGGGCCCTATCCTTAAAAGAAATTATGATTTTATCCAAAGTATATTTTTTTTCTATATTATCACACTGAGCCCGTTTTTAGTAAACTACCGCTTTATTTTCCCGAAAAATGGGCCCCTCAGAACGTTTACCACCTGGGCCTTTTTTCTTAAATCCGCCACTGGTAAAGTAGTTTACTTCTTTTATCTATTGTTTTAATTAAAGAATGATATTAGCATATTATTTAGATTACAAATAAATTTACCGAGTATGATTGAATTCATTAACTGACAATACCTATTTCTAATATAAACTAATATTCACTAGCACAGTGGCAGCATTAATGGTCTTTATATGTACATGAAATTGCGAACAGAATTTTTCATAAATATATTCTTTCTATTTCCATCGTAAAATTAATTACCTTTACGTCAACAGTGAAAGATATTTGAAAAAAGACGAAAGGAGTTGTCACAATTTTGACTACGGAAATCTAATTCTGGATGAAACTCCCGGAACTCCTAGAACAAGGACATTCGAGAAATTAATTCCTGTTCGGAAACTTCTTGAAGATTCTAGCATTAAAGTGAGCATGGAATCTGTGTCTGGTGTTCTTGAACATAAACAATATTGTGTTATTCCAAACAGGAGGTAAGTCGATCATCTTTATTTATCTAAATATAACTTAAGTAATAAATTGTCAAGTATATGTAGAATATACATACAGTGTACACGTTTTAACTGGAAACAGTGGAATATTTCGTAAGGAACTGAAGGAATCAACAAATTGTTCTTATACAAAAGTTGTTTGATATGGAGGGGGACATTACAGTATTGTCTCGTTATGGGCTCGGTTTGGTGTACACGATACGGACTCTCTGCTATCCCCACCACTTCTGACTCACTCTTGTCCGGCGAAGGCGAGAGCGAGCGAGAACGGTGCGAGGCAGACGACGCGTTGATGTTTTGTCTCGCTCAATCTTTCGGACGCTTGACACTCCGTCCTTTCCGTGCGCGATGGTCGCAAGCGCTTACCGTGAGCACGAAACCATTTCGCAAAATCTTAATGCAGGCCCCGCTCACAGTCTGCTCTGGCGACCATCGCGCACAGAGTTCGAAGAGATTCGGCTCCACTGATAGAGGGGGAAACCCCTACACAGGATTGGTGGTAACGCGTGCACAGGGCCGTTCCTGGCGGGGGTGCAAAAGGTGCCCCGCACCTGGGCGGCCAAGCCTAAAGGCGGTCGCAGGCCGTTTATTATGTATAAAATTTTGGTTAATAAGAATATTAATCCAAACTCTATACCATGATAACTGTTTAAAATTATGTATGTATAGATATGAAAGTAAACACTGCATATTAAATTCTTAATTAAAGAATATTGAATTAATAAGGGCGGCAATATTGTTTTTGCACCTCAGCGGCCAAAACCCAGGAACGGCTCTATGTGCATGACCTGCGCCTGCGTCAGTCACACACATTACCACCGCTCCTGTAGGTGTTTCCCCCTCCATCAGTGGAGCCGAATCCCTCCAAACTCTGATCGCGCACGCTCGTCGCGCACGCAATGTTCCATCTCGCTTCCCCCTTTGCCCAGAAAGAAGCGAGAAACGAGCACTCGGAATTAGGGCTCCGTTCACGATAAGGGCTCAACGTCGGTCCCGGCCAGCGAGCCGTTAACGAGACAATACTGTATGTGGTATACATACTGTTACTCCGGGGTGTTTCCTCGCTGGCCATCCCAGCGCAAAGGATTGGATAATAGATGAACGAACACACAATAAAACTATATTTGCCACTAGTTATAGGTTTACAATGTTAGAACTAGCTAATCTGATACGTCCGGTCGTATTGGCGTTCGGTACAAGACAGGCCATCTGATCGATATCGTGATTGTCGTTGGAGGGGGCCGACCGTCTTCTAACTTGGGATGTGAGCACCAGTAGGCTATGAAGTTATATGTACACGGTGCTCGCAACAATATGGATAGTTTCTCTATAGATGGAGAAATGGGAGAGATATCAATGCCATCTTAAATATTTAAATAAGACACTATATTTTTTATTTATAATATTAAAGCGTTTGTTGAAATGAGTTCAATGCATGTCGGGTACCTTTGAGCAGCTAAAGCTGCTGAAATCGCCGCTGTCCGCTGTCCAGGCCAGGGCGGGCCCCAACGAGCCCTTTGGGGTTCGCCCACTCCCGTTCGCGTCGTCAAGGATACCGCGCGACGCTAAAGAGTGACGCACGTCACCACAGCAAAGAAATGTTACTACTACATAATATGTATTCGTCGCGAATATTGTGTGGGGACGGAGCGGTTGGAAGGGGAAGCAGGCCCCTGAGGGGCCCCACTGATGAACAGCTCTGAGCTGAACCTCCTGGGCCTCCAACATTCCAGAATGTTGACACATTCTTGAACTCTTCTCAACCACCGTTATCATATTATGAATAAAAAATATATAGCCCCACTCAAAAATAATTAGATTGCTCTTGAAATCTCTCCCATTTCTCTATCTGTAGAGAAACTATTTATATTATAGCTGCCACCAGGGGCGGATTTGAAGATTTGGGGACCTCGAATATATTAATTTAAAAGAGTCGAGACAATTTAAAAATTTATTCAGTATGGTAACTCGCATAGGGGTCGTTGCCAATTCGCTATGAAACAAAAGTGAATTGTTTTTAAAGTTGTCTCAAACCATCTATGTTTAAACCTTCTGCAATTTGTTTCGCTGAAAATCTGTCGCTCCCCAAAATTTGATGCTACCCAAAATTTATCGCTCCCCAAAATTTGCCGCTCCCCCAAATTTGCCACCTACGGCTGCAGCCTACTTAGCCTATACCCAAATCTGCCTCTGTGTGAACCCCAAAATGCCACCCTCCATATCAAATAACTTCTGTAAAAACTATTGTCTGATACCTTCAGTTCCTTACGAATTATTCCACCATTTTCAGTTAAAACGGACATACTGTATATAAGTACTGTCTCAAAATTTGAATTTAATAAAACAGGAAAGGCATCATACTTGTGAATTCGTGATACAATTTATTGAGTCCTTTTTATGAAATTAAACATTTTATTACATATAATGACTTACAATTAGAAGACAAAAATATTAATATTAACGTACAAAATATGTAAAGTATATGTATTAGTACCTAAGTTCATTTTTTATAATATCAGTGAAGTATAAAATAGCAAATCATAATGGGTACTCATATCGTTCTCGTTTTGAATATTGATTTTAAAGTGCATGTTAAGATCATTTGTATATGTTTAATAATCCGTTTATCCACAAAAATGTTCATAGCCAAAGAACAATGAATTCCTTCTTAACAGAATAAACGTAGAAAAATGCAGTAGATTATTATTATAAGTTAAATTAATCAGAAACTAAATTCTTGTTCAACAATTTATTGATGTAAATTATATACATAGGGTAGTCGGATATTCTTCCGAATGGCCCCAGTGACCGATCGACACCAGGTTTGATGGGAGTGGTGGGGAGGGGGTGTCGACCCTACATCTAAAATTGTAGCTTCGGGTATTTATTAGTTTCCGCAATATCAATAAAAAATGACTAATTTTCTTTTACATATTATTTTTTTGAACTGCATACACGTAGCCCTAACGGGGGTCCATCCTACGGCCACCCCCCTCCCCCCCCCCCCTCGCCCCACAATCTGTTCTACGAACAGCTGGACGCGTTCCCCTTACCTCCGTGTGCTCCTCAGGCGCCTAAAAGGCACTCTTATTTAGCTGAAATTCAGAACCAATTTTCTCGAAAACGAAGCGCGATATTAATAAATTGTATTTTATATTTTCGTCTTATTTTGGCATGTAGTATCACCCTCTATAGTATTAACTATCAATGGAGTAATAGGTATCCACCCTGTATAATAGGATGGTTCGCATCCGCAAGTTTCTGGTACAAATCACCAAACTCCAAACTCACATCGGTTCGCTACCATGCCTTACGCGCCAGCAAGCGGACGCCCCCCCCCCCCCGCTAATCTAGCCCCAGCCAATACTAATATCCGGAACAAGTTGGAAAGTGAAACGCGTTGTGTCGGAATAAGTCAACAGAAATACTAAAAGTTTTTTTATTAATATCTCGGAAAATAATTAATTCCCGAAGCAACAATTTTAGATTAAGGGTCCACAGATCCTCCCCACCCCTCTCCTCAAACCTCGTGTCGATTGGCCACTGGGGCCATTCAGAAGTACATCCGAAGAGTCTAAGAAATGTTACCACCTAAATGTCTTCAAAGCTATGCAAGTAGAAAATATTGTAGTATAGAAAGTTGCATAATTTAGGAGACATGGTCTGGACTTTTTCTTGTTTAAAAAATTCGCCACGTGACAGTCATCTTTTTACCTTCTGCATACAACCATGTATCTTTTGGTTTATGGTTTGATAATAATTCTTTAAATAAGTCAAAAGCTGTACACATATGGGTAACAAGTATCCAGTGACTACCATTTAAACGCCCGCATAACGGACACGTGCTTATATCGTGTCATAAGCACGTTCGAGGTTAGGTATATGTATAACAAAGAGATTTAAAGCCTTGAATGACCCTCCACTTATGTGTTATTGTATTCACGTGAAGAGTCACGACTATACACCATAAACAAGACACATATTATACTACTTAAAAAGGGTAAAAGTGGCCCTTATATCTTGAGAGTACTTACTTCTAAGTGCTTAATAGATCCTTCAGAATGGTGCAACAGTACACATTTCCTTTGCTTCATATAGCGTATGTGTACAGTAGGGTGGCTCATATTTGCTCTTGGTGAAATTTTCTTCAAGATTTTCTTCGCAGCACACCCCAGAATAGTTCCAAATAATAAAGAATATCTGTGGAAAGTTTGAGCCCGATCGGATAACGGGAAAAGGTGTCCCTGGGCCCTTGAACGTTTAAATAATTATTTAACAGCTCACAAAGTCGATTTTATATAATATCCTCCAAGTTATTGATTACATAAAAAAATATGTCAAACAAAAGTTGTAGATCCGGACCAGGAGCATCTTTTATGTTGTATTACTTTTTCTCGTGCGACAAACGGTATTCGAAAAAAGTCCGAAAAACTGGAGAAACATTCTTTTTTCAAATTTCGAAAATTTAAATCCTTCTCGAACACTTTTTATTTATGAAGACGAAAAGAAATTGTAATTTTTATTTTCGAGGGCTATTTTTTTAAACATTTAAGGGGGACATATACCGAGATATGCGAAAAAGATAAAAAGAAGTTTCTCCACATTTTCAGTGTTTGTTATGTCATGAATGTTTCCTGAAAAATTGGGACTGAAATTCGCAAAAATTTCGAAGATGTAGACATCAAAAGTGAGGTATTCAAATTCATTTTACTCGAAATCATGGTGTCGGGCTCAAACTTTACACAGATTTCTTTTTTATTATTTGGACCTATTCTGGGGGGGGGGGGCTGTGAAGAAAATTCAAAAGTTGAAAATAAGAGCCACTAATGCTGAAAATTTATTTCTTTCTTTCCATAGGGTTCGTATAAATAGAGATGAAGAATCAGGAGAAGAATCAAATGCTTCCAGAAGTCTTCTTGGGAGCCCTACAAATTTACATGATAATGGCGAGAATAATAAGGGAAAGTTAAGTTCTACTCAAAAAAATGTTCTGCAAGAAGATTTGCCAAAGGTAAAGCACAGCTCCAATCAAAAAAAAGTTTCCAAAGATGAGGATGAGGACGTAATAAATGCGCGCTGCAAATATAAAGAGTTAACAGAGTGCACCCAGCCATTTATAAGTAAAAAGGACACAGTAAACATTCCTATGACAGAATTATCAGGAAGTCCTTTGAAACATTTTGCTCAGGTTCGGAAGCTAAATAACAAGGATGTTGATACATCTTTACATATTCAAAGCCCTGATTATGGAATAGAAACATTTTGCACAAACCAGGGGTCCTTTTATGACCAGAATATTAGATTTGTTGATGACGATGATGACGATTATATCGATTAGAAAATTATAGAATTATTTTATTTTTTATTATTTTTTTTATTTTAGTTGTCATTTTTGTTCTTTGCATTATATTTATTTTTACACAACTGATTACTTTGATGGCATAACAAATTATGTTGCGTTATGTGTTAGTATTTTAAATGCCCCGATATTATTTCTTAAATAAATATATTTACTTTTTATTGTTACAATTGTGTAATAGTTTTCTATGAGATGTTATACACGTTGGGCTTAGCGAATATTGATATTGAGACTAAAATTGGCACCAAGTTCTTAAAAAAAAAAATAAAATGTAGACTTTTATCAGTGACTTTTTATGTATAAATCTCTGCAGTTAGAGACATCAACAAACACATCCAAGTATTAAGTAACTATCAGTTTGAAAAGCTCATTTTGTGTTATGATTTTTTTTATTTTTTCAAGTAATTGTATAAACATTTAATTTTTTATTTTAATTTTGTTTTAATTCCTTGGTTTTTAAACAACTATATTTAAAATATATATGCGAATGAATTAAAATATCAAATTTATCTTAAATCAAAAGATAGGTGTATAAAATGAGGGAAGAAAAAAGCTAGGTGAAACATCTCATGCCTTAGAAAGGAAAATATATCACACTAAGCACGGAATTGATTGCAATAAAAGAAACTAAGTAGTTTGAGATTTTTATAGGATTATTTTAATATTATTTTGAAGATCGCTAATAACTTTATTGCGATAACAGTGCAATTGTATATAGTTTTTAATAACTAACTATTGGGATAGTACAAATTACATGGCACAGTACAATTTACTATCAAATCTCACGATTTATTTATGTATTTACATAATGTAAGAAGTTTCTAAAAATATATAACGATCTGGGTTGAAGCTCTAATCTAATCAGCGTTTAAATTGGTAGATTTATGCACCCTACATGACTGTTTATGAAATTTTCGTGTTCTACATTGTAAAGTTGATACGCACCTTTAGAGGATTATTTTAAAGTCTCTGTTCTATCTGGTACAATAATAATATTAAGCAGTGTTTTATCATTTTATTTACTAGGATGCAATAATAGTATCAAAAGCTATGCTATATGGTATATAAAAAAAATTATTTTTTTCAAATTTATAATTGAACAATGCATAACACAAAAATATTATGACTACATGTTATATAAAAATATATTAGGGTTTTAGAATGTAATACATGGATGCACAATTTAGGCAGTTATATACTTTTAGAAATAAACTATATATACATATTTCTCATAAAATTAACATTATTTCTATAATTATTAGTTATTCTTCGAAAGTAGTATTTGTTTCTTGGTAAAGTAACTTATGAACCATAGTGTTTAATGTGTAAATATATTTGAAGGTAAGAATATTTTTGTATATATTGACTTTCTTAACTAAAGCTCATATTCGTCAATCCATTTCTCATCGAATCCTTTATATTCTTAATCTTTAATATTTCGTGTAAGTCAATTTCGTTATATTATTTAATATAATTTAGGCATTGCTCTATGAATTGAATATATTTGATATATAAAACATGTACATAATTGATATCATAATTAATAATTATTTATTAGACTTATTTAAGAACACACTTCGCAAAAATTGTATATTATATTTTATTGTACTTTATCATAATTTTTACTGGAAGTTAATGTGTGTAATCGAGAAAATACTTTTTATAAATGTCATCATTAGGTATTAATAAAAATGCTGAATTAATCGAGAATTATATTTATTTAAAATTTTCACCTTTCTTAATTGGGGCTAATTAAAGAAATAATTATATATTTCAGCATTCCTTGTTCATAACAAAGTGATATCCTATATTTCGTATAGCTGTGCAAAATATAGATTAAAGTCTACAGAACTACATTAAACATTGCAACATAAAGAATTAAGTATAAAATAATTATATTTCAAAGTTAATACTTCTGTACTAAGCTCGTGTTCAGATATATTGGCCGGCGAGTTCGGTTTCGCGAGCAACACGCGAGGAGAAATCAGTGGCAACGCTGCTCGGCTCCGCCTGAACGAAGCCATGTGGCTGTTGTTTATTCTTAGCGTAGTAGTTGTGTGCGTTACGAAGCTATGCGTAAACCAATACGAAATGAAGCTATCGAGAAAGAATCAATGTTCTGACCAATAAAGCTCCTAAATTTTTTCGGACCTAACGCGCACCTATTCTGGTGTATGTATCTCTACGCTAAGAACTCGGTTTGGGCTACACGTCAGGAGCTCGGCGCTCTCCCCACCACTTCTGACTCGCTCTTGTTCTGCGAAGGTGAGAGCGAGATGGAACGAGAGCAAGAAAGAAACGAGAAAGTGGTGGGGATACGTACCTCACGGGCACCGAATCCCCACCGCGCGGCGGCAAGCGGTATGGTGGGAGAATACCCGTCACGAAACTCACCGGCCAATATATCTGAAAACGACCTTAGGTATACTTTATTTCCAACTGAAAGCTTAATAATGTATTGAACTATGAAGATAAAAAACGTAACACCACTTTTAATAATAAATCAAATAAAAAGTTTAAATACCTATTTCCAGTTCAGTACATCTACTTGAAACATTGAAGAAAGTTTACTTTATTAATATAATTCAGTGTCGGCCGTTCCCCAACCTCCGTAAATGGAGCGGGGATGTAGATCAACCCGTGTCGATCAAAATAGGTTGAGCACCATCCGAGCGTGTCACCAGGTGGCGGATAGGAGGACGGTGACGTGAAACGGCTCCCTGATCATCGCGCACTGGATCACCACACGGTGACCGGGTCGAGGCGAGAGAAGGGGCCGTGGATGGTGATGGTTACCGGGCACTATAAGTGAACCTCGGTGGACTTAAAAACGGGATGAGCAAAGGCCTTACCGCGGACCAGCTCCCCAATCCAAGGTGGGAGCTATCGTGCCGAGGAATGAATGGTACCGGGGTCATGGTGTCACGAACAATGCCTTTCGGGTACCAGGTGACCCTCCATTGTACTTAGCCTTACTCCCGCATAGCAGGCTCTGTGGGGGCGAACACATATTTCCGGCAGACCTGTGGGAATCATATGGACCAGACAAAAAAAATATAAAAGAGACTGAGGGGACAGCGCGAGAAGGGCCCTTGGAAAATGGACCAGCATCCGTACTTTTGATGGATGCCACGACAGGGAGACTGAGGCACATAGCCGCGGCGGTTGAAACTGGATTCTCGGTGACGCACAGTGGTCCGTCTATTAAGAAGCTAGCGGGACAAAAGTCACGGTTCGTCCATAAATCATCAATTAGATGAAAATGTTTGGAAAACACCATCCACAGTGGTTTACCACCCTTAAAACGTTCACCCCTCACAAGGGAAGATCCCCAACACGAAAATTCCTAAAGTTATGAAACTTTGGGGGTATGTAGAGGATATATCGGTATGTATTACGCATTTTTTTTACTGCCCAAAAATTCAGTCTAAGGGGGTAAAATTGACCCCTGAAAATCCGGCTATATTCCGATTTTGTGCTATGACTCGCGAATAAGCAAATAGTTTAATAATGCAGAGTTGCAAATATTTGCAGCTGTAACTTGTCAATGTGTATTCTATAAAGCAAATAGAACAAAACCCCACAAAATTTGTAGGTTCCACGAGGTGCCCGGATATCTAGAGCTTTTCCAACGAAAGCTTTTGAAAAAATCCACCATTTTTATGATCATATTTTAATTCTGTACGTTGGAAATTAAAATATTCATGGCTGAAACTTCATGTACTAGTTACTTGTCTGCAATTCATTTTGTAAAATACTAACGATTTTAATTGCGATACAACGGAGCACTACTGATTTGTAGCTGATTCTGATGCATTCTAACAAACTGTTACTAAGGGCCCGGCGCGAGTACGTTTGGACGATCGTCATTTTTATAAAATACATACAAATTTGCAAACCATATCATTCCGATATCTCTGACTCAGTAGCTTGTGGTATGATAAGGGTTCATTCATTTTGGATGGATCATGATTTTGGACTTTTGTCCCGCTACGTCATCAATAAGACGGGACCACTGTGTGACGGACGCTACAGCAGTCACAGTGCTGTAACACATTCAGCAGTGTCCCAGAATTTAGAGACAATCCGGAATATGCAATATCCTCATAAAAGAAGACATCGAAAAGTCCTTTACTGTTTTGGGATCTGAGGCTTCGTTCTCGAGATATTAGCAGTTGAATATTAGCGGTCGAACTGCTGGGCCGCGCGGTTTAAACCGAAACAGCTGACGCGGAGCAATTGCCCCTAGCACGCTCGCGCCGGAGGCACGCGTAGATACAGACCCATACGTGCAGTAGAACCGACCGCGCTGATTCAAACCGTGAAAATGGGTTAGAGGCGCTAATTCATTCTAAGGGTTTCAACCCTGAGTCTATAACCCATTCTTGCTACACTGTAAAAGCAGAAAAACCGCACATATCAGGTTTAGCCATCTGGCCACAGATATGTGTACAATATTGCCGAAATATTGCACGAACGTTGCCACGTTTCCACAATATTGCAGAAATATTGCACGAACGTTGCCACGTTTCCACAATATTGCAGAAATATTGCAATGAAACTTGCAATAGTGCCGCAACGTTTCTGCAACAAAGTGTGCTGTATGGGTATGGACTTACCGTTAGTGTGCAGCAGCTCTTGTACGATTTAAGTATAGCGGTAAAATTTTAAAACACCATTTTGCTGAATCTCAGCCTTTACATCACAGAAGCAGAACTAACTGTGCACTAATGTACTATAAACTGTTAATGTAATAAAGACGAACATTGTATTATCCTTTAATCACTCCACTGTAATTTCTTTTTTAAAATTCTGATTATGTTTTCATTACAACAACACTGCCATTGTTAGTTAATTAAGTACGAAATATTTTATTTTATATCGTTATTATATTATACAATTTATTTATAGTTTAGTGACAGTTATAAAATTTAGGTCCATTATTATTGCGGTTTTTTTTTAAACAAAAGAACTTCCTATTAATTCTTCGCAGATTTGCAGAATTAATCTACATATTAAGTTTAACGAAGTGTTTAATAAACAATACAAAAATGTTATATACGATTAATATAATTAACTGTAGTCCTTTTATAATTATAATATTATGTTATATATCTCTAATATATTTTAGTTTTTTTTATTACATGACATAAATATCAATGAATTAATATATATTTTCTCATTAAATTATATTATAAAAATTGTTTTTACATAAGAAGCAAAGAAATGTTTTGCTGACAGCAGCTTTGCAAATTGTTTAATTTCAAATAAGTTTGTCAAGGAATTGCTTTTTTAGGGAGAAAACATTTGATCAGTAACAAATAAGAATAACAAGGAAATTTCTATTAACGATTATTTTTATTTAGTAAAAAATCTCTTACGCAATTATCTTTTTATTTTAACACTATAACGATAAAATTGGATAAATGCATATTACGTTTTCGTTTGTCAATTTGGCTTGTATGTACACACTCGTGCGAACCATCTTTTGCGGATGAATAATTTCTGTTATTTCCTTTACAATTTGTAAAGCATTAACAGCTGGGAAGAGAGAATAAAAGAGATGGAAAGAGGTTAGAGATGAGTAACGATTCACGAAAAATACTGTTTCGCTTCAAGTAGAACGTAAATATCCTTTATAAAACGGACAGATCGAGATGTGCAAAGATCATGCCAACATCTATCGATATAAATTGCGAATTCGTTTTCTAGCCTACACAATCAGTCTCTATGAAATATGACTATTCGCGGGATGCGAATTTAATACCCCAGGGCGCCCTAAGGCCTTCCCATTTGATAAAGGAATACATTTGACAAAGACGGGTTCGTTGAAGCGAATCATTTATTGACTTCGACCGTCAACGAAGTCTCCGGCTGGGTCCAAATGTAACCTGTACGCGTCATACTGCAATGCGCATCGTAATATCTGCCTGGGGCACGGCAGTAGGACCACCTCGGGCAACGGCATCGAAACTTACTGTGAAACTCTTCTTTGCAGACTTCGTTCCACCAACAAGTTCGCTATAAACAGAAACCTCTTTTTCGATTGATAATCACACTGCAAACACTTCGGGGAAATCCGTGACTCGGGAAAGGAGCCATGGTCTGTTTATCTTCCGCTCACCTCGGCCAAATAACCTCTCACACTTTGGTCGCTATAATTTCGTTTCTTAATAAGATGCCTGGCTCCAGCTGTGTATGCTTCCGCGCATAAGACTAGTATCAGTAACAGACGCAATGCCAATCCCTCCTGCAACATAAACAGTTTAACTTGCAAGAGTCCCCTTGCCTTACATGCCAGACGTTTTATAACGGATTACTACGTAGTCAGCTGATGAACAAGGAAACGAAGTACGCGGAGGAACAAGGGAAATATTGGGACAGGCATTCGGTATAATAGATCGATCGTTGGAAGGCAACAGTGCGATAACTATGGTCTCCCTCGAGCAACTCCATTGATGTTCATCGGAGACTCACATTATTGCGCATCTTCGCCGCTTTTTTTTTTGCGCAAACGTCTTATTGCACAGCCACCCCCGAAATATCACATGAAAGAAATATCACAGAGCCGGCTCTGTACATGCTGCGTTTCCGTTACTGCTGTGCGTTTCGTGTGAGTACTTGAAATAAAAGACTATGTACAGCACGTGGCGCAGGCGTATGCTCGGCCGTCCTCTCCTATCTTTACGAATCGATCGTAGCTAAAATTTAAACTTTTACAGAACGAAAGAAATGTAATCGCGTGTAATTTGCATCCACATGTTTTTTGCTTTAGGCCTTCTTGCATCAGATGGAAAAAAATTAATAACATACATTTAACACGCGCACCCATCGTGCCTTACGCGATATACCATAACGTTTGTTTCAAATGTTTAGGTATTCTATAGCAGCGGAGGCTTTTTTATGTTCGCCGAAAAAAAGTACCTTTATAAGTACTATAACTTCCACCCAGTGTCAATCGACACGTTAAAATATACAGGGTGAATCAACTAACATTTAAATTTAAAATATCCCCATTGTTTTTTATGATGCGAGGAAATGTTTGCTTCGGAGGGGCAATTATTGTGATGGAGGAGAATTTTCCGGACGGTCATATTTCCCGAAATTCCAAGATCGTCGTTATTTTTTTTAAATTGGGATGACTTATTTTCATTAGTGTAACGTTATAGCCAATAAAAAGACAAATTCAACCGTGTTCAATGTATTGAACTTCAAATAACTTTCGGAGAAGTTATTCTTAACCCTTAACTGGTATACTGTTTTTGGCAAACGTGACTGGTATACTGGGGTCGTGGCAGACCCCAAATAAAAAAGGGCACAGAAATTTGTAAAGTCGACACTAGAGCAACCACTACGAATATTTTCTTCTTAGGTAATGTAGAAAATAATAGAATCGTAGAAAGTTAAACTATTATTATAAAATTAATTAGAAATTCAGTTTACCAACTGAGACAACCGAAAATTGTATATGGAAATTTGGGTGCTTGGGGTCACGAGCGACCCCAGGATACAAGTTAAGGGTTAAAAAAGTATGAATTAACGTACGCAGGAAATGCAATGTTTTATTTCATACTATTAAATGTACCAAACTAGAATGTTAAAGAATATGTTCAAAATGGTGGCCGTTAGTATTCAAACATATTTTGTAATCTGCTTCGTAAAGAATATTGCACACTATTTAATATTTTGGGGGGATATTCCTGCATTCTGCCTTAACACGTTGACGCATATGATCAGCAATTGTTGGTACTTTTAGTTTTTAATGTTCCTAAAAAAAAAAAAATCGAGTGAAATAAATCGCTGGCCAATGAACAGTTCAACCACGTCCACTTCAGCGGGCGGGAAACTTTTGTCGAAGTTTTGATTTATTTGTCCGAAGGTCATTTGAAGGACAACAAATTATACATGATTGAAATTGTCATTTTATTAGCTATAACGTTACACTAATAAAAATTCGTTATCCCACTAAAAAAAACGTCGATGACCTTGAAATTTCCGAAAATATGACCTTGAGGAAAAATTCTTCTATATCACAATAATTGCCCCTCTGAAGCAAACACTTTTCCTTAGACATTTAATCGTAACATTAAAAACAACGGAAATATTTTAGATTTAAATGGTAGGTGACATTGCAGGAATACTGCTCGGCAACGTGTGCGCAATATGGCAGGTAGGCAGGGCCGGGTTTAGCGTACTTGGCACCCCGGACAAGATTGTCATGGCGCCCCTCCAACGGCACTAAAATCAATTAGCAGAAAACACAGTTTCTCGTTAGATCACCGAAGTTAAGCATCACGGGACGGTGTACTAGGGAAAGATGGGAGACCACCTTTCTCCCGGTGCGCTGCTGCTGCTGGGACCCGAAGGAGAGAGGGGGAAAAAATGGGACTATAGTTCGTTGGGCAATATAAGCAAAAACAAGCTTGCAACGCTATCCTGCTTAAAACACAGGAAAACAATAAAAACAAACAATTAGCAGAATGCATATAAATGAATGAACGCATACAGCGGCGCCCCTACAGATTTGGCGCCCCGAGCGGTCGCCCTGCCTGCCCCGCTTTAAAGCCGGCCCTGCAGGTAGGTATATTGCAGTAATATTGTACGGCAATATGTGCGCAATATTACTCGGCAATATTGCAACAATGCGGAAGATGCCGCAAAGCTCGGCGCAGATGGCGCCACTAGCGCATGTACTGCGGTTTTGCATGAGTGCGCATGTGTGAATGGTTTGGGCGCGAATTTTTCATTTGTGGAATGTATGAAGTTGGTAGTTACATATTAATGTTTTATAACACACCGATGACAAGTGGCACGTGTGCTGGTGGCGTCATGGGTGGGAAAAAGTTGCAGTCATCTTCCCCATAGTGCCGGAACGTTGCCACTGCAATATTGCACCGCAACGTTGCTGCAACGAAGTGTGCAGTATGGGCATATGTGTTTTTCTATTGACTGATATCTATTTAAGTCCCGACATTTCCATTATTTTTATTATACAAGTTTTTTGCATTTATTTATTTTTTAAATAATGTTCAAGTTATTTAAAATTTTCATTACACAACAAGGATCGATGTGTGTATGTATATATCAGGGGTTGAAAACAGTTATGATATCGGTTTCGGTTCTCAAAACAGTTATGAGAACCGAAATAATCTTGAAACAGTTACGAGTGAAAACGGTTCTGGCCTATTATATCGGTTTCGGTTCTACAGAACCGATATTATATCGGTTCCGTAACGGTTATATATCGGTTATACAGTAAAGTCTCGCTATGGGCTGGGCTCGCCTCAACCATGCGTAAGCGCCTTTAAGATTATGATTAAATAATAAATCTATGAAGAATAAATTGATTCTCAAAAAGAGTTTGAAATAATTTTTTTTTTTAAGTTACGTTTAAGTTAAACACTTATTAATGTAGCGTGCCTCCTTACTGTCATAAAACCGATATATAATCGTTACGGAACAGATATAATATCGGTTCTGCAGAACCGTAACCGAAATCGATATAGCCAGAAATTTCGGTTCCTCATAACAGTTATTCAGAATATTGGTTTTTCATAACCGTTTCAGTCAAAACATAACGATATATAACAGTTTGAAACAGTTATTCTCGGAACCGTTTCAACCCCTGGTATATATGTTTAAATTCGTGAGGTAGCATTACTACCTACGGTTGGATTGTGCGGTAAACTGTCGACTGCAGTACTATGTTCGTTCGAATGTGAAGGAACCCGTTTCGCGCCTGCAGACTCAGCTCATTGGCTCCGAAAAAACGTTGGTGGGGATACAGCCAATAGTGGCTTCTCCCGGCACCAATGAGCGTCCACCTGCGCAGAACCGGTCTAAACTCGTCCGTTGACAGGTTCCTTCATATTTGAGAACGAGTATACATATGCGTAACATTGTATTAAGTATATTAAACAAAATTAATAAAATTTATCGTCTTACTGTACACTATACCGAACACAGCGCGTTTTCGAAACCTACAATAATGGTTAAACAACTCGGATATTGTTGATTCCTGAAGGTAACCTCTAATCCCATTTGCTTTACAATCGTATAATCTTCGAACGTTCAGTTTTACAAAACTTTATACAATTTTATACAGTGTTTGAATATTGTTTATAAGTTGATTGAACAACTTCGTCAAATGCACATTACAAAAGTAACGAAATCGCTTCGATACTTCATTCTTTTATAATAAATTGCTTCTTAATCAAACTTGGTGTGCCAGTAAGCGAGTTCAAGCGAACTGGTAGTAATAATGATGGAGTTATCGAAAGATACCATAGAAGGTGTTACTAATATTTTGAATACAAGCATTATTACCGAAGATAATTTCTCACAAATTTTAGACACCGCTGTTTCTCATGTATGCGATAACTCTGTGGGGGCAAAATGTAGGTATCCTTCTTTGGGTATAGTTTTCAAACTAGTAGTTTTAAACAGCCCGTACTTATTCTGTAATAACAATATTATAGGCATTATTAAAGCAGCAGATTCGAAGGCAGGTTCAGAAAAGAAGATCTTCGCCGACATAATGTGCTTGTTTGTAGAAGCAGCCCGGCACGATTTAGACGAGGAAAGTCTGAGGAACTTTTTGTGCCGAGCGAGCATCGACGGAGATAGGTCAAGGAAACTGTGCGAAGTGTACAGTAGTAAGAAGAAAACGATACAGTCTCGGCTGGAATTGATTGGCATCAATCCAAGACACGTCGTCGACGTAGACTGGCGCCTTGATTATCGCGTCAAGGTAATCGATCGGTGAATAGAACACCGAACGTTTCATCCACTGACGCTTTATTTATACGAAAATGATTTTCAGTTGGACACGTGCGATTCGCTGGGTGTTCCTCTTTACCATGTGCGACTTAGTACTAAAGAACACGAAACGATAAACCATATAACATTTTCATGTACAATACAGCAGCTGCAGGAATTAGTGTTTAAGCTTAAAGATGCCATCAGATACTCAGAGAAACTGACTAACGTTTAGCTCTACCGTCGGAGTTGTTGGTTTACTTAATACAATACTACACATGTATGATGTCTTAAGATTCTATTGCAAGCATCTCTGCCTGTTTGCAACTACCTGCGGTATCGTGCGCGATCCACGGAAATGATTATCAGCAACTTATGACATTATACATGTATATTAACATTTACACAAGGATTATTATAATAATCGTTTAATAATAAATTCAATTTTATGCGTATAAGTGTAATGGTAAAATCTTATACAAATAACAGACTGTGTAAAGTATAATCAACTATATTTTTGTAATTAAAACATCCCCTACTTCACGTAGTATTATTACTGTAATGATAACGCGCGCGCGTGCGTGGGAGCGTATGTGCGCGCGCACACAGGCATACGCAGAACACTTGCATAAATTCGAAAACAAATGACGATCAACGTTTTTTTTCTTTTATAAATAAAACAATCTCGAAAACTTCGCCCGAACCGCTCCGGTTCGAGCGTCATTGAAATTTTTCTCGCGCAAAAATTATACACACGCTTCTCTCTCTCTCTCGCTCTCTCTCTCTCTCTCTCTCGCTCTCTCTCTCTCTCTCTCTCGCTCGCTCACTCACTCAGGTACACCTTGTATACAAAAGAGCCGCGCGCACACACAACTAATAACTTATTAAAAATACATTTCGCTTTTTGCTCTACAATCAGACATCTCTCTAAAAATTGCTTTCTCGTATTAGACAAAAAAATACTATCGTTACGGTTCTTACTTCCTAAAAATATGCATGTTAAATTATATTAATAATCGATAATTTTTTTTATATCTAATACGTGATATAGATTTCTTTGAATCATTATACACTATTTACAAGTAAATGTATCTTAAAAAAAAAAGAAACGGTCGTCGAATATTAAAATTTCTCTATACATTAACTATTTCTTTCTTTCCGGCACTTAGCAAAATTAATGGTGGATTTCCTTGTCCATGCGTGCTATTTCAATAATTCGGTGCAATACGATACATCGATAGTATTAACTAATTAAGCTGGAAAGAGAGAAATTACTCGGGGCGTAATAGTTTTTCTTTTTTTTTTTTTTTTTGTAAATCATTTAACAGCGATCTCCCTTATTGATCGATATTTTTAACGTTACTTCATATATAAGATTATTGTGATAAGGCCTCGGATATTTTACTATAACTGCT
The DNA here is from genome assembly GCF_050908995.1 of Andrena cerasifolii. Taxonomy (NCBI): domain Eukaryota; kingdom Metazoa; phylum Arthropoda; class Insecta; order Hymenoptera; family Andrenidae; genus Andrena; species Andrena cerasifolii. The sequence continues at coordinate 4,542,160 of NC_135121.1, read as the reverse complement.
TTCTTTTTAAAAAGAGTACACGAAAACAGAGCCAATCGAAAAAACCCTTATTGTGGCTAAATCGGTTCTGGTAGATAAGATCGTTTAATTTTCGAGGCTTTGGTTGGATATCTGGCTGACTGATACACATCAAAGACTGGTCAATAAAATCCATTCGAAAGCATGACAAATACTGTAAACTAAGAGACTTCACGGAATCATCTTGTCAGATGACATTACACAAATAATGTTACATAGATTCATAATACGTAATCGTTTCTACGTAAACGTCGTATGTTCCTTATTTCACAAGTGACTGAGCCTATTTACTCGTTTCTTTCGTTTTGTTTTTTTTTTTTGTGCAATCCGCCTATGCATCAATTTTCAATTATTACGACTTTCAATCGGTAACTATGTTATTTCAAATGTTCTTAATGCTTCGCGATTGGAAAATCGTAACAGTTAAAAATAGTGCATAATATGCACTCATCTTTTATCGAGAACATTATCAAAAAATTTGTCAAAAGTGTGAAATACAAAGTGTAGCCCACTAAAATCTTCTCTAAGACAGACTGTCGTAATAACTGAAGCTTTCGAATTTTACAAAAAATGTACATATGTGAAATGATTTTTGAACTCTGAAATTACGTCTCCGTTTTACTAATTTGCGCCTCAGATCTCTTTCCTTGTTCCTCGGTGCTTTTACACTCCGCGGTTTTGAATTCTCCTTGCGGGTTCTCAACAACTTTGTCTGAAACTTGCTTCACTTTTGTTTCATTCTGCTCCTTCTGTTGTTCCGCAACTTGTTCTGTTGGTGCCTCCTCATTGTTTTCACGGGAAACATCCCCGTTCATATGAGAGACCGACTTCTCTTTTCTTTTATTTACACTGTCACTGCTTTCGTCAGATCTCTTCTTCTCCAAATTCTGTCCTTTCGACGCATAAGAATTATCTTCCTCGCATCTCTTCGATTGTTTCTCTGACTTCTCCTTATTCTGATCGTATCCACTTCCCGCTTGAGAAGTGTCCGGCTTGGCCTTTGAATTGGTCGTCGGTGTGCTCTTGCCCTGGGCAACATTCGAAGGAAGAGGATGTGTAGTCGACTTGGAATTTCGAATTATCTCTGTTGCTATGTTAACTGTCTCTGAATTGCAGAAGCTCCCGGTCTTGGACAGATTGAATGCACTGAGATCTTCCTGCGGTGTGTTTTCTGGAAGAAGCAAGTTACTAGTTTCGAGAGATGTTGTTGCAACTATTTGCATCTCAGATTTGGCCAAACCGTAGGACGCGGGCGAGATGGCTGTTAAGGAGGTAGTTTTAGGTGACTTAGGCGAAGAGTATGTGGTTGGTGGTATTCTCTGAACCGTCGGGGGCTGAGAAACTGGAGAAAAGCCAGTAGTTTGTGGAATATAACTGGACCGCTGATACAATTTATTAATCGAAGGAGGCAAACTACTATGGAAGGCACTGGGAGATGGAATTCCTATTGGTGAACGAATCAAAGGATTCGGAAATCTCGTAGCATCTGGAAATGGGGATGGGAAATGAGGATAAATTAATCTGGGATTCATGTTGGGTGTCGGGGAAGGTATAAAGGGGCTTGTGGAAAGCATATTTACTGGAGAGTTTTTCGGAGATATAGGTGAACCGCTGCTTCGACAAATATCTCTTGAGAACGGAGGGTTTGGATAACTTCTTGCGCTGGGAGAATACGGAGGTGGTGAGACGATGGGCGAATTGACCGTAGAAACAATTGGAGAAAGGGTTTTAGGATCTATTTTCATCATGCTCAAGTTCCCGTTTTTCGAATTGCTAGACGTATTTGTCGTCGTCGTTGTTGTTATCGGCGGCTGTTCTTTCTCTTTACTTTCGTTACCGATCCCGTACATTGGTTTCACTCCGGAGGCAGGATTACCTAAATATCTGGGCATGTTCCTCATTTTAAAGATCTTAGCTGGTTTAGATTGAATGGATTTACTCCTTTCTGAGAACGTGGTCTGATGCAATTGACTTTGCGTCTCTTTACTTTGATTCTTAACGGCCACGTAATTGTTTTTGGAAAGCGTAGGATTCCAGCATCTTGGAGGGTCACGAAGAGTCTTATAACCAACCGCTTGACTCTGTTTCTTCGAAACAGAAGAAGGGATCTTTTGTATCGCGTGCGATGTCACGGGAGAAGTAGATACCAATGATGTGGCTCTGAGGCTATCCTTCACGTTCGAATAAACACTTTTGTTCTCCGTGGTAATTGCGTTGCTACTAGGGGCGTAAACGGGTACGTTCGGAATATTTGCATGCTGTTGTTGCTTGTTAGTAGAATCGATCGCGACAGATGACGAGCTATTTTTTCTCCCAATTTTCAACAAATCTGGAATGTCGGATTTACTTCTCGCTTCTGTTTTGTTCTTCTCCTTGGAATTCTCTCCAATTTTAGCACAAATGTCATTAATCTTCGACCCGGACGCTCCAATCTTCGCGCAAATCTCATTTAAATTCGAGCCCTTCGTGACCACTTCGTTCCTCCGGACCGTTGGCTTCATCAGAGATATCGGAATAGCATCTGGGCAGGGTGGTATAGAATATGCACCGGTTATTTCCAAATTCGTTTTCGAAGTCGACTCCCGCGAAGTACTTATTCCCGGGCTTGGGTAACTATTTTTCACGGAAGGAGAGATGCACATAGGAGGCATAGAAAATGCAGTAGGACTTTCCGATATCGCGGACGTGGTTACTGTATTCTCCGAAACCGTAGTAGTAGATAATTTCTGAGTGGCCGACGGCGTCAGACTTTTAAGGGAATTCTTCAACATAGTACTGTTCACCAGGTCCTGAACCGTGTATGAAAACGTAGGCGTGGATGTACTTATTGTTGATGCGGAGGTCGAGTTGATTCCGTTGCCGATCGTTGCAGAGAGATTAAGGGATGCCGGATTCTCATTCGTTAACGATTCGGCCTGCGTAAATGGTGATTTTTGGGGAATTGTGTTTGTTTGGTCATTCGTTCTTTGAACAGGCTCTACCGAAGTCTGATCCGGTAAAGATGTTTTCTTCTCTGAAGCACATTCCTCTTGGAGAGGACACCGATTCTGGTCAACTGATTGCACATTTTTCACGCCGGATTTCGTTTCAGGCTCTGTACTAATTGCGGTGGCTGTATGCGCCGAAGGTACGAACTTTCTATTTTCTTCCGACTCGGGCGCTGGTTTCGGTGACATCGTTTTCGAAGAGCACGGGATTAACGATTTGCTTGCTATCGTTTCACAATTATTTGTCACGGCTTGCGCTTTTGGGATATCAGAAGGACTTTTCGGTTCTACAGATTTCGAGCAGATCTCAGTTGTCCTTGCGTCTTTTTTAAGCGACTGCGGCGAAATCTTTCTATCCTTTGCCACCTTTTTCGAAGTATTACTACTACTGTTCTGTCCAACCTTAGGTTGAAACTGCAACTTCACGCTTAGCGCATTGATTTTTGATCCCGTATTTACAAGCTTTACCTCGCTCTTTGAGTGTCGTTTAAGAGTTTCTACTTTACTCTCCGTAACAATGATATTATTATTATTCTTCGACTCTTTCTGATCTGCATCAACATTATTGCCTCTGGCTTCCTCCTTAGCCACAGTTGGCGTTGCTTCTCGCGATTGCACGTTACTTTGTAAAACCGTTTTATCTTCAACGTTATTGTTATCCGAAGTATCCTTCGGTTCTTCCTTACTTTCAGACTTTACGACATTCTTTACGTCCCCTGTCGAAGTATCCTCGACTTCTGTTTGATTACAGTTCTTCTTATCAAATTCGCTTAATTTCGAAGACACGTCGCAGTCGACAACGATTTGTCTAACCGAAGGGTGCTCGTTTTCTTTTTTAACCTCGGAAGCATTACTTCCGCTAATATTCTCCTCGACTATCGACGAATCTATTGTTTCCATGGTGGCAACAGGTTCTTCGACTCTCGCGTTCTTCTTGAACTGTTGGTCAGTTATATCCGTAATGCTCATTATACCAGTCTCGGAGATTTTCAACTGAACCTCCTTCCACTCCCTCTTAACTGGCTTATCTTCTTTTGATTCGACAGTATCGATTCCAGCGCGAAGCAAAGATGTCTTGTAACTGACATTGTCCTCCGAAAGCTTTATTCGCTTCGGAGAAGATTCGAATATCCTGTAGCTTAAATGCAATGGCACTTTCTGAAACAGAGTGAAATATTCGTGAGAATGAAATTGTTAAATTCGCGAATCCATTCCTGCGTTTAATATTTACCCGCCTCCAATGGTAAATGTACATCACGTCCATCAGTGTGTAACTACTACACAGCGGTTCCTCTTTGTACATTACGTCTACCCTGTGTGCATCGGTTAGTCCGTACTTGGCTCGTATGAGCTTTTGCAAATGAAAGATCGTCACCGCCGCGGGACAGCGAAGATACCGTCTTTGCAAAGGTTTCGTAGCCAGCTCCTTGGCGTCCTTGGATGGGCTAAAGTATTCTAACGACAAACTGAGGGATTCGTCCGGCGAATATATGTGCGATTCGGTAGACTCTCCTCTCGCCTCCGGAGACGCAGCTTGAGTACATGCTTCTGGATGTTTGGAGTAGAACTCCCTCCGACAGCGCATCTCGTCTAAAGTACAGAAGCGGGGGTCAGGTATTCGTGTTAAGGATTCTTGCCAAACAATCGTGGGACTTACTCTGGTAGCATCCAGGTACTAATTTATACACAATGTCCTGCAAAGTATGGTCCGGACGAATGTTGAGTAACGGCTTGCTTTTGTGCACCTGCACCTCGCATATCGGGCAATACTTGTTGTTCTCCAGATACTTGACGATACAGCTCCTGCAAACTGTAGCGCGACTTTAATCGCCGCTTACATAGAAACGGTTGGGCCATCGCTCATGAATTTCGAGATCACGAAATTCGATTAATTCGGCAATGACAAAAGTATCGAATGAGCGACGAATGGATAAACGTACACGAATGCAAGCACTCGATAATAGTGGTGGCGTCGATGAAATATCCGCCGCATAATCTGCACATCAGCTGGTCGTTGAGCTTGGACAACCTTAAGCGATGCCCTCCACTCTGACCCGACATCCTGCGAAAGAAAAACGAGTCGTTCGTGTGCCTTACGCGAGGTATTTAACTTTCAATCCCTAAACACTGCCGCGGCATAAATTACAAGAACGCAAAAGATTGAAAATATTGCGCGGCTTCGGAGAACCACCGCGGCGAGAATAATGCGCTACCCGTAGATAATCTTGAAGCATTTTCGCAACCGAGGCATTAAATTGAAAGGCGTTCGATGTCAGTGATCGTAGCTAAAATATCGAACTTACGTGGCGAATGACGCGAAAACTGTTCGTTTTATCTAGTAATCGCCATTTGATCGGAGAAGTCAGGAAAGTTGGGTCAGAACTCGAGGCGAGATTTCACGAAACCTCATAACGGGAATATTCATTAGAAAGAGGAACTGACTGAAATCCGACTGAAAGCAATTTCTTCCCGAAGCACAGAATGCCGTCGAGTACGACGGTTTTTTCAAATTTGAGTCAATCTAGTTCATTGTAAAATAGGCCACGGTGCCAGGAAAAACTGTGAGGACGACAGCAAAACAAAATGGTGGATAAACAATCATTCCAATGACATTTCTAAAAACATGAGTTTCTCTTCGTGTAGTTCGAGGATGTCTTACGGGAATGCGTTGAGAAAACAGATACACGTTTGAAAGGAGGGAAGTAAGAGAGCGTTGCATTTATTGCGGCAGATATTTCCGAATGTATTTCTAACCGCTAGCCTCAAAAGATGACCGATATCGTTTGTCGATATGACAGTTCAAATACGTTCTAAAATACAGAGATGGCGCTATTAACGTAAATTTGTGGGCTATAATGATCCCACTAACGAAGAGTGAAGGTCCGGATGAACACGGTGTTAGTAAATTTAATGTATTCCAGGTACAACAGTCTTATGATTATAATAAAAGTATAAAGGCACGTTTCGTGTCATTAAACCGAAGGAGACTGGGGAGCAGTCACTAGAGCTGTGGTCGTTTGTTTTGATAGTTGACTAGTCTATGGCGCTGCAGCGACTTGAGTGGTTAGTTATTTTGCCTGTAGAGGCGTGGTGATGGTCAGGCCGCCACAAATTTAAATTCATACTTTATTCGTTTCCAACGTTTCCACACGCAAGTTGCCATGCGTCGAAGCATTCTTCAATGGGTTTTACATGGTGACATTCACATTTTTCCGTCCGACGACTGTCTAACGGCTAACGTTTAAACCCATTGAAGACTATTTCGATGGACGGCAGCCTTCCAAATACCGCCTGCTAGACGGATAGTGTGAATCTACCTTTATGCTTACTGTAATGTTGCGAGTTGCGATCCTCGCCCTAGCGGCGTTTAGCGCAAGTTCTTAAAGCGCGAAGTTTGAACTTTAAAGAGTTAAGGATGAAGTCTATAACATTAGAAATTTGTCTTCGCCTCCTTCCTTATTGCTCGAAAAACTATGTATTGATAAAAAAAGAGGAACGAACGTACGAAGAAACCTGTTTCTTCGCCTCGCAATTCATCACCGACGTTGTAAAAGCACGGACGTATTACAATAAAGCCTAACCTTTGATGAATCTTTAAATATCTTTGTTTCGCTTCTTAATAGTTCGGGTTTATATTCAATAATTAAATTCAGTTCAGTTCAATAATCTTTATTTGGTTCAAAGTTATTCGTTACTAGTTCTTGTTCAATCAACTTCGCACGATTCGCGAACAGAACCCTTTTAGGTTCCACGGACACCGGTCCACATCGAGATTCCCATAAATAGTCAGAATTCCCAGCCGGCTCCGCAACAGTAATAATATCTTATAAGGCCGGAACAGACACGTCTAGTAATTTAGTCGAGTAGCGAGTAATGTAGTAATTTACCATTGTTTTACTAAACTACGTGACTAAATTATAGCGTCCACACACGGAAAATTACTAAGTTACTTGCTACTCGACTAAATTACTCGACGTGTCTGAATCAGCCTATAGTAAACATACACTGATCTCTATATGACTACTGGATAGCCGCGTTAAAACCGTGTACCGACTTGAAGATCCCGGCGCCATTTTAATCTGAAGTAAGATTCTCACTTTACAGCGGTAAATTTGAACGGTAATAAAGGGAGATATACGTAACGAATGAGTGCATCTGTGAAAATTGGAAATTATTATTTTAAATAAAAGATGTTATAAAAAATAAACGTACATAAAACAAAAGGAAATGTATATATGGCCCAAAAGAAGAAAATAGATAATGAACTGATTAAGTTAAAGATAAAAACACATTAAATATAAATATGAAAACAATTTTATTAAATGCAATAAAAGTACACGTATAATAAAATATAAAATTGTATGACAGATATAAATATTGACGTAAATTTAAAATATATATCGTGTAAAACTATGCAATTCATATTTAATACTTAAGAATAATATACAATTAGGGCGGTATTCTCAGTCGCTACTTATTCTTAAGCAAATGCTTAAGCATTCGGCATCCTTTATTAGCTACTAGGTTAGCAGAGGATGCCGCATGCTTAAGCATTTGCTTAAGAATAAGTAGCGACTGCGCCCATAGCCTCTTTAGATACAAGGGTTGAGGGAATGATTGCGTGCCATGCTGCGGACTTAAACCCCTATAACTCTGAGTTCTACGAATTTCACCTTAATATTTTATGGACATATTTTCGAAACCCTAAACTATTATAAAATAAAACAAAATCGAATTTTTGGGTAGAATGCCCCCTTAAGTTTTAAATAATGAGAATGTGTTGTAAATGAAACTCGGTCAAGGTGGAGCCCTGATCGTATTGCTCAGACGCCATCTTGACCGAATTTCATTTGCAATACATTCTCATTCAGCGCGATTAGAATCTAATACTATCTTCAATCTTCATACTTTATGATCGATGATATACTGGATACACAACACATATGTACATACATGTACATATTTACACTATTTACTTTGTATGATTACAACCAAGTAGCTGAAGCTCTTGGAATTAAGAAAACATGTGTCGCGGGAAATATCATGCAAAACTCGTTTGTAAACGATAACACGTGATTATGTATAAATATCATATCTGCCTTTTTATAACCGATAAATTAAATAGAACCGCTGATAGGGTTCATCATAATAACATTTACTCCGTTATTATTAATATTTGCGAAAAGATTTAAACCAAACCGTGCTTCCCGCAACTAGAATATTCTTCAAAGGGATAAGTACATTTAGTCTTCGAAATGGTTACACTACAGGACATTAGTGTACAACTTATGCAGCCGGCAAAGGATCTCGCTGATTGGAAGTTTCCACTGTCTCAGGTAGGTTACTTTAGAATCATTATAACTGACTGCAAAAAGAACGCTGTTGTCTTGTGTTTTAGATCCTAGAAGAATATTACGCATTATTAGAAGAGCCGTGTAGCGTAAATTTTGGGGAAGCGGCGCTTGTTCTTCAGAATTCCACGAATGTATATGTGCGGAGAATCGAACGTCTCGTTAGCGAGATAGGAATCCTGAAGCAAGCATTCTTCGACTACGAGTAAGTATTGATCTTAAATCTAAGATCTGGCATAATTTCTGGTGCAGGATAATGGAATTAAGAAAAAGGAATTACGAATAATTACACTAGTTTGCAAAATCCAAAAAATTATTTTCGATCGAGACTCTACTATGCAATTCTTATGTAAGGTGGTCCCCTAAACTCAAAAATCGACATGAGACGAAATCCTATGGATACGTTTTCGAGATATTGCCCGATGAATATTTTGGTAATTTTTTAGGAAGACGACCCAACGTTTTTGGCCATATCTCGTGTTAGAGTTGACCGATTTGATCGGGACAACTCTTAAATAAAAGATAATCAAATTGCCTACAACTCTTTCCTACAGTGTTTTCCAATCCAACCAATAGTTTAGACGGAATCGAGCGAAACTTAAAAAAAAATGTAATGTTTTGGGGCCGAAATTGAAATCGAAAATTCCAGTTTCTTATTTTCTACGTAGAGTGCGCACCTTTACGAAGAAAACAAGCCCAATCTGAGCAAAATCCATGCACAAATAAGGAAGTTATGGGCGATAGAGCGGGAGTGCCTATTTTCTACTTTTTCCCTATTTTTGCATTTCTTCCTGTTTCTTGGCAAATTTCGTATTTGTCTTCAATGAAAACAAATTTAAATGTATTTTATTTTTGAAAAGCAATTTTGGCTCTTTCTGTTTCTTTTGCCTGCATTGAGATCAGTTTCTCTTACAAAGAACCAGTCGTAGTCACCCATCATTGGCTCATCTCAAAATCCTTGGTACCATCTTTCAATTCTTTTCATCTGCTGATGAAATCTCTCGCCATGTTCATCGCTTACCACACCAAGATTTGGTGGGAAGAAATCCAAATGCGAGTGGAGGAAATGGATCTTCAAAGACATCTTAACGCCCATATTGAGAGAATAAAGAAGTAAAAAGCATGTTACAGCAGATGATCGATACATATGAAATTATTACAAACAGGTAATGCATTCATATATTTGAACACCATTTTCCTGAAACTTTCCGACGCCAAGATCAAGAAGAAGTCGTTTTTGATGGGCCGCAGATCAAAAAGTTGCTGGAAAGTGAGCAAGTTGAATTGCATTTATCGCGAAATGAAGCTGCCGAATTCAATTCGTTTCGATTGGTCGTCGCTGGCTTTCTTGGCAACAATAAAAGTCCAGACTTTGTGGAAATCATAAATGATTTGCTCAAGAACAATAAGAAAATCGGTATGTAGTGCTGTTTGTAATAATATCATTTGTATTGATCTTCTGTTGTAACATGCTTTTTACATTTCCTGAACTCGCATTTGGATTTCATCACACCAAATCTGGGTGTTGTAAGCGATGAACATGGCGAGAGATTACATCAGCAGATGAAAAGAATTGAGAGACGGTACCAAGGATTTTGGGATGAGCCAATGATGGGTGACTACGACTGGTTCTTTGTAAGAGAAACTGATCTCAATGCGGGCAAAAGAAACAGAAAGAGCCAAAATTGCTTTTCAAAAATAAAATACATTTAAATTTGTTTTCATTGAAGACAAATACGAAATTTGCGAAGAAACACGAAGAAATGGAAAAATAGGGAAAAAGTTGAAAATAGGCACTCCCGCTCTATCGCCCATAACTTCCTTATTTGTACATGGATTTTGCTCAGATTGGGCTTGTTTTCTTCGTAAAGGTGCGCAATCTATGTAAAAAATAAGAAACTGGACGTGACATAATAATTTCTATGTCTTCCAGGCTATGTAGTGAATTTTCGATTTCAATTTCGGCCCCAAAACATTACATTTTTCTTAAGTTTCGCTCGATTCCGCCTAAACTATTGGTCCGATTGGAAAACACTGTAGGAAAAAGTTGTATGCAATTTGATTATCTTTTATTTAACAGTCGTCCCGATCAAATCGGTCAACACTAACGCGAGATATGGCCAAAAACGTCGAGTCATCTTCTTAAAAAATTACCAAAATATTTCATCGGACGATATCTCGAAAACGTATCCATAGGATTTCGTCTCATGTCGATTTTTGAGTTTAGAGGACCACCTTACATAAGAATTTCATAGCGGAGTCTACATAAAGAAATTACTGTAAACTAATGTTATCCCTGCGAAAATAAATGAAAAATGCTTGACAAAATTTATTTGTTGGATAATTCATTTTTTAAAATTACAGAATGAAAGTGCCCGGGTACTTTCACTTACTCCTTTCATTTGTAACAATTAATATACACATCACTAATGTTTAACGTAGTAAGAAGCAAACAAAATAAGAATGTAGAAATAAAACAGTATATTATTCATTTAAATTGTATAATGGATCTGTAAAATACATTTTCTCAAAGATACCTCTTACCAATTTTATTCCAAATGCTTTATTTACATTTATATAAATAGAATCATGCGTTCAAGTGCATCATAATTTACGTCCCATCCTGATGGAATATAAGCTTTATAGTCGTTAATTCATTTATATTTTGAATAGGGAAGGGGAAGTAAAAACATCTACATGCAAAGAGAAAAAGGCTTCTAAGAAAGCTTATGTTGATTTTGAAAACTTTGTTATCATTGACTTAGAACAGGACATTGGGAAAAATATTGACCAGAAAAATCGCTTCGAGGCACAAAAGAAAGTGAAATTATTAAGTCACCGGTTTACTCAAAGCAATATGGGCCAATTGTGTATACCGATTCAAATGTATGATGTTTTAGGGGAAATTATTGGAAATAAATACGATTTTCGGTAAGTAAAAATATGGTACACTTGCCGATGAACTGGGCCCCCGCCGATTTCGGTGACCGTCACATATGTTGTCAAAGTCGTCATTCTGAACAATATTTCCCTATAAACTTTTTGGCGGTCGGCTTTGGTTTAAGAGATATTCGCAAAAAACTTTACTTAACACTAGAACTACCGAGTTTAACAGATACCTTTTTCTAAGGTGTGCCTACACGACAGATTTTTCAAATACTACGTGACTCAGGACAATAAAGTACATTTATACAGCGCAGATAAATATGTCTTCTAAGAATAGATCGTAGAGAAGGAACAAATGCATGGGTGATGTTGACAGTGGACACGACTTCGCGCGACAGAAGCATCACACGGTGGCGTGTAACATTTGTCCTTCTTTCGATAAAGAGGGGAGGAGGACCTCTTATATAAAATTTTAGCTTCAGGTATTTGTTAGTTTCAGAGATATTGATATAAACTTTCAGCATAATGCATCAGTGGCGGTTTCAGAGGGGTGGGGAGGAGGCGCCCCTCCCTCAAGGGAAAAATACTTATTTAAATTTGCAAAATACTTATTTTAACTTAGCAATATCAGAGAAAATATGACAAATTGATACAAAGAAAAACACTTTCATTTAGCAGGAAAATATTATCAGGAAAGGTCCCTGGTTTATCGGCTTTTCTTGAGGTCCCTCCTCAAGAAAATTTTGGATTCGCTCCTGCGCCCACCCTCCCGAAAATCACAAATTCACCCCTGTAATGCATTGAAATCTACCTATACAGACGTTACTAACACAGCCATCTTCTCGTCGCCGTCGACTGTTTCATAGCCGATGGTATTATTATTATTATTTTTATTATTATTATTTTTTTTTATTATTATTATTATTATTTTTATTATTTTTATTAAACGGGAATTCCCATGGTATACAAAAGAAAAAGAAGACAAGTTCAATGCACAGAGTCTGAGCACTACTAAGTAATAATTAATCCATAAGTGAGCATACTACTTATACCTAAAATGATAAACTAAGTAACAACGTGTAGGTCCATAACATGCCTGTATAGTAGCATCCTAAAAGAATTAAGGGAGCCCAGAAAGGGGTCCATACAGTTGAAATATTGGTTGGCAATAATCATCGCTCTATTAACAGGGTCGCACGCATAATGCCGATAGTTCGATAGCCTCGAGACAGAGGGGCCTAGACCGCAAGTTCCTCACCGGAGCATTAAACATAACCAAGATCAGCAAATCAGGAGAACTTATAAGGCCATTAATAATCTCGTAGAGAAATATCATGTCCACAATATGCCTTCGATCCTCAAGAGTGGCTAACTTAAGGGATGCAAGTGCAGGGCGATAATCATGGTCGGTTCTATCCATAGGATTGCCCAGAGTACGTGAGGCGAACCTCAAAAACCTATGCTGCACCCTTTCTATTGATTTTATAAATTTTGCATGCCCAGGACTCCAAATGACCGATGCATATTCGACCTGGGGCCTGACAAGGGCAACGTATAAAAGTTTTAGGGTTTCAATGTTTCTAAAATGTCTAGCAAACCTGGAGATAAAACCTACGGTTCTCATGGCCGTATTAGTACAGCGCGCATAATGAGGCCTGAAGTCACAGCTGGGTGTTATGCAGACTCCATGATCGATTACCTCAGATAATTCCCTAAGCAGCACATTATTTAAGTAATAGGGGTATTTCACACACGACCTTGCACGAGAGGCGCTAAGCACAACACACTTTGCCGTGTGCAGCTGCATCCTATTCATCCCACACCGTTGCTCCAATCTTACTAAATCATCCTGCATACTGAGAGCATCCTCGCCTCCCCGGATAATTCTGAACAATTTCAAATCATCAGCATACAAGAGGAAGTTGGTGTTTAAGAGAGTTGGTATTGATTGGGGTTAGATCACGGCGGGGGGCGCGCGCCCGCTCGCGGGCGCGTAAAGCATGGTAGCGAACCGATGTGAGTTTGGGGATGTTCAAAATGAGACTGCGGTTACAAGTATCGCGCGATGAGGTCAATATCGCTATTGTTGTCAAGGTCATCATTCTGAACATTTCCCTTTAAACTTTTTGGCGGTCGGCTTTGGTTTGCGAGATATTCGCAAAAAACTTTACTTCACTCTAGAATTACCGAGTTTAACACATACTCACATCGGTTCGCTACCATGCTTTACGCGCCCGCGAGCGGGCGTGCGCTCCCCGCCCCATCTAGCCCCAACCAACACTAATACCGTCGGCTGTGAAACAGATTTCAATTTATACCGAAAGATTTTCATATGTTTTTGGCAACATATGTCAAGGTCATTGATATCGGTGAGGAGGTAGCTTTCAATATATTATGCCGAAAGTTTTTTATTAATATCTCCGAAACTAAGGCCGAGCGTCAAAAAGTCTAAAGGGGAATGTTGTTCATCGGCAAGTTTACCAAAAATATATTTTATTTCGTTTCTTTTACTATAGCTTATTTTTAATTTCAAGGTGTAATCAGGCTGTAAATACAGATGGTATGTTGGTGGATGAATTAACACCGTGTGACTTTACTTGTGTGCTCGGCTCTCGTGTTCAGAAAGGAAGAAATTCTTTATCTTTATACTCGGAACCAAAAACTCCCGGCACTGGAACCTCCGGGTATCATTCAGCTACCTCGCCGAATGACAATGAGTCTGTCACATCCAATCGTGAAGAATTTGAGGAAGAACATAATTTTTCTTCACAAGCGGAGGGAGTCGCCCTTACAAACGAGTCGATAATTGCTGAAAAAGAAAGTGCAATAAGCAATGACCATGATATTCTCTTTGACGATGCCAGCACATTACAGCGATTAATTGCTGAGAAACATTTCTCCAAGGAGCATGTTGAAAATAATTTGGTGCAAGATTCGGCAGATATTCATGATACGAACATCTTGCTTCAGAATCCTAAAGAAATTAGTCAAACTGAAAAAAAGTATGAAAGCGAAAGTTCAGTGCAGAAAAATGAAGTTAAAGGCGAATGTCAAAAGAATAATAAAGTTACAGAAACATTCGAAGGTAATGATTACAAGCAACAGAATCATATTTCTAAGGAAGATCAGCAGCAAACTGAAGGAATCCTTGGCATGCGGAAAAGAGGGTATCTTTTAAAAAAAATATTTGTACCAATTCTGAAATTCGTGGCATTAAGTCAGTTATAAATATCAAATATATTGATATTTTTATTAGGAATCGAACGACAAAAACGTCAATATGTTACGTAGATGATTTAAATGAGTGCGACTGGAAACCAATGCCATTTGTTCAAGGAATAAAAAAAGTTTTCTCTAATAATTCATCCATTCTGAAGCTTCCAGAATATATCTCTCTTTTGGAAACAAAATTTGGCTCGGTACGTATGTATGATTGTTTTTAACATTTCCATAGTATTCATTTAAGACGAACAAGAAATGTTTAACGAACGTGGGTCCAAAAATGATCTATTTCTGAATTATGAAACGCTTTCGTCTATCTAGCGGTAACAGAATGGTTGTATATCTACTTAAAAGCCAGCGAGTAATGCTCTATCAGTTCCTCTAAAGTAAACACAATAATACACACACATGTGATTCTTATGCTTACACGCAACTGCCATCTACATTATCTAAATGATCGCAGGTAAACATATGAATAGTATTATTCAGGGACCCGGAACGGAACAGAAACGAAAAGAACGAAATATTTTTCCGGAACAGGAACGAAACGAAATTCTTAACCCTGTTGCAGGAGTGAAAACGATATAACCGAAATAAAAATTCCGACTAATAATGTTCTGTACACTTCAGGTTAAAAAAATTAAATTAAGCGCGCCCCTTATTTTCATCATGTTTCGTGTCGGTAAAAAAGTCGCCGGCAAAAAAAGGAGTCTGAACCCTGATAGGGCTGACAGCGGTGCTGGGAGAGGAGTTGGGAGTCTTGTACTCGTGGACACGGCTTGCAACCGAAAGCTTCAAAACTCTAAATTTTTTTCATAAGATATAATATATAATATTCTATAATACATAACTATAACGTATAATCTATCTATACTATTATATAGAGAGCCGATTTTTATGTTCGCGCAAAACTCAAGACCTATTGAACCGATCTTCCTCAAATTTTAACACGTTATTCCTGCATACTCTAGGATGGACATAGGCTATGTAGCATGTCTCAGAAACGCGTTATTAACATGTAATTTATGTGTAAACATTTCATGTGTACGGCTGTTTTGCAGACCACGTGACCCGTGTATATGACAGTATACTTCGCGCGCGCATGCGCATATTCGGCCCGCGCTATACCTCGCCCGCAGTACCGTGATGTCACCACCAGATGGCAAAGTTTTTCGCGCGCTTTCTCGCTAGAGAAGTGGATTACCGCGGAGATATATGTTTAGAATGATCGTACGGCTATAAATTGCTGTAGTAGATTTATGTGCGGATGCTACTATGTCGCGGGTGCGATCAAATTTGTCCAGATCCATCCACTCCTGCTCGACATATGCAATACTAGCTTTTACTACTCAGCTTCACCCGAAATTTAGATTCTGATTTTATAAAAAAATTGTTTTTTATTTATTTATCCTTTTGGTGGAAATAGCCACGTTCATCTGCATTAGGTAGGTATAAAATGAGCTGGAACAAATTTCGTTACCTCTGAGGTTTACCGTTCGAATATTTTTAGGCGACAAACACTTTTGGCTTTATATATTAAGGTGCGCTGGTAAATCCTGGACTTATAAGAGTGTATGTTACCGGAAGGTTTGCATTGAATTATGATTCAGGAATTAACTAGGTATGTTAACTTAGAAGAAGTTCAAATAGGAGCGATGGATAATATTTGCCATCATTGATCGGGCAGGTGATGCGCAACAATTCATCCTAATGTCAGAAAATCACTGTACCAAGAATGTTATCTTCTCCGAAATATTACGAAGAAATCAAGCTTTTTTCAAAACACTTAATTTCCTTAAAAGATATTAATTCTAATAAACATGAATTAGTCACGCTAATATCTTGGGCGAAACCGAGATGGGGGACGCTAGTATTTTATAATATAAGTACCAAAGGCAATAAAATTGTTAAAATAAGTTTATACGAGTTTTTTTTATAAATGAAGTAACCGGTTCGGAACAAAATTTGTTTTTCGTTCTAATGGAAACGAAATATTTTTCAGCAGGAACGATATTAACCGAAATGAAATTATTATTATCGGAGCTGAACCAAAACGAAAAAACATTTCGTTCCAGGTCCCTGGTATTATTAGGAATTTTTATTTAACATCTCTTTTTGTCAACTGTGCTTTGAAAAGAATGGCGAACATCTCGAACATTAGTTGCAGAAGTACATATGTATCATTCTACTAAATGAAACCTTTTACAACTTCGAAACAAATGATTTTTCGACCCATGTTCATGAATCATTTTTTGTTTCTTTTAATAAATACTGTATGCCCTTAAAGTTAGATATAACCGACTTTGAGCACCTTGTATATGATTTCTTTGCTTTTAGAAAAAACGAAAGCGTTCATCAAAAATGCGGAAACCGGAGTGTTTAACAAGGCTTGTTTTACGTGAAGCTAAATCGTCAAGAAAGGAAGGAGATTTCATTACGCAAGCAAAACAGAAGTTTAAAAGTTTGCGTAAACGTAAGTTCAACCGAGTCAGATGATGTCTTAAAATGATATTCTGAAGTTTTAAAGTATGCCTCGTCGTTTTTCCAGAGGAATTGGAAGATTTTATGAAAAATTTTGACGAGTGCTTGAACGGCACGGAAAAAGAAAATGATACTTCCCGATGCGAAGCTGTGACAGATGTTGCTGCCGATTTACTGGGTTTTCGTATTCCCGAAAACCAAAACGATTTGGTTGAAAATAATACCGATGATGTAATGAGCAGAAGCTCTTCACCTACTGATGTAGAACTGCCATTAACGATTCGTGACAATTCCCCCGAGATTAGTGAAGAACCCCCTAATTTACAAAACGATGAACAAGAGACGCCAATTTCAGATACCGATTTGACCTATTCATTGCCAGATTATCAGGCATTAATCGAGGATAAAATGAAGGAGATCTGTAAAGAATCTGACGTTACAACGGAATTAGACCAGACTGTAGCTAAATGGCACGCTTCCTTACAAGAGAAATTATCCGAGGCTGAAGTCAGGCCTACGTTTCGAATTCGCGATTATGCAACTCGCATAATAGAAAGTTTGCAAGCCCTGGATCAAAAGAGGAGTAATTTCGACAATGTGGTTCGCGACAAACCTGCCTGCGAAGTAGCCAGATATTTCTTAGCCTCGTTGCAACTGGTATTTTCAGATTTATCATACTCTATATCGATCTCAAACTTTGTAAAGATTTTCATGAACTGTTTCTTTTCATAGGCTAATACTTACAACGTGGAAATAAGTACAGAAAATAGTGGTAACAGTATAGAAATAGCGTTACTTAATGAAAAAGACTGTGAGAGAAGATGAAGAAATGACTTTAGTATCGGCAATACTTTCGATGGAAAGATTCATCGAATTTATAAATACGTATTACGTTTGTATATTTATGTGAATACAATAGTACATTGCGTGACAAGGGAGAGAAGAAAGCGATTTCGACGAGCGTGAAGCATTTCACGCGAGGCAAAACCGCGTCTCTCCCTTGCCACGCACAATACTTTTTTCAACACCTGCATGAAAGGTGTGCTTTTGATAGCCTGCTGAGCGATTCGCAAAAAAATAACCATGATCGATAACGATTAGTCGAACCAAATGCATCTTCATACAACAGGGTAACGCCAAACTCCAGTTTCCTTGGGAGCAGAGTAAAAAATTGCGAATACGCGTGCGCGTAAAGTCTTTTTCCCTTGGGAGAAAATTGGAAAACGCGAATTAGTCTGAAATTGGTCAGTTTGCTCCCGCTCAGCAGGCGCAAAAAAAAACACCCATTTTCATGCAGGTGTTGAACAAAATTATTATTATTTTTATATTTAACTAGCTTAAAGTACCCGGCGTTTCCGGGCTTGTTATATGTATCTCTGCATAGTATAAAATAAAGTCTCCGGTAGCCGTCTGTTTGGTCGGACTAATCCCGAGAACCACTGGACGGACTGCGATGCGACTGCGATCGACCTCGAGGAATGCTCCACTAAAATCATCACTGCTCGACTTAGTTTTATCATAGGTTAATGTTTGATACGCCCAGACTTTCCCCGAGAATTACTATATAAAACTGAAAACCGCATCGCAATTCGTCCATTGGTTCTGGAGATTAGCCCGAACAACAGGCAGACGCCTACCGCGGACTTTATTTCATAAAATGCAGAGATGTTTAATATGAAGGGGATTATTTTCTCAAAATACACCAAATTCTAATAAGTGAAGCACTAAATACTTCTATTAGTTATTTCTATGCAATCGGATCATATAAGGTCGTCGCCCACTAGGCCGACGCGCGGCGACCACGCATCGCTCATAAGACAGAACAGCGGCGACGAACATTTCGCTGTGGTCGCCGCCGTTCGCTGCAGCGTAATGGGCGACGGCCTATAAGGGCTCCCACAGACCAACGCGAATATTCGCGGCGCGGAGCGGATCCGACGTGGTTCAGCAGTTTTTTATACGTGGCTGCTTATGGGCAGCCTTAAGGCTCCCCCAAACGAATGCGAATATCCGGATCAGATAAGGCAGCAGTTTTTTTTATACGTGGTGGCTTATGGGCAGTGTTATCTGATCCGCGGCGGATGCGCTTCACGCCGGTTTGGGGAGAGCCTTTATCTGATCCGCGTCGGATCCGCTCCGCGCTGCGAATATTCGCGTTGGTCTGTGGGAGCCTTAAGGCCCGGTACAGACGAGCGGTTTGCGGCAGTTTGCCGCCGCGGCATTCTTCCGCGCGCGTTTTAAGGTGGGTCCTCACAAGCGAACAGTTACTGAACACTGTTCACAAACAATGCTCGCAAGTTGTTCGCAAACTTTTTATAACCATTGCTCGTGTAAAGGTGCGTCCTCACCAGCGAACAGTTCGCGAACAGGAAATTTAATTCTCATACTGTTCGTGAACAGTTCGCGAACGCTGGTGGAGACGCACCTTTAGCAGAACATAAATTTAGGCAGTTCACACGGGACGCTAAGTTTTGCGGCTACTAAGCGGTAGGTATGTTTGCGTTCGTTTTGGCGGACGCACGTATTGCTTCATCGCGAATGAACGCAGCGGCAAACTGTCGCAAACCGCTCGTCTGCAACGGGCCTAAAGGCTGATTCAGACACGTCGAGCAATTTAGTCGATTAGCGAGTAATTTAGTAATTTAGCATTGTTCTACTAAACTACTTGACTAAATATTAGTGTTCACACACGAAAAAGTACTAAATTACTCGCTACTCGACTAAATTGGTCGACGTGTCTGAATCAGCCTTTAGGCTGCCCATAAGCAGCCACGGATAAAAAAACTGCTGAACCGCGGCGGATCAGATATAGTCCAGTGAAATTAGGATATCTGTCTTCGGAATAATTCCCACCAAGCTATATTTTGGTGTGTGCTTTTATTTGTCCGTTTTCACCCTCTAAAAATTTTCCAGAGGGTTGAGAAAAATAATAACGGTTTTTCGCGAATATCTCGTTATCTAACAGTTTTGCGACAAAATAGTTACTACACAATTTATAGCTTAGGAAATTCTCTACAAAAAAGGTTGTATGAGTTTTTTTCGTAGGAGTAACCATTTTCATGTACGTTGGGTTACCAAGTTTCAACCCCATATTTTTAACAAGGGAAGATCTCGAACCCGGAAATTCAAAAAATTATGAAACTCTGTAAATATGTAGGGAATGGCCTCCTGAGTACAACGTAATTTTGTTTACTGCCCAAATTCACTCTAGGGGGGTGAAATGGACCCCTGTAAGGGAATCGGGGAAGGTTAATAAAACGTAGACGTGTCGTTCGTTCTGCTAGTTAGCAACAACTACTTTATTCGACGAGTCGACTGCGGACGGAGGCCTACCTCGATCGTCTATTTTCGGCCAGACGCTCCACGGCGAACGCCTTGTCGCTTGGCGCGCTTTACAAATATGTAATTCTGTTCTTACACCCCTGAAAATCCGTTTTTTTTCGATTTTGTGTTATAACTCGCGAACCATAAGAACTGTAAGAACTATAATTTACCAAATGATAGTCCTAATTAAAAGAAGTAACTTTTTCCTGAACATTTTTTTTCTATCATACAGTTTGCCAGTAATAATACAAAACAAAAAAAACGGGGGTCTATTGCACCCTGTTGTAGTGAATTTGGGCAGCAAACAAAATTGCGTTGTACTCAGGAGGACATCCCCTATATATTTATAGAGTTTCATAATTTTTAAATTTCCGGGTTCGAGATCTATTCTTATAAAAAGTATGGGGGTTGAAACGTGGTAACCCGACATACACGAAAATGATTACTCCTACAAAAAAACTCACAGCACCTTCTTTGTAGAGAATTTCCTAAGCTATAAATTGTATAATAACTATTTTTGTCGTAAAACTGCTAGATAATGAGATATTCGCGAAAAACCCGTTATTTTTTTCAACTCTCTGTAAAATTTTTAGCGGCGGTCGGGTCAATGGGGACTTTTGACATATTGTTTAAAACGACCAAATAAAGGCCCATACCAAACTTTAGCTTGGTGGGAATTATTCCGTAGATTGGGCGGATTTCCGTCTAATTTCACTGGACTAATAAGGCTGCCCATAAGCCGCGGCAGAACCGCGGCGGATCCGCTGCCGCCGCGACTATTTGCGTCGGTCTGTGGGAGCCCTTAATCCTTTTAAATTTGCTGCCATGCTGATCTAAAATTAGAAACTACATGCATATAAGCCGCGATATGTATGTACACTAGGCGCCAGAACCGGCTTCCCTTCGGAAATTTGGCAACGTTGCATGTCACTAGAACCGCTGAGTTGTGCCTAGTGACATGCAACGTTGCCAAACTTCCTAAGGGAAGCCGATTCTGGCGCCTAGTGTATGCGTTTCTGTTTTTGCAACATGAAAGAACGAGCAAGTAATGCGCGCATGCGTAATGAGCGGTGTGATAACACCGGTTGCCGGCTAAAGTGTCAGATTCTTTAGATGCGTACGTTTACATTGCAGTAATGAGAAGAGACTATTTTCTATTTACTATATCCGTGGCAATTATTAGGGAATAACTTATTATTTATCAAGGAACAGTTCTTTCGTTGTATATTCGTCAAATATTCGAAAAATTATTTAAGCCTTTGGAAATACAATGACCAGTATTATAATGACACTTTAAATAAAAAAAAATGCTCGCAATTTATGTAAGCTCAAATGTACTTTATTCTCTTTAATGCATCGTCATCCTAATTCATGATCCCTGAACGATCGAACTAGCATAGGTACACGTTACAGACGTACAGTACTCCGTTAAATTACTTGATAGTAACCAATCAACCAACTTGAATCTATGCGCTCTCCCCTCTCGTTTGATGTATTAGGGATATTGATCTCTTTAGGGACACAAAACCTCTCTTCGGTGAGTGTTGAAACATTGTTCTTCCCGCGAAAGCAATAAACGACAAACTAATTGATTTTCAGGGACACGGAGTAAATAACGATCATGGAAAGGAAGTCTTCAATAAAATCAGTCCAATGGATGCTGCAGCCATGGAGCCTTTTTCTCCTTATCTTGATTCAATTCGTGGTGCAGTTTTTAACATCTATTTACCTTTACAATTACGTAGTAGACGTGGAGTCGGACATTCGTATCGTGCGAAAACAGGATATTTTAGAGGCTGAGAAATTAATACGGCGAAAGAGAAGCAGTGCGCTGCCTATGGCGGAAGATAATAAAGTCTCGGATACATCTGGAGTATATGTCGTTTATATACCGTGTATGAAAAGTTATATCTTGTATTTTGCATTTCTTGTATTTCAGATTTGGGAGGAAAAAGATATGGTAAAAGAGTCTAAAAAGGTGACCTCGCCTCCCGTAGCGATGCCAGGTTTGGCGTCCTCCCCTATTACACCTATGGGGCACGATTGGGTTTGGCTAAATGCGGATACTCGTGTGCAGGTTCATTTTCTTACTATTCTTCTAAAATTATTAAAGAGCGTGAATATGTGTATGATTTTAGGATATACTACGGTATGACCCGACCACCGGAATGAACCGAAATTTCGAGGTGTTGGGCGGGAGGGAGGGGGGACCTG
This sequence comes from Andrena cerasifolii, assembly GCF_050908995.1. Lineage (NCBI taxonomy): Eukaryota > Metazoa > Arthropoda > Insecta > Hymenoptera > Andrenidae > Andrena > Andrena cerasifolii. The sequence continues at coordinate 4,519,677 of NC_135121.1, read as the reverse complement.
TAATGTAAACTTTTAGCCATGGATATTTCTCAACCTTATTCTGCGATCTTTAAGCGTTTATAGCTCAGAGCAACGTTAACCGATTTTCATGAAATTTTAGGCACGTATACAACTTACTTCAATCTACAAACAGGTTTTTTGAATTTTCATTACAGGCTCACAAAAAAAGTTGAAAAAACGACCTTTACTATTTTTTTTTTTTTTGCTACTTCGGCCAATTGCATTTTTTTCAAAACGATGAAACATTTAGCAAACTAATCCTTCTAGCTTCTCAAAAAAACTCAAGTCGTTTGGACCAATTTTAAAAATGTTATGCGATTTTAAAGAGCGTACGATTATGGTTGAGAGCCACTGTCGGTAGATTTCAATGTATTATGCCGAAAGTTTTTTATTAATATCTCAGAAACTAACAAATACCCGCAGCTAAAATTTTATATTAGAGGTTCTCTCCCCCTTCCGCCCAACCCCTCAAAATTTCGGTTCAATACGGTGGTTGGGTCATACCGTAGTGCAGCCCAATTTTATTGATAGCCATTGCGTGTTTTAGGTGGACGCGATTGAAAACTTTTGTCGATCTTCAATGAAATACTGTCCACCAGGGCTACCGGGAGCGCCGGGAAGTCCAGGTTTAACTGGTCCTCCAGGACCTCGTGGAGCAAAAGGTGACGTAGGACCTCCTGGTTTTGATGGAAGAGACGGTGTACCGGGCGAACCTGGTCTGGATGGAATTCCTGGACGTAGCGGTTTGGACGGTCTACCGGGAGTAAATGGTAAACCAGGTGTAAATGGATCTCCTGGTCGGCCTGGACGGAATGGAACAGATGGTACGTACCGCGTATCTGCGGGCACGGCAGTGTCCCCGCCGAGCCGTGTCGGGCAAGCACAGCTGTAGCACTCTTTTCTGGAAGCAACTCAGCGTACTTTTCACCCCCCTATATCTTTGTGCTGAAGTTACCCAGAAACCTGAAACTTCTATTTATCCAGAGTACTTTGCAAACGGAACTAAAGCTCGAAATTTCACATTTCTATCTTTTCTAGTTCATAAGATATTTGAACTCAAAGTTTCGTTGTTTCGACACTGACCGATCATCAACAATCAGACACTTCTCGCAGCCCTAGAAACTTGAACTTTGGCTGAAAGGTAGTGTTTGGGATACAAAGAAAGAAAAAATTAAAAAATCTGGAAAAATCTTCTTCACTAACAATTTATGAAAGAAAGTCGATTTCTCTGGAACCACGAATCCATAAGCATGCATTTTGATAGGCACGTTCCTCTTAGCCCTCAGGTGTCCGCTAAAAAATTTGAAAAAATACTCCCACCCGTTTACCGAAAAAAGATATATGAAAGGTTAAAAAAATATTACGTAAAAGTAGGGCTGCCATCCGTCCGGGTTTCCCCGGATTTGTCCTCTTTTTTTAGGGCGTTTGGGGACGTCCGGGGGGATTTTCTGTAGTGATCCGCGTTTTCTCTGCGGGGATTTCGGGCTGCTCGCTCAAAATTGCCAAGTCACAAAATGTTCTTCAACAAAAGATGTAAACTTGGAGTGATTTGTGAATGAAAGTGTCAGAATTAATGAGAGCACTAGACTCGGTTCTACATGAGATCTCCCAATTTTTTATGGGTAAAGAGTCACGAGACTTGGCTAAATTTTGTACATGAAATGTTTTTGATGGGATTATTACTTTATGAATTTAAAGCTTTTTATATCGACTGTTTTTTTTTAGGAAGGCCGGGTCAAATGGGACCACAAGGACCACCTGGACCGCGCGGTAACTTAAACTTATTTCAAATTCCCTCATTCTAATTGCGCATGGATGAAAAAGAGATACGGTGCTGATGTAAACAACTTTAGGAGAAATGGGTCCCTCCGGTAAACAAGGCTTATCCGGACAGGATGGCAGACCAGGGATAACAGCCTGGAAGATGAACATGAATGACTATAATGTACATGATTTACTGATTCCTCCTACCATTTTGGGTAAGACCTTTTAAACAATGGTACTGTCAAAACTCTTATCTGGTGAAACAACATTTTCCTGTTGGAACTTTTCAGACGATAGAATGTCACCAGCCACGTTAAATTCTACAGAAATAATTTCTGTTCACGAGGGAACCAATGTACGACTGAAATGTGCATCGAGTGGAAAACCGCAACCTGTCATTCAGTGGTCCAGAGTCGATGGTGCTGTGATTCCTGTAGGGTCTTGGCATGGTAATAGAAAACACAATGCTTGTACAGGGTCAGCATTTTATCTTGTAATCCGCGCTCGCGCGAACAGGTAAAATGGCAACAGCGCCTCACGGAGGTATTCCGCTACAACCATGCACCGGCCCGGCGTTCGGAGAGCTGCCACTGGCAGTGATGCCCGAGCTTCGAGAATTTTAGGATGGTCTCTTCCAAATTAACGTCGCAAAGAGCTGTGCGGAATTTCCCGGCCCAGGTAATCGAGCCGCGCGCTCCGCTTTTATGATCGGTTTACCACTCGCACCCCAGATCACTGTAATGAGGTTTGAAAACAATGTCGACTGGTCTCGTACCCGTCTCAATTTCAAAAACTTTAGCTACGACAGGGTTGACCGCGGTGCTATACCCCTGTACGGAGAGATTTTTCGCCACCTGCGTGTAAAAGCCACAATAATGGCGTTTCAAAAAACTGACATTAACAAAAAATTCTTCAACCGAATACATAGCTCTTTACGACGTTAATTTGAAAAAGACTATCCTAAAATTTTCGAAGCTCGGGCATCACTGCTGTCCAGCGGCCGCTGGCAGCTCTCCGAACGCCGGGCCGGTGCATGGTTGTAGTGGAATGCGTCCGTGAGGCGTTGTTGCCATTTTACGTGCTCGCGCGAGCGCGGGTTGCAAGATAAAATGCTGACACTGTACTTTCGAATACAAATTCTTATAATAAAATTCAGCAATTATTGAATTTTAATAGTTTAGCATATTATTTGATAAGTATGTAATTTATTAAACAGTGACGTCTGTTATTGGGCATACATTTAACATCAGCGTTGTGAATAGAGAACACATGGGAGAATATACCTGCGTCGCTGACAATGGGGTTCCTCCAAGAGCCTTTAAAAGGTTCAAGCTTCAAGTTAAATGTAAGTGTTATTTTTATACACGCGTGTCTGTATTTTTTTTATCTTTGATTTGAGACAGAGGAAGTATTATTTTTCAGTTCCGCCTTTCATTCGAATACGCAGTCAAATGATTCTTGTACGCAGTCAGAGTACCGCAACGCTGATATGCGAGGTCGAGGCGTTTCCAGAGCCGAATGTTTACTGGGAACGCGGGGACGGTGGTCGCCTTCAAATGTCTAATAAATACAGACTAGAAGTTTACGATAGAAGAGACGCGTATAAGGTAATATACGATAATATTAGTTGACAAATTTATTCGTCTTTACAGATTTTTAAATGATTTCTAGCTTAAAATGCGCTTGAAGATTGCGAGAATAACTTTGGATGATCACGGTACCTATCACTGCGTTGCTAAAAATGACATCGATACCACTAAAGGCACATTTATAGTCTATGGTCGGATATTTTAATGTTCTCAGCCATCTTGATGGTTATACTTTTTGAATAATTATTTCATTAAAATTTCCACCAAACAATTTCAGATGACATGAAAAGTATGGAAAGATTAAAGATAGCAAAGCAGCAACATGTTACGTATGGAGAGCCTGCACCACAACACGTCGATTTAGAAGAGCTTTGCGCGCCGCACGAAACTTGCGCGGCTTGCCCTGTTTTAAGATGTACCTTTACAGACGTCGCCGAATATTTAAATGTCCAGCCGCTCAGAAACGTCAATTTTACTGGACTTCCGCCGCGATTAGCAGGTAAAGTAGGGTCCATTTAGTGATAATCTAGGCAGTGATCGGAACAACGTGTATCGTCGCTGATTGGTTGCCGCTATTTGGAGCAAAAGCGGATGCAGACAGAGAAAGAAACTGTAAAAAAGTAAGACAGAGAGAAATACTGATAGAAAGAGATAGATAAACGTTTAGGTTATGTTATTTCCGGTTTTGCTCCAAAATGGCTGCGGTTATACCGATCACTCCCTGGAGGATCACTAGGTCCATTTTCCCCCGGTTTGAATACGTAGATGACTTGTCAAACTTGTTACTTTATTCGATTCTGCAGACGGCGTAATAGAAGCATTAGGGAAACCTGTTTTAAAAGGCACGATGGATGATCATTATGGCAGTTGGATGCACGATGCGTCTTCAAGATCGGATGGCTATCATGATAAACTATGGGTTACCCGAAAGAATGATACCTCTTATATTTACGAGTACAAATCAAAGGACCACTTTAAAAATGCTAGTTCATATCCCATTACGTTACCTTATCCATTTCAGGTATTATTTAATGATTTGTGTCTTTTTCTACTTTCAAATTGAAATCTTCCATTATATTTCGTCCATTTATAGGGGAATGGGCACATAGTATATAATAGATCTTTTTTTTACAATCCAATAAATCGATCGTCTATTTATCGCTTCAATCTTCAATCAGCCTCTGACCAAAGGTGCGATAAAGAGTCCTCGAGGTGCGAGTTATATCTTCCGGGATTACTTGTCAACACAAGAAATTATCTTTACACGCCGAACCATAACTTTAATTATGTTGATTTTAATGTCGATGAAAATGGTAATTATACCGCGAATTATTTTTTAAATAATACCTTCCCTAGCAACGAAATTGATAAATCTTCTTTTGGATTGCTTTTGATAATAGGCTTATGGATAATATATGGATTACCGTCGAATAATACAGTGGTAATGAAAATGGACGCGAATAAGATGAGTATTCAGTATGCATGGAATATTAGTATCGACAATCATAAATTTGGAGAAATGTTTATTGCTGGAGGAGTACTTTATGCTGTTCATAGTGTCACTGAAGAAACAATGAAAATACGGTAGCGATGTGTTTACAAAGAAAGAAGGACGCGCAGCAGTTGCTAAAACTTTGAAAAGTTCAATTGCTTAATGTTCCGAATTTTTTCAGATTGGCTTTCGATCTCTATAAAAATGTTACGATACCCGTTCATTTGTCATTCACAAATCCTTACCATAAAACTACAGCAGTGAGCTATAACCATAAAACAAAAGTAAACCTTTTCTAATTTAGTAAATCAAGGTATGGTTTTGCAAATATCCAATTGAATTTTTTCTCCTTTTAGGAACTCTATACCTGGAACAAAGGAAATCAATTAGCTTATCCTATTAAGTATCAAGGTTTCGCGAATGTTACAGCGAAAGAAGAGCTGAGAGGTATAGACACCGGAATCTGAAATCTGCATCACACCAACATCAAAAGATTCATCAAATATATTACATATTTTATCCTTTAACGTTTTATTAATGTAAGGATAAAAGGAAGACAATAATAGAAATACGTCTTTTCGCTTCTTTCAATATCTCGTTTTAAATTATCCATTCATCGCTCCTTCGCTCATTTGCTTTATGTTAAAACTAATCGGAAGTAGTATGGATAATATAAAATCATTTCACATAGAACGTTTGAACTAAATAAATATAGTTTACAAAATTCTTTTCGAAGAATGTATAAGCATAATCTTAAAGCTATTCCCATTAAAAGCAGGACTATGCAATATCACAGATGAGATATAGAATAAACCTGACTTTTAATGTATACTTTGGCATCTGCGTTGTACATTAGCATTACGAATTAACGCGAAATATTACGTTCGGTAATAAGGGAAACAATGTGAACGTATCTTTCGCTTCTACGCTGTTTGATTCTACTCCGGCTGTTTCTACTCTGTTCGACTGTACGCCGTCTATATCGGCATCTTCTGTTTCTATTCTGTCTGCCTTTACTCCATCTGCCTCTACACTTTTTGTCTCTATACTGTTCAACACCTTTACTACCAACCGACTCCTTCGATAACGTCGATCTAATATCACCTAATTATCTAATACAGGGTTAGCATTTTATCTCGCAACCCGCGCTCGCGCGAACACGTAAAATGGCAACAGCGCTTCACGGACGCATTCCACTACACCATGCACCGGCCCGGCGGTCGGAGAGCTGCCAGCGACCGCTGGACAGCAGTAATTCCAGAGCTTCGAAAATTTTAGGATGGTCTCTTTCAAATTAACGTCGCAAAGAGCTATTTGGAATTTCCCGGCCCGGGTTGAAGAATTTGGGGCCTTTTTCGTATAACTTTTGAATTATAAAAGATATCGGAATGCAATTTGCACCGGAAAATGGGGAAAAATTACTCCCTCTTAATGATGGATAATTTAAAATATTTTACGTTTACTTAATTCTTCTTTTATCATTTTTTTTTAACCATAGTTGTAAAAAACTTTTGCAAACTGTTTATTTGACACTGTATTTAATGCTCTTTTTAAAATTCATGTCTGCCTTTTCACTTCCAAGCCTACCGCTCCCCTCGCCGATAGCCCCAGCTTCTGCTCCGTCTATATATGTCTATGGGGCTGACTAATAATGACTCTGCGCTACTGTCTGATCACTGTAATCCCTAATGCCTGACCAGCACTATGTATTATCCCAATGCATCTTTATAAAAGTGTTGGCAATGGATTCCTCAAAGTTTTCGAATGAAAATAAGTCGAAACACGGTGCTAGTACTGCTATTGGATTGATTTTTAATGATATTCAAGTGGAATAATTTCTACATTCTGCAAAATATTCCTATGTTCGCCCTGTGCAATATTGCACGGCAACGTTACAGTAATATTACGCTACAACCATGCAACATCGCAAGGTTGCTGCAACGTTCCTGTAACGAAATGTGCTGTATGGGCATTAGAAACAATCCGAATAACGTGTAGCGCTGGACTCATTCCGATTAGAAAAATCTCTGGAATCTATTGATACCACTTTCATGAAGATGCAATGAATAATAGGAAACTTGAAAATTTCAGTAGTTGATGACTCGCTACCAGCGTCCAGCTAATTGTTGCCATCACAAGCTCGCTATCATGCCTCGGTTAACCTTCAGAGGGCCGGGCTGGCCCAGGGGGACCAAGCCGTCTTTGTTTGGCTGAAGTTTTCCCGTTTAGTTAGCACCGCATTGGTAGGAGGCGCTAGGTACATCACACACGCATACCTACGTGTATCAGTGAGCACGCAACACAACCTTTCGACGTTGGTGAAATGTTACCATGACGACCGTCGTCATTTAGAAATGTTTGGCGCAGACACGAGGAAGTGTCCTCACTTTCCCTGGTTTACCCTTTCTAAGGCTGTCTGACCATGGATTGTCGCGTCAGTGACGCGTATGCAGCAGATAGAAGGATATACAAAGAAATTGAATATATTTTCTTTTCCTAAGAAAAGAAGAAATATTCAATTTCAATGTTTATCCTTCTATCTGCTGCATACGTGTCGCTGGCGCGACGATCCGTGGACAGGTTTTAAAGTAAACGGTGCATTACACGTATACACATACACATACGTCCCGATTCACACCAATTCACACATTCACAGTTTAGTACGCACCTCATTGGTAGGAGGCGCTACAAACTCTGCTTCAACTTTCGTAAGAGGGAAGCTTGGCCCCCCTGGTTCCAAGTGCAGATAGAACAAAATCGTAGAGGAAAATTTTGCACTGTTTAATAAACTCTATCATCCTGCGCAGTTACTTTTTTCGTAGGTGCGGCGGTACACTTGAAAACTGCATTTGAACTCATTGTTTAAATGGAACCATACAATTTTGTTTACATGAATTTATTCCTTGCGTTATTCTGCGTATAAAAAGTATAAGGTAAGATAGTCGAAAACTCAATAGCTTACGAGATATTTAATTTTATTACGAAATGTGATGTATTTTTTTATGATGTACACGTGTATATGAGGCCGAAAGTAATTTAATAGAAACGATGCAAAGTATTGTTATTGTAAGGTAACTGTTCCTAATTTTACTTTATTTTTACACTGATTGTTTATTAGGGTCTGTAATTTATTGAATAAAATGAACGTTTACTAAAGACCGCGATGGATTTGACCTGTTAGCAATTAATTAAATATAACGAAGGTGGGAGGAGGTTTGTGTTTTAAGATACAACTGCAAAATTATGCAAATTAATTCATTTCCTGCGGTAGTTCGATTCGCTGAAAGAAAGGTTATGTTCTCGAACACGCAAAAGGTTGGTACATTTATTTATTTACGATCTGAGGTCGTGGGCATCTTTTGGGGGCTTTATAGATTATTATGCAATTAATTTGCAAAATAAAATTGTTTATTTATTGCTCGAAGAAGTTTTTTGAAAATTTAACAGTAGGGTAAAACAGAACACCCAACCCGAGAAAATGGCGCTGCTCGCCATCTATCGGAACGTGATCAAAAGTGGCGCCCCCAATTGAAAAAAAATCTAATTTCTTCCCATGTAATAAAAAGCAACTTTGCCAGGCTGTATCTCTGTTCCAAGTGCAGATAGAACAAAATCGTAGAGGAAATTTTTGCACTGTTTAATAAACTCTATCATCCTACGCAGTTACTTTTTTCGTAAGTGCGGCGGTACACTTGAAAACTGCATTTGAACTCATTTTTTAAATGGAACCATACAATTTTGTTTACACGAATTTAATCCTTGCGTTATTCTGCGTATAAAAAGTATAAGGTAAGATAGTCGAAAACTCAATAGCTTACGAGATGTTTAATTTTATTACGAAATATGCCAAAAGTGGCGCCCCCAAACGATGAAACTTCGTACTAATATTTTTTCCAATATAAAATTAAATATCTCGTAAGCTATTGAGTTTTCGACTATCTTACCTTATACTTTTTATACGCAGAATAACGCAAGGAATAAATTCATGTAAACAAAATTGTATGGTTCCATTTAAAAAATGAGTTCAAATGCAGTTTTCAAGTGTACCGCCGCACCTACGAAAAAAGTAACTGCGCAGGATGATAGAGTTTATTAAACAGTGCAAAATTTTCCTCTACGATTTTGTTCTATCTGCACTTGGAACCAGGGGGGCCAAGCTTCCCTCTTACGAAAGTTGAAGCAGAGTTTGTAGCGCCTCCTACCAATGAGGTGCGTACTAAACTGTGAATGTGTGAATTGGTGTGAATCGGGACGTATGTGTATGTGTATACGTGTAATGCACCGTTTACTTTAAAACCTGTCCACGGATCGTCGCGCCAGCGACACGTATGCAGCAGATAGAAGGATAAACATTGAAATTGAATATTTCTTCTTTTCTTAGGAAAAGAAAATATATTCAATTTCTTTGTATATCCTTCTATCTGCTGCATACGCGTCACTGACGCGACAATCCATGGTCAGACAGCCTTAGAAAGGGTAAACCAGGGAAAGTGAGGACACTTCCTCGTGTCTGCGCCAAACATTTCTAAATGACGACGGTCGTCATGGTAACATTTCACCAACGTCGAAAGGTTGTGTTGCGTGCTCACTGATACACGTAGGTATGCGTGTGTGATGTACCTAGCGCCTCCTACCAATGCGGTGCTAACTAAACGGGAAAACTTCAGCCAAACAAAGACGGCTTGGTCCCCCTGATAGACTCCAGGCAGGTGTTAATTATATTATAAAAGGTTCCAATTTTATGAAAAAATAGCAAAATGAGCACTTTTGAAATGATTTCGTAATTTTAAAGTGAAGCCAGTAATAGGGACAGGAATTTAACGCTTGTCCCTAGTACCGAGCCCCTCGGTGTCCACTACTGGCTCTCTCTGTAACTGCTAAACCTAACCTTACTTTCGTTTCTCAGAACGGGTGAACAGAAATTTATATTTGCAAATTTTGCTTTTGTAATGAAAAGGTAATATTAAAATTACATACAAACACCTCTCGTAGAGAAAAAAATGTTTTGAACAGTTCAAAGTTCGAAAACATAACCTAACCGCGGGAACGTTACTCAAAAAAGGGCGCCGCAATTGGGGGCACCGTAATAGGACAACGCACTTTTCAGGGCACCGTAATTGGGACAAAAACATGTAGTTTTATTTCAATTTAGAAAATATGAATAAATAACATTTTTAACCCGACAAAAATGCCTTAAGGGGTTATACCTAGTCAGGCGGCCGAAAAGAGATTTGTGATTTTTTTTTGAAGAAGCGGAAGCGTATATTTTACAAAACTTTTTGCGCTTAAAAGAGCAACATTTAAAGAACATTTGATAATTTTTTCGTAGAAAAATATTTACGTTTATAATAAAGTAACAACCGACACACAAGCATTTTTCAAAATTTGGTTTTGCGGTGAGCATGTCATTCGGAACCAGATTATCTAAAATCAAAAAACAAAAAAGATTTCGTTAGTATATTAATGTATCCTCAGGTTGACGGAGAGAAATTTCCGAATTATTAATCTTAAACAAAATGGCGGCAATTTAAAGTTGAAATCCTGATCTTTTTCGCGTGATTTTTCGTGCAAAATTCACGCGAAATATTTTGGTTGCTGTTATGCCGATCACTCCGTAGAGGATCACTAATATATTCGTGTGACGCCATTGTGCAAAACGGTTGAAAACGGTGCAAAACAGTGTAAAAGCATTGCAAAGTAACTCGCATGCGTCTAGTGTATTTATATAATTGTCTTATTATTTGGGATACTTTCGAAATTACGTAAGTAATATTAAATTTTCTAGTAAAATAGTAAAAGTATAGTATTTGAAGGTTAAAAATTAGTATTGAAATGTAAATAAATTATTAGTATTTAGATGGTAATCGACACGGAAAATGCTGAGCTGCATTTTGAAGAACACTGTCTGTCACCAGTGACTTCCGCGGCATTCAACACACGAATAACCAAATTTAAAATGTTTTGCCAGAAGAAATTTTCTATGGTATGGCGCAGATGGCACCACCAGTCGTCCCTCATGTGGGGTTTCGTGTTTGTGTGTGGTATGCCTGTTTGCGCGCGACTTTATAATTTATCGAATGAATGAAGAATGAATGAAGTGAGTTATTAATGTTTTTAATTAATTGTTCTTCTGTTTATTAGTTGCTAAGTTTTTTGTTACATTTTCTGTATAAATTCAATAAATTTTCTGTTCCCCGACTTAACGGATGTGTTCTTAAATTCCTCGATTAGTCACGTAGTCTATCTAATCGGATATCCCACACACTCAAAAAGCGGCTGAATTCGCGCCTTTAATATATGTACATACATACCAATGTTACCAACATACAAATGCATATATAATTCGTAGTGACGCATGCGCAGTGAATCTTTCTTAAGTTTTCGTCTGGTAAAATTGATGCAAGGGAACCGAAGTAGGTCTATGTTCATATCATATCTGTTTAGTTAACCCTTTAGTACCGAAAATGGCATTTCGTACGATATCGTATTTACGTACGAACGGTGATGTGATAAAATGTTGCGGGTAAGTTCGGTGCCTTGAGCCGACCTTTGCTTTGATTTTGCTACCTGTATGATGTAAGATTTAGATGTAAGGTACAGTTTTACGATTTTACATAATTTACGATTTGTTATGAATATAATCAACTGTGCTATGTAGCTACGAACATTTTGTAGTAATATTGCAGAAAGCGAATATAATTCCTTTTAATTTGGTTTGTAGATTAACAAAAAGATATTTCGCGGAGTCAAGTAAAGAAACTAAAGATGTGGGTCACGCGCCGCTGACAATCCGCAAGAATGTTCAGGATGTATTAATGGATAAACAAGAACAGTTGTATCGAGATGCTATGAAAGATAAGATCACTGTATCTACAGTTGAAGATGTTGGTTTGGTTTCGGGTATACCAGAGGAACATATAAAAACTCGCAGAGTTCGTATCTATCGCCCTGCAAAAAATGCAATGCAATCTGGAACGAATAATATACACTTATGGCAAATAGACTTTGATACACGGGAACGTTGGGAGAATCCGCTAATGGGATGGACTTCGACGTGAGCATAAGAAATCGTACAGTTTTTAATTTTTAGTTTTCTTTATTAATGTTGTATTCTACTCTACAGAGGTGATCCCATGTCCAATCTCAAAGTGGAATTTGCTTCGGAGAAAGAAGCTATTGCGCATTGTGAAAAAATGGGATGGGAATATTATATACAAAAACCGAATGTCAATAATCCTAAACCTCGCAGTTACGGTGCCAATTTTGCATGGAACAAGCGTACTAGATCTTCAACTAAGTAAAGAACATAAGTTTCTTAGAAAGGAATAAATATAGTCCTGTAAATAGCTCCCTTCCTGTATATGCATATGTGTGTATGTGTATAGTTGTTCTGGCATGTAAAATTCTAAATATCGAATAAATTTTTACGAAAGTACAACGGTGATCAAATTCTGAATTTTCTGAAAGCTCCTTTGAAACTAATATAACGGTAACATTACAATCGGTAATTATTTAGAAGTTTTCCATCCTCACCGATTTCAATGATTTTTGGATGTGTTATCAAGATCAAGATTCTGAACAACTTTTTCCTATGCATGTTACCGCTGCACGACCTTCGTTTTTGAGATATTTGCGAAAAACTTCTGTTGATTTATTCCGACGCAACGCATTCCACTTTCCAACTTGTCTCGGATATTAGTATTGGTTGAGGCTAGATTTGAACCTGAAACTTGCGGATGTCTGTCAACACCCCGACTCATATCGATTCGCCATCATGCTTTACGCGCCCGCGAGCGGGCGCCCCCCCCCCCCCTCGCACTGATCTGGCCCCAACTAATACTAATACCCGGGACAACTTCAAAAGAAGTTTTTCGCAAATATCTCGGAAACGAAAGTCGAGCGGCGGTAACATGTATAGGAAAAAGTTGTTCAGAATCGTGTCCCCGACAACATATCCAAAAATCATTGAAATCGGTGAGGATGGAAAACTTCTAAATAATTACCTTACAATATCCCCAACAACTTTATCGATAAACGCCACAATTTATTCTTTCGGAATATTTATATAATATCATTTTTACATGGGTTAACATTCTTATTATTCATCTTCTGTTAATGATTATTAGCATCTTTATTATAACATCAGATTTGATTAGATTGTGTATTTTAAAATTCAGTGTTTGCTTTTATTAGCTTACAGATTATATCGAGCATTGTCATTACATACTTAGTACAAGAAAGTACAGTAAACTCAAAAATATCGTTCCACGGATGCGTGCGGGGGAAGTTCCCCTTCCTAGGCGCCGGTCGGCTGGAGACGATGCGCAGGCTGGATGCGCATGAAATTATTACGCGTCCGCTGCTCGACGTGATGGGTGACCGCAAAGTATAACCTATATGCTATATGACAATAAATACACAGTTGCTATTTTCTTATTTTGCACTGCATTTGTATACTTTTAATAACGCCGAACATCCTGACAAAATATTATTGTTACGCCGCAACAATAGATTTATGAAGCAGAGGTATAGATTTATGAATGCAGTTATTCGTGGTTGGAGAATCAAAATTTCGTGGCAGTCGGAACGATATTTTTGACCTCAGTGTACTTACATTCAGTTGAATATAGGTAAAGGGTTGAAGAAAAAGCATGTGTCGTGTGCATTTTAGAAAATATTAACCGGAGAGTACACGAAAGCCAAGTGTACTCATCTTTGCTCGATTACTGTCAATGAACTCGCAACCGAAATGCTGCAATACAATGCCAATCTACGGAAACATTCGTCTAAACAGAATTGATACGTATGGAAGAACAATGCTCGACTTTTCGTTTGTAAATTTATACAGTAACTCCCGGTTAAGCGTCCGCGAATCGGTTTGTTATGAGCGAATTCCACTTATGCCTAAATCGCCCGTGATTTTCATTAGAGTGGGCTTCCCTTTACGCGACTGGACGCATCGCCAAGATTTTCAAAGTCGATTTTCTCGAAAATGAAGCGCAATATCAAAAAATTGTATTCCTTTTTCTCGACTTATTTGCTTGTTGTAAGTAGAAAAGAAAGAGTAACTTTTTTTTATATTACGCTTAATTTTCGAGAAAATCAACTTTGAAGTTCTTGACGTTGCGTTCAGTCGCGTACAGGAAAACCCACCTTAATGAAAATCACGGGCGATTTGGGCGTAAGTGGAATTCGATCTATGTAGCATCATCCGACGAAGAGAGCAAATGAGACACTGAGAGCAAGTGAAAAGAGCAATAGCAAGCAGAGCTAGGAGCGATGGGACCGCAGTGAATGGAGGGGGAAACACCTCAGGAGTGGTGGTTATGTTTTGCATGAACTGCGCCTGCGTCAGTCACGCACACATTACCACCGCTCCTGTAGGTGTTTCCCCCTCCATCACTGCGGCCCCGTCGCTCCTAACTCTGACAGCCAGCGACGGTCAAGCTTTGCGCGGCAGGTCGATGGCAAACGGGGCTACAATATTGCACTCCCGCTGAATCATCCACTACCAAATGTTTAAATTTCTATATTTCCCATTTATGTTTTCGAGGGTCTTATGAATAATTTTCTGTGATTTCCCGGTTAAGCAGGAATTTACTTAAACACGATCGTAAGAATGGACCGTATTACGTCGTGTTCAAATTCATTTTCATCAGGGAAATCTCAGCAAACCGTTCACAAGGTCCTCGAGAATATTTTGAGAAATATAAAAATTTTCATTTTCTATAAGTAAATGATTTACAGAGGAAGTTAGGCAACCCGGAAATTCGGAAAATTATGCAACTTTGTGTGCAAGTAGAGTATCTCATCCGTAAAAAGACAAACCTATTTTTTGTCATTGTGCGGGTTTAAGGGGTGAAATGACGCCTTGAAAAAGTGCAGAATTTTAATTTTCCTGGAGTATCTCGAGACCGATGAGAGATTTCGAAAAAAAAGTTCAAACAAAAGTTGCATCTTTTTGTACATCTATAAACCTGCGTAAAAATAATTCTCGAATTAAGGATTGGTGGTGGGGGTAACATGAAACGTATGGATTTATGGATAATTATTTTTGCGCAGTTTTGTAGATATAACAAAATATGCAACTTTTGTTTAAACTTCTTTTCCACGAAAAAGAGAATTCTGCATTTTGAAACCGCATTATGGGTCAAAAAAAAAAATAGGTTTGCTGTAACGGATTCTACTTGCACACAAAGTTGCATAATTTTCAAAATTTTCGGGTTGCCCAACTTCCCTTGTTGGGCGCGCGAAATCGTCGCTCTTATTTACTGACGTATGCCGGTGTAGCGAGTTCACTTGCGCTGCATCAGCAACAAAGATGGTGGTAATGACTCGCGGACGTTACTCCGGGGCGAAAAGTGGACGCACATTCGGGGAGTACTGTATCACGAGATGGTCGTTCTTGCAGACTAACAGGGATTATTAAACTATTTACAAGTTTGAGCTAAAGGAACGTTTCACTGCTCTTTTAATTTCTTCCACATCTGACGAATTATTACAACGCTAATGTAACATTTTCTGCTCTATTTGTCTGCTCTCTCTCTCTCTCTCTCTCTCTCTCTCTCTCTCTCTCTCTCCCCCTCGTTCATTCCTCTCTTTCTCTTTCTTACTTGTTTCATACTTCTGTCATTGTCAGACGATAAAACATAGAATTTATACATTTTCATCTACGGTGAATTGCTAACGGTGTACTAGCCATTGTACGATAAATCGGGAATATAAATAATATTGTAAAGAATATTGATTGTTAAGAATCATCGTTACCGCTTGTTTTCACATAGTCGCGCGACAAGTTTCTCGAAATTAAATTGCGTGAAACGCGGAAGAAGAGAAAAAAGCTGTTTCCGTTCGATACCTGGATTATCATTGACCCTGTGCCAATAGATCGTTTAAATCTATGTCGTTTAACATTATTATCGTTAGTAAATCTTTCCTACGTCGACGCTTTTCTCTTTTCATCCAAGTATGCGAAACATTCGATTTTCTACGCTGTATTACTTTTACGTGTGTTTCGCGACCGCTGTTGCCACGTCGGTACTACTCGTACGATGTGTGTCGAACAGAAATGAATGCCAGAAACGAGAAACCGATCGAAACGAATACATGTCGAACCGAACCGAGTGATCAATCATACGTGCCAGTGTTGGAAGAGAAGCTGTAAACTGCGACAATTAATTATCATTTAAGAGTAATTTCTGACGGTGTGTTTAAATATGTACAGACTTGAGCAGGTGTTCAACGATTTTCTATTCACACGCACGCACGCAGCAGCACGCAGAAAATTGCGCCATCTGAAAAATTATAACCTAAACAAGTTCGGAGCTCCCGAGGGGCGTCCGAGTGTGATTGTACAGTTTTTTTTTTTGTTCTTTCTTTCTTTTTGGAATCTCGCTATCCCGATGCTCTATTAGGATAGCAAAGTCGCGTATGTCCAGTCTCTTGTGTTTTGGTATATTTATAAGTACACGTAATGTCTAGACGTATCGCGCGTATATACGCCAATTATGAATAAAACTACAATATATTTTATGCCTTTAATTGACATGATACATAGCTTTTACGATGCGTGCCTTGCAAAGATCACCGTTCGGAATTGAATAGCTTTCGAAGGGTTTAGTAATTTCTCTCCTCTCATTTTGTTTACTCTCTCTCCTTTCCCCCACCCTTTCGACTCGGCTTATCCGCCAGCGCTCTTCCCCGTGCTCCTCGATGCTATGCCTCTGAAGGTAACGCGCGACAAAACAGGTTTACCAAGCATTAAGCATCGAATGCTAAACCCTAAAAGTAACGTACGGTGTACGTTCTAACGAGAGATTTACGTAAATTTGTCTCGTACCCATCGCGCTCGTACGAATATTCGTAATATGAAAATCTAGTATACACGTTTTATACTTCTGTATATGTATATTAATTCACAATCGTTTTCTAATAATAGGCACTATAGGTCGACGAGAGGTCGTGGCGTGTTAATGGCAACGCATATCCGTGAAAAGGAAAATTTGAGAGAGGTAAGATGAAAATCTATTGTTATCTAAATCAATAACTTCCTTGTGTCCTTACTCCAAGGATTTAAATGCCGTAAAATGAAGACGGTCCAATACGGTTACAGTAAAAATTCAACTAATTACTACAAAATTCGTTGTTCCTTTCTCTATGCATCTCTCTCTCTCTCGCTCTCTCTCTCTCTCTCGCTCTCTCTCTCTCTCACACACACACACTGTGTCCTCGCTTCGTCTTTCTTGCTCCCTTTTCTCCCCTCTCCCCTTCTATTTCCTTATTATCCCTTAAATTTTAATTTCATGTTATAATAAGTACTTGCGACGTGTTTGCTTTACGTATTGGATATAGTAATACTCGTCATCGAAGATTCGAAAACTCATTCGATAAAAAGTATACAGTGAAAAATTGTCAATGTGAGATTGTCAATAGTCGAAGGAATAAGAATTGAATAATCCGTACCGTTTCCCGGCGCACAGTTATCTGACGCATCATTCTTCGTGCAGAAATTGTTGCGCGCGCGCGCGCGCACGTTCGCCACGGATGCAATCTTATTTGCGATAGGAATGAGTTGCTTTTAAATTAAACGAATTGATTTCACGAGCATCCAATAAAATCATACAAGAGAAGATCCGAGCCTTTAAGATGGATCAGTAGTTACAATCGGGCGTTGGAAAACTTATCAGCCGCTCTATTCCTCCGAGGACGAGTACGAATAAACATGTTTATCTGATTTAGTTCGCGCGAGCGTCCTTCGTTATATTTCCGATGAATCGAATGAAATGAAAACGGCCGAAGTAATAATCAATCGAATTGTATGCGTCTACATATTGCTCTACACGTTCGCAGACGCCTCGTTCCATTTGATTCATCCTTTACCATAAAGAGGCGCCCCGATCGAAATACCAACTAGGTTAGAAACTTAGAGAGTCAAATGAAAAAGAGAATAATAATATCACGTCGACGCGATAATCAGCAGATCAATATTAATCGCAGTGTAAAGTACAGTCGGGTGTCCAATGCTCCTTTAATATCAATAAAATTCGTCGTATTTTTTCGTACTCATTCGAGCAATAGCAACCATTTACTTCGCTGCACGGTGGTTATGATTGTGCGTACGTATGTGTGAAATTGATTTGTTTCATAATAAATCGAAGCGCAATTAACTGCCCGCTAAGAGCCAGTTCGTCGACTTTTTTCGTCCGGCCAATTTACTTCTCCGTTTCAGAGGCAGAAAGCGTTGTGCTTGTAGGTTTTACGCAAAGAGGCGAAATGGCAGAGCGATCAAGGAACCATGCGATATGGTGGGGCTAATCCGGGGCTGTGTTGCCAGATCGTGGACGGGTTCCCTCGAGAATTTCCCCCACCTCGCGCACACTACGCCGGAGCAGCGTGTCCGTGAGCTCGGCGCTTCGGAGTCCAACTCGCGGACACGCAGCTCCGGCGTGGTGTGCGCGAGGTGGGGGAAATTCTTGAGGGAACCCGTCTCCGATCTGGCATCACAGATCCAAAGAGGATAAGATAGAGTAGAAGCAGAAATATGCGATGCAAGCGACACCTGTCTGTTCAGGCTCAATATTATTCAGTTCGCGGATAGCAGAGTGGAAGGTAAAGAAGCCAAACCAAGCCAAACCAAGCCAAACTTTGACACCTGTTTGTAGCCATTGGTAGCCATTTGTAGCTGTTTGTAGTGGGCTTGGGATGTTCGTTGATTTAAAGGTGAAGAAAGTGTAAAAGATGGTTCGTTAAAGGATGCCATAGATCACAAGCCAAAGACAAAAATCACCATTTTATCTCAGAACCTGTAAATTTAATGACGTACGTATAATGATTTCAAGCAATAACCTAACTTTCAATGTTATTAAATAATGAAGTTTATGAAATTATTATCAATAGAGAAACCTTTTTTCACCTTCAATTACTTCCTTATAATTATGCTTTATGTATAATTTTAAAAATTAATTAACTTTATTTATTATGTTTTATTTATATATGTATATGTAATGTAATGTATGTAATATGTCTGTAATATTCATAATATAATTCACCATTAATAATTTTTAACATAATATCAAATTTACAGTTCTTTTCGTTATTTCTCCTTTAATTAATATTCTAATTCATTCATTTCTAACCTTAAAATATTTTAATATTGCCTCTTTTATCGAAATTTCGAGGGCCTGAAGCACCAGAGGGCGCTGAATCTCGTATATTACTTTTTAACACGGACTCTTATGGGATGTTTCCACTCTATCTTATCCTCTTTGCACAGATCCAGGGCTCTCCAACGTAGGGGCCCCTCACGCGCCTGCTTCCCCTTCCAATCTTTATTTCGCGCAGCGTGCCTTCCGTTGTCAAGGAGACCGCGCGACGCCACGAGACTAGCGACTTCGCGGCCAGCGTCGCGCGGTATCCCTGACAACGCGGACGAGAGTGGGAGAACCCCAAGCTCTCACGGGAGCGACCTCGGAGAGCCCTGAGACAGTTACTTCAAACGCCCTATTGTCCCAATTGAACTGAATACTTACTGAGTGTACTATGTGCTCACCCTAGTAGCATTTATTGTTGGCATTTTGATGGCCAACTGATTCCCAACTTGGGGATACTGTTGGCCAACCAGAAATGCTGCTAGGGTAACTGTTATTTGAACTATTACCAAACAGTATTCTGATAAATGTAGCCGCGTTGAAATATTAGTTGCCGTGAACGGACAATCCCGGATTTATTTTCGCGAACATCAATTTTTATTATCTGAACAAAAAGTGGATGATAGCAGACGAATCAGTTCGCGATTGGGCATTGCATAGATAAAGGCTTTGTCTGATAAGAAAACGAACGAAAGATGATTACGTGTAGTAATTTTTAGGGCTGTACTTCCGAATGGCCTCAGTGGCCGATCGACACGAGGTTTGAGGAGATGGGTGGGGAGGGGGTGTGGACCCTAAATCTAAAATTGTTGCTTCGGAAATTTATTAGTTTCCGATATTAATAAAAAACTTTTAGTATTTCTGTTGACTTATTCCGACATAACGCGTTCCACTTTCCACCTTGTCCCGGGTATTAGTATTGGTTGGGGCTAGGTTAGCGCGGGGGGGGGCGCTTGCGGGCGCGTAATTCATGGCAGCGAACCGATGTGAGTTCGGAGACCAGTAACTTGCGAATGCGGCCCATCCTACTATATAGGGCGTTATTCTACTGATAGTCAATATTCCAGGGGGTGATTCTACAGGCCAAAATAAGACGAAAATATAGAATACAATTTTTTAAAATTAAGAATATTAAGAAAATTGACTTTGAATTTCAGCTAAATACGCGTGCCTTTCCGGCGCCTGAGGAGCACGCGGGGGTAAGGGGAACACGTCCAGCAGTTCGTAAAACAGTTTGGGGGGGCGGCAGGGTCGCCGGGTAGGGGTGCCTGCATCTACGTTAAAAAATAATTAAAAAATAAAATTAACAATAATTTTTTTATTAATATTTTGGAAACTAATAAATAGTCGAAGCTACAATTTTAGATTTAGGGTCTACACCCCCTTCCCACTTCTCCCCCCAAACCTCATCTCGATCGGCCACTGGGGCCATTCGGAAGAACATCCATTTTTAGTAGTTCTTTTAGTAAGTTAATTGAGAGTTATTTATCTTTATTTCACGAAGACAGGACAAAACAATTTTATTCGGGGTAAATTTACTCCGCTTTTAGATAACGCTTTTGATTTCGTCTGTACTTCCATTTAACATTTATTCAAAACATTCAGTAACTTGTGTAAAAATGCAAACTATGAATTTCATTATATCTTACAATATTATTAGTAGAAGACTCTGTTTCTTCCTGCTCTGAATATAATTATTTAACTAATTGCAAGTAAATATCGACGAACGTAATTATTGAGATAATTCACCTGGACAATAAGTCTACGCGATCCGGAAAAATTGAATTATTCGGATAATTGTTCGAAAGATATTGAAATGATATTTTGAATCATCACGAAGATATTTTTATTGATACTTTTTGAGAAATATTGTAAAAGTCGAGCTATATACTTAAGGCATTGCATATCTGCGTAGACATGTCGTACGAATTGGACGTGATTGAAGGTACATTATCTACATTTATGCGATTGATTTATTATTCATCCCTTGTTATACTCCCATTATTGCTGAACGTAGAGCCTAAATATTAATTTTATATACATAGTTTCATGCTTAAAGAGGTAGGAAAAAATTCTTCCAGTAAATAACATACAACCAAATTCGTGGTTCACACTTTGTACAAGTTTCGCGAAGTTTTAAATAAATTTTGAGAATGGTAAATGAAAGATCTCAATTTAAAGGGAGAATAACAGCTTCTCGAATACAAAAGTACTTTTATCTGTCGAAGACTTTTTCATTGTTCGACATGTTGGGACAAATAATGTATCTATATAGTGAAAAAATCGTTACTTGCCAGGGGAGACTCGGAATCCGAAAATTCAACAAAATTCTGAAACTTTGTGAATATGCAGGGAATCCAATTTTTGTTTGCTGCCCAAATTCACTCTAAGGGGATGAAATTAACCCTTGAAAATTTGGCCATTTTTCCATTTTATTTTGCAACTCGCAATATGTACGAGATAGAAAAAAAGTTTCAAGACTTGTTTTAACAATTGATAAAACTAACAGTGGTAAAATTTTTACCCTTTGATAGATCTAATTAAAAGAAGTAACTTCTGTCTTGAAACTTTTTTTCTATCTCTTAGACATCACGAATTACAAAATAAAATGGAAAAATGGCAAAACTTTCAAGGGTTAATTTCACCCCCCTTAGAATGAATTTGGGCAGCAAACAAAACTTGCCTTGTAATCAAGAGGAAATTCCCTACATATTCACAAAGTTTCATAATTTTTTGAATTTCCGAATTCGAGATCATCCCTTGTTGGTTACTAAAATTGGTTGATTCCAATTCCATTACAAGGAGCTATCGTGATGTCTTTACCACATGTTATCTTGAAATCTGTTTTAAATAAGAATTGTTGACCTTGCAGCAAAAGGGGTGCAGCTCCATCTTTACCAACTTAGAGTAAATTAGAAAAAACTGCTTATAAAATTATTGCTTTGAATTAACATAAAAAATTTTTGTAAAATATATATTTTCACACAATAAAAAGTAGTTATTGAGTTGATCAGTTTTTATTTCTATTTTTGGCAATTTTTTTCAAATCTAGAGCATTCGTATTGCGCAAAACAGTAATGGGTGCGGATTGAAAATTTGCAATAAATCGCTCATTTGTTATCCGATTTGCATGAAACGTGCGCCAAACGATGTAGATTCTTTTTTACATATATTACAAATCATAACTCAAAAACTGTCAAAAATGGGGCTGCACCCCTCTTGCTGCAAGTTCCTCAATTATTCAAATGAAAATAGGAACTTTAGAAACATGTAAAAATTTAGTAGCAATGCCATTAAAAATTCTTAAGGTACATCTCCGTTCATCGTCTTTGGAAGTGTATAAAGTTTTCTGTTCCGTGTGGTATAAAACGCCCCTTTCCACCACAATAGTCACTAAAAAAAAGTCTCTTTCAAAATTTAAAAAATTTAGGCTCTTTGTAACAGAATTAGTGAAATGATCCTGTATACATAAAAAATGATAATATTGATGATAGTGATTGTGGCAACAAACTGCAAGCATGTTATCGATCACTAGCACGATCAGTACCTCACTAAATAGTATTTAAATAAAAAAAATATTTTAAAAATTAAAACCGACTTCAAAATAATAAAAATGCACTAAAAAGTAAAAAATAATTTATTAACGGCATTAATATTAATGTAAATCTGGCGTAAATTAATTATTATTTTTAATAAATAATTTATTATTAAATAATTTATTATTTATTTTTAATAAATAATTTATTATTAAATAATTTATTATTTATTAAAAATAAATAAATTATTATTTTTAAATTAATTATTATTTTTAATAAATAATTTATTATTTATTATTATTTATTATTATTATTATTTATTAAAAATAATAATTAATTTACGCCAGATTTACACAGTGCAAATGATGAGGCGCCGACTTAAAAAATATGAGAGTAGTAGATTAAATAAGGGAAAAAATTATTTTTTACTTTTTAGTGCATTTTTATTATTTTGAAGTCGGTTTTAATTTTTTTTATTTTTAACTTTTTAGTTATATATATATTGACACACATGCTGAGAAGATATGCGTGTACGTACATAAAATAAAAATAATTAGGTGACAATAGTCTTTATTGTTAACCAGAACTGGCAAAATATTGGGCCAATGTTGATGCAGTGTATGGCTAAACCACCGGGGCATCGCCCTCTTTCGAACAAAAAAAAGATCAACAAAATCGGTCCGTATGCTGAGGAGTTATGCGGGGACAAGCATAAAAAAGAAAAATATATACGGGTCGAATCTATAACCTCCTTCTTTTTGAAGTCGGTTAAAAATGAATTCCCTTCAGTGTTTCCCAGGCGTTTCAATTACAAAACGAATCATTTTCACACATCATCCGTAGCTACGCTGTAACGTAAACCTGTGATCATACCGTACGTATAGTAGAGGTGTCGTAATTTTGCCGATCAATTCTGAACAAGCCAAATTTCGTGTACGTTCGTGTTCTACGTTTATAGTGATCTGAGTCGCATTAAGTCAACTGTGACGCTAACGATCTACGTTTTTTTTTTTTTTTTTTTTAAAAATGTAACGAAAAAACGATAACTCTGCCACGATACAATCCCCTTCGAAGGTTCGCACGTGGCCTTTTCCCCTTCCGTCTTCTCTTTCCCTCTCTTTTCCTTGTCCCTTCTCGCCTTTCCTTTCGACACAACTATGAATTAGGGATATACGCTATTTTCATGATTCGAGGCAGTATCATTTCTTTTCTTTCTCGCAATCATTACTCGTTTCTTCCCATAGCAAACCGGGCAGTCTGCAAAGCGAATAAATTGCACCAGTGATTTAGTCTGAAGAAGGGATCGGTGTTTAATTATATCCCGCTATATTGGTCCAATCACCCTTAGTTGCGATACAAGAACGTGATTTTCGAGCGGTGTCGGATCAATTAGGAATCGTGCACGCACTCGAACCATTATATATTCAACCTCTACGCTTCTACCGTGTAAGAAAAAAGATTTAAGCTCTGTCGCGGACAATCGATTCACTAACGGCGAGGATGGATGAAGGGGGGGGGGGGAGGGTGGATGGGGGGTGGGGCTAGAGTTAATTGCTGGCAATCCAAAGAACCATTAGCTACGTAAGAACGGCAGTTATTTTCTCGAATAGAAGAGAGTGCGTCGCTCGGTCGGAGATTTCAATACACGAGTAAATACGTGCTCCGCAAAGTTGCAACGTAAATCCGTAGCGTGTGACTGAACTGTAATTTAAATGCTGGCTAGTCAAAGGTATCGAGATAGCGTAATGGGATGGCGTTTAGTGTTAAACGACGGCAATAAGGCAACGGGTTTAAAGAAAGAAAGGGGGAGGGGAGAAGGAACCGGAAAAAAAATCCAAAAACTCCCATGGCGCAATAACGGAACGTGCGGTTCTCGGCCCAACCCTCTCGTTTTAAAATGATTTCGGAAGGACGTGTCGAGCGTGAACGACCTAAGATCAACTGGTATCGTCGGGTTGCGCGTCTCGATACTCTTCGCTCTCCCTGTGAACGAGGACATGAACGACCGTGGCCGCGGATTGTCGTCTAAGGAGCGCCGGTCTCGGGGGTGGCGCCGAATTCTCTGGACTGGGTTCCGTGACGAGTATGCTTACGTCGGTAGACTCGATTGGCAGCGGAGCTGGTTCGGGAGCTGGTTGTTGTTTCTTTCGTAAGCTACCGCAACGTCTGCTGAATGCTTCTTTGATGTCACGATGTAAGGTGTTTAGGGAGAGCGTTGTGGCGCTCGGCGGAAGTGACCTGCGTTTCGTAGGAAGACTGGGGACTTCCTCATCGGGGTAACTTTCAACGGCGTCTTGTCGGCCGAGGGTCGGTCCCCCGAGTGATCTACAAATTACCATATTATAAATAAGCACACCTACCTTTCTTTCATTCTATTATTACTATTTTCGTGACTTTCATTATTATTAATGCTGTGTCATTGTTAACCCTTTGGGGACGATGCATGGATGCGTAGGGCAAACGTCATCAGTGCAGTCGAATATGTATGCATCTGACATATGTAATCTTTAAATTGTAGGAATATGTAGATTCAGTAATTTGTATGTAATTTGTACGGGAGTCACGGGCGCCGGGAATCGAACCCGAGCCGCCCGCGTGCTGATCAGCAGCGCTAACCACCACGGCTACGCCGACTTTCCGTGGTCCCTTCTTACAAAGGAACATCCCGAACCCGGAAATTCGAAAAATTCTGAAACTTTGGGAATACGTAGGGAATTTCCTCCTGATTACAACGCAAATTTTGTTTGCTGCCCAAATTCACTCTAACGGGGTGTAATTGACCCCTTAAATTCCGGCTATTTTCCAATTTTGCATTATAACTCGTGAACTGTAAAATAATTTTTTCACCAGATGATAGATCTAATTAAAAGAAGTAACTTTTGTTTTCAAACTCGTTTTCTATCTCTTACAGTTCGCGAGCTATAACACAAAGTCGGAAAATAGCCAAATTTTCAGGGGTTAATTTCACCGCCTTGGAGTGAATTTAGGCAGCGAACAAAAATTGTGTTGTAATCAGGAGGAAATTCCCTATATATTCACAAAGTTTCAGAATTTTTCTAATTTTCGGGTTCGGGATCTTCCATTATTAGTCCAGGACCCACCCCTCTTATGTTGGGGGTTCCTGATCCTACACGATTGTTTGTTTGTTTTTTTTTAATTATTTTTCTGTGTTTTATGCAGGATGGCGTTTCAAGCTTATTTTTTGCTTATATTGCCCAACGAACACTATAGTCCCATTTTTTTTCTTCCCTCCCCTCTCCTTTGGGTCCCAGCAGCAGCAGCGCACCGGGAGAAAAGTGGTCTCCCATCTTTCCCCAGTACACCGCCCCGTGATGCTTAACTTCGGTGATCTAACGAGTGTTTTCCATCGCGGCTACGGCCGCCTACCCGATTGTTTCCGACACAAGTGAGAAGGATCAGTGTTTGTAATGGAGACATATAGGGTGTCCGGCAACAGGTGTGATAAAGTTTAAGGGGATACATACACCTAGGACCGTGAAAAGAGGGGACATTTTATGAATTTTTTTACCCATAAGTAATTTTGTTAATCAAAAACTGTAATATGCAATTGGAAGCTAATAATTTAAAGAATATTTTTAAAAAATTAAGATAATTCATGTTGTTCGCCGTGTGGCTGCTGGTGAACAAAGCAGGGTCGTCACGTAAGGAGTTTGCGGTGCCAAAAATATCTCCTCTGGGAGTCGACCAAAAGAAAAAAAGAAAAATGTCCCTCAAAGTATGTAAAATAAACTAGTCTTTATCATACGCTAGTCTTGAAATTTTCATTTTTAAAAAGTATGAGTGTTTGAACTTTAATTCAACTCCGTAATGCAATTTCTCAGACAAATTTCAAATTTTTAATGATTAAAACCAAACTGTGGCTATTGCAAAAAAAAGAACTGTATGATAAAAATTAGATATTCGTGGCAAGTTCCACGAAAATCAGTTCAGTAGTTTTTAAAATATCATTGACACCGATTTGAAAAACGTAGTTTCGAGAAAACAGCGTTTAAAGTTTATGGTACAGGTTAAAGTAAGATAATTTTTTTTTTAATTTACAGAAAATCGTTGATTCCGAAGCCATAGAATTGACCTTCGTTTGATATTGTAGCTTCTGCGAATTTATTATTGGAAAAAATCGATTGTTTTGGACCATTCTAGGTGTATGTAACCCCGTAAGGGGTGATTCTGCATGGCGAAATAAGACGAAACTCAAGAATGACGAAATTGGGTTGGAGGCTTCGTTTCCGAGTTATGTACATGCATACACATTGATACGCGTAAACGGTGTCTGATGCGAGTAACTTATACTACTGCTGGCGCGTGTAGCATAGGTCAGGCACTAGGGTGGCCCTTATTTATACGCGTCGAATTTTTGTTTTTGTATTTCTTTGCTCTCACTCCCTAAAATAGTGCCATTTGATAAAAAAAATATTTCTTGAAAAAATTTATTGCAATCTGACAACAGGAAAGGCTGCCGACCAGGCCTTAAAGTTTAGAATTCATCAATAGTTTGGATTTAAAGAATTAAAATAAAATAATATATGAAAAATATTAAAAGAGCATTCAATTTTCTACAATTGTGCCCGCTGACTCATCATACTGTATATAGTATAATTTTTCGTGCTTCCCACCATTTTTTACATAATAGCGTTTGAATATATGTAGAGATGTCCATACTACGCGCGCATAGACAATACGTCACGCTGTACAGGTGGGGCGCACGAAGTGCGGACCTCTTTATATTCAAACGTTATTAAAAAATGGTTGGAAGCATGAAAAAATTATATACCTATATACAGTAATTGTAGAAAATTGAATCCTCTTTTAATATTATTTAAACAAAATTTCAATAAGGCTTACCATTTTTGAGAAATTCTTTAAATTCAAACCATTGATGAATTTTAATTTTAAAGCCTGGTCGGCACCCTTTCCTGTTGCCCGATTGTAGTAATCTTTTTGAGTGACTATTTATTTATGAAATGAAACCATATTAGAGGGTGACAGTAAAACAAATCACAGGTTGAAAATAAGGGCCACCCTAGTCAGGCACGGCGAGACAGCGCCGTAGCCCCCTAGGAAGACCCACCTGACGCGTGGCGCCCTCTGCCGTCTCATCACTGCGACTTGACGGAGCAACTAATATTTACTGTCGCAGCGAACGTATTAACCTATTGAGCAGCACATTTTTCGATCGAAAGTGCTCCCTAGCTGAGAAGTAACAAATGACATAAAACGAGTTCACTCATCTGGCTTATAGTAGGTGTGAATACTCTTAATGTCATTTCCGATACAAATAGAACGATAAAACTGAGTAAGCAATTTACTAAAACAATATTATTAGTAAACAGATGAACTTTAATTTTAATTTACCGACCATACGTGTAAAAACTGTTAAAACAAAAAGAAAGCAAAAAGGAAGCGAAGAAACATCGGACAGTAAGTATACTGCCTCCGTAGTGATAACGAGAAGTAAATTAAGAGTCAACTCGTCTTGCCTAGTGAAGAAGCACTTTCAAATGACGAGTTGGACGAGTTAACTCGTCTTCACAGGTTAACAGGTTACAAGTGGACGAGAAATTTCAGTAGACCTAGGAAGATAGAAATAGAAGAGTGGCGAACCTGGCATGTTGATCCGAGGAAGAAGCATTAGCAACGGAGGAACCGGCAAACGACTGTTGTTCCGCGGTCGGTGAGGGACGGGATACGGTTAGAGCGGGAGGAGGCAGGTCCTCATGAGTACCGGTGGCGCCGGAGAGCAACAGCAATGGTAAATTTGGAAAAAGCCACGCTGACGCGGTACCGAGCTCGCTGAAATCGCTGGCGTCGCTGGCCCTCGAGGACTTGCGGCTACTGGCTCGGCTACCTCTATGCACATGTAGAAAAGCCGACACTTTACCACTCCATCCACCCCCGCCCCTACCCTCGTTCCCAACACCGGGACTCGACGTTTGCGTCTGGGAATCCACTTCCTGTGCCATCCTCTCGCGTTCCTTCTTCGCTCTGAACACAAGAATTCTCCTTAGTAATCATCGATGTATTGGGCGGAAGGGAATATAGTGAGATCGGTAAGCAGTGAACACTACAGCCCACTTAAACGCTGGGACTTAAAACCGGCACATCAGGGCCGGATTAAGACCCTTAGAGGCCCTAAGCATTTGAAAGGTTTTGAGGCCCCCTTATACAAAGGGGTCACTTCAACGCATTGTACGATTTCTTAGGCATTTCCGATAACTTGACTAAAAATTGCTCCCAACAAAAGTTAGATTTTAAAATTCAGAAATTTTCTATGGTGCCCCCCCCCCTTCTTCAGATGCCCTAAGCACAAGCTTATTTTGTTTGTTGGTCAATTCAGCACTGATGCACATACATACAGTGGCAATTGGTTCAAATGGTGAGTTTTTTTTTTTGAGAAGCTAGGATTAGTTTGCTAAGTGACGTGTTTTGTTGTTTTGAAAAAAATACAATTGGTCGGAATAGCAAAAAAAAAATAGTAAATGTCGTTTTTAAACTTTTTTTGTGAGCCTGTAATGAAAATTCAAAAAACTCGTTTGTAGATTGAAGTAAGCTGTATACTTACATGCCTAAAATTTCATCAAAATCGGTTAACGTTGCTCTGAGCTATAAACGCTGATTTCGGGGATTTCGCGATTTTCGATCTTATTCTGCGATCTTTAAGCGTTTATAGCTCAGAGCAACGTTAACCGATTTTGATGAAATTTTAGGCATGTATACGACTTACTTCAATTTACAAATGGATATTTTGAATTTTCTTGACAGACTCACAAAAAAAAGTTGAAAAACGACCTTTTTTATTTTTTTTTTTGCTATTCTGACCAAGTGCAGTTTTTTTTCAAAACGACGAAGCACGTTACTTACAAGGGGAGGACACCATGTGGTAGACATTTTGATGAGCCTTGGCTCGCTGGATCTATGTCGAAAATAAGTAAATAGGTGTCCGAGCGTTTTTGCCAATGGGCCTTAATAATAGAGATATTTACATGGAAATTATTAACAATTTCATAGTGGCCGTGGGGTTTTAATAGGTAAAAATTCCACACTACCCTAGCGCCCCCGGGGGATTCCTCTCTGAAGGAGTCGGGATGCCTTTTGAAGATTTCCACAAGTTAAAAAAAAAATATGAAAAAAAATAATTTATAAAAAAAATTTATAAAGTTTTTTTTTAACGTGGAGACATCCTCAAAAGGCACCCCAACGCCTCCAGAAGGGAATTCCCCGCGGCCGCCAGGGTAGTTGTAGGATTTTTACCCACTAAAACCTCCATGACCACTATGAAATTATTAATAATTTACATGTAAATATCTCTGTTATTAAGGCCCATTGCCAGAAACGCTCGGACACGTATTTACTTATTTTCGACATAGATCCATCGTACCAAGGCTCATCAAAATCAGTGTCTACCACATGGTGTCTTCCCCTTGTTAGCAAACTAATCCTTCTAGCTTCTAAAAAAACCTCATGCCGTTTGGACCAATCCTAAAAAAGTTATGCGATTTTAAAAGTTGTAAACTGTCTTTCGTTCGCCACTGTATTTGCGTACCTAGTATATTACGGTTGAAGTCTGAAATCCGGCTAAAGGAGGATTCACAGGTATTAGTTTCATGACGGCTGAGTGCCGGACGGCAGTGGTGAAAAATATCGTTTCCGCATTTTGGAATGGAGTGGGTACTTATCCGTGTTAGTTACTGACACTGACGGCACTTTAGCCAACAAGAGTGGATAAAGCCCGAAATATACGTAAAATTATCCTGGTCCGGATAGTAGCCGGACTATGTCATCATTAACACCAATGTCCAGCTAATATCAAAAATAATTTTAATTTAAAAAAAATTGAAGTTGACTTTTCATTTTGTTCATTTTACTGTTACGGCATTTGAAGAAGGAATGATAAAATATTTTGAAACGCAAAAAACAATTATTAATGAAAGGTCAGGCATAGTAACAGCTTACTAGCCGCGCCTCAGCTTTTACAGGAGTAATAAAGACGTTTAATAATAATAAAAAAAAGTCTAAGTTCGTTTTTTTAGCTTTATCCACTTTAGGTGGCTAATGTAGAGTTTAGCCGCAACGGATACCTACATTAATTGGGACAGGCGTTTTAACACTTTAAGCGGCGTAAGTTTTTGAGAAATGTTCCTTCAAGTCGTTCAAGCTTTTCTGAGCGGTTTTGCTTAACTTACCCCGAGAAAACATTCGGGGACATTATTTTCGTCCCTTTCTAGAAAATATCGGCACGAATGAACGCCAAAACCGTGACCAGGGTGCAAATACCTCGGTGTGAGTACACATCGGCGCCACTGAAGGTGTCAATGTACTTGAGAAAGCTCACTATACTTCCTCCACCCAATATCCAATCCAATTACCGTCTCCGGAAGATGCATTCACTCACGCTATGTATTCCCTAATGGTGCGCTGAATCAATCTGGCGGCTTTGTCCTGGCGTTTCCAGATCCTCGTCGAAGAAACAATCTCGAGTTCCTTGCGGGTAGGAAATTGCTTCTTGAACTTAAGGTCCATCTGTTCTTGTAACTTTCGGAAGTCCTCGGACTCCTCGACGTGTCCGAGAACGTGCTTGACAAGTGCGTGCAGAATGTCCAGACAATGAATCTTATTACCCTTCGCGATAGGAAGATTGAAGCTAACCAACGCGACCATGTTAGGCTTCGATATTCCTAATGGCGGGTCTAGGCTCGCTATGAAATCGCTCAACTGGGAAAAGTTTATAAATTGTGTTGCGTGCGGATCGTACCTATGGAAAAGTCATAATTTTGTACGTGTTAGCACATCCAAGGAGATATGAAAGAGAAAAGGGGAAGATACACAATGTGGGAAAGAGTTCGTAGTACAGCCGGGAAAGGAGCGACTTCCTGTGTAAAAATATGTCGATACTACGGAATGAATTTCTTTTCATCTGAAGCTTTGTCTACGAGAAAATCAAGTGTACAGGGTATTTGGCTGCAAGAGGGCGCCCTTTTAGGGGGTGATTCTACGGGCCAATATAAGACGAAAATCAAGAATGACGAAATTGCGTCCGAGCCTTTGTTTCCGAGTTATTAATTGTTGAAGGTACGCGTAAAAAGCGTCTGACGCGTGGGACTTGGACTACTGCGGGGGACTGACAGCGGGGACCGTAGCCTAGCGATAAGTCCCTCGCGCCAGATGCTTTCTCCGCGTATCTTCAATAATTAATAACTTGGAAACGAAGCCTCAAACGCAATTTCGTCATTCTTGATTTTCGTCTTATTTTGGCCCGTAGAATCACCCCCTAAAAGGGTGCCCACCTGCGGTCGAACACCCTGTATAATTCGCGCGAGGAGGCGTATACAATTTGGCACCAGCGTAGTCTGTAGTTTTACGAATTGTAATCTCAATTTGCGTCTGTTTTTATGACTACTGATTTCACAAGATATTGACAATTTTTATAACTCTATTATGGTCTTTGTTGTCGTAGTTTGCACGGCTGGAGCTAGGTCCAGTTTTTCCGTACGACGCGTACAAAATAGTTAAATTGTTTTACGAACCAAATAAATATATTTCAGATAAAACGCAACTGGAATAATTAGCAGTGAAATCATAGACTCGTAATTTGTATAAAAACATAAATTATGTGTTATTCAACGATTATTTTTTCAATAGGATGGTGCTCCGGCATGTGTTAGTAGAGATGAATTAGTAGAAACGATATTAATATTGGATTCAGCGTACTGCAAAGAGAAGTAAGCCTGCGAGATCAGAGCATCCATAAATTCTTTTGATTTTTACTTACGAAGACTTATTAAAGCCACAGTGTACTGCGAAATCAGCGAACGCCTTTAGCCTTTAAAACAAAAATGTATTAAAGCATTAGAAGAAGAAGAAAACAAATGCCCAGATCCGAGTCCATGCATGTTTAATTTAATAGACCCAGCTGTATTTATGAACAATATAAATAAATAATCTAACGATATAAATAAATAAAAGTTCACTGTTTCGTTCGACCTTGACGTTGTGTAAAACGTGGCATCGAAGCAAGTACGTGCGCACCCGGCAGACTTTTGCAATTTGATTCTCTAGCGAAAACAAGGCCCCGGAGAAGAAAGCGATTTATTCCACGCCCGTAACTTATTTTTGCGCGAGAAATCGCTGCTCCCTCGGCTGCACTACGAGATTCTTTGCACGTTATACGAACAAGATTCTTACTTGGACCATCGGATATAGAACATTTCCAAATCATCCTCGACGATACCAATTTCCTCCTCCTGATGAGCTTGATTAAAGTTCTCGAGGATAATGGCGATGTACATGTTGATAACAATCATGTAACTGATTATGATGAAGGAAGTAAAATAAGTAATCGCTAAGAGAGGATATCCGCAATTCCCGTTCAGCTGCCGGCTAGTAGGAGTCGGATCGCACTCCGGCGGTTGTACCATCAAAGACTCCAGAACGTCGTTCCAACCGGCCGACGTCATTAATCGAAACAGTAATTGCATGCTTCTACCGAAAGTCTCAAAATTTACCTAGAGAAAAGGCAGAAGAAAGATTGGCGGGGAAACAAGTGCGGGCGCGTGGCGATCGGTAGTGCGCCTATCCGAATAGCTTTCGTGAGTGCTACTAGCTTTAGGAAGAGCTAACGTTAGCGCTCGAGTGAGATTGGCGGGATTAGTACTAACCATGTCGTCGAGCGCGCCCTGCTTTTTAACGTGGCCAAATACCGACATGCCGATAATGGCATAGATAAAAGTAATCAGAGCTAAGAGTGCACCGATGTTGAACAGCGCTGGAAGACTGACCACCAGAGCGAACAGCAGCTTGCGAATACCTTTCGCAGCTTTAATGAGCCTTAAGATTCTACCGATTCTGAACACTCTCACCACCCGCAAGAGCGTCGGGGACACCGGGAAGTCTACCATAATATCCTCCATCAATATCCCTAGGATCGATGCCAGCACTAGCAGGAAGTCGAACAAGTTCCACGGCACCGTGAAATAATGATAACGGAGTCCTATTATCTTGACGATCGCCTCTAAGCCGAACACGGTCGTGAAAAATGCATTGGACACTTCGAGGACGAAGAAGATCGGATGAGGCTGACCGTAATGCTCGATCCCCATTGTCAGCATGTTGAGAAATATCAAAATGAAAATCGCTATCTCGAATCTGGAAATATTATTACAGTCGGTTGGGTTGAACGGCCCGGGGCCGGTGGTCCGGGGAATCGTGGTTAGATTTAAAGACATACCCGAGAAAAAGAATAAAAAAAAAAAGAAGAAAGACAGTTCGGTTACGTCTGAAAGCAGTTTCGGTGGCTCACCTGCGTGAATTCGACAAGTCGTAAAACATTGCGAGGATCTGATTCATCGGACGCTTTATCACCTTTTGCGGCTTTTTACGGCCAAGCTTTTTCATGGCAGTGTAGTAGTGCTTTTGACTTTCGGTCAAAAACATTTCTAGCACCCCACCCTCGTACTGGAAGTAAGAATGAGAAAAGGGGGAAGAAGAGGAACGTTTTGCTTGGCGCGCCGGGCCGGCGCGCCTGACCGCGGCGGACGCGTCTGGCTAACGGTTCTGCGCGATGCCCCCCGTGCAACGCTTACCTTTTTCTTCAGCATGTTAAAGTTGTCTATGATTACTCCGATAAAGAGGTTCAGCGTGAAAAAGGAGCCGCAAACGATGAATATCACGAAGTAGATATACGCGTAGATGTTCGCTTCCCTCTGAGGCTGAAGGTCGATACCACGCGCGTCAACCGCGTCCTGCATCACCTCCATCCAACCCTCGAAGGTGGCTACTTGGAACAGGGCCAGGTAGGCTATCCCCACGTGGTCAAAAGTGATTTTACTATTCTCCCAAGAGTAATTCTTTCTCAGGCAATCGTCTCTCGTGTTTACAATCTAGAGGATCGACGTTCGCCCATCAGTCATCCGTCTCCGTGCGGCTCACGCCGCTCGCCGGGCACCTTCCCCTTTTCCTCCTCGGTTGAAAGAAGAAAAGAGGACAAGCCTGTACTCACCGATATATCTAACAGTTCGCCGTACTCGTCCAGGCATTTGAAAAACTTGCCGCCGAAAAATTGTACACCCATTATAGAAAATATCAGCCAGAACACGAGACAGACGAGGAGCACGTTGAATATACTGGGTATCGCATACATCAACGCGTTCACTACAATCTAACGAGAAAAGAAAGCGACACTTCTAGCATTACTTTCGAGCCAACAGCGGAGATCTACCGCAGCGTGTACACCTTACGGTTCTACGGCCGGTTGCCAGCCCGGACTCACCCTCATGCCTTGCCACCTCGATATCGCTCTCAGCGGCCTCAGCGCTCGCAACGTTCTCAGAGACCTTAACACTTTCAAGTTTTCGTTCTCTTCTATCAACAGACTAAATGTCGACACCTGTTTAAGAAATAGAGCGTTACAATTGTTAAAGGAGCTCGGCCCTCTTCTTCAGTCGGGGGGAATAACATGCCGCTCGAACGTGACAAAACTTTCTACTGCGAACATATTCTACTGTTATCTGTCTAACCGTAAGAAAGAAGGAACAAGGGACAAATAGCGAAGAGAAAAAAAATTGAAAAGAAGTGTTCGAGTTGTAGTATGGACGAAGTAGAAAGTGATTGAATGAAAATGTGATTCAGTAACTAGTCTGTCTAAATATGTAGCAGAAGGTAGTGGAAGTTAAGGGGTTATGCCTACCTGCAAGGTCTGAAAACGCAAGTATATTCGGGATTTTCTTTCTTCAATTTGAAGACTTGTTTTTAAATAAACGGTAGTATATTCGAAAGTATATATTTTAAAGTTCTTGTAGTTTTTTTTGCAATGCGATATCTAAATAAATAATGGGATTATAAGCGATCTCCCGACAGCGTTTTCTTTTATTACGGTGATCACTATAGCTACGACCTCCCATACAGCACACTGTCGTTGCAGCAAAGTTACAGAATGGTTGCAGTGCAAGATTGCAATGTTGCACGCAACGTTGCCGCAAGGGTGCAGTAATAATTCTATGTCCGGCTCCTGCAACGTTTCGGGCAGTAGGGCCACAAATACAAATAACGGTGTATATATATATATGTGTGCAGAATCAGAGAAGTATAAAGCTCGTGTTTTTCTTTTTCTCAATGAAAATTCTTTTCCCCCAAGGGGATTCGAACCGGCGACCTGTAGCGTCGTAGGTGAACACTTTACCGCCGCAGCTGCAACCACTGATTGATAAGAATACTAACGTATTCGAACTTATAGTTCTACCATGCAAAACTTTAAATTCAAATTATTCAAAAACGAAGACTCATTTTGACAAACTCCATTAAGGTTTTGTAACACTAGTAGGTATGTACTACAACTTCCACCATGTGTCATTCTACACATTAAAATATACAGGGTAACTCACCTAACATTTAAACTTAAAATATCTCCGTTGTTTGTAATGATACGAGAAAATGTCTCAGGAAAATAATGATTGCTAGACAAGAAGGACAACATGTTATACATGGCTGAATTTGTATTTTTATTGGCTATAACGTTACAGTAATGAAAATACGTCATTCCATTAAAAAAACCATCGATGATCTTGAAATTTCGGGAAATATAACCTTGAGACAAAAATCGTCTCCGTCAGAATAATTGTCTCTCTGAAGCAAATATTGTTATCCTTAGACATTTTCTCGTTTGATTACAAACAACGGAAATATTTTAAGTTCAAATGGTAGTTGCAGCAACATTGCGGCAACATTGCAGGAACGTTGCAGCAACATTGCGGCAACATTGCGGCAACATTGCAGGAACATTGCAGCAACATTGCGGCAACATTGCAGGTACGTTGCCGCAATACTGGCGCAACGTTGCTGTAACGTTGCGGAAATATTGTAGGAACGTTGCCGTGCAATATTGCACCGCAACATTGATGCAACTATGC
Organism: Andrena cerasifolii; assembly: GCF_050908995.1. NCBI lineage: Eukaryota > Metazoa > Arthropoda > Insecta > Hymenoptera > Andrenidae > Andrena > Andrena cerasifolii. Next base: position 4,483,230 of record NC_135121.1, on the reverse strand, counting down.
AGCAATAATTCTATGTCCGCCCCGTGCAATGTTGCACGACAACGTCGCAGCAACGTTACATCCACATTGCGCTGCAACCATGCAACAATGCAAGGTTACTGCAACCATCCTGCAACGTTGCCGCCACGAAGTGTGCTGTATGGGCTGGTTCATCAGAAATAAAAAATTCGACCAAATTTAGTTAGTATATTAGATTAGCTTGTCCTTAAACGTGGGTTTTTCATTTCCGTTGCGTAGTTGTTATTTTACAGATGGAAAATGATGAAACATGAGCGCGATTCCGTGGTGAAAATCGATACTTTTGCTATGAGAAGTTGCCGTTTTGTAGCAAATTAATATCTTGGGATAATAAACGATTAAGGACAAGGTAATCCAATATACTAACTAAATTCTCGCGAATTTTTATTTCAGATGAACCAGGTCAGAATTAGAATGTTCACCGCAAACTACTGACAAAAAAAAATCGCTGCCGGGAGATCGCTGATATATTTTTTTATTTATGTATATTTTCCATCGCAAAAATTTGCACAAGTAGTTTAACATGTACACTTTCGAATACATAAAGGTTTATTTGAAAAACAGTCTTGAAGTGTTTTAAAAAAAAGTTTTCAGACCTTGCAGGTAGGCATAACCCCTTAAGGGGTCTATCCACTGTGACCCCGTGATAAAGTACCGCTGTTTAGCACTGTTTTTGTCACACGAAGAATGTGTTTACTAAATTGAGGTTTTTTCTATTTATTAATATATGTTTTGGGGACACAACAAATTTTTTTCATATTTTTTTTAATGCTGGCTTGACCCAAAATAAGGGGGTGTAATATGCGCTGTGAAAAAAAGACGCCCCCGACTGCGTGGTCGATTTTGGAGGAACCATGTGTCTGGGGCTGTGGGATCAGGGAGGTTTGTAATCAGCATGACTGTCGCTATGCCCCGAACTAGAATCACACATTTTCGTTGTTTTTTTTCTCATCCCCTACGTAGTAGAATGATTAAAAAATTCAGCTAATTTCGATAGTTCAACTTTGGACGTCCGCCATTTTGTTAATTCTTCATCAATCTAATTAAGCTTAGTCCCTGCCATAGCGACAGTCATACGGCTTAGAAATCTGTTTGGTGTTTTTGATTCGAACACACGGTTCCTCTAAAATCGGTCATGCAGTCGAGGCGTCTTTTATTTTACAGCGCATATTACACCCACTTATTTTGGCGCAAGCAAGCATTAAAGAAAGTATGAAAAAAATAATTTTGTATCCTCGAAGCACGTATTAATAAATAGGAAAAACTTCGATTTAATAAACACAGTCTTTTTGAGACAAAAAAATGTTCCAAACAGCGGTACTTTATCAGGGCGTCGCAGTGGAAAGACACCCTTAAGAAGGAATGTGCGCAGTGCGAAGCGAAGCGGTATCTAAAATGTACAGTACAATGACTATCTATTTACTACGAAGGTAAAATAGCTGTGTAAAGCTAATGTCAAGTGACTGATCTTAATTTCGTGAGAGGAACTTTTTATTACTTGAAACTCTTCAGGGAATTATTGGGAAACTTGTAACGATTTCCAAAGCTTTTATGAATCTGCATAATTTTCAAAGCGCTATACATAGAACAATGCAGAGAGACGTCCCTTTTATTCCAGATGAAAAATGTGCCAGAAACAACGGGCAATCCATTCTAAATGGTACTCCACTTTTCTCTGCCCCTAAATTCCACGCTTCGTTCATATTTAAATTGCAAGTATCAATCATGGTGTGCTACAGAATGCGGCTAAGTTCGTGCTACAGTTGGGAGAAAGGATGATGCTTCGTGTAAAAATGCATCGAAAGTACAGAATAAAATATTTCCTTAAGAGGTTCCATTTTCGACAACGTTAATTTTGGATGTCTTCTGAGTGCAACAAGCCCCGCTTAAGGGGAGGTTCCGGTCTAAAAGTCGATTTTTTTTTATTTCATTTTTCGAATGTTCAAGCTTTTAGGAATACGTGTTTAAAAGGATTTATTGAAATTCGTAAAATTCCCGAAGTTACAGGCATTTGAGTAGCGGCAAATGCAGGGGTAACCCCCGGCCACTCGGCACTCAAGTAAAACTTTAAACGCGTTTTTCTCGAAACAGTGTTCTCAAAACGGTGGGACCTGTATCTCCAAAAGTTATTATCCGATTCGATTGAAACTTTTTTTTATTTGGAAGAATACACTTCTGGCTAGAGGGGATACCAGCAAAAAATATAAAAAATTGAAAATTTATAATTTTCAAAGGCGTTGAAAGGATGAGATTTTTTATTTTTTAAAAAATATCATTTTTTATTTTTTTTTTCAGGTTTTCTCCCTAGCCAGAAATATATTCTTCAAAATAAAGGAAGTTTCAGTCAAATCAGATAATAATTTTTGGAGATACAGGTCCCACCGATTTGGATCAATTTTTTGACGCCTTGACTTTAACGACTCCCCAGAGCCGTCTGCAATGATTAATTATAAAACAAAAAATATATTTCTGTAGATTAAGACATTCTTAATACAATGCAACAAGTCTCATTAAATTATATATAGTAGTTTTTCTTTAATTAATTCCTAAATATCACCTATTTTTTGGGGCTCTAGACCGGAAGGTCCCCTTAACAGCCTACATTTATCATATTATAGATAATTTCAGGAATGATTTTTTAAAAGGACACATTTCCATGTAGAGCAAATTTTCAGTAACCGCAAAAATCTATGGTACCTAGGATTATTAAAATTTTTTTTTTATTAGTAGGTACAGGTACATTCTTCTGTCATTTAAAAAAAAACTTTGGAAATAAGTCCCTTTGGTGGAAACGAGTAAAGTTAAAAAAGTATAATAAAAAATAAAATTAATCAAAAATATCTAAAAAGTCGTAATTTTTCGTTTAGAAAGAAACAGTAACGAAGGAAAATGTTTTGGGAATTTCTTTAGCCTTGTTCAAGATCATTTCATGTTCTTAAAAATGAAAAACCATATTTTATAAGAAAATCCAATCTAACAGTGTTCCATTAAGGAGGGCACGAAGTAACCTTCACATGACTTCAAAATACCGAGAAAACAATTTCTCTTCGGTTCTATTAGAATCCACGTGAAAAATGACGAAGGAAAAATCTTTCCGTTTCCTTTCTTATATCTGCTCGTGCTTTCTGCCATTCAGTAACTATTCTGTGCGACTGTATCTAGGGTCGTCCTGTATTTTATTTCCCTTTCCCATTTTAGACAAAGAAACAAAAATTCTAAGATGTGGGCGATTTTGAAAATTCTTTCGAACGAAGCTTGCTATGGTTAATGGAAACTTTGCGAGGATGCACGAATTAACCAACTATTTCTTTAAAAATCTCAGGCTATACTATAGTTTACGTTGTTGAGAAAGGTTTAAAAAATTTAAGCAATTACAAAGCAATTAAAAAGTTATTCGAACGTCGTGAATATATTCGTAAAGGCTTCTCATAATAAAGTCAGCGAAATGCACACTATAAAAAGGAATAAAAATTATAGGGGCTTATACAGGCTGCTATAAATTCGCGGTACCAATTTTGCAAGCGCGTAATATTCCTCGAAGTAAAGGAAAAAATAAAAAAATAGCGTTAGTAAATATGGGTCGGAGACAGAATCGTTCTCGAGTTGTCAAGCATTTCTTGTGCCTTCCCTATTTAACTGACGGTTGAGGGGTATAATATACTCCACACCATTTTATACTTAAAGGGAAGGTCCCGAACCTGAAAATTCAAAAAATTCTGAAACTTTGTGAATATGTAGGGGGTTTCCTCCTGATTACAACGCAATTTTTGTTTGCTGCCCAAATTCACTCCAAGGGGGTGTAATTGACCCCTGAAAATCCGGTTATTTTCCGATTTTCTGTTATAACGCGTGAACTGTAAAATATTTTTTTTTACCAAATGCTAGATCTAATTAAAAGAAGTAACTTTTGTCTTGAAACTTCTTTTCTATCTCTTACAGTTCGCGAGTTATACCACAAAATCGGAAAATAGCCGCATTTTCAGGGGGGGCAATTACACCCCCTAAGAGTGAATTTGGGCAGCAAACAAAAATTGCGTTGTAACCAGGAGGAAATTCCCTACACATTCACAAGGTTACAGAATTTTTTGAACTTCCGAGTTCGGGATGTTCCCCCGTTAGATAAACCGAAACAGCGAGTTGAGAATTCTCGTTGATAAGTAAATAAATAATTTTTACGCAGCAAGCCGAGAATGGTTGATTTTGGGATATTACCAACAGTGTTCTGTTTATTTTGACGAATATCAGCCTTGCGAAATTGTTTCCTATCGTGAATCAGCGAGCGCTATATAATTAATTGCAAATTAATGCAAATTAATGAAAAAGCTTCGGGGCAACTAATACGGCCGTGACGAATCACTTGCCGTGGGAAGAGAGAAGTGGTTGTGCGGAGCTGAAAGAATTGCGGTGAATCGAAGTAAGCCAGAGGGGGTGGGGGGAGAAGATCCGAGGTCGGAGGTGTGGTAGGGGCAACATATTAATTTTACACGTACCTGATTCCGCAAGGGTATACATATGAAAAATTCAGAAAGAAACGCACGGAAATGAGCAAAGATAGTGACACACAGACAGCGGAATGCCCGGCGCGGAAGTGGCGATCGGCAAGTAACGAAAAATCCATGCAGCCAACGATGGACGTAAAGATTCGTAACCACATGCGCTCGCGCGTACGTACATACATATGCGCGTCCCTGGCGCACATACACGCAAACGTACACAGACGATCGATATCGACGCTGCCGATGGATTTACGGTTCTACTTACGAAGACGATTATAAAATCCAAGATCGTCCAAAAGCTGGTGAAATATTTGCAGAAGCCCAGAGCTAGCCATTTCAGCAGCATCTCGAAACTGAAAAGCGCGCAGAAGCCAAGGTTGGTCCAATAGAGGATTTTCTTCAAAAAAGGATTGTCATCTAGGTAAATATCCTCGAAACAGAGCGTTATGGAAGATGCGAAAATTAAAACTAATATCATCCATTCGAATCCTGGGGTGTCGACCACCGAGAGGACCACCGTGCGGAGTCTGATCCATTTCTTCCCGATAGATGTTTCGATGCATCGATTGATGCAGCTACACCTGTATGGAGAACGTTTTCATGGTTATTCGCTGGCCAGATGAGCTCTGGCCCGGGGGAGCTACGATCGAGACGAATCGTTTTTAGATGGGATAAGGAGAACTGTAAGCAAACCTTACAAGGGAACACCCCGAACCTGGGAATTCAAAAAATTCTGAAACTTTGTGAATATGTAGGGAATTCCCTACTGAACAAACAGCAAGTTTTGTTTGCTGCCCAAATTCACTCTAAGGGGGTGCAATTGACCCCTGAAAGTCCGGCTATTTTCCGATTTTGTGTTATAACTCCCGAACTGTAAGAACTGTAGGGACTATAAGTTACCAAATGACAGTCCTAATTAAAAGAAGTAACTTTTTCTTGAAAACATTTTTTCTACCTGCTACAGTTCGCGAGTAATAATACAAAATCGAAAAATATTCAGGGGTCAATTACACCCTCTTGGAGTGAATTTGGGCAGCAAATAAAATTGCGTTGTATTCAGGAGGACGTCCCCTATATATTCACAAAGTTTCATAATTTCTTGAATTTCCGGGTTCGGGATCTCCCCCTGTCAAATTATGATAGTTGGAACTTGGTAACCCGTCATACATGAAAATGGTTACACCTACGAAAAAATATCATGGAATCTTTTTCGTGCAGAATTTCCTTAGCTATAAATTTCGTAATAACCATTTTTCACGCGAAACTGATAGCGAACGAGATAATCGCGAAAAACAGTTTTTTTTTAGCTTCGAACCTCTGTAAAATTTTTAGCAGATGTCGGATCGATGGGGACTTTTGACAAAGTGTTTAAAACGACGAAATAAAGGCCCATGCCAAAACGTAGTTTGCTGGGAATTATTCCGTAGACAGATCCTAATTTCACTGGACTATAATTCTTTAAGGATGTTTTCTATAAATCAGGGGTGCACAGGGAGCCGTTTTTAGCGCCTAGCTGCGAGCAACCCGCCTGTCCCATTGCTAAGGTTGGAATCGGTGAGGAGAACTGCAGTAGTATATATAATTGGGTTCAAGTCATACCAAATGCACGTACACTACTGCAGTTCGCCTCACCGATTCTAATCTTAGCAACGGGACAGACGGGTTGCTCGCAGCTAGGCGCTAAAAATGGCTCCCTGTGCACCGCTGCTATAAATAGTTCCGTAGTACTATCCTTAAATACGTGTATAGTAGAGCTCTGCAACGGGCGGGTTTGGCCCGCCCGGCCCACGACTGTTTCTCGTTGTACCCAACCCGCCCACACTCGAATCGTCATTAGCCCGAAGGATCCGCCGGCTGTCCAGCCCACCCATACCCGTCCGAAACTTTGTTATTAACGCGTATTATACTTATCAACTATATGTAAATAACAGAAGTTAAAATACAAGTAAATGTAAGAAATTAAATTTGGAGGCGGCATACATTTTCTGCATGAGGGCGCCACCATCCTCGCAGCGGTTCTGCAAATACGGACATGGACAGGTCGGATACGTCACACGGCTGGAAACAGTTTCGGGCGGATAGAAATGAACGCTAACCCGTCTTGCCCGACGCGGGCCGGACCGGGCCGGGCCGGGCTGGGCCAGATGAGTCAAAATAGGAACGGGTAACGGGCGGGTTGACCCACGGTATACCCGCCCGTTGCAGAGCTCTAGTGTATAGCGCATCCCTGATCCCTTACGTTTTTATCCATTCCCAATTTAAAAACACTCGTCCCTATCGCAGCACCTCAATGGCCATTCTTGCTCCTCTCGCAAGGCAGCGAATAAGGCTAACCCTTTCCCTGGCGCGAGCTCAACGTCACGCCGTGCCCATTCCACGTTTAGGCCGGCAAACATTTTAAACGCTGGCAAGTGATAAATTGCATAACAAGGTGAAGATTTCGTAATTTATTCGCTTATTCGTGGGAACAAAGGGATAGACCAGGGCTGTCCAAGGTCGCTCTCACGGGAGCTTGGGGTTCTCCCACTCTCGTCCGCGTTGTCAGGGATACCGCGCGACGCTAACCGCGAAGACGCTAGCCCGTCATGGCCAGAGTAGGGAGCGATGGGGCCGCAGTGATGGAGGGGGAAACACTTACAGGAGCGGTGGTAATGCGTGCGTGACTGACGCAGGCGCAGTTCATGCGCACATAACCACCACTCCTGTAGGTGTTTCCCCCTCCATTCACTGCGGCTCCATCGCTTCTAACTCTGGTCATGGCAGTCTTCGTAGCGTCGCGCGGTCTCCTTGACAACGGAAGGCACGCTGCGCGAAATAAAGATTGGAAGGGGAAGCAGGCGCGTGAGGGGCCCCTACGCTGGAGAGCCCTGGGGTAGGCAGAAGAGATACGTGTATTTTGTGGGAATAACGTACCTACGCCTCGGCGCGGCGTAGGACCATGCCCGCATCAGCGAAAGGATTATGTATGCGAATAAAGAAAACATGCTTTTCTTACTTTTGATAACACTGCCGTGGCAAGCAATCCTGCGGTTCTTTGAGTGGTTTGCTCCTCCCAAATCCTGGGAAGGATCCCATACCATCTGTGTATTTTCCTTTACTGTCCCTTCTGCCGCCCACGGTGAGCTCGTCGACGTAGCTGACGAGCGCGTGCCACGGTCGTTTCGGTACTCGGTCCTCGCGTTTAGGAAACGGATCTTCTTGCGGCAGCATCGCAGTCCTCTCTTCCGTGGGCACTTTGCTTGCAGACGAGTCTTTCGCGCCCTCGGGATCTTGGCATTCCTCCGCATAGCATTCTTTCGACTCGGACTGCTTCCCCTTGATGGAACCACTTTCGTCGTACTGCGACTCCCCGTCGTCTCTCTCCGGCTCGTTCTCCCACTGTTCATACTTCTCCTCCTCTAACTGCGACTGGTCGTACATCGGGTCGTAAGTGAAGACAGGCTGATTCAGGCTCTCCTGGTACGACCTGTTGTAAACGTTGTCTTTCGGGAGGCTGAGCACGGTCTCTTGAATGGCGTACTTGGTCTCGTTGTCCGATCGATCCATCACGCGCCTCACGATCTTCTCCAGGCGTGCGTCCTTCCCCCTCGCTTTACCAACGCCCATGCGCGAGCATTTGTTCTTCCGTATGATCGAGCGGATGCGATCGAACGATCGGGCCAGCTTCGAGTCCTCGCCAACCTCCTCTTTCTTCTGCTTCAGCTCCTCGGAGTTGAAGCTGTTGAGCAGCAAGGCGAGGAAGAGATTCAGCACCATGAAGTTACCCATCACGAGGGCCGGCAAGAATATAGCGAAGCAAGTCCCCGGCCCGTCCACCTCCTCCGCCCGCATGCAGTCCCACAGGGGCTCGATCCATTCGCCGCACAGTATGCGGAATATCATCATGAACGAGTGAAAGAAATCGTTGAAGTTCCAACGTGGCACCGGGTCCGGGTAGAACTTGTCCAGGGTGTAGTCTTTGCTGAACAACTGCATGCCGATCACGGCGAATATGTAAATCACGATCACCAGAACTAAGGTGAGATTCCCGAGCGCGCCGATCGTCGAGATGATAATGCTCAGCAGAACCTTCATCGTCGTCCAGGATTGCGCCAGCTTTAAGACACGCAGAAGCCTCAGCCCGCGTATCACGGAGAGACCGTCTACCAGCTCGAAGGTAAGATCTATCAGAGACGCTGACACTATTATCAAATCGAAATTGTTCCACCCGTTGGCGAAAAAGTCTTTGCTCAGCGCCAACAGCTTCAGCAAGCATTCGAAGGTGAAGATACTGGTAAACACTTTATTACCGATGTTGAGCGCCTGTCGTATCGACTCGCTCATTCCGTGATGCTCCATCGCCAAGAAGCCGGTATTCAGGACGATGCAAAGTGTGATCGTCAACTCGAATAGCGGATCTCTCACTACCTAGATACGAGCCACTCGTCAATCGAGAGTCGAGCGTTTTCCATCTATTTGTTACGTTTTTGCTTTTTCTATTCTCCCTCTACCCCTCTATCTCTCTCCCTCTCTCTCTCTCTCACCCTCTCTTTTTTCTTTCTCTTTTGCGCGCATGCTATCGTTACGTGTGTACATATACATATCTATTAGCCGTCGTTCGGTATTCGTTAATGCTCGCGAACATTACCCCAAAACACGCAACGAATATCGAACCCCTTCTGAAAACACTTGCGTTCCTTTCGAAGACGCTCCCCTCTCGACGCTACTTTTACCTTTTTCATGTACCTACCTTGTACAGGCAATTCTGAAACCGTAGCCAGCCCTCGTAATCTATGCAGCATTGTATGCACTTCTCGCAGTTTCTATCCGGAAGATCATCTATGGACAAGAGAGTTCGTGATGAGAAATTAGAATTACCTATTTGTTAATGTACTGATCGATCCAGCACTTTGAAATGGTTACTCGTAAGGTGAGCTGTCGTGTGTGAAGATGTTTCAAATAGAACTTGCAAAGTATTGAAGGATGCGTGCAATACAATGATTAGTTCTTTGCCATCTTGCGTTTTTATTAACATATCGAGACCAGTTTTTTTAAGGGTACTCCCCTATCACATCACTCCAAAAGTAGATCATTTTTTGGATTTCGTTTATAAACAAAAGTAAACGTTATAGTGTGAGCAAAAAAATATGTTATTATCTTCAATGATGTCCATATAGAGGCTAAAAATTTTTTTTAACTCTAAGACGTTTACTTTTTTCTTTTTAAATATAATCCTAAAAATTACCGTTTTTGGAGTGATTTGATGGGTGAGCACCCTTAAAGAAAACACCCGACATTTTATTGTACAGGGCGCTCCAGGTTTTAACAGCCAAACTGTGCCAGTATATTCTGCAGTTCTATTAATATTCTGTTTCAAAATCTCAACCGTTCGTACCGATACAGCATCGCTGAAATATCGAATTAATCACCGTTTTAACTCATTTCACGTCTGTTTCATTTAAACGATCGTACTATTACGAATTAGTTGTAATGTACTGACCCTTTACTTATCGGTTTCCTCTGACTTTCTCTGCAAACATGAATCAGACTATTTACCAAAAAAAAAAAATAATAAAATAAAAAAATAAAATAAAAAAAAATAAATTTTTTTTTTTGGTAAATAGTCTGATTCATGTTTGCAGAGAAAGTCAGAGGACACCGATAAGTAAAGGGTCAGTACATTACAACTAATTCGTAATGTTACGATCGTTTAAATGAAACAGATGTGAAATGAGTTCAAACGGTGAATTTTTTTATTTTTTTTATTTTTTTGGTAAATAGTCTGATTCGTGTTTGCAGAGAAAGTAAGATGAAAACGCTACGTAAAGGGTGAGTACATTACATAGTTTTCAATTAAGGAATTACGTGAATTAATTCCCGTTTCATAAACATTTTTTGTCAGTTTCCACAATATTAAGAATCGTGTGATTTGGCGATCTTGGTAGCGAAAGAATGTCTCTCTCTCTCTATCCATTTGAGAATAATAATCGTGCAACCATAGTTGAAGAGTCCTTGTAGAAAACACTGTAAGTGCCAAAATGAAAAACAAAATTTAATCGGAAAATCTTTTACCTGCCAATGTTAATGCTATAGTATAAAATTTAATTTTTGGCCCTTCTACTGTTTTCTACAAGGACTCTTCAGTTATCGTCAACCTATTCTTACTCCACCATACTATAACTTTTGAACAGAACTTCATTGCACCTATATTTACATAAACATTATTTCCTTATTTCTGTCCACAGAATACATTGGCGCAGTTTGACCGCGAAAGCCTGGGCCACTCTGTATAATTTGAGTGTCGAACACTGAGTAAAAATTTATTAACCTTTAGAGGGTCGGGCTGGCCACCTAAGAATTTGGATACTTTGCCAGCCATTTTGGTGGCATATACGCATAAATTTTAAGTAAATAAAATTTACAACTTCAATGAAGGAATCCCGGCCCTCTAAAGCAGAGGTGCACAGGGAGCCGTTTTTAGCGCCTAGCTGCGAGCAACCCGCCTGTCCCGTTGCTAAGGTCAGAATCAGTGAGGAGAACTGCAGTAGTGTATATAGCTGGTTTCAAGTCATACCAAATGCACGTACACTACTGCAGTTCGCCTCACCGATTCTAACCTTAGCAACGGGACAGGCGGGTTGCTCGCAGCTGGGCGCTAAAAACGGCTCCCTGTGCACCTCTGCTCTAAAGGTTAAGGTATATGAGATCAAGGTGGTAATAGCTGCGGAAATAATCGTACAGTAATTTTTCTTCTAAACGATGATCAAAGTATTGCCGATTAGAGACGACCTAAATGCAATGACACGTTTTTATGTCTCTTGACGTGAATGATATGTAACGAGCATCATTTTTCAGTTGATCATCATCAAATAACACTGTCCAGCAAAAATGAGCTCTTTTCTGTTCTGTAACATGCCGTTTCTTATAGAATTTTGTGCACTGATAACGAATCCGTAAACCGTTTGTCGCCGTCACCCTCAGTTTTCGAGAAATTCGATTTTGGAAAAAAAATGCAAATTTTTAAAATCGAATTTCTCGAAAACTGCGATATGCTATTAATATTACTATGGCTATACATTGCGCTCTCTGCCTATTTTTGCAAATATCCCAATTAATCGTTGATTTTGAAAAACCATGAAAACAGCATTTTGTAAATATGTAGAGTAGAAATCTTTGAGTAGTACAGTCTTAACGATGATAAATATGAAATAAAATTTAATTTTCGACTCGCTCGAGGTAACAAATGAAAATCGTAAAATCGCGTATACGTAACAGCGGGGGATGAAGTATTAAGGCTCCCACAGACTGGCGCGAATATTTGCGGCGGCAGCGGATCCGCCGCGGTTCAGCAGTTTTTTATACGTGGCTTATCTTTGGGAGCCTTATCTGTGGGAGCCCTTAAGGGGGTATAGGACTATTGAACGACTGAAATCGACGGTTTCTTGCCGGTCGGATTACTAAAATACCAAATAATCACCATACCGGCATTTTTCACAGTTTTTTATGTACGCTTTTACAAGTAATGTGAAATAAAAAAATTGTCACAATGTTGAAAAGTACTCAAGTTAATTGAAGCTAAAGATCGTCCCGCGTAGCGCGCAGCTGTAACCGGTGTACATAGGGTAAAGAACCCAATTACTGACACCTAACCAGTTACTGTCACCTTAAGCTACTTTACTTAAAATAACGAATAAATAAACGTTGTAAAATCATACACAAAAATAATTATGTAATTCAACCTATAATCTATACTATAGATTAATTATTCGTTATTTTAAGTAAAATAGCTTAAGGTGACAGTAATTGGTTAGGTGTCAGTAATTGGGTCCTTTACCCTAGTCCCAGGTGAACCAATCATCTAAAAGCAAAATGCTTTGGGGTGAGTAATTTCTACACTAAGAGTAATCATGTGAAATTCTGCTGGGCGAATTTAAACAAAAATTGTAAAAGTTACGCGCGAATCAATTTTCCCCCACATTTTGTATGGGAAAAAATCGTTTTTAATCAGTTATAAAATGTTTTACAAACATCCAATGTTGATGCAAAAATTCCACACGATAGAGAAAGGAATTCCACAGCTTCGGTTAAAATTTCGGGTGAAAATATTCATTCGTTCAAGAGTTATGATGTACACCGTGTTTGAAAATGTAGTTTCGAGATAAACGGCTTCAAAGCGTAAGTTCCCTACGCCAATACCGCTCCGCGAGCCCGTTACTCGACGGTGCACTCAATTACGTTCAGCGCTATAATTTCCGTAATTATCCGAATTTCTTCACGAAACTTTGTTGTAAATGTTCACAAAGCATGGCACTTTCAGAATTGATAATAATAAAAAAATCGATTTCTCAAGATTTCAATAGTCCTGTACACCCTTAAGTACAAAGAACGGGCTGGTCACGAAATTTCTCCGCCACGTCCAATCCATCGAATAGGGAACTTCCTCTACAATACCCGCCATGCTTATGCATAATGTGCAGGACAACTATCATGCAACTACCACGTTGTCTATTTTAAATGAAACAGTGAACTGAGTGAACCAATGTCTCTGCAATTATTAACTTCTGATCTCATATGCTTTAAGAGATCATTTATTGGATCTTCGCTTAATTATTGATAAAAGACCTGCAGTCATTATGAAAAAAAAGGAATCTCTTCCTACCATCACCACGAACACACGCGGACTTATGGCACAAAAACTGTGTAATTTAAAATGGCGAGTAGTTAAGCTAGAGAATAAAGCCACCGTCGTACTCTCATAACTTGGCATCATCGGATTATCATTTATTTTAAGGCTTGCAGAATTTGCCAAGTGGTGAAACAATTTAATAGTTAGCAGAAAGCTGTAGGTAGCTGTGGACAGGGCCGGCGCGAGGATGGTTGGCGCCCTTATGCAAGAAAATTTTTGCCGCCCCTAAATTTTTGCACCCGTTTTCTATTTAATATGTTTTGCCTTTACGAGGTACCATAAAAAAGAATTATGTTTACGTTTTGTTTATATGGGAGTTGGATTCCTTTATTATTAAGTCTGCGGTATAGTTTTTAGCACCCCCTTCGGCTGGCGCCCTTATGCGGCGCATTACTTGCATAATGGGTTCCGCCGGCCCTGGCTGTGGAACATTTTATGTATTTATTATCTTTTACAGGAATACCGCATTATTTACAAAGTGAACAAAATAACAAAACAAACATTACCGCGCACGAGAAACAACCCATCAAACCCCGAGAACAAAATTCAAAGTACAAACAGAATATCACGATAAAGCAAAGCTAGAAAATACATTGCAGACTGAACGAGTAACCTATCACGTAATCATCATAATTTCCCATCAAGAACTCTAAGTCGTTCTGTGCAAAAAAATCTATCACCTCGTTATAATTGTTCGCCAAAGTACAAATTCTGCAAATTGGATTCGTAACACTAAAACGCGACGAGTACAGTAATCGTCCGTTATAAGTCCGTTTTTCCGCCCGTTGAGAGTCCGGCGACTATCCCCACCATTTCTTGGAAGCCTGCGGACGAGAGTGAGAGAACCGGACAACGAGCGAGAGGACACGAAAGCGTCGGCACGAAGTTGCCGTCGGGTACGAAAGAGAGAAAGCATGATACCTCGTCTCGCTCCGTCTTTCAGCTGAAGGGGCCCGCACGCGGGTCGAGCCCAAGCTCGAGCTGAAAGACGCAGCGAGACAAAGTATCATGCTTTCTCTCTTTCGTACCCGACGGCAACTTCGTGTCGACGCTTTCGTGTCCTCTCGCTCGTTGTCCGGTTCTCTCACTCGCGCCACTGGCCGCGCGGAACCATGTCCGCAAGCCACTATGAGTCCGCCAGCCCTGTTCGACGGACTCATAACGGGCGATTACTGTAACGAAGGTCTGAAGAGCATAGGTGCTCTGATGGGTCGAGTAGACGCATCAAAATTGACCAGCGAAATTTTCAGGCGAAAGGGACAAAATCTTATACGGCGTAAAGTATCCACAAAATGGCAAATAATCAAAGATAACAGTGGAGATGATATCACAATTTCATGTGCTTCACTGTGAAGAGTGAATGAGAGAATGGAACTATTCTACAGCTAAAGGAGACACCAAAAGTGAGCCTCATACTCCGTTAAAAAGGCAAAGTAGTAAATGCCTCGTGTACTGCGTGTTCTTTTGAAATACCACCCAACTTTGCTTTCAGATACTTTCTCGCGGCACGAGAAGTTTACGAGTAAAAGCTCCCCCAATCCAACGCGAATTTCGCGGCGCGGAGCGGATCAGATAACACTGCCCATAAGCCACCACATATAAAAAACTGCTGCCGGATCCGCTCCGCGCCGCGGATCAGATAAAGGCACCCACATACCAACGCGAATATTCGCCGCGGCAGCGGATCCGGCGCGGATCAGATAAAGCTGTAGTTTTTTATACGTGGCAGTTTATGGGCAGGTAGTGTCGGTTTATGAAGGTCCAACTGACGCGTTGCGCCTCAGAATTTCTTCTATAGCAGCATTTAACCCGCGAGATGTTAGTTTAAACTTTCTAGCTCTCCATTGACAAGGGAACAGCGCGCAAAGATGGGAGTGCGCGCAATTTGGAAAAACCCTGTCCTCATCCCGTTAAGGAATCATCGGACAAGTTGGGTCTACCCCCGAGGGGGAAGCGGCTCGTTTAGTCAGCCCTGCAAGTCGATAGCGACGCGCAGGGCTGTCCAGTGTTCACCACAAGAAGGTAGAGCCGCCAGCATAATGCTCGACCCCAGCAGGACGGACCCGGCTTAGGCCTTCTCCATTGCACCTCACAGCCACGGTACTTACGGACCGCCTGCACTGACTGTCAAGTTGGCAGCTTATGGGCAGATAGTGTCGGTTTATTCAAGGTCCAACTGACGCGTTGCGCCTCAGAGTTTCCTCTATAGCAGCATTGAAACCGAGCAAGATGGAGTGAGCATTTAATCTCTTTCTAGGAGACCACCGTGCAGGCCACAGAGTGGACGGAATGCAGAGTGAGGTCTGAAAGACCACGTCTTGACTCAATGGGACACCACCGTAAGGAATTTTTGCTTTTGGACAGGCCGTAACGGTCACGGAATTATATACGTTCGCAACCGGGGAAACCCTACCCCGTAAGGTTGCCAGCAGCAAGCGACGCACCAGGAGAAAAACGGTCACCCATCTTTCCCCGGTACGCGCCCCACGATGCTCAACTTCGGTGATCGAACGAGAACCGGTGTTTCCATCGTGGCCACTGCCGCTGGCAGAGGCAGCTTATGGGCAGTGTTATCTGACCCCCGATGGATCTGCTCCGCGCCGCGAAATTCGCGTTGGTTTGGGGGAGCCTTAAGCCGCTGCCCATAAGCCGCCACGTATAAAAAACTGCAGCCTTATCTGATCCGCGGCGCGGAGCGGATATTCGCGTTGGTTTGGGGGAGCCTTTAACTCGAGATCCGGGTGACTTATCTGTATAGACATATAGACTTATGAGTTTTTTCTGTCTTACCTAAAATAACAATGTGCGATAAATATTCTGGCGGCAAGGTGTACATTTGTTTCTTCGTCTTGACGCCATTGCATTTAAACACCCTGATTTCTCGAGCGGTTGTAGTACCAAGTGACGTGGGGACGTTCGTGGATGCTCGAAGGTAGCCGGACCGAGTAGGCTGCGATCTTTCACGTTCGCTGGGGGTCTCTGCCTCGGTATCAGCGCCAGCCCTTGCTCTGGCCCTGGCATCGGGCTCGACGATCACATCGGCATCATTGTTATTGCTGGGTACTTTCTCCTGCCAATCGTGCCTCGATTCCCTGTTATCCCGTTTGTCGTGCTCCTCCACGGACGTGACGTCGTCGCCGTCGTGATCGTCGACCACCCCCGAGTCGTCCAGCGACGATTGCTGATTACTGTTGTTGCTCGCCTGTCTGGAGTGAAGCATCCCACGATTTGGCGCCAATCGATGAACCGCGTTGGTCTCCACTGTCCGCGGACTGACATTTTGCAAAAGTAAGTGAGACGGTCGATGAACCGCCGAATGCCTTGGACTTGGACTTGGGCTCGGTGTCACCGATCTGGCCAGCAAACAGATAATAAAAACAGTGTCGCGTGAAAGTGCCTTGGAAGATTGTCGAAATAATTCTGCTATGAACGTACCTGCTTGGCACAGAGCCACTCTTATCCTGGCCAGCTGAGCCAGCTCCGGCAGTGCTCCTCGCGCGTCTTCTCTTCCGCGTCTTCTTCCGCGTGTAACTGCTCAGAAGAACGCCTTTCCGCGCGTCCAATTTCTTTTGCTTCTCTTTGGCAAGAGTCTTCACGTTGATCTTTGTCGGGTCGAAACTAAACGTCGAGTCCTCGCGATGGTCGGTTAAGTCTTTCCTTCGTTCCTACCGATTCGAAGGAAGGTAAGAGAGAGTAGTACAAAAGTGAAGAATTAGGCGGACTTCAGACGAGGCACTCCAAGGGAACACCGCGAACCCGAAGTCACCGATTGGAACGCAACTTCTTGGGTTTATAGAATGACTCAAGACAAGAACAACGGTATGTTTCATTCCTGCCCGATCGCCCTTTAAGGGTGTGAAAACTAACCTCAAAGTCAAATAGGCACTCCCACTTTTTCGCGTGTAACTCCTAAAGTACAAGAGATAGAAACAAATGTTTCAAACAAAAGTTTAATGGTGCACTAAGCGCTGCAAACTTGTTTTAACAAAATTTTGAAAAAAAGTTTTTTTTCGTCAGGTATTTTTTTTTTAAACTCTTTTTAAAATTTGATTAACGCAAGTTTGCAGCGCTTAGTGCACCATTAAACTTTTGTTTGAAACATTTTTTTCTGTCTCCTCTACTTTAGGAGTTGTACGCGAAAAAGTGGGAGTGCCTATTTGGCTTTGAGGTTAGTTTTCACACCCTTAAAGGGCGATTGGGCCCGAATGAAACATACCGTTGTTCTTGTCTTGCGTCACTCTACAAACCCACGAAGTTGCGTTGCAATCGGTGAGTAAAGGTTCGCGGTGTTCCCTTCAGTGGTTGAAAAATTGATAACTACCGCGCCATCCCACAAATAATGTCGATTAAAAAATAATTAAAAGGATGGCTAATCAACGATGTACGAACATCTTGCATTTTTTGTTAATTCCTTTGTTAAAAATATTTCACTCTTCCAAATTCGAGTGCTCGTACAATGTCCAGTGGCGGATTTATGAAAAAAGGCCCAGGTGGCAAACGTTCTGCGGGGCCCATTTTTCGGGAAAATGAAGAGGTAGTTTACTAAAAGCGGGCTAAGAGTAGTAGTATTGAAAAAAATATAGCTTGTATAAGATCATAATTTTTTTTAAGGATAGGGCCCTACGGGGACTTTTGGAGGGGCCCGCTTTTTCCAGGAAAATGAAGAGGTAGTTTACTAAAAACGGTCTCAGTGTAGTGGTACAGAAAAAAATATAGTTTAGATAAATTCATAATTTTCTTTAAGGATGGGGCCCTGGGGGACCTTCTGGGCAAGGGCCCAGGCGGCAACCGCTCATCGGCGGCCTGTTAAATCCGCCACTGACAATGTCAATTCCAGGCGGTCCACACTATACCGTTTAATTTTTCCTGGTATATAGATAGTCAGAATGGAAAAAGATTCACTAATGTCAAGAAGATTTCATCAGAATTGTCCAATTGCTAGATATACAGGGTGTCCCAAAAATGGCGGAGTTCTTTAAAAGAGGTGACTCAGGTGGTGATTTGAAACAACGTTTTCCTTGTAAATGCTAGCTATAGCAGCCTGGCTCTGTTTTACACGTTCAAAATCAATCGCATTTTTTATATACCATTAAAGGTGTGATAAAACCTCTGCACGGAGTTCCCGTCTTACACAAGCTATGGCTCATTCATCTTACAAAGCTCGTTGCCTCGATGGTTTAGGATTAGTATGTAATTCATATTTCTCATCTTCAGTGGCAAGTCCCTCGGCAGTGCCTCGAACAAAGGGAACAGTGGGATCCACTTTCCTAGTTTCGCTAAATACTTTTTCAATCTCTTGTGCCTAAGTGTCGGCGCGCAAAGTTGTCGACAGAATTCAGGCTCTCCACACTATCGCGTCATAAACTTTGGTTTTGCGTCAACCAAACTCTCCGTCTCGTGTCCCGTTATCGAATTGTCTCGGGCGACCGGAACCCGCACTGTCAGAAAGGTCAGAAGCACCGTGTCAAAATTCTGAAGATCATGCCGACATACTCCCGGCCAGTGTCTCCGACGGCATCGGTAACTGTATCGCCCCTTTTCAAACTCGCGCATGTACGAGTCTAGCTGGGGTTCATCCTCCAATCTTCTTTTTGTCACGAAGATATAGGTCAGGGACACTTTTAATGCTCGATTTAGTCCGAAGAAAGGACGCCCCTTTCAAAGGCGCGCCGGAATGTTTTGCACGTGCACGCTGCATAAACAATGCATCAGGCTTTCTCGAGGCAGAATGAACAAAAAAAAAAAAAAAAGAGGAACAACATTACTTATGGCGTGACCCGATGTATCCGGCATTCTTCCTATCTGCAGCAATGAGATGTTATAACGCGGCAAGTGAGAGAGAAGGGTGGGAAATGTGCGAGACTGACGTCAGAGAGTCATCGATGTTTCGGTAGTGGTTGTGGAGTGTGTAGCTGTGTATCTAGAACACCAATCGCCCGACTACCGAGTGTCTCGTTTGAAGGAGCCTTTAATATAATCACGTACCTCGTTGGTAATTTCTGCTTCCTCCTCGTAGCTGAGCGCAACGACCGCCAGCATCAGATTGATTAAATAAAACGAGCCGAAAAACACGACCACCGTGAAGAACGAGACGCTGATAGGTCCGCACGCCGACAACACCTATGGATTAGCGTAGACGTCCCTTAGCAATGCAATCAGTCCGGGGAGTGCGCGAGGAGAGAGGGCTAGGTGGCGACAGGATACCTTATTGTAGACGTCTTCCCAGTAATCCAGTGTGATCAGTTGGAACGTGGTGAGCATCGACCACAGAAAATTATCGAAGTTTGTAAACCCGTGGTTTGGATTCGGTCCAACACAAAGGCAGATGTAGCTCTCGTTGCAGTGCCTGGAAAGCAAAGTTTCCCACGTTAGAATCGAGAATGTCATTTAAGGCAGTGGCGCGCGATAACAAACAAGCCTGGGCCAACCTGGCGCCGGTCGCGTTCCCGCAAATTATCGGCTCCTCATCCTCGTCGAATGCCCAGTTGGACGAATTCCAAGTCCACCTGTGGACGGCAGAAGGTATCGGTTAACGTCTCTCGAGACTGAACGAGCCCCATTGTCTCCCGCGCTGATACATACATGCATATGTATGAGCACGAGCTAGGGTTGCTTTTATTTTACACATATTAGGCGCGATACGTACTCGTTCCAGTCGATTTGCGTGTCATTAGATTCTATATTCTTTACACACTTGTTCCGAAGCTCGCCCATGTAAACTTGCAGGGCGAAAAGCGCGAACACCATGAGACAGAAGATCGTGAGCGTCATCACTTCGGCAAGCTGCTTAAAACTATGTAACAATGCGTTGATGATAGTTTTCAAGCCTGAAACGGAGACGTCGTACAATCACGATCGCGTCGCCTCATCATAAATTGGGGGAGCTCGGCGAGCTTCTCGAGAGACCGGCCGGACCCGAAGGGGAATAATTACACGCATGCATGGCCACGATGTTTTAATATCCTCGGCGATCTCGAAGTGGTTTATTAATTCGTGATCGAGCAGTTTAAAAAACCGGTGATCGACAAGTGGTGTCTTAAATGTTACGTAGCTCGGACCCGACAGTTTGTCAAGCAGTTAAGAACGTCTCTCCCCCTTACTATCTTACCAGGCAATATTGAAACGGTCTTGAGGGCTCTCAATACTCGGAACGTCCTCAGCCCAGCTAGATTCCCTACTTCCATCCCTATTGTAGCGTATCCGCTGGTGATCACCACGAAATCCAGCCAGTTCCACGGGTTTCGTAGGTAGGTGTACTTATTGAGCACAAATCCCTTGGCTATCGACTTGATCACCATTTCGGCGGTGTATATAGCTAAGAATATATATCTGGAAAAGAAATAGGGGCGAACGTGCGGGTCCATTTGTTCGGGAGATCCGCGAATCTGGCGGGGAATGTTATGCTTACTCAGCTTCCTCGATGGTTTCTGTCATGGCGAGGAAGGCACAATTTAATATTATCGTAGCCATGACCATATAATCGAAGTACTGATTCGTGCTTAGGAAGATACAGTACCGCCTTATAGGATTCCATGGGGAGAATATGAACCAACTGCTCGTCGCCGTGAATCTATGGATGTAATTTTTACGAAATCTCTTCGACACCACGCAAAATGTCTGAAACAGGCGAAATCGAGAGTGCACAATCCCTGCGCCACGCACAGAGGCCTTTGTCGGGGGGGAACTATTCTAAAGAAGAGTAAAGGAAACGTGCCGCCTGCAACTTATGGTTATTGATTCGACGCTGGTACCTGAAATACCCGAGAACCTAGCCACCCGTCAGATATCTGGGCAAGGTAAAAGTTACGAAATTACATGCGAATGATTTACTAGGGTGGCCCTTATTTTCAACCTACAGTTTCTTTAATTTGACCCCCTAATATGGTTACATTTCATAAAAAATAGTCTCTGAAAAAGACTATTGCTATCGGACAGCAGGAAAGGGTGCCGACCGGACCTTAAATTTTAGAATTCATCAATGGTTTGAATTTGAAGAATTTCTCAAAAATGGTAAGTCCTATCAAAATTTTGTTTAAATAAAATTAAAAGAGGACTCAATTTTCTACAATTACTGTATATATCATTTTTTCGTGCTTCCAACCATTTTTTAGATAATAGCGTTTGAATATAGAGAGGTCGGCACTGCGCGCGTATAGACAACACGTCACGCCGTACAGGTGGGGCGCGCGAACTGCCGATCTCTCTATATTCAAACGCTATTATCTAAAAAATGGTTGGAAGCACGAAAAAATTATATACACAGTAATTGTAGAAAATTGAATGCTCTTTTAATATGATTTGAACAAAATTTCGATAGGGCTTACCATTTTTCGAGAAACTCGTTAAATCCAAACTACTGATGAATTCTAAACTTTAAGACCTGTTCGGCACCCTTTCCTGTTGTCCGATTGCAATAAAATTTTTCAGGGGCTATTCTTTTTATCAAATGGCACCGTTCTAGGGGGTGAGAGCAAAGAAATGCAGAAAAAAATTTCGACACGTATAAATGAGGGCCACCCTAACGATTTACATGCGTCGGGAATGCTTGAGTGCAAACTGGGGAGCTTGGAGCCATCCCATGATATAGGGCGCGATGCGAGTAAATCGAGTAAAGTCGAATACGGGCGCGACCCGAGATGTATCGCATGAGATTTATAATTCTTATCGGATTTAGAACTCTGTCCACGTTTTGCTGCAGTCAGTAATGCAAGTTTATCCGTAGTAGTTCAGAGCACGCAGTCAACAGAACCATTCAAATGATTCATACGGCAGGAACATTCATTATTCGGATTAAGGACGTATGATTCTTCGGATAATAGAACATCTACTTCTTCAACGTTCATTATTATTTCCTCTTTTCAGTGTAATCGCGAACGTTTGAACTACAAAATATGAAAAATTTACTAATTTAATTGTGCGATATTACATTCTACTTGCACTTCAGTGGCGCACAGAGGATTTTATTTCGGGGGGGGGGAGGGGGGCGAGACAGATGACGCGCGACGCGTTGATACTTTGTCTCGCTCCGTCTTTCAGGCGCTTGATACAACTCCCTTTCTTTTTTCCTTTTTTCACTTTTTGTTTGGGGAGGGGGGTAGGGCCCGGGGGCCCTGCCCCCTGCGTGCGCCACTGTTGCACCTGCTACCATCTATCATACCCATACTGTTTTTTCTATCATTAGTACTTAAAAAAATGTTTAACCCAAGATATATGTAATGCCAGCAATTGCAGATTTCGTTACACTAGAAATTAATTTTGATAGTTATAGAAGGCAGTTGCAACGAGGGAAAAGATGTTCTCCAAGGATGCTCTATAAGTGTTTTCAGACAGTCCCAGTTTCAGAAAGTCCCAATGCACTATAGATGCCGAAAGGGAGCAAAAAATCATAAAAGAAAATAGATTATCCCGCTCTGTTTTTAAATCATTCCACGATCATCTAAATATTCTATTCGGACTTGGCGACTCGTCAAGGGAACGATTTATACGCGCCAAGACTCGAAAATGGTTTCCTTCTTTCCAATTTCCTGTTCCAGGCCGAAACGATCGAGTCGCGACTCTTCTCACTCTCAATCGTACCAGATTGGTGCCATCGATTCTACGATCAAATTTTTAATCCCCTCCCACTACCACCCCCCCCCCACCCCCACCCCCACCCCCACCCCCACCCCGCCCCGCCGACTCCGCTCTCGCGCTTCTTTCGCTTTAATTTTCCCCTTTGTCCAACCCAATCGTTTACCTATACCACTGTTCCCCCATCGGCTTTGTGGCTCAGTGTCAGCGATGGAAGTTAACGCCCGAACGGTAAAGCGTGCAACATGAACCAAGATAGCGCGGCAAAGAACTTACCTCGTCGTATATAAAGTTGTCGATTTCCTCGAGCGGTCTACCGTAAAGATCGGTCGGGAACGGTTCGTATTTGTTTGGAAGCACCGCGCCATCCTCAACGGACATTCGTCTCTTCGGTTGAAAGCCATAATCCCTAACGAGCTGCACGGTCCTGTTCTCCAGCCTGTCGAGGCTCTCCTTCGTGAACAGCTTCACCGTTTGCTTATTGTTACCGGTCGGCGTCTTGACGGCCGACTTGCCAGCGGCGGCACCGTTCTCCGGCTCGTTCCCGGCCCTGTCGTCGGAGATCTCGTCAGCGGTGGCCGCGCGAGGAGTACCGAGCGGATCCACTTGGATCTCGGCGCTTCCCGAGTCGCCGGTCCCGGAATCGGCGGATGTGCCCGCCGCCGCGGCCAACGGCGGCCGTAGCCTCGCGACGTCTCTGGGCCTGGAGACATCCTCGTCGGTAGATTTCTCGTAGATCACTTCGGACTCTGAAGCCTCTCGGTGACCGTGTTGCCTGGACGCCCTCGATCTAGCCGCGGCGGAGGCTTGCCCCGACTCGGTGGCTGCCAGCCTCTCGTTGGCCCTCGAGCGTTCCTCGCGGGCCGCATACTCAAGCTCGACGTCCGAAACGGACGATCGGGATCGACCGTGGCGCGTCTCCTCGGCGTACGATGCCAGCGGATAAGTGGCGAAGATCGGGGACGGAGTCTCGACGTTGTCCCCGTACTCGTGACCCGTGTACTCCGGTGGGCTGAGACCCGCGTACGGTGGCGGCGATGGTTTCTCCGCTTCCGGGGGCGATGGTCCATGGCATTCGCCGGTCTCGCTCGCGGGGGATATGAGTATCGAAGCGGAGGACGAAGCGGCATCCTGCCCTCTCCTCCCGCCGTAGTCGCGGCCCGGAATCGGCATCCTAGAACTGTCGACGCTCGAGTCGATCCACGGAGCCTCCTCGCCGCGCGGAAACTCCAGGACGGATCCGCGGAGGGCGTCGGGACCACGAGCCATCCGCTCATCCTGTTGCTGATGATGGTCCCTGGCGCGAGCCGCCTCGATCGATGGGGATCCATGGTACTCGTGCCTGGCGGAGTCCGGATCGAACCTGGGCCTAGGCTCGTAGTGTTCGCCCCTTCTCAATGGCTGGGGCGTCCTCGAGATCCCGTGCCTCGAGCGATCCAGCAGCTCGAACTCCTCGGCGATGCCTGCAGGCAGGTTTAAACTTCGCTGGCTCCCAATCTCCCGCGACGGTCTCTCAAGAATATCTCGCGCGGGAGCGCGGGATCGAGTAGTCTCTCCTGACGAGAACCGAACGAGCTCTTCTCTGGAGAGGTTCGTCGCGTAAAGGCCCGCCACTCGAGGTCGATTAGTGAAGCCATTGTCCTCAGAGCCGTTGCTCGGAGGGTTGGGAGAACCTTTACATCCCTCACGGCCACCTTGCGAAGGTATCATTGGAATCTTTGGTTCCTCGGCTCACCGAAATTTGTACCTTTCATCGTTGCGACTCCCTGGCCCCAGAGTCCTCGGTCCCTTGTTCCCTTTCACTGGCGAGCGCCGGCAGCTTTTTTCACGCGTCTCGCGGGGCTCCGTCCCGGTCGCCGTGAACAAAATCCCTGGGAGCACGCCATTCTGCGGCTTCCAGTCCGGCGACAGGCGGCCCTATGAGCCGGAGAGCGCAGCTTCTTTTTTCGGTAGCTTGCTACGCCGGTCGTCAGATGCCCGCGGTGCCTGTCTCACACTCGTGGGCGCTTCGTGTTCGTGGCTCTTTTGAAATTTCAAAAGGATGCGGCTGCTATTGACTGAGCGCGCGGCGAATGTGTGTCGCAGATGCGGTATATAGATTCTCCCTTTTTCGTCGATGACGACCGTGCCGCTGCGACGCGGTTTCGCCCTCGAGGCGGTAAGGACGTCGAGGAGCGAGCCGTGGCCGAGCGAAAGGACAGGCGACCGAGCAGCCAGCCGTGAAAGACCAGGCTGCTGAATCTTTCAAACGGAAACGTCGCGCGATGTTTCCTTCCCGATGCGTCCTCACGGCTACCGCTCTACCTAATTCGGCCTCCTGTGTTGCGGCGACTCCTGTTTATCGGTCACGCGCGATTCGGCGGCTGATCGCATCGCGGTATAAAAGTGTAAAACGATGCCGAACGACAAGGTTGAACGGAGGAAAGCGATGGGGTAGACGGCGGGCAGAAGCGGTCGGTCCTCTTGCTGGCCGCACTATGCACGACACTCGCGAGCCACAGTTACCACCTGTTCTACCCAAGGGGATACGGGAATCGCGTCGCGATTCGTGGCCCCGATATCTCTCGGCCGAGATGACAACGACGCGCTGATGCACGGGGCGAGGAGGTGTGGGGGGTGGGGGGGCGGGGGAGGGAATCGGGCGGACAGAGGGACGTGCAGCGAGAGGTGGCGAGGGTACGAGTCAGAATCGAAATGAGAGGCGGAACGAGAAAGGAAAGTGGCACGTACGTGGCTGGAGCGATAGATGGTGTGGCGAGGAGCGTAGGAGCGGCGGGGAGACGAAATCCGGCCGAAGGGAACCAGCCGAAGAAGAAGAGAGACGGAGACGAAGGAGAATAGGAGAGGAAACCGTGGTGCACCCTCGTCATATAGTTCGGTAATTCGTGACTCGAGCAAGGGTGCAAAATCACGGACGTCCCCGACGAGAACTGTGACGATACTATGGACGAAGTCGATTCGTTTCGCGCGCGCGCGTATCGAACGGCCGAGGAAAACGGCTTTGAGGTCTCCGGTTCTCTCTGTATAAGCGAATTTAACCTAACACATTGAAATACGTGCGTGCACACGCGCATCGGGGGTTATCGCTGCCGCGAACTAACTAGCGAACCACCAACCTGCACGAATACTCTCTCTCTCTTTCTCTCTCTCTCTATCTCTCTCTCTCTCTCTCTCTTCGCCACCCTCCGCGCTAACCCCCACCAAAGCTACGACTGACCCCTGCAGGTGATATCGTGGCCAGCGAGCGTCACGATTCCTTCTCTTTCTCCTCGCGGCCGACATTTCCACTCGGCAGCACCGCGGACAATTTCGAGGACGGCCGACCGCGGTAGATGGTTTCGCGAGAACGCGGGGGGAAATCCCCCAGGCCCATGGGATCGTGAGATCTCACGTACAGCTAGTAAATCGGCTCTGTGCACACTTCTCTTTCGTCTCCCGAAGCCGTCTAGAAAATTGTACACCCAACCTCCTTCCCTTTTATTTTAGAGGCTTTAGTTCCTCCGTTATCCACGGCAGGGACTCATATCCCGTCGCGACAAGTGTAGTGGTTCTTCTATGGTTCTCTCTTTAAACAAATTTATGTCTGAAGTGGAAGGCCCCATTTCCTCGGGCTATGCGGCTTTCAATGTGGACTGGCTTCCAAATATTTATTGATTCGTCCAATGCTTTTCGTCGGGCGAAATATTTCGCTGGTGCACAATTTTCGCCACCATTGAGGCGATATATTCAATCACCCAGTGTTATATGTTAAATCGCCCATTGCCTATGGCGTGGAACATGTTTTGCTTATTCGGCAACTCTGAGATCGATTACGCAGGCAATTACTGTCTTACGCTTTACAGCATTCGTTTGTGCGTTTTTTTTTTTTTTTAAATCGAAATGAAAGTAAACACTCCGCATCGATGCTTTTATGTAATGTATTGTAAATTTATCACTGTTATTTAAACAATATTTAACTTTACATTGGTAGTCTGACATCGGTATATATTAATATTGCGATGCATGTGTGTAACCTCGATATTCATAAAATACTTGTGTGTGTGTACATATATATATATATATATATATAAATTGCATGCTCGCGCACCGTATTTCCATATATACATACCTATATTAAGAATCAACATCGTCGATTACAGATACAAATTTCCCTAATTGCCTGTTGCTAAATTTTTTTAAAATAATTATTCAGCTCCTTAATGAGCCGGAAAATAGATCGTGGACGATCGATCGTTTCATTTTTCAATTGAAATCTTTGTACAAACAAATCATAAATAGTAACTATCGTACGTACAGAGACCCGTGAGCGTGTGAATGTGTATGTATAATACGTGTTCGAAGTATTTTATAAGCTCGTGTATCCGTAACATCAACGATTTATAAAATAAAGTTATCACGATTCTTCGTATTCAAGTATCAACCATGATTACTGTTTTTTTTTTTTTTAATTTCTGACATTGAAAGTGGCTTTGAAACTATTTTAATTATATTTAACAGAATGTGAAGCGCGCCATTCTATGTGCACGACACGTTGTATTATATGCGTGCATTAGAGTTTGGTCTATTGCTTATTCAATAGATCCTCTAGAGAACAGTTACCTTGATTTAAACTTTACGATATGGATGTTCCTCCCCTTTCGTATAGTGAGAGTTAGTAGCCACTAATACTTAATAAGGTCGAACATTTTGCGAGGTGCTCGCACAGAATAACAATGAAAGCGAAAAGTCTATTCGGAACTACGAAAACGTTAAACGAAGAACTCGTTCACGGACACGCAGAATATACGAGTTAGGTCGAATCGTGGCGCAATAAAATATGCGGAATCAGCGTACTGCGGTTAGCTGGAAATACATTGGCTACTCGTTGGTTTATCCTTAATCATCTTATAACTTAAAGTACCTCTAATTAATAATTATATGAAAATATAAAAAGTCACACTGTCGGCACAGTGTGTCTAATTTTCCGGTCGAGACTACGCATTATAAAACATTTTCTCTATCTCTCATATATATTTGTTATATACATTTCTTTAATTAAACAATACAGAATTGGGATCTTCATTGTCAAGCTGCTTCACGTGTCTTAATACGTCCTTTTTCGTGATGACTCCCAGAAGTCGACTGTACGGACAAACGTGATAATGAAATTAGGCAGACGTAAATCAATGAGGGGGGAGAATAATTTTGCACACGGAGGGGGATAACGGGGCTGAAATATAAAATGTACGTACCCATTATGCGTGACAAGTGTTTGCCTCAAACCCAGCTTCCTGAACATGTCGACAACAGTCTCCATGGGTGTTTGGTCCGTGATTGTGATCGGGGCCATGTCCAGAATCTTTTTCAACTTAAGGGGCGGCGGGGAATGACTTTGAATATTATTCCCATTTGTGAATATAACCAGCGACTGCCCGGTGATCTCTTCTGTCATACGTTTGGTATTTGCAATAGCAAGGTTCAGATCTCTACGAAGGACAAAACCAACAAGATACTGCGATTCTTTAGAGACTATCACAGGAAAACCATTGTGTTCTGTTTCTTTTAATAAATTCTCTACATCCTCCACTGTCATCGAGTCCTGAGTAAGCACATGAAGAGCTTCGTTACGCCTAGAAGAAGAAAGTTAAGTTTGTCAGCGAAGGATTGAGCCAAGAGGATATAAGGCGGCGAGAACGTCGGGATATCTGAAGCAGGTGAATAAGGTAATTACTTAGGCTGCATGACGTCAGCCGCTAGAGTGGTATGTTGAAACTCGTCTTTGCTGTCGAGGAACGGATACCCGTTCAGGCCTATGTGGGCGTCGTAGATACCCTGCTTTCCAAGGGCATCGCCGACCCATTTACTCGCCATTGCGGCCGCCATCAAGGGCACGATGTATCGCACTCCTCCGGTTAGTTCAAACATTATCACGACCAGAGAAACGGTCATTCTAGTAACACCGCCGAGGACTGCCGCAGCGCCGACCATCGCGTATAATCCGGGGGTGATGCAGTCCACGCCGGTTGAACATTCTTCGCTGAACATCCAGATACGTGGATAATTGTACGCAAGCTGTTCCATTCCGATGCCGACAATGCGGCCCATAATCGCCCCCAAACAAAGGGATGGAATAAATAATCCACAAGGTACTTTCATACCGAACGTGAATATTGTCAACGCAAGCTTTAGAATCAACGCCAACACCAGAAGGCATATCGCCTTGTAGACCCCAGGCCCAGCTGCTGCGATCTCGATCGCTGACTTTACAGCGGTGAAGTTTCTATTATAATCGCTGCACGGGAGAGAAGCAGAATATTTCTTGTACATCAGAGGAGGAGTACTTAAGTAAGAAACGAGAAACAGGTTGGTTTCTTACGGACCATAAAATGTCTGCGTTGGATCCCCCGCACTGACTGAATAATAGATATATGAGTTGACTTGTACTCATGCGTGTGTACGGGTTTGGATATCCAATGACGGCAGTTGCGACTGTCACTATCAAGACTTCGGTAACCGGGTACTGGCCTAATTTGGAAGTTTTACGATATCGGCACCAGAACAGATTTGCTTTGATGAACAAAGTGGCAATTACCCCCTAAAAACAAAAGTGACATCTTAAAACGGTCCTTTGATCGCGGAAGAAAGGTTAGAGCGAAGAGAACTTACACCAATTATTCCAAGCATAACGAACGGTATTAATTCAAAAAATATCCAAGGCTTGTTGTATTCCACGTAGAAAAGCACCGAGTGCTCATTACCAAAGGGATTTATTGACCGCAGAATGAAAGCAGCTATCAGGGCACAGAAGAACGATCGCCACAACGTCTTCAGGGGAAAGTAATAACTTACCTGTGGAACAAATATTGCAAATTTTTATACAACTACTGGCACTTCGTTCTCATTTTTTGACGTTTCTAAAAATTCCTTTCTTCCACCACGCACCTCTTCAAGACTGAACAGCACACCTCCAATTGGGGCACCAAAAGCTACCGAGACTCCTGCAGCGGCTGCTGCCGATAATATCTCTCTTTTCTTCGCCTCATTTCTACCGTATTTTGGAAAGAGATAAGAAAATATATTTCCAATACAACAGGCTATGTGAACCATTGGCCCTTCCTTGCCCAAGTTCAAACCTGCAGAGACTGACAGAATCAGGCCTACTGATTTAATGATCAGTGTCCATTTCCCCAAATATCCGCGAATAATAAATCCACTTAAAATGGTCTTTATCTAGAAAGCGATTTCAAAGTATGATGATTCAGAAAATATTATGGATATTATTCCGACAGGAACCGGTGGCCGATCGAGATGAAGTTCGGGGGGAGGGGTGGGGAGGGGGTGTGGACTCTAAATCTAAAATTGTAGCTTCGGGTATTTATTAGTTTCCGAAATATTAATAAAGAATATTGTTAATTTTTTGGGAGGGGAAATTTTTTTGGGTGTTAGTGCAGGCCCCCTTACCCGGGAACCCTCCCGTCCCCCAATTTTTCCATTTTTAAATTTTGTAGCCTCAGTCTCATTTTTAGCATCGCCAAACTCACTCACATTCCAAACTAAATTTGAACCTGACAAGTACGTAGCATTATGCAAAAATGTCCGCTGGAAGACTACATAGGGGCGCTGGGTAGAATAGATCCCGGTAAAACAGCTTTTTCAGCCAAAAACTGACCTCCGTGTACTGAGTACACACGCGCGCTTGCCGGCGGGTTAAGGGGGGACCGTGGTAAAGTGATTAAACAAGATCGGTAAGGTCTACCCTTTTATACACAATTACCCCTGTATCTTTTCAATGCATTAATTACCGAAGCTAAAATTTTATATTTGGGGTCTTTCCATACCCCTCGTAATACCCACCAAGTTTCATCCCGATCGGCCACCGGTCCCTTTCAGAAGTAGACCCATTATTATACTCCTCAGTTTTGATCTTTTTCCTGTACGTACCTCAGGTATACCAGAGCCACAAGCATAAGGAGCAAACATTCTTACTAACGAAGCAGAGAGGGAAGCAAACAGAAGAGCCCAAGCGATGTAGAACATGTACGAGATCATGTAAGGCCCTGCACCTTCTTTCGATTGGCTGAATACTTCGGGCCATGTCCACCACTAAAATAAATAACGAACGGCTAACATTCAGGCGGTGTAAACATATTAAAAAAAAATAAACCGGATATACCTGAGAACAGTTACCACCATCAAAAGTTGTCTCATTGTAACTCCAGCAGCATTGTTCTTTATTTAGCCAAAAGGCTTGAGGACATATGCCAAATTTCAGATCAGTCATCCAGGAAGCCCCAATGTCTATGATACCTGCTGCGACTCCTGTAAAGAAGCCAACCAACAAGACACAGAGCCATCCAGACCATGCATCGTGTGCCCCTTGGATTAAACCCCAAATAGAGTCATGCTTTTTCTTCACGATATACCGGTGTCGCATTCTATCCCGGGCAATATCTCGCTGCCAATCAATAGTGTGAAAGTCATCGTATTGACCGATGCCAGGGATATCATCGGAATCAACTGAAACTGATAATACAGAGAACCAGATGAAACACAGACGTTTGGAATCTTTACAAATGGCGCAAGGAATGGCGGCAGGACGCATTACTCACTGTGAGAGGAAGCATCGTCGATACGAACGTGTTCTGAAAGAACAGTATTCTCGCCGTGATGAGAACCTACGTTATTAACTTCCAGCATGTCGTCGTCACTGCTCAAATTGGTATCGCGTCCAGCAGTTCGATTCCGCAATCGCGCATCCTCTACGAAATATGTATCATCCGAATTTTCCACCTGCAAACATCCACAGTGATGGATATAGTATTCCTTTCTATATTCGGTGCTTTATCATTACACTGTTCTGTAGTCCAGCCTTAATCTTACTTTTCTATCAACTGACTGGTATGTTGTTAAAGTATTCTGATAATTCTGTGGGATTGTATTGTTCGACAAATTTGTACCCTTCAGTGGAAATTTCTCCATGGCATCGGAACCTGCAGAACAACATGTTGTATTTAGAGTACGTTCGAGTATAAGCCTTTATAGTTTTCTCCTAATTACTAATTCTTTAGTGAGGATTAAAATTACAGTAGGTCGCACTTCAAATTCAGTATCTGGTAATTTTAGAATAATAATGTACACCTGAGAAGTGCGCAAAGTAATTTATCTGAAATTATTACAGAACAATGCTCTTCTCATTTAATCAAAGTGAAAAATGAAACAATGTTGAATGTGCTCCCAGCATTTTAACACCTGACACTCACAAATCCCACACACTTTCACCCCTACTGTTTTTACAACTTTGCTGTATTTCTTCCACCAACAATATACTGACCGTATGAACCAAACCAAAACTAAAAGAACATTGGGAAATCAATCACGATATACATCATCCATCAATTATTTCAGATGATATTTGATAAAACTCAAAGATAATATTTAATAGGATAGCCTTATCTCGCCTCAATACTTTCAACCTGAATCTGTATCGACTTAATCAATACAAATATACAACCGCTTTGTCCATTTCTCTTGAAATGTTGTCTTTAATTTTCCTCATTATGAATACTAACAGGATACAAATTTTTAATTTAATCTACAGAATTTAAATCGTATTCATTAGGGGTGATTAGAAATCACTTGGTTCCTCTACGAGCTTTTATATAACGAGATAAAATTTGTATTCATCTATGTCGACAGTGCTCTTTCAGAAAGACATATCTTTCCGCAAATATTTTAGTATAAATTCCATTCCGAGTTTCATATTTTTCTCAAGAACGCATGGCTTCTTCCGTGGCTCTTAAAATCTAGCTTATATTTTCAGGTTGAACACTTTTATTCAAACAGTCTTCTTATTTGTGTTTGGCTGCATTTATTCGCCATAAAATTCAGTCTTTGTTATGATTTATCAATGTCTTTCTTGGACTTGGCGTTACAACAATTTTTAAATGTGACTAATTTTTCAAAAATTACTTTAACTTTGTTTAGATTTACTGTGTTCCAGCTTTTACAACGATTAAGGGAAAGATATTGGGATTAACATTTTTGGACTTTGGACTTGGCGTTACAAAAATTTTTAAATGTGACTAATTTTTCAAAAATTACTTTAACTTTGTTTAGATTTACTGTGTTCCAGCTTTTACAACGATTAAGGGAAAGATATTGGGATTAACATTTTTGGACTTTGGACTTGGCGTTTCAACAATTTTTAAATGTGACTAATTTTTCAAATTTTTTTTTAACTTTGTTTAGATTTACTGTGTTCCAGCTTTTACAACGATTAAGAGAAAGATATTGGAATTAACATTTTCCTCCTGTAACTTGAGATAAATTCTATTCTATGCTCTATGTACACACATCATTATTCTAAAATGACCATGCAGAAGATTCTTACTGCGAGCAACTTTAAGTTACCTGTAGAAAATTAAATGTCTGTGTCGATCAACTTTCTTCTTATATAAAATATGCTATTAGTAAGATAAATATGTCTTATATAATTAGTAATAAATACATCACCACGGGTGTGACAGTGGCGATCAAAATAATGTGTTTATCAAATTTAAAAAATTGTTGGACCAATTAATTGATATTCCATGCAGCGCAACAGAATCACCTCCACCCGCGATACTATTAAACATATTGAAACAGTATTGCCATATAAGAGATTCTCTTGCTCTCAAGCTGTACATTGTGTTGGATTATGTTGATGAATAATTCATAACTGCTGTCTAGAAAATTAAACTGTAATTTCTTTATATAGTACTGTCTTACAGTCATTGTACTTTATTTCTAACTAGCTGACCCGTTACCCGGTTTCACCTGGGAATTATTTATGTTTACAAAATAAAAAACGCTAAAAAAATAGTCTATAATCTAATCTAGGACGCATGTAATATATATTCAAAATTTCATTGAAATCCGTTCAGCCATTTAGGCGTGAAAGAAGAACAGACAAACAGATACCGTTTCACGTTATTGTGAGGTTTTATTATAGATAAGAATTGTTTAAATGAAACGAATGTGATTTTACTTAAAATAAGAAATTGACTATTAAATTATTTTCCCTACACCTAAATGAACAAAATATCTACTATTAATGCAGAATATTTGATTGTATGTCTTTTAGCTTAAAAAAAAATTCCATTGCATTTCATTCGCATGCTATTTTGTGTGCATTCAACAATTACAAAAAAATCTATTTCAAATTAGGCTTAAAGAAAAGTCGAAATTTAGGAAGACTAGGACCATTTTTGAACAGCAATAGTATGATATATTAGTATTCTTTTTTTGAATGTTTTTTTAGTATTTCCAATAATTAGCTTCAAATAAAACTATTTTTCAAAAGTTTTAATAATTTTGAAATAATAAATATCCAAAAATAATGAAATAATTTTACATGGTAATGTATTTCAAATATTTTTTTCATTTGAGTGAAAATTTTTAATAAACCTAATATAGGATATCACACAAATTTTATTAATAAATAATTAAACTCTGTTTTGTCACTGCTGTATGAAGAAGTATTTTATGTAAAAGTTTAAAACAGAATTTAAGTATAATAATGACAAAAATGCACTCCTTCCTATTTGATGGAACATGAAACTTATAAGTGATGATATACAGAAATACAAAAATACTATTTTCCCGAGAGTTACAAGGAATATCCAAAAACAATAGTTAAAAATACTTCAAAATTACAAATTGAAGGTGTTGAATGAAAAATGTTGTGGGAAAACAGGGCCAAAGAATTTTAAAATAATCTGGAATCTTTAATGAAAAATTTAATGTACTCAAACATAAATAAATGAACGTATATACATATCATATATATTTACACATGTATATGTGCAGAAGAGTCATCTTGGCTATATATGGTAAAAATTTCTTTCGCGAACTATTTTCGTTTTACCCCATCAGAACAGTTCCAATTCCAAAAAAAGCCCTTCAAGTTTTACATGTAAAGCCATAAATGTGCATGCAACTCATTATCAGCAGCCACTTCTTTGAGTCCTATTCCAAGATTGTACACCTGAAGTACTTAGCTACTTTATTTTTTCTCTCATCTGTAGGTATGTACCTTCCCAAACCCTTTCTTGCGGAAATCGCTTTAGATAACAGAAGCTCTTGCAGTTGTTCTACCTGAGACTACATGACCTAGCCTGGTCGGTTGTTCAGTCTTGGTCTTGATGTTGAAGAGTTAATAGAATAAAGTAAATATCGTTGCACGATTTAAGTATTATTACTCTGGGGCAACGGATTTAACAAATACAATTACAAAACTGTTTTCCTGTTGCAATCCATATTTATAAAAGAAGAAGTCCTGACTAACTAACTGACTCATCAACGTCCAGCTCAAACTAGGAACGTGATGTTTGGAAGGTACATTAGTTTCATGGCGTACGCACCCACTAAGGAAAGATTTTAAAATTCCATCCCCAAGGAGGTGAAAAGGGGTAATAAATGTATTTTCTCGGATACCTCAAAATCTCTTAGGCCCAATATATATGAATTTGGTTTTTACTTCAAAAGGTTACCCACATAAATGCCTAACAACCAATTTCAGGATTTTGTTCTAATCAATCTAAGGGGGTGGTGAAAATGGGTGAAATGTGTTTTCATGGAGTCCTTAATATCTCAGGCCCTAAGCGAAGCGCAGGTGTATTTAGCTAGTTAAGAATATGGAAACGATATTCTTTTACTATTTGTGATAAATACAGCTTCTAATCATCATGAGTTGTCACAGTCCGGCTATTGTGGTTATTTGTAGGAAGAATATAATAGATGCATTGCTCGTTATGTGTTAGAAGTAAAAAATGCATTGAAGCATAAAATAAAATGAAGACATCCTTCTAATATCTTAACTCAATTGCCTGACCCGACATGCCGCTGAATGGTCTTTCATGGAACTATTTAAAGAATAAACTCTATATAAGGCCCGGTGCAGACGAGCGGTTTGCGGCAGTTTGCCGCTGCGTTCGTTCGCGGTGAAGCAATACGTGCGTTCGTCAAAACGAACGCAAACATACCGCCTAGTAGCCGCAAAACTTTGCGTCCCGTGTGAACTGCTTCATATGAATTTATGTTCTGCTGAAATGCGCGCGGCAGACTGCACTGGGCCTTACAGTATTTATTCGAATGAACTCGAATAAAAATTTCGAATAAAGTGAAGTTATTCGAGAATAACGAATAAATTTGTATTCGACTAAATTTTTAGTCGTTATTCGTTATTCGAAGGACTGCCCCGGGGCCCTAGACCTCCGGCCGGGCCGAGGGGGGTATCATGAGGCAAGGGGAACACTCGAGCCGAAGCGGCTTATTCGTGACGCTTAGTCGCCACGGCGGTCCTTCGAATAACGAATAACGAATAACGAGGAACGAATAACTTCACTGTATTCGGAATTATTATTCGAAGGTTAGTCGAAGAACAATTTAGTCGAATAATGCCCAACTCTGCCGTTACGTAGCCGCTCACTGATTCTGCGCTGAACGCTACCGCTAGGTTGCTCACCGCTCAACACGTTTAGTGAGCGGTCGTCATTTAGATAAACTCCGCTACTTTTACGGAACGTGTCGAGTTGCTACAAATATCGCTACCCTCCCAAGTGTCGTTCAGCGGAACCAGGGCCGATCACCGTTGAGCTCAGTGAGCGGCAACTGAGCGGCTACGTAGCGGTTGAGTCCGCTGAACGCACCCAATAGTATGAGTGACGATGCGCTTCAGAATAAAGTAATCCATACAAGTCGCTTACACGTGAAGTGGATATCTGCTATTTTTTTATTAGAATATCAATGTAACATCAATGTGATACTACCACTTCCATTGTTATCTGATACCTACCTACGATTGTTTACATTATGCTATCATGTTCAAACAGATTAGAGCGATGTTTACATACTTGATATTCCATTTTAAACATTTATCGAATTTAAAACTTTGAAGGACTACAAGCCAGAAATAAAGCATTCGTGAACCTACACGATCCACTTTTATCAATGCAACAAATAGAATATTTTCTTAAAGCAGGCCTGCCCTTTACGGTGCAAATACCTCCTGAAGTTCTGGGACCCGGGCAACAGCCCAGCGCGGGACTGTTACTTTGCTAACCACAGCATGGGCTGCGGGAGAACTGCATGATTGTGCGGCCGTCCATGCAGTTCTCCCACAGCTCTCGCAACGGGTAGCATTGGAACAGTTACGTGCCCGGGTTTCAGAACTTCAGGAGGTATTTGCATCGTAAAGGGCAGGCCTGTATTAAAGTCTGATCGTTTAGGAGTACCCTATATCAGGGAATTAAGTGAACCCGGCGGCCGACATTCAGAGGCAACGCCTCCCCTCTCCTGCCACACGTCCCGGCCCCCGTGGCGGCCCAGGTGCTGGGGGCGCCTCAGGCCCGTACCATATGAGCCGCCCGTGGTGCATTAGGGTGACATTGTATCAATAGGTATCCACATCGTCCCAGAGAGCATGATTTTCGATGCGTGTTCATTTTGTCAACGCGCCACGCGCGGTTCACGTGATGCGGACCTGAGGCACTCCAAGCACCTGGGCCGCCACGGGGGCCAAGACCAGCAGTGAGAGAAAGGTGGCATTGCCCCTGAAAAACCTCTGCCATGGCATCATTTAATTCCCAAGCCTACAATATACAATATGCATATATATATATATATATATATAATAAATAAAATTTATTATTAGTTCCTTAAGAACGATTTGTAACTGAGAAACATTGAACGAAATCAATTAAGAGAATAATGAATGGTGAGGGGAAATGTTAAAGGATGGGACAAAAATTAATTAAAGATACAAAGTACTTGATATAATGATTGCTTGGCAGCCTATGGTTATCGTGCTTTTGCAATACAGTTTAGTACATTTATTTACGATTTTTAGAGGTTAGGGTAGACGACAAAGAATAATAGATGTATAAATTGGAAAGTTTGATTACTTCAAATGAATTGGAGGAGAGGTTATCGACATCCAGGTAAAGCGTGGAAAAAGATTCTGAAAAGAAAATGAAATTGAACAGAGCTTTAAACGGAACATTAGCGGAGGTTAAATTGGTTTTAATGCCCACAACAAAATCGTTTTCAATTGATTTTGTCGTCGCAAGGTTAGAGTTAACACCATATTTTCCAGATTGAGATGCTTAAGTACAACTCACACTAACCATTTTTTCCGCTGGTATGCCTTTCAGCTTTCCGTTCATGAATCTTCTTTCCCCTCCGTATCACGTCGACATTGAATCACACCATTCACTTCTCTCGAGGTGGCAATTTCACTGTAAAAATACGAATATTCCTTTTCTGATCGGGAGAAACTGGAAGGATAGAGAGAGCGAGGGGGAACACTTGTCAAAGTGCTTTCTTTCTCTCTCATTCGCTTGGTCCTACTTTCTTCTTCCTTATTTAATTAAAATGTGTCATCGTGCGCCACCTTACTGTGTCCCATCGAACAAGTGGTTCGTTCGAAGCTGTTCGAAGCTTAAAATGTTGCAGGTTTACATACTTGAAAGCGAAAGATACATGTCCAGAATCTATCATGAATAAAAATGTATTCAGGATAAAAAAAAGTTGTCTGCACGATTTCATTTTAGAAATGATAATAAATCAATTTTATACCAAACATAAGTAAACATTTTAACGCTGTTAAGTTTATATATTAAAAAAGGAACGTCTAATACGTACGTAGCATGGCCACGGATGTGTTATAGGATAGATCTGATACCTTATGGGAGTTTGTGACGTACAAACTAAAATACCGACTTTGTGAAAAGTCAATGGTTTTGTCTGGGAACATGTTTAACTTACGCCCGATTTCTTCATCTCTGGACAAAGGCCGGTATTCATAGTCGCTACTTATTCTTAAGCAAATGATTGACTAATCGTTGGACTAAATAAGTGACTCGATTGAAATGCCATCTGTTGGAATGTACGTGCATTCAGAGAAAATAAAAACCTTAACCTTCTTAAGCAAATGCTTAAGCATGCGGCATCCTCTACTAACCTAGTAGCTAGTAAAGGATGCCGAATTCTTCAGCATTTGCTTAAGAATAAGTAGCGACTATGAATACCGGCAAAAGTCGTGGTTAGCTAGCGGCCAGCTATCTGCTATCTACTAGATGGCAGTAGCGCTTGTTTCTTCACGCTTTTGGATCCTATGGTTAACTGACTAAAAGGTTGACACGGCAACGCCGCAAAAAAGGTAAAGCGACAACTTCATTGTGAAGCTGTCATTCATTTTTGCAGAGTCACGTGTCGAAGGATCGACGGCAAACAACGCTAATATGGGAAAAAATTGTGAAAATTTATTATAGCTAAAGGAGGAACTATTACAATTGCAGAAGCAGTTAGTAATCGATGAATCGGAACCAAAAAAAGTTATTCATAAATTGGCATAAAAA
Organism: Andrena cerasifolii; assembly: GCF_050908995.1. NCBI lineage: Eukaryota > Metazoa > Arthropoda > Insecta > Hymenoptera > Andrenidae > Andrena > Andrena cerasifolii. The sequence goes on along the minus strand of NC_135121.1, from coordinate 4,444,105 downwards.
AAAAGAATAAACGAATTAACCATTAAAAATTTAGAAGCAGAATTAAAAATAAAAGAGTATAAACTGTTAAAAATAAAGAACCATGGTTCTTAATAATGACATTTTCCTTTTATTTTCCCCATGTTACTGTTAGAAATTTAGTTTCAGATAAGTAGGAGTAAAGTAGGCCTCTTCTTCCTCCAACTGTTCGAAAACGTTAATATTCATGATCACTTCCATTTCTAAACAATTTTTTCGTCGAAGCGCCTTTTTCAACAAAACTAAAATCGCTTGGCGTCGCAAAGTATAGAATGGCGTCCAGAACAGTCACAACCATAACTCTGTTCTCTGTTACACATTTCCTACTCCCCCCCCCCCTTCTGCAAAAACGCACTAACTGGCAGTTCCAGCAGTTATCCGGTGCCCGGACCTCTAGTTAAATTGACCGTAGGATAACTGGCAGATAACTCGAGACTGGAGGTGAAGAAATAGGCATGTGCCAGATATCTGCCAGATAACTCTGACTGGCAGATATCTGGAAGTGAAGAAATCGGCCGTTAATCACGAAAGTCAGTGCAGTTAATAAACTGCTCTTTTCTACCATGTATACATATATGTTGTTCGTGCTGTAAACACTATATATATATATAAATGCATACATATATCACTGGTACCGCCTCCAACGCAGATAGCGCACGACCGTTAACGTGACTGGTTTTGACGATAGAAACGAGAGTCGAGCGTCAGCATGAAATCGCATCTCTACGTTTAGAGGACCGGGATGTTTTCATTGAAATTGTAAATTTTATTTACTTAAAATTTATGCATATATACTACCAAAATGACCGGTAAAGTATCCAAATTCTTAGGTGACCACTATTCAGGGGTACCAAGCCGTTTTTGTTTGGCTGAAGTTTTCCCGTTTAGTTAGCACCGCATTGGTAGGAGGCGCTAGGTACATCACGCACACATACCTACGTGTATCAGTGAGCACGACACACAACCTTTCGCCGTTGGTGAAATGTTACCATGACGACCGTCGTCATTTAGAAATGTTTGGCGCAGACACGAGGAAGTGTCCTCACTTTCCCTGGTTTACCCTTTCTAAGGCCGTCTGACCATGGATTGTCGCGTCAGTGACGCGTATGCAGCAGATAGAAGGATATACAAAGAAATTGAATATATTTTCTTTTCCTAAGAAAAGAAGAAATATTCAATTTCAATGTTTATCCTTCTATCTGCTGCATACGTGTCGCTGGCGCGACGATCCGTGGACAGGTTTTAAAGTAAACGGTGCATTACACGTATACACATACACATACGTCCCGATTCACACCAATTCATACATTCACAGTTTAGTACGCACCTCATTGGTAGGAGGCGCTACAAACTCTGCTTCAACTTTCGTAAGAGGGAAGCTTGGCCCCCCTGGAGTCTATGCACTCAATGCGCGAAACGGAACGCACCCCAAAACGTGCGTCGACGCTGAAAGTTGCTGAAGTCACGTGAACCGATCACGTGACTGGTTTTAACGCTCACAATGCTTACGACGAGTGTCAGCATGAAAATGCACCTTTAAGTTAAATAATTTAACCATCTCTCCACGTGATCTCATATAAGCTTGTTTGTCAACGATATTTAAATATTATACCTTTGTCTGTCTGCCACTCAAAGATACTTTAGGTGAATAATAATCGTTTTCTACCCAAAATGCCCATCGATCAAAGGCGAATCAATGGTCCGGAGGTATCCATACCTTATCATATTTATTCTAAAAATCCTGTCAACGACAAAAGGGGCAAACTAAACTACGATGTCAGTAAAAGATGTGACAAACGTACCCAGAATGAAATGAGAAAAATATGTAAGATTATAAATGACACAAATTCTTTACACTGTTAACAAATATAACTAAGATATTACAAGAAACTTATCTACGCAAGTTCATTAACTTGTTCCTATTATAATAACAAAAACAATTTTTTGCAGTTTTAAAAACTGGTGTCGTCAGTAAAGCTAAAGGTTCTGCATATATAGAAATGGGCGATACAAAAGTAGTTTGCTCAGTGTTCGATCCCAGAGAAGTACCAAATAAGAACGGATATTGCGTACAGGGAGAAATTTATTGTGAGTTCAAATTTGCTCCTTTTTCTTGCCAAAAGCGTAAGATTCACCAGCAGAATGCAGAAGAAAAACAGTATAGTCTAATTTTACAAAGAGCATTAGAACCAGCAGTGTGTTTGGTAAATATACATATATATACGACACATCATAATTTTTTAGCTACTTCTAATAGTAAAAGCACTGGAAATTGCAACAGTATTACTATAGTATTGTTATCATTTAGCGTTGACTTACAAGGAAGGTATCCCAGGTATCCGCCTCTGATTGCTTTGATTTTTGCATATGTTTTAAAGGGCCGAAAAATAAGATATACGTGTTTTTTTATAGCGGTCCATTTGCATGTTTAGGGGGTGAAACCACCCACAAATTTCATGAGAATAGGTGGTGCCTGCCAATTGCTTTGGTCAAAAGCCAAAGCAATCGGAGACGACAAGCTGAAAATTTTATAATTTTGAAGGGTGGTTTCACCCCCTGAACATACAAACAGGCCAAAATAAAAGGACACCCGTTTCTTATTTTTCTGTTCCCTAAAACATATCCAAATACCAAAGCCATCGGAGACGAACACCTGAAAACGTTTGAGGGGTGGTTTCACCCCCTAAACATGCAAACGGGCCAAAATAAAAAGACACCTTTTGTTATTTTTCTGTCCTCTAAAACATATCCAAAAACCAAAGCAATCGAAGGCGGATACCTGGGATACTCGTTGTTAGTAAGACTGAAATATTACGCATCTTGTAATTTGTTATATAAATACAAAGAATGCTCAGTGTTACAATTCTTACAGAACGAGCTCTATCCAAATATCCTCAAATACCATGACATTTTATTCATAAAGTCTGTTTATTGTAAAATTGGAGCAGCTCAGAAATTAGGACAATTAGTACAACTTGTATACACAAGAATGTCGAATAAACTTTGATACTGTCGGCGATGATATTACATTTTACGAAGTAATTTATAAAGTATATAAAATGTAAAACATGAAGTTACTATGGATTTATTTAATTTTTGTACTAAATAATTTTACTGCGATTGTGTTACAGACTAGTAATGATATTATTATAATGTGATATGCAATTTGTAACGACATTACATGTATTATAAAATATTGTAAAAAAAACTAGTGCTGATACATAATATCAGGAATAATACGTAATAGTCAGGACAGTAAAGTTTACAGTGACTTCGTGTTGAATACAGTTAGTTTTAATAAAAAAGATTTATTTTATACTTTTCACTTATCTCTAACAATAAATTCTTAATTTGGCACTTATCAGTTTTTTTACGAGGGGTGAAAAATAAACATCAACTAAAACTCGTACTTTTAAAAGAAAGTGGTGTGTAATTATAGTATCTTTTCAGCATGAGTTCCCTAATTTTCAAGTAGACGTGTATGCAATGGTCTTGGATAACGCTGGATCTTCTTTAGCTGCTGCAATCATGGCTGCTAGTATTGCCTTAGCTAATGCAAGTGTTCCTATGTTTGGTTTAGTCACAGCTTCCACCATTGTAAGTGCATCGATAAGAGATAAAATTAAAAATACTTTGTTCTAATCATAAAATTAATAAAAATGCAGGGCGTGTACGGTAAACACTTCTTAACGGATCCTACGGATGTAGAAGAAGCAATATGTAACACACAACCAGAGAAAGAAGGTGACTTTAACCATGGGATAATTACGCTAGCTAGCCTTCCACAGCATGGTCAAATTTCAGAAGTGTTTTTAGTCGGAAGTGTCGACGCAAGCTCTGTTGTGCGTGCAACAGAAGTTTTAACAGCTACTAATAAAGACATTTGTCCTGTCCTTGAACAATGTTTAGTGAAAACTATTATGAAGCTGCATAATTAGGCAACTAAAATAATAAATATTTTAATCAACAAACAATTTCTTGGTGCAATTAAATATATATTTTTACAGTAGAAAATTTGTATAATTTTAAGTTCTGCTTATAACAGATGTTTCATATACAATGTATCAAAATGCTTTCTAATTTTGACAAGATTGCAACAGTTTTCAAGAATTCAGATAGTCGTACATGTATAAGTACAGGTAGTCCCCCTTTCACCCTTTCTTTCGTTATTTGTGTACACGTAAATTTAAAAAGACATGAATCGCGCTTGGCGCACTAAATAAGACGGAATTCGTTCTAAGCTGATAACGCATAAATTACATAAATACATAAATTAAGAATAAATTCTAGAATGACGACTACCCCTCGACCAAGGCACTACATTATCGAGAAGACACAACGGTTTTTCAAAGTAGTCGATGTACTAACCAACAAGGGGTTTACCTTTATAGGTGCGATTTCATGCTGACGCTCAACGCTCGTTTTGAGTGTCAAAACCAATCACGTGATGGGTTCACGAACTTTGAGCGTCAAACCCAGTCACGTGATCGGTCCACGGAACTTTGAGCGTCAAACCCAGTCACGTGATCGGTCCACGTGAGCTTCAGCATCAAGCGGAAAAGCTAAACTCGGTTTAGCTTTTCCGTGTTTTTCCGCTTGACGCTCATTCACTCTAACTCGCTCGTTCATTGGTTGAGCGTCGGTCACGTGATTGGTTTTGACGCTCAAAGTCCCGTGGACCGATCACGTGACCGATTTTCACGCTCAAAACGAGCGTCAGCATGAAATTGCACCTTGAGGTTTCGAAGACCGCGTTTTCAAAACTTATCTGTTATACTCGCAACTACTCTAATGTACGATCGTCTTTTAGAAATAACTTTAACCAAAACATTTCTTTACGTATACAATTCATGTCATTTTCAATTGCATTTCTCATCGCATGCTTTAATCCCTTTGAGAATTCATTAATACTATACAAGCTTATAACAAAAATTATTCTGTTAGCCTTCCAGGCAGAAACCAAGATATCTTACCTAGGTTTCATTCGAGTAAACTGTAACTGCAACGTGTATTGCAAGATAGAGTCACTGCTTTTTAAAACTCTTTAAAATTGGATAAATATTGTCAAATGCTTCATAAATCTCCTGTCGAACTTTGGCTCCTATTCAAACATTAATTAGCAATAAGTAATTTCTTAGATAAACTGTACATATCGATCAACGTATACATAATAAGTACCCACCTGTTAAAACTACTTTTCCGGAAACAAATATAAGCAGAACGATTCTAGGTTTCACCATTCTGTATATCAAGCCAGGAAACAATTCTGGTTCGTACGAGGAGAACTGTCCGTGCGTGAGCACTAAGCCTTCTAATCTAATTGGAAACTTCACGTCGCAGCTGCCTACCATGTTTTGTATCTTGAAATCGAGGAACTTCGCCTTTATCCAAAAGAAATTATATTCATAATAATAAATCACAAGTATTTAAATAACATCGAAAGTTTTACTAACAGGAAAACCGAGCTTCTGAATAATTCTGGCATACTTTCTTGCAGCCAAGCGAGAGTCCTCTTCGCTCTTCGCTCCAGTGCATACCATTTTCCCGCTACTAAATATCAGAGCGGTAGTCCTCGGTTCCCTTATCCTCATAATGACCGCGGCGAATCTTTTTGGATTGTACTCCGCATTCCTCGCGTGCAGGGCTATTTTCTTTAAATCTAATTTACAGTTTAAGTTGACTGTAGAGACAATATTCCTGCAATGTTAATGCAATTTACTTGTCAGGCTACTTTCCGAATTGATTTTCCACTTACTGAAGTTGCGGTAAGATCCCTGGATCTGCGGAAGCTGGAGTCATAGGTGTCATAGGACCGGGAGTGGACGGTCCTATCGACGGCGGTGCTATGTGATTATTATTTTGTACTAGCGGAGACATCATATTTTGCTGTGAACAAAATAATTCTACGTGAAGCAAAATGATAACTCAATGGAGACATTTCACACCATTTTCTACTTTCTATATACCTTGGGAAAACTCATTGGGAAAATGATAATTTAGTTTAAAAACTGTGATATTTTCAAAAATCGACAAATCGGGTAGTGCCATGAGGATGAAGATCAGGAAATTAAGACCTACACATTTCAGTATAACTTTCAAACATCAGTCCCTTTGAATCTACAGTCGCATCGGAAAGTAAGTTGACACTCTTTAAAATCGCATAACTTCTTTAAAAGTGGTCAAAGCGACTTGAGATTTTTTTTTTAGAAGCTAGCGGAATTAGTTTTCTAGGTGACGTGTTTCGTCATTTTGAAAAAAATTGCAACTGGTCGGAATAACGATGAAAATAGCGAAGGTCGTTTTTTTTCAAATTTTCTTCTGAGCCTGTAATGGAAATTCAAAAAACCCGTTTGTAGTTTGAAGTAAGTTGTATACATGCTGAACATTTCATCTAAATCGGTTAACGTTGCTCCGAGCTACACACGTTTAAAGATCGCAAAATAAGGGCGAAAATCGCTATTCTCGAGAATTTCGCGATTTTCGCCCTTATTCTGCGATCTTAAACGTGCGTAGCTCGGAGCAACATTAACCGATTTAGATGAAATTTTTAGCATGTATACAACTTACTTCAAACGAGTTTTTTGAATTTACATTACAGGCTCACAAAAAATTTGAAAAAAAAAACGATCTTCGCTATTTTCATCGCTATTCCAACCAGTTGCAATTTTTTTCAAAACGTCGAAACACGTCACCTAGAAAACGAATTCCGCCAGCTTCTAAAAGAAACTCAAATCGTTTGGGCCAATTTTAAGAAAGTTATGCAATTTTAAAGAGTGTCAACTTACTTTCCGATGCGACTGTATGTATGTTAAAAGAAGCAAACATTGCAAGTTAAAGTGACCCAATGTGATAATAAATTTAGTAGCTTATATTTCTAAGAATACAACTTACAATCCACTCGAGTGTATTTCAGGTATAACATAAGAATGGTTCCAACTGATTTTTAAGTTAAAACTAATATCGTACGTCTTTTTGCGAGGGTTTCCCAAGGATATATAGGCGTCTAAACGCAGTGCCAGATGGAGAAGAAAGCCTGTTACTTCAACCTACTGGCGTTTGAGGCTGCATAAGGCTCTGAGGTGTCGCGAAAGTAGGCGTTGTTGCATATGCGTGCATAGTTTTTTGGGGGGTTCCGATCATAAGCATTCCGCTTTGCATATTTGAGCTCATGGTATGTAATTGCTGTAGTTGATATTGCTGCTGTTGTTGTTGCTGCTGCTGTTGCTGTTGTAACGCATTTGGTAAAATTTGTTGATCCTCTTCTGGCTGGTGCAAAGGAGTCCCTATACTGGGTATGCTAAACCCAGGACTCGGTAGCATCTGATCCATTTTTGTGTTTTTCTTTTAAAGCCACTCAGCACGAATAAATGTCCTTAACTAATATAGCGCCTATATTAATTTATAATTAAACAGAGAATTCTTTAAGTGGTGTAGGCTCGGAACAACATTTCATGATTCCAGTAAAACCCATATTTTTACGAATGTTGAAACAGTAACATTTGTAGGTTACGTTCTATATAACGCGAAACGTTTAATTTCTGTTGTTGTAACAACTGGAATATTTTAACAGTACACTTCCTACATAAAAATAATTATAAATATGTTTAACGTAACTTAACCGTTGTTTTTACTTTTATACATCGTTCTTCTTGTTTGTTTACAATATTCTGCTTTATAAATAACCATAGACTTTGGAATAGTACGTGATAGTAAGGTTCGTTACTTGTTCATTGGCAAAGGAAACTGCCACCGCGGGAATGGTGGCGCTAGTGTGGCGTAACATGTAGGCGCCAGTAAGGATATGAATATGGGCTCTGAGCAGGCCTACTCTGCTCTAGGTTACAACTCCACTTGTAGGCGAATAAATGACCCACCACAATTAGTAACAAAAATGGCTTTAATAAACTTAATAGCTCCAGGTACAAAATGCTCTCTGAGCGATGCGTGCAATACACGTGACGCCAGAATGGCGTTCGGCGCCTTCTTTCCTACCCGTTAGTTCTAGGGACTTCCGTGACTCTCGCAGCGCCCGTCCCTACAAACAAACTAGGGCGGTATTGTCGGTCGCTACTTATTCTTAAGCAAATGCTCAAGCATGCGGCATCCTCTACTAACCTAGTAGCTAGCAAAGGATGCCGAATACTTAAGCATCTGCTTAAGAATAAGCGACGACTGAAAATACCGCCCTTAAAGCACTGGAGTGCCCACCCCCTGAGTAACCCATTTCCCCACAACGCTGGCTAGAACATCATTATAAAGTTTTGTTACTTATGATTGAAACGAAAATTTGTGGCAATCTAAAAAAACTTATCGTCAACAATTTGAAAAGAAACAATTAATTAACCATGAAGCTGGAAGTATACAACGACATCGTGACAACAATACGAAACTTCCAAGGTTTACCAAAGGACTACAGAAATGCGTTAAAACAAAAATATAGGGAGTAAGATTATTTCAGTTTGAAAGCATATACCTCAGTTTAATTAATCGTCACGATCGAACGCATACTTATCATCCGTCTTTTCAGTATTCCAGTAAATACACTGTACAGCATACTATCCTTAGAAATACAGCATAAAATGAAAGTCAATCACAGCAAATTGTTGGGAAACAACAGGGATTATTATGCCATGTAAGTGTGCATCGTGTCATTTCTTTTTATTGTCTTCAACTCTACGTCATATTATTGCAGTATTTAAATAATAGTTACACGGAAGCTGTGCAAAATGGGAAGCGTATGGGAGTTATAATGGGTATGGCGAAGGACAGTAGTCTACCACCTGCATTATTAGCTAAGCATATTCTTGAGAAACATTGCGACAGGGATGATCCAAACGGTACCATATATTTAATTTCCAATGATTTCTGTGAAAATATGATTTCTCCAAATTTATGAGGCATAATATGTTTTTTTAGTCTCTCGGAATGAAGTTAGTAAATTATTTAAGGATACCACCCTCATTCAGGATGCTCGCCTCTCATGCGAAGTTCAGCTGGTAATAATATGAGATCTTCCACTTACCTAAGTTATAATCAGGGGTTTAAAACAGTTATGATATCGGTTTCGGTTCTTGAAACAGTTATGAAAAATCGATATTCTGGATAACGGCTATACTTCCGAATGGCCCCAGTGGCCGATTGAGTTGAGGTCTGAAGGGAGGGGTGGGGAGGGTGTGTGGACCCTAAATCTAAAATTGTTGCTTCGGGAATTTATTAGTTTCCGAGATATTAATAAAAAACTTTTAGTATGTCTGTTAAGTTATTCCGACATAACGCATTTCATTTTTCAACTTGTTCCGGGTTTTAGCATTGGTTCGGGCTAGATTAGCGCGAGGGGCGCGCGCCCGCCTGAGAAGGTGTGACCACGAAGGGTTAATGATATATTAGTATTACACTTAAACCGTAAGAAAATTGTAGATTATTGAATTTCTTAGTAATATTTCTTCAAAATAAATTCTTAATATACAGTAATCTGCAAGCGTAATATCTACTTATTTCAATTCCTGTAAAATCGATGCGAGAATCAATTCCAGAATCGATATAGAACCGAAAAAATAACAGTTCTAGAACCGTTATAGCCGATACAATATCGGTTCTGTAGAACTGTAACCAAAATCGATATAGTCAGAAATTTCGGTTCCTTATAACAGATATTCAGAATATCGGTTCTTCATAACTGTTTCAATCCCTGGTTATAACCTATACTTACATTGTACTGTGCTCCGATGAGAAGTTCCAAATGGTATTTACAACGTCGACGAATACAAAGTAAGAAAACGGGACATGGGCAGCAGGAGCCAATGTAAGCGAAGTTGCCCTTCTTGCCTCTTGTACCGTTCGGCCGACTTCTCGCCGGAGCACAGTAAATATACTTACATCAACTAGATACACACTTTCGTTTACAGTGTATATTGTATGATGATTTATACGGGCCTCTGGCAGACTCTATGGGAGTGTATGTATCCTGCTATCGAATGGCAAACACAGTAACCTGTTACACATGATCTTATAAGCCGCATTTTTTAGTTCCATAGGTAAGGTGCATGAACGGAAGCTACAGGATTATTTGACAGAACGTGAGATTGCATTTTGTACCGAGGAGCACTTACGATCAAGAGGATATGACAAAACGCCAGACTTCACGCTGGAAGTGCCAATTGCAGTAAATGGTTTTGTAATTAATTGGATAGAGTCTAAGGCACGATTTGGCAACACAGAGATACATCAGAAGTATATTAAAGAACAATTTCTAAGCTACTGGAACAGATTCGGTCCAGGGCTGGTGATTTACTGGTTCGGATTCTTAGACAACTTGAGCGAACCTAGTGAGAAGAGATTCATAATTATGGATCACTTTCCCGAAAACATTACGTACATGGACCCTACTTGCTTGTAACCTGCGGCACGATTGTAATAAGCAGGATTATCATCTACAAGTAATAGTAACAGTTATAATATTAGTATTAAATGACCCTTATACAAAACAGATTGTTAAATACAGAACAGTATTTTTGCTTTTTTATATAAGCCATCAACAGTTTTACATTTTTTTCTTCAAATGAGTGGCCGTTTGTCTGTGTCCTTTCCATTCGTTTGACATGTTCTGTGGGTGTAAGTATTAAGCGGTTATACCTAGTCAGGCGGCCGAAAAGAGGCGAATATTTGTGAATTTTTTTTGAAGAAGCGGAAGCATATATTTTTACAAAACTTTTTGCGCTTGAAAGAGCAACATTTAAAGAACATTTGGTATTTTTTTCGTAGAAAAATATTTCCGTTTATAATAAAGTAACAATCCACATCCAAGAAGCATTTTTATAAATTTGGTTTTGCGGTGAGCACTGCCATTCGGTACCATATTATCTAAAATCAAAAAAACAAACAACATTTCGTTAGTATATTAATGTATCCTCAGTTTGACGGAGAGAATTTTCTGAAATATTAATTTAAAACAAAATGGCGGCTATTTAAAGTTGAAATCCTGATTTTTTTCGTGTGATTTTTGCACGAACAACTTATTTTTCAAAACTGATCTATATTAAGTTTATACTAAAAAAGGGAATATTTTTAAATTTCGCTTTTAAATTTTTAATGAAATTAGCACTATGAAGTGGGTTAAAAAAAGCAATAGGGGTATATTTTTCCTTACCACCCCTCCCCCCTGAAAAAAGTCTCCGGACGCCCTGGATTGCGATATTGCGAAGCAACCGAAATCAATATTTATTTAACGAGTGTCTCTAAGTAGTTATTGGAAAGCTTTTGTTCGTAGTTTCGATTGCTTCACTCGACAATTTAAATTTGGCGGGTTTAAACCATGGACCTAAAAGACGGTGCCCCTCAGAGGAGATATAATATGAGGCGTCATTCCGGGCGGAACCTTTGAAGTTTTTTATTACAGTTTCTTCTTTCATTTTCACTTTCCCCTCTGTTTTTCCCTTTGTCTTCATTTTTTTTACAGCACTTATTACACCAGTGTAATGAGTTCCAAGAAGTGGGGTGGGATTGTATGCTCTTACAAAAATTGTAATTATGCATTTAATTGCCAAGAAGAAGGAACTCATTTTTTTAGATTTCCGTAGGATGAGAATTTGTAAGTATTATAACAAAATTTCTACATGACTTATAAAACATTTAATATAGAAGTAAATATTAAGTGTATTCTGGTGATTGATTTATAGGAATTATGATATATTTGCAATGATTTTAGATGTAGCTTGTGGCTTCAAGCATGCGGCAGAGGGGGCCCTTCAGCATCAGAGTATTTACATTATTATAAAACGTGCAAAGTTTGCAGCAAACATTTTGAGGACCGAATGTACATACGTTATTTCCGCCCCACACTGGTAACCGGTTACGACAGGTTACGCAGTTTGTAGTGGCGCGGGAAGTTACACACGCTACGCATGCGCGCGATGCCACCGTGACGTCAAACCAATCAACGACAAGATGAAAACGAACCGACGCCAGCGCCAAGCCAAGCCAAACCAAGCGACGTGAATGCGAAGCGGATCGAGTGACGCCATCACACTACGCAGGCCACGCTTTGAAATCGCGGTACGTGTGTGAATTGTGCAATTTCTTAGAGTTGTTTTGGATTTTATTAAAGTTCCAGTATGAACAAAGAATCAGGTAAGACAAATATTTAATACTTTCGCATGAGTATAATTATAGAAATGATCATTTCATGAAAAATTAAAGTATCTTCTTGAAAAGGAACATTATGCTCATTACTTTCTTCTTTTAGTATTTATTTTTTTCAATTCTTTTAGTATTGTTGCGCCGGGGTGTTTCTCCGTTGACCATCCCGGCGCAAAGGGTATAAGGGTCAATGCACACGAGCGGTACGCCGTCGTTGCGGTTTCACACCGGTACATAAATGTATAGAGAGATCACGCATGTCGCAATTTTTTGCGGCAGTATTGTGATATCACTCTGCCACAAAAATTGAGTCACGTGTAAATGTCTCTATATACATATATGTACCCCTGCGAGATCGCAACGACGCCGCATTGCTCGTGTGCATTGACCCTAAATAGTGTAAGTTACAGTAACTATAAATTTATACAGTGTTGGGACTAGGGTAGTTGTCCCAATTACCGTGCTTTGACGCCAATTTTCTCGCGGAGGAATTCATTACTGACTTCTCTTTAATTTTGCTTGGTGAAAATTTATATTGGTGTTTTGAACTTTTCTCTTTATTAAGGCATTTTTCGGGTTGAAAATGTTAATTTTTCGTATTTTTTATAATTGAAATAAAAACACACGTTTTTGTCCCAATTACCGTGCCCTGAAAAATGCGTTGTCCCTATTCCCGTGCCCTTTCTTGAATAGCGTTCCCGCGGTTAGGTTGTCTTTGAACTTTGAACTGTTCAAAACAATTTTTTGCTCTACGAGAGGTGTTTGTATATAATTTTAATATTACCTTTTCATTACAATAGCAAAATATGCAAATACAAATTTCTGTTCATCCGTTCTGAGAAAGGAAAGTAAGGTTAGGTTTAGTAGTTACGAAGGGAGCCAGTGGGCACCGAGGGGCACGGTAATAGGGGCAAGCGTTAAATTCCTGTCCCAATTACCGGATTCACTTTAAAAATACGAAAACGTTTCAAAAGTGCTCATTTTGCTATTTTTTCATAAAATTTGAACGCTTTATGATATAATAAACACTTTACATAAGTGCAAGTCAAGATAATTATCAATTTATTCACTTCTGTAAAGTACGTGTTCCTTACCGTTTCCGGCAAGGATTTAGGTAAATCCATCGAAATCTTCATATGCATTTTTGAAATTTGTTTACTATGCTTTAATTGTTTAAAAATGCAACCTTCTCGTTTGTAACACATACATTAATAATTTAACTTAATTAAAAGAATTCCTTTCCTTATTTATTCATGCGGGTTTTTTGTACGCTTTGAGCATAAAGGCACGGTAATAGGGACAGGGCACGGTAATCGGGTCATCTACCCTAGCTATTCTCGAACGACCGGTCGTACTAATGTTTGGCTGAAGATAGACGGATGATAGATAATCGATATCCAGAACGTAGTTGAAGGAGATTGACCGTCTTCTCTCTTCAGATGCGATGCAGGCCATGAACAGGCCTATACCCGGTGCTCGCACCGGTATATATTGTTTTCATGTTAGACATGTACTAATAATGGATATTTTACCTTTATATAGGAATTAATAACAGTTTTGCAGGACCTGGCAATGTAGATATTACAAGCATCGATGCCAGTGTTGCTGGACCCACTGATACAGCTAATATAAACAGTGATACCAGTGTTGCTGCCAGTCTTGTACCTGGCGATACATCTATTACAAGCTCAGATACAAAGAACGATTCAAGTAAGATATATCTTCAATTTAACTATCTTATTTACTTTGTTTTTTCAGTGATTATTTTACTGAAATTGTTTTTTAATAGTTTATGAATAATAATTAGTATCTTCTGAATAGGCAGTGCTGGCAGCTACAGCTGCACCCTTGCGAAAAATCCAACATGTGCAAAGAGATTGAACAGGAATCCATTGAAGCAAGCATTTCGCAAAGCCTGGCTAAAAGACCCACAGTTTCAATTGTGGCTTCAAGAAACTGAGGATCCGCACAAAGCGAAGTGTACAGTTTGCTTCAAATTTTTAAAAGCTGGCAAAAGTCACCTACAGCAACATGGCAACACTGCAATGCATATCATGAATATGCAACGGAAAGCAGGAGCATCAATTGCTGCAGCTAGCAATGCAGCTGCTACAAGCATCGATACCAGTTTTGCTATACCCAGCAATGCAGCTATTAGTAGCTCAGAGGCAGAGAGTGATTCAAGTAAGATATATCTTTAATTTAACTTTCCTTTTTTACTTCCTTTCTTACTTTCTTTATGCAATGATTATTTTCTTGAAATTGGTTTTCAATATTGTATGAATAAAAATTAGTATTTTAATGATCATTTGTTGAAAAATTAAAGTATGCTTTTTAACAAGGATATGCCAAACACTATGTTCGTTATGTTCTTCGTTTAGTTCAGGTTTGGGAATTAAGTGAACTCGGTGGCCGATTTTCAGAGGCAATGCCTCTTTTCTCCCGCTGGGCATCTTGGCCCCCCCCGACGGTCTAGTAGAGACACTATGATAAGAGTCTGGACACGAGAAGGCCACTTTTTGATTGGTCCGCCATTTTTGATCGAAATCCTGCGAGTGAGAAAGAGATATACACCATTTCACTCTTAACCACTCAAGCACCACCTTTCCGCGCGGCTCGTAGAAAACGCTATGGATGCTCGGGCCCTCGGACCGCCCATCCGGGGCATTGCTGGCCTAGGTGCTTGGAGTGCCTCAGGCCCGTACCACGTGAACCGCGCGTGGCGCGTTGACAAAACAAAAACGCATCGAAAATCGTGCTCTCTGGGACGATGTGGAAACCTATTGATACAATGCCGCCCCAATGCGCTACGTGCGGTTCATATGGTACGGGCCTGAGGCGCTCCAAGTACCTATGCCGCCGCGGGAGTCAAGACGCGCGGCGGGAGAAAGGAGGCGTTGCCTCTGAAAATCGGCCGCCAAGTTCACTTAATTCCCAAGCCTGTTTTAGTTAATTCTTTTAAAATTTTGTAGTATGTATTGTTACGTTATTAGAAATGTACTAATAATGGATATTTTATACACAGGTGTTGTCAGCATTGCTGGACCTAAAAGTACAGCTGCAGCTATTACAAGGCCCGATACAGAGAATGATTCAAGTAAGATGTATCTTTTATTGGTAAACTTGCCGATGGACTGGGCCCTTGCCGATTTCGATGACCTTCACATATGTTGTCAAAGTCGTCATTCTGAGCAACATTTCCCTTTAAACTTTTTTGCGGTCGGCTTTAGTTTGCGAGATATTCGCAAAAAAACTTTACTTAACACTAGAATTACCGAGTATAATACATACATCGGTTCGCTACCATGCTTTACGCGCCCCCCGGCTCTATCTAGCACTAACCAATGCTAATATCGTCGGCTGTGAAACAGATTTCAATATATTATGCCGAAAGTTTTTTTATCCATATCTCCGAAACTAAGGCCGACCGCCAAAAAGTTTAAGGGGGAATGTTGATCAGAATGATGACCTTGACAACATATGTGAAGGTCATCGAAATCGGCGAGGGCCCAATTCATCGGCAATTTTACCCTTTTAATTAACTTTCTTTTATACTTTCTTTTTTCAATGATTATTTTATTGAAATTGTTTTTTCATAGTTTATGAATAATAATTAGTATTTTATAAATAGGCAGTGATAGCACATTTGTCGCCCCCGCTGCAATGGAACCAAAAGCAGCAAAGACATTAAACAGTAAATCACGGAAGCAAGCATTTCGCCGAGCTTGGCTGGAGGACCCACATTTCAAACCCTGGCTTGAAGAAACCGAGGACCCGCACAAAGCAAAGTGTAAACTTTGCTGCAAATTTATAATAGCTGGCAAAAGTCACCTACAACAACACGCCATTACTGAAATTCATATCATGAAGATACGACAGAAAGCAGGAGCATCAATTTCTGTACCTAGCAATGCAGCTGCTATAAACATTGATACCAATTTTGCTGGACCTGGCAATGCAGCTATTACAAGCTCAGATACAAAGAATGATTCAAGTAAGATATATCTTCATTTTAACTATCTTTTTTACATTCTTTGTTCAATGATTATTTTCTTGAAATTGGTTTTTAATGTTGTATGAGTAAACAATGGTATTTTATGAATAGGCAGCGCCAGCACCTTCGTTGTCCCCGCTGCAAAGATAGTAAGGATGCAAACATTTCGCCAAGCTTCGCTGGAGGACCCACATTTCAAACCCTGGCTGCAACAAGCCGATGACCCGCACAAAGCAAAGTGCACAGTTTACTCCAAATATGTTAAAGCAGGCAAAAGTGACCTAGAGAATCATGCAAACAGCAAAGCGCATGACATGAACATGGTACATCAAAAAGAGGCACTAACAAGTACAGTTAAAGGGACTTTTGCTGACATCGTAAATGTGACAGAAATGACAATATGCATTGATGCAGTAGAGCATGGTAGATCGTTTCAATCATACTGCCATTTTATTAGAATGCTACAGAAGGCACTGCCAGACCCAAATTTACTCTCACACATGTCTCTGGAACGAACTAAAATGACAGCTATTGTTAACCCTTCGTTGACACACCTCCTTTTTAGATCAACTTTGACATACCTGGGTGGCTCACACCCAGAGCAATTTTTGAACCACTGCCATTCTCCTCTAAGAAATTCAATTTTTGTGAAAAAAATCATGGGTAAATTTCGGAGTCTCTAGAATGTATTCCAATAGATTTTTTATTGAAATTTTATTACCGTTTTTGTAAAAAAAAATTCTAGATTACCACATGTCGAGGAAAAACAAGGAAAATCTTTAAAAAATTGTAACTTTTACAAATTTCAATATTAGAAGCTGAAAATCTACAGAGTTGTTGTTCGGATATAATACTTTGAGAGAAAAAATAGTGTGCAAGTCGGCTTTGGAAAAAAACTATTTTAAATATAGAAGGTACAGAGCGTCAACATCAGTTTATGGGTGGCTCACACCCAGAGTGTCAACGAAGGGTTAAAAATGTTATAAATAATTCCATTATTACAGAAAGATTACAGGGCAAATTCTTTTTTGTTGTGGTAGACGAAACCATAAACGTATCTGATACGAAAATTTTGTTTTTTAATAGGTTATGTCAGGCTTGGGAATTAAGTGAACGCGGCGGCCGATTTTCAGAGGCAACGCCTCCTTTCTCCCGCCGCGGGTCTTGGCCCCTGTGGCGTCCTAGGTGCTTGAAGAGCCTCAGGTCCGCACCACGTGAACCGCGCGTGGCGCGTCGACTAAGCAAAAACGCATCGAAAATCGTGGTGTCTGGGACGATGTGGAAACATATTGATACAATGTCGCTCCAATGCACCACGCGCGGTTCATATGGTACGAGCCTGAGGCGCTCCAAGCACCTAAGCCGCCGCGGGGGCAAAGATGCGCGGCGGGAGAGAGGAGGCGTTGCCTTCGAAAATCGACCGCCGCGTTCACTTAATTCTCAAGCCTGCGTTATGTTTACAACGACCAGATATATACATATTTATTAGATTTAGTTAAGCTTTCGGCTGTACTTCCGAAAGGGACCGGTGGCTGATCGAGATGAAACTTGGTGGGTACTGCGAGGGGTGCGGAAAGACCCCAAATATAAAATTTTAGCTTCGGCAATTAATGCGTTCAAAAGATACAGGGGTAATTGTGCATAAAAGGGTACATCTTACCGTTTTTTTTTAAATCACTTTACCACGGTCCCCCCTGTTAACAATATTTCTGTTGACTTATACCGATACAACGCATTCCACTTTCCAACTTGTCCCGGGTATTAGTATTGGTTGGGGCTAGATTAGTGCGGGGGGCGCTTGCCCGCTCGCGGGCGCGTAAAGCATGGTAGCGAACCGATGTGAGTTTGGCGATGCTAAAAATGAGACTGTGGTTACAAAATTTCAAAAATAAAAAATGGCAGGACGGAAGGGTTCCCGGGCAGGGAGGCCTGCACCAACGTCCAAAAAAAATTTAAAAAAAAATTAACAATAACTTTTTATAAATATTTCGGAAACTAATAAATACCCGAAGCTACAATTTTAGATTTAGGGTCCCCACTCCTCCCCCAAACCTCATCTCGATCGGTCATCGGTCCCTTTCGGAATAATATCCAAGCTTTTCGGATGCTAAAACAGAAAACTTATACACTTGTTTTCTATATTCTTTAAAGAAATACAATTTGTCTCTAAGCAACATAGTTGGGGTATGTGTTGACAATGTCAGTGTCATGGTGGGAGTAAAGAATGAGTTCTTTACTAACCTAACCCGAACCTAACCCAGGCCTAGTTTAGTTTACCGTGCTGGTGGGGTGGCGTGATGACGTCAGAGACCATAAAGGGAGGGGAATGTCCTATCGGACTAGCTACACTCCCGAAGGAGTGCTTCCATTACCCAACCGGGGAGTTTTACCCCACTTTCGGGCGGCAACTCGACTTTTTCTTAACCCAGACCTAACCCAGCCTTCCCGTTTGTTAGTTATGTGAATATGAAATTCAATTCAAATAACAGTGCACAAATAACTAATAATATATTATGCGCAGATAAGAGGCAATGTCAGGTGGATGAAGTACCTTCTACGAGTTCAGCAAGCGAAGCGGCAAGTACTCGTACGCGCAGAAACGGAGAAACACCGGCTACTATACGTCGCATTCATCCGATCGTCCATGATCATCGATATGCAAAAATACCGCGGTCGATGTGGAAAAAGATCCTTGTGCAGAAAAAGCAAATACAAGCGATGAAGCGGGAGAGGCATGTTGACAAGCAGCACATTCTTCGGTTGAAGAAGCAAGTAACTTCTTTAAAACGAATTGTGAATGAGTTACGAAGAACTCGAGCTCTTCCAGACTCGGGACCACGGGACTTCTTTCAGAAGCGATTGCTGATTAAAAATCAAAAAAATATAAGACAGAAACAAATTAGTAAAGACAGTGGAAATACTATATAGAGGTCAGTGCCCTGGGCCCACTGTGCTGCAGTTTTTATTTTACAATATATTATTGTTTGGTACGAGTTCGAAATTACGTTAGTATCAAAGTGCCAAATGAAATAGTGAGAATACTATATTCTTGAAGCATTAAAAGTGTGTAGAACTATGAATTGTTAGTAGGCGTGGTGATACCTGAGTAAAAATGCCTATCTGTATTGTAAAAGACTGCAGAAATAGAATTTCCAGGAAGAATTGTAGGCAGTTGGGAGAAACAACGAAACTAACTTTTCATATGTAAGTATAAAGAAGAGAAAGGTTTCACGCAAAAATATTGTATGAGAAAGCAATTCCTTTTATAATTCATTTGTTAGGTGTCCAAAAAATGGTATGAGACGCCAATTATGGATAAATAGTTTGGAATTAGATGAGTGGTCTTTACCTAAACACAGCATGGAATGTTTCGTTCATTTCAAGAGTGAGGATTTCGATAGGACCTCCTCATCGTGCATAAGGTTAAAACCACATCATGAGTATGTTACATTAATAAATTTTTCTGTTGTAAAATGTTTTAAAGTTGGTTTTGTATAATTAAAGGTACAAACTCCACAAAATACAGAGGAAGGAACCAGCGAAAAACACACGGAAGTATCAAAGGAAGAGAGTTCATCTTCTTCTGTATGTTTCTGTAGCTAAAATACATTTTCACGTTACGTTATACTTCATCTCAAATAGGAGAATCATCTTAGGAAAATATTGCTATTATTTGTAGTTACATTTGGCATTAACGCAAGAGACCAATAATGGTTCAGATATATTTGCTGAGCCAGTGGAATATCGAGTAGAAAAGTATTCTATGTATAGTATTTCCTTTGATGAACCATTGGGAAAAGTGCTAAGAGTTGTATCTCCATCAAAAAGTGAATGCGTAAGTATGCGCTGTGTAGTAAGGCTGTTCCGAGTACATTGTCGCACCGCGCGACGAAGAGAGCGAACAAAACACATCGAGGTCGAGTGGAATAGAGCGATCTGACCGACGAGCGCCAAAGCAATAGCGTAGGCATCTCAGACGGTTAACCATTAATATATAATAACATAAAAATTTCCTTATTTACCAAATAATCTGTGCGAGATTGCGTTTGGGCTTATTTTAATCAGAAAAATCTAACCAAACCAATGATAATACTTTCCTGAATATAAAATAAGGAAATTTTTATGTTATTATATATTAATGGTTAACCGTCTGAGATGCCTACGCTATTGCTTTGGCGCTCGTCGGTCAGATCGCTCTATTCCACTCGATCTCGATGTGTTTTGTTCGCTCTCTTCGTCGCGCGGTGCGACAATGTATGTGCCTACTTCAGTCAATAACCAAAATACGTGTGCCGCGTTTTTAAAAGTGTGCCCAAATAGGTGATTCGACCAATCGTCATAGCGACGGACTGTATCGCCCGAGTCCGCCTCTTGGGGATCTTCTTAAGGCCGGGTAATAGTAAAGATGTCGTTTGTACACAAAGGTGAGGTCTGTGTCACTGGTGAGGATATTCCATTCACCCACAAAACCAGAACTGCGTAAGGAGGCAGCGAGCATTTAGAGGAGGTATCAAACGAATTAAGAGGACTGAAACAGAAACGCAGAAGGTGTACCAAAAAAATTGCAAATCTAAAAACAATGTTGCAATTATTAGGAAGAAAAAATCTATTACAAAGCGAACACGTTGAAATATTGACAGGTATATGAAATTGTAATTCTCAGCTTTTTAAACGCATGAAGGAGCACAGTTATATAATAAATTTGTTATATTTTCTGGAAATTAAATATACTGTGTTTTTATTCGCCCAATATCTTAGATTTTGTATACAGGTAACTCTTGTATAACGCGGATATTCCGTTCCATAAAAATGTCGCGTTATATAAATCGGGTTATGGGGCCGCCCTTAAATTAGGTAAGCGTAATTTTGGCGAATGCTTACCCTCTCCCTGCCCCAGTATAAGAATTCGTAAAATTTGATATTCCAATCTCCTGCTTACGTAATATTTTTTACATGTAATTTTTTCAGTTATTAAAATTCTTTTAAAGGTTTATATAATTCATTTAACTCGGTTTCGGGAAATTTAAACCTAAAACTACTTTTTTGAAAAAATAATACGTAAAACGCTACCCTTGTAAGAAAACGTAAGAAATTCGCCTCCCCCCGTAATGTAATACATAATTACTATCATTCTAAGGTATACTCCGTCTATATATGTCTATGCGTTGGACAGTCTTCTGTCCCTTTAAACGCCGTGTTGTGTTTGTGAAAGTTCATGGTATGTATATAACAAGCGGTAGAGTAGTGGTAGGCCCATACCTTACGTGTATATAACGACTATACGTATAACTCTGTACAATCAAATCGCTGCGAAAACTATAACAATTTTTCCTGACGAAATGGTTCGTTTGCGACATATGGTTACTTTCAAATTTGTTCACATTGCAATAAGCAGAATATGCTGATGTAAAAAAGTTTTTTTTCATTCGCCCCTGAAAGCAGTGATCACCATTTTTTTTAACACTAAATGGAAGCCGAAAGGTTTATATTTATGAATATGGTCGAACAAATATTTAATATTTACAAGATTTCTAGACAAGTTTATTTAATCAAAACATTTTACAATATTTCATTCACAAAACATTTTATATCTTAACACAGCTGTTTATTTGATCAAATCGTTAGTTTATAAGAAAAATCTCAAGTAGAAGATTTCATTAGCCTTTGTAATCAAATGCTAATTTTGGTAATATACATAGAAAAATATAAGTTCAAATATCAGTTTTCATTCATTTAGTATGTACATTTTTATGAAGGAACAGGATGTACAATTGCCATATACAAATAGTGAATTAAATACAATTACGTAGCTAATTATTCATTTAACGCACTTTATTTAGAAAAAAAAAACATAATCAGTTCACGACTTACGAGCAGTTCACTGCTATTGCGTTATTTTTTTCGTGTTTAATATTATAAAATTTAGCTGAGCTAACTAAAATGACATTAATTTCATTTTTCATTTGCCTTCAATTGTCACCGAACTAATAATCAATGTACAGGTGAATTTTATAATAATCAAGTATTGATTAATTGCTGCAAATTTTACTTTGGTTATTCATCATTTATAATATCTGTTTGTACAAAGGACGTTTTATTTAAAAAAAAAAAACAGCAATCACACAATTCATTATTTGTAATGAAGATAATATAAACAAACTTCTAGTGCCCTCAGCAAGAAATTCGACTGTAAATCAATCAACAGATTATCATCAGGCAGTTCTGTCTGAAGAATTGATAAAAAATATTTGTAAATAAAATTTCCTAAATTTAAGTCATCAACAATAAATACTTTGATTTATTTGTTAGTTACAACATATCACTTAGCCTTACAATTACTTAAGTTATAATTTAATCACGTGTTTAATTTGTTTATTAAAAACTAGTATTCAATCTCGCCGTGCCGATGTCTATATAGCATTCCACCTAAGAGTAGACCTACGCCCCTACCGATATGCGCAGCTCCCACGGATCCGAGCCACGCGATTGGTGGTAGTTCTTTCCGTGCTGGTTTCTTACCGATCAACAATACTTACATCCCTGCGCGGAACGGGTCTACTCTTAAGTGGAATGCAGTATAGGTCCATGCAGTTCGATAAATCTTTCTAAGGAACGTGGCACTTTTTTCAAATAAGGCAGGTTATAAGTCTTTATTACCCTTGCAGCTATACATTTTAATGACATTTCTGCCTGGATCTTTAATATTTGTTGTGCCTCACCTATATAAATAAAGATAATATATTCAATAATAATCAGGATAATGTTAAGCTCTAAAATATAAATTATTGTTTTAATTAAGAAAACATAGTAATTAAATTCAACTGAATTTAGGAAAGTTTCTTCGTAAATTCTTTGAATTCTCTGTAAGACCAAGTAGGAAGCAAATTTTCGAAAGTTGTTCGCTGCTTGTGTAGCGATATTTGATATTTCATCAACATACGTATGATCCATTAGAAAATCTTATCATACTATTTTATAAAAGTTTTCACTTATTAATATGTGCCTTTTCTTATTTTAATGTCAAGTTTCTGTTGTATCGACGCACGTTACGAAGAGTAACATGTTTCATTTTTTTCTTACATACAACTGCATGTAGAAAAAATGCAACGTGCTATTTTTTGTAACGCGCGTCGATATGATATATACAAAAGTAAGAAAGAATAAGCAAAGATTCTTCATCCTTGTTACAGTTATAAGTTGTATCTTCTTTACATTCATTTTTGTAAAGTATTCTACTAAATACACATTTTATATTTTAGTCTTCCCTGGTGCTGATTCTACAGTGAAATCTTTGTACCTTTCTACGATTTATAAATTACTAGCTTTACTACTCGGCTTCGCCCGAAATTTAGATTTTTATTTATAAAAAAATGTTTTTTAGTTTTTTTTTGTGAAAATGGTCATAGTCATCTGAATTAACTAGGCATGAGCTAGGACACATTTCGTGACCCGAGAGTTTACCGTTCGAAAGTTTTTAGGCGACAGACAAACACATAAACATATATAATTTTAATTTTTACTATTTCTATCGTAGCACCATGAATTCTGCTAAGAATATAAATTATGTTTGTCGTGTTCAACATTAAATAAAAAATGAACAACAGATAGATTCACTCTGTTTACAGTACGAATAATTTTATGTGACAAATATATTTGCTTTCTTCACTTAAGGGGTTATACCTAGTCAGGCAGCCGGAAAAAGGCGAACATTTGTGAATTTTTTTTTAAGAAGCGGAAGCATATATTTTTACAAAACTTTCTGTGCTTAAAAGAGCAACATTTAAAGAACATTTGGTAATTTTTTCGTAGAAAAATATTAACGTTTATAATAAACTAAAAACTCACATCTAAGAAGCCTTTTTAAAGTTTTGCTTTTGCGATGAGCACTGCCAGTGGGAACTAGATGATCTAAAATCAAAGTACAAAAAAGATTTCGTTAATATATTAATGTATCCTCACAGGAAATTTTCCGAAATAATTAATTTAAAACAAAATGGCGGCTATTTAAAGTTGAAATCTTGATGTTTTTGCGTGATTTTTGAATAGCCGCCATTTTGTTTTAAATTAATATTTCAGAAAATTCCCTCCCTCGATCTGAGGATACATTAATATATTAACGAAATCTTTTTTGTATTTTGATTTTAGATAATCTGGTTCCGAATGGCAGTGCTCACCGCAAAAGCAAATTTTTAAAAAGGCTTCTTGGATGTGGGTTGTTAGTTTATTATAAACGTAAATATTTTTCTACGAAAAAATTACCAAATGTTCTTTAAATGTTGCTCTTTTAAGTGCAAAAAGTTCTGTAAGAATATATGCCTCCGCTTTTTCAAAAAAAATTCACAAACATTCGCCTCTTTTCGGCCGCCTGACTAAGTATAACCCCTTAAGACAGGGTTGACTAACTGGTGGCTCGCGAGCCACCGGGGGCACCTCCGCCTTGCTGCCACACTGAATGGCCCCCTCCATACCAAACAGACTCTGACAATCGCAATCGAATCCTCTTTCTTTCCTTCTCTTTTCGACTGCGATCGTCAGAGTCTCTTCGGTATGGAGGGGGGCCGTTCAGCGTGGAAGCAAGGCGGTGGTGCCCTCGGTGGCTCGCGAGCCACCAGTTAGTCAACCCTGCCTTAAGATATTAAAATCACTTAAATATCATACCTATGTTGTCAGCATCATATGGCGTCATTCCTATATTGTTTACAATGTCCACATGTGCTCCAGCGTCTACAAGTTCATGGATAATAGAGCCAAATGTTATAACGTCACTGTAAAAAGTTATAACTGTTTATATTATTTATTCAAGAAATAACATAAATTTTTTTTAAAAGTATAAAAAATCAACCAGTAAACGCAAAGAATTATAAACTTTCTTTTGAACACATTAATCTTTTGTTTTCAAATAAATTGTTAATAAACTTTGGACCTTAAATAAAATTAGTTAATATTAATAAGAGCAAATAAAAAATACATAGACACATACATAGCCGATCGTCTGTATCTAACGATTGTGTGTAACGGGGTATTTCTTTTATTGTCCATGGCATTAACATCAGCTCCACAAAAGACAAGTAACTTCGTAGTTGTAGCACAGGGAAATCTGCAAAAGTCTTACGTTAAAAACTGTATTAAATGGAAGGGACCAAAAATAGATTCGATTTAATTGTATTGGAAAATCTCGCCTGCAAACCAGGGAACCGAACCCGTACCCAGTTCGGTACGCCGTATCGTCGAGTAACCCGCCTAACCGGGTAACAGAATTCATCTGTAACCCAAGCAACCCGGGGTCAAAGATTAACTTGACCGCGCCGGATTCGCGAGCGTTCGCCGACGCACAGTGTGAGGTTTTCAACAAAAATCGCTCGACAGCGCAAATCTTGACCAATTTCAATAATTTTTTTTTTAAAATACTCGTAAAGGACTCAACAATAACGGAGCACTGTAATAAAACCAGTCTAATCTATAGAAAATACTATTTAGCATAACATAACATAAAAACATAAATGAATCAATTTTGCAGATTAAAGATATTAAAAATTAGTTTTTTGTAACTTTAATATTAACTATAAACTAAAAAAATTACTTTAAATTTATCAAATTTATGTTGCAAATAAACTGTATAGCTGATTTAAATCTTATATCTTTAAATTATATTTTAAAATTAGTTGCCACGAAATATTCGATTATAATTACTCCAAATTACAATTATTAAAAAAGTACTTTTAAAATTTATATATAAAAAATAAAATCAAAACTAATCAAATTGAAATATAATTTAAAAATATAAGATTTAAATCAGCTATACAGTTTATTTAAAACATAAATTTTGTAAATGTATAGCAAAGTTTTTATTTTACAACTAATATTAAATTTACAAAAAATTAATTTTGAACATATTTAGTCTGCATAATTTATGGTTTTATGTTATGCTATGCTAAATAGTGTTTTCTATAGATTAGACCAATAGATATGGTTTTTATTGCAGTGCTCCGTTATTGCTGAGTCCTTTACGAGTATTAAAAAAAAAAATGATTAAACTAGGGCCGTTCCTGGGTTTTGGCTGCCCGCCAAGGTGCAAAAGCAATATTGCCGCCCTTATTAATTTAATATTTTTTAATTAAGAATTTGATATGCAGTGTTTACTTATATATCTATATATACATAATTTTAAACAGTTATCGTGCAAAATAGTTTTGGTTATTATTCTTATTAGTCAAAACTTTACATATAATAAACGGCCTGCGACCGCCTTTAAGTTTGGCCGCCCAGGTGCGGGGGCACCTTCTGCACCCCCGCCAGGAACGGCCCTGCCTTTGCCTATTGTCTAAGGCTTAGGTGTCGATAATATTCGAATGCTAGAAAATATTAAACAATGGAAGCTATAAGGCGAAACGCGTACACGGCTGTAGGAGATATTGATGCTAAAAGATATTGGTGCTGGGTAATACTCGAAGTTTAAGAAATAAAGTATAAATTCCGTTTCTAACAACCCTCTAAAATTAATCAATCCTGCATGGATTATATACTCGTATATTGTAAACATTGTGTGTTTCATTTGATCTGAATATGTATTGCCGGTAGATTTACATATCACTGACTTGCCTTAAGGGGGCAGACCACTGTAATGGTCCGAAATGTAAGGGTGTTTTCGGGAATTTATTTCAACCAAACAACGCAAGTAAATCAATGTATTGTTTAGTATAGTTAATAATGTACGTATCGAAGGGTAAGAAAATTTTTTTTCAACCAAATTCATAAATCCGTTTCCTGTATACTCTTCGTCAAAATGTGCGCTGCGGCAAAATCGTGCTTGTCGCGTTGGCAGTACCCAGGTCATGTGGTTAATCCGAATTCAAAAAGACAAAACTATTTAGAAACTGGAAGCCTACCTCTATTACATGACGATAAAAAAAAATCAAAATCGCAAGGAATTACAAAATGGCGGACCACTGAAAAAATCATGTTTTGGGGGTGCAAAATTAGAGATTATTGATAAAAAAATAGGAGGCCGTAATTAAAAAAAAACTGATCTTCAGGTAATAGAGACGGGTTTTTCGTACAATAAATACCCTTGCTCGTGTCAATTGGACAGTTCACAGACACATTGGAAGTTCCGCGCGGCTCAGTCGCTTCACAGAACATACTATATCTCCGTCAATTTTGCGAATTTCTTCATAAAATTTGCAGAAAATGTGAAAAAGAAAAAATCGATTTTTCCGATTTTTTACAGTGGTCTGCCCCCTTAACTGATTGTCTAGACTAGGCTATATTGTCTTATATTACTAGTAACCTGCTCGTAGCGGGTTAACCCGGTTACTTCGGTTCTTTCTAGAATTTAAGAACCGTTCCCTCGCGGTCAGTATGGGTTACAGAAACCTTCCTTGGTTAACCGGGTAAGGGTTAGAACAGGCCTGTCCGAGCATCTGCTCGCACGAGCAGCCGCGACTATCCGCGAGTTGCTCTTCGCTCTCGGAGGCACCGAACCAGGCCCAAGAGCGAAAGGTCTTCTTGGTGGGGAAAACTGTGAACGCCACTATCCCCACTCTTTTACGGCTTGCGCTCGCTCTTGCCTTCGCTCGCAACCACCCGCGCACACACGTGGCTGCTCTTCCAGGCCAAGAGCAAAAGTTGGACAGGCCTGGGTCAGGGTTATGCGGCGGTTCGGATACTTGCTGCAAACTTACTTGCAGATGCGATGAATATAGAAACCATCCACAGGCGTCTTTTCATTTACAGCAAGATGGAGTAATGTCTGCCCATCACTCAAGTGTAGTTGTAGAGCGCAGAGTTTATGTACCTGATAATATGCTCTTTTCTTTTCCTGTTCCGTATATCCACTCTTATTTAAGTTCAGAAGT
Source organism: Andrena cerasifolii (assembly GCF_050908995.1). Classification (NCBI taxonomy): domain Eukaryota; kingdom Metazoa; phylum Arthropoda; class Insecta; order Hymenoptera; family Andrenidae; genus Andrena; species Andrena cerasifolii. The sequence goes on along the minus strand of NC_135121.1, from coordinate 4,416,103 downwards.
TTCGTTAATATTGACAACATATATAGCGTACTTGTGATATTCGATTCCATTTCCTCCTAGAGTTTTTAATGTTAATGTTCTTAATTGCAAGAAGATTGATAAACTAAAATATATAACTGCATCAAAATTAATACCATTTCTACAAGTTCTTTTGTTTCGACTTACAATATGTTTCTTAATGTCTTTCTTCGAATCCGGATTATTGATTTTAGATTTGTTACGGGTCAGTTCTGTTACACTAGCTTCTAGAACGTTTAGAAGCTGAGAGAACTCGAGATTCACTCCAATATGTATCATTTGCGCAAATACCTGTAAAAAAAAGAGGAAATTGAGAATATATTAAAGTATAAAGAATTTTTTAGGGAATATCATTCGATACATGAATATTTGAAAATATACCTGCGCAAATCTAAGAAGATCGTTTGCAACTGACACATTATTTAACTGTTGCAAATACAGGGCATAAAACCATAAATCTATTGATCTGTCGAATCTGCCATTGTCTGCGAAGATTGCTCCCCTGAATATTATATGATATGCTACGTCTGGATTATGCTTTCCTAATGTTAAAATTTAGTTAAAATACATATTCTAGAAAGGAACTTAAAACATTATTTGCACTATGCTTTACGGTTGTTATGTTTTCATTATTTGTGAAAATACGATACAGACCTAGTATTCTCTCCTGAATAGCCAGTGCTTCCATATGAATAGCATTTTGATTGTTCTCGATACTTTTCAGTTTCTCTAGCGTCTCGCATTCTTTCCAATGGTCGTATGCCTTCACCGTTTCACCTAATTTTTTGTGGATAATGTTGTCAGGATCACTGAATCTACAGCATCCAAAAATTATCTAGATGACTCTCCAAACAAAATATTAGTTTTTATTTTACGATACTATACATACAGTGGCAGACGAAAGAAAGTTTACAACATTTAAAATCGCATAACTTTTTTCGAATTGCTCCAAACGACATGAGTTTTTTTGAGAAGCTAGAAAGTTTAGTTTGTTAAGTGGCGTGTTTCGTCGTTTTGAAAAAAATGCAATTGGTCGGAATAGCAAAAAAAAAATAGTAAATGTCGTTTTTTCAACTTTTTTTGGGAGCCTGTAATGAAAATTAAAAAAAGAAAACAGTTTGTAGATTGAGGTAACTTGTATACATGCCTAAAATTTGAAACTCTGAGCTATAAAGTTTAAAAATCAATGATTTCGGAATTTCGCGATTTTCGACCTTTAAGCGCCTATAGCTCAGAGCAACGTTAACCAATTTTTATGAAATTTTAGGCATGTATACAACTAACTTCAATCTACAAACGGGTTTTTCAAATTTTCATTACAGGCTCACAAAAAAAAGTTTAAAAAACGACGGTAATTATGCAGAACATATGGTTCCTCATCGATTTTGACGACCTTGAAATATGTTGTCGGGGACATGATTCTAAACAACTTTTTCCTATACATGTTACCGCCGTTCGACCTTTGTTTCCGAGATACCTATTTGCGAAAAACTTCTTTTGACTTATTCCGACGGAACGCATTCCACTTTCCAACTTGTCCCGGGTATTAGTATTGGTTGGGGCTAGAGCAGCGCGGGGGGCGCGCGCCCGCTCGCGGGCAAGTAAAGCATGCTGGCAAACCCATGTGAGTCCGGGTATTGACAGGAGTTCCCACACATCCAACAGGTGTTCTCGAAGGCACCCTCTTCCTAGCAAAAAAATTATGTTTTAGAACCAGAGTCATACTAATATCCAGCGGCGTCGGCACGGCCGAACAGAGTCCGGGTGTTGACGGGCATTCGCAAGTTTCTGGTTCAAATCTCCAAATTCGTATCAGTTCGCTACCATGCTTTATGCGCCCGCGGGCGCGCCCCCCGCATTCATCTATCCCCAACCAATACTAACACCCGGGACAAGTTGGGAAGTGCAATGCGACAATGCGTTGCGTCGGCATAAATCAACAGAAGTTTTTCAGAATGTTATTCAGAATGTTGAGTTTTACAACATATCTAAATATCATTGGAATCGGTGAGGAAACATCTATTCTGCATAATTACCAAAACGACAATTACTATTTTTTTTTGCTATTCCAACCAATTGTGTTTTTTTCACAACGACGAAGCACGTCACTTAATAAACTAATCCTAGCTCCTCAAAGAAAACTCACATCGTTTGGACCAATTCTGAAAATGTTATGCGATCTTAAAAGTTTGAAACTTTCTTTCGTCCGCCACTGTACATATACTATATGTACAGGGTCATCCGTTAAAAGTGCAACCTACGCGCGCGCGAACAGACGAAAATGGCAACACCGCCTCACGGACGCATTCCACTACAACCATTCACTGGCCCGGCGTTCGGTGTACTGCCAGCGACCGCTGAACAGCAGTGATGCCCGAGTTTCGAAAATTTTAGGATGGTCTCTTTCAAATTAACGTCGCAAAGAGCTACTTGAAATTTCCCGGCCCGGGTTGAAGAATTTGGGGCCTTTTTCGGATAACTGTTGAACTATAAAAGATATCGGAATGCAATTTGCGCCGAAAAATGAGGGAAAATTATTCCCTCTTAATAATGAATAATTTAAAATATTTTACGTTTACTTAATTTATCTTCTATCAATTTTTTAACCATAGTTATTGTGAAAAGCTTTTGCAAACCTTTTAATGCTCTTTTTTAAAATGCATGGTGTTGATAAACAATAGGCTAGTTGTTTCTGTATCATTACTTTCATAAATTGAGAAGTTAAATTTTTATTCAATTATGTGTTATTTCTGCAAACCTCAGAATCTATTGTTCTGGTTTTCTTTTTTATAATTTTATCCTTAATGCAGTGCATGCATAGATCGGAAGTCACGGGTAACTATAGTCTGATTTTCGAGAGTTGAGACCTGAGGCGGGTCCCTCGGGCGGAGGGTGGTTAAGGAGGAACCAATGGGTCGCTACGCCGCACGCAATCCGTAGCGCACCATTGGTTCCTCCTTAAGATCTGCGCACACATATCAGTTCCGTATCCGTACCGTTCCAGTGGTAAGAAGAAGAGGGGCGTAGAGGGTCTCTTCCTCTTACCACTGGCACGACAGAACGGTACTGACACGGAACTGATATGTGTGCGCAGACCTTTAACCACGCTCCATCCAAGAGACCCGCCTCAGGTCTGAACTCTCGAAAATCAGACTATAATAGGACGTGTCTTTGATTGTAGCGGTGTTTGAATGTTTTTCTACATTTTTTGTGTCTGAATGTTTTAACCTTTTAGTTACTCAACGCCACGCCTATACTGGCTTCCGTTAATATCATCTTTTGGAAAGATGCACCATTACTGTGGCTTTTACACGCAGGTGGCGAAAAATCACTCCGTACATGGGTATAGCGCCGCGGTCAACCCTGTCGTAGCTAAATTTTTTTAAATTAACCCTTTCGTTAGGGCAGTCTGCTCCGCTGGAGTGACGCCACTGAACGGGGCACCGCGCCGCAAAGTGTGCACGTCGGTAATCTTCGGTGTTCGCAGGTCGTCGCATGGGTGTCGACTATAGTCGAAAGGGTTAAGACTGGTACGAAACCAGTCGACATTGTTTTCAAACCTCATTACAGTGACCTGGGGTGCGACTGATAAACCGATCATAAAAGTGGAGCGCGCGGCTCGCTTACCTGGGCCGGGAAATTCCGCGCAGCTCTTTGCGAAGTTAATTTGAAAGAGACCATCCTAAAATTTTTGAAGCTCGGGCATCACTGCTGTCCAGCGGTCACTAGCAGCTCTCTGAACGCCGGGCTCGCGAATGGTTGTAGCGGAATACGTCCGTGAGGCGGTGTTGCCATTTCGTCCGTGAGGCGGTGTTGCCATTTCGTCCGTGAAGCGGTGTTGCCATTTCGTCCGTGAGGCAGTGTTGCCACATCGTCTGTTCGCTCGCGCGCGTAGGTTGCAGTTTTAATGGATGACCCTGTATACACATGCGCACACTGACGCTCGCATACCTAAGTTTCATTGCTTTCCACAAATATCTATATGCCACTTTCAGAAAATCATCATTTTTATTGGCGGTATTAACATAAGCAGCTCCAAGAAGCTCATAAGCATCGATTGTCTCCTCTTTAGAAACTTCTGCCCATTCGATTAAGCATTCTACAACTTCTTCCTTGGCGCATTTCGCTGCTGCTAGTAACGGTGTCATTCCGCTAACATCCTTTGTGATATTTGTTCCGTATTGCAATAATGTAAGTACTATATCTGCATGCCCACCCTCGGCAGCAAAATGCAATGCCGTGGCACTGCAATTTGCCTTTGCATTTTGCTTCGCACCTCTTTCTAACAGTAATAACACCTGTTTAGACAGAAAATGGAATTAAAGTCCTGTTAATCCTGTCAATCGTTTCGAGCTCTTAAAAATCATATTGTACTCACCAAATCAAAATAACCTTTATGCGCAGCAAGCATTAGGCATGTATTATTAAGATAATTTGATATATTTACATCCGCATTATGTTCTATTAAATATTTAACTATATCTAACCGTCCGATAAAACACGCTGCTCTCAAAGGTGTGGAATTTTGTTCCGTAGTATGGTTGACGTCTGCGCCTGCTTTTACCAATGTCTTTACAACTGGCAGGTACCCCGCGGCAGCGGCACACCAAAGGGCGGTTGCCCCCTTCACGATACATTCCTCAAATTTCACCGTCCCTTCTTCTTCCAGATTAGGTTTAAACTTATTAAGCAACATGTTAACGACATTATCGTGGCCATAGTACGCGGCTATTATTAGAGGTGTACAATGATGACCATCTGCTCCCAATATCTTCTGATTAATCAGACAATTGGCTTTGTCACGACGTCTGCTGTTGAGAAGATTATAAACAGCAAAGGGCATACCGTCTTTCGTAGCATAGTAAATACGAGTTAGAAGTGACTCTGGCGGTGACACTTCTGCTAGACGTGCATGGAAATAGACGTCTTCCATTCCGTTCACTACTTCTTGTATATAACAAATATTTTGTAAAGCTACAGACAACAGACAGCTCAAGACAGCTCGTTTGATTGCGACCGGACGCTTTCGATTAGCGCTCGACTTCGCATGGTTCGTCTTTTTGTTCGGCGAGCATTTCTAGGATATTTCGTGAACGTGGTCCGGAGCATCACCACGCCTTAGGTTCCCGTCTAGAATACTTCTATTTCGTGAGGAAATATTTGGGCGAATTCCACTTACGCCCAAATCGCCCGTGAATTTCATTAGGGTGGGTTTCCTTATACGCATCTGGACTCATCGTCAAGAATTTAAAAGTCGTGTTTCTCGAAAATGAAGCACAATATCGAAAAATTTTATTCCTTTTTCTCGACTTATTTACTTGTTATAAGTCGAAAAGAAAGAGTAACTTTTTTTCATATCGTGCTTCATTTTCGAGGAAATCGACTTTGAAATTCTTCACGATGCGTTCAGTCGCGTACAGGAAAACCTAGCTTAATGAAAATCACGGGCGATTTGGACGTAAGTGGAATTCGCTCATTACTGTCTCGAAATTTATTTCTCATCGCTTCGGTTATGGTTTACTATTGTTAACATGAAATAACGGATGGTAGATTTTGAAATGAATACGTATTCCTTTGCCTTACAGGATTTTGCTAAGCGCGATACATTGTTTGTGATGATTGCTACGAATGAAATATGTTGAGACTGTAAATTCATATTGACATAACACTAGGATTCAAATACTCTCGCCATATCTTATAGGCTCCGCCCATCTTCACTTTCATACCAATGCTGTGATAAATGAACGCTCACTGAATTCCACCTACGCCCAAATACTAGACTAGTAGAGGATGCCGCATGCTTAAGACGATCTTATTGTTAGTCTTAAGCAACGACTAATAATACCCACACAGCACAACGTCCCAAATGGTCCCAAAGACGTCCCCAAGACACTCTTTAGACTAACCCAGACCTAACCCAAAGACGTCTAAAGAGCGTCTTGCGGACGTCTTTCGGACCATTTGGGACGTTGTGCTGTGTGGGTACCGCCCTAAGAAAATCATAATAGTTTGATGCTCATCACCAACCACAGCCCAGATAGCACACAGACGTCTAAAGACGCCCAAAAGACGTCCTAGAGCCGTCCAGACGTCTGTGCTATGTGGGAAGTTGATGCATTAAGCTTATTAATAAGATTTAATATTGCATATGCAGTTGAAAATCAAATATTTCTGCATTCAATTTGCCTACGGAAATTCTACTAGCACGTAATCCCATTCATACATTAGTGACCTCATTGGAATGAAAATAAAAAATGATGAAATGATTAATTTAAAATATCCAAACTCCAAATTAAATAAATCATCGAAATAGAAATGTTCTAGACGGGAACCAATGCCCTGAACCATGTTCACGAAATATTGTAGAAATGTTCGGCATAAAAAAGGCTAACCATATGAAGTCGAACACTAATCGAAGGCACACAGCCACAATCGAACGAGCTTTGTATTTCTTGATGAAATTTGGCGTAGTCATTCTAACCTCGAATTGTCCATAACTGGTCCGTAACATACGTCGCATTTGGGACAAAGCTCTGAAAGTTATTTTGAGAACTTAGAAAAACATATCGATATTCTTGCGTAAAAATAACATTTCACGTCGTTTAACCTTATTTAGCGTGTGTTGTTGCAATCCTTGTTATTTTTATTGCTGATGGCTGGTTATTTTCAGGCTTGCAATATATATTGCGTTATATGTTCATATAATGCACAAGTTTCATTCTTTACTCTGTTTTCATTCCGAAGGAGCATTCACTGGAAAATTTCGTGCAATATTTCTGCTCTTTCCTTTCTGAGTATTTTTTATATTACACAAATCATAGTCCACGAATTTACATAAAAATAAATTCATAGAAAGTTTGTCAGTTTAAGAGTTAATATCGTTAATATAGACGTAATGTGGGATGTTATCTTCTAATGTATAAACTATAAATGGATATTAATTTTAAAAGCATAAAAACTTTTGCTGGAAGCATCAAGAGTTTTTAGAGATGGCTTGTATTTTTCAAAATGGAATATATCTTTTGTCTTCAATGCTAACAGAAAAATTAGCAAGATAAAACAAGGAAACTGATGTAACTATTTAAATACTGCATTTGCAATTTTCTTATTGTTATTTCCGCAATTAAGAATAAAAGAAATAGATGTGACATATATTGCTTGATTTACATATTGAGAATGTAGTGAATTCTTTGGAATTCTTGATTCTACTTCCACGGATGGCAGACTTTGAAACAAATCTAGGATATACTTCCGAATGGCCCCAGTGGTCGATCGACACGAGGCTTGAGGAGATGGGTGGGGAGGGGGTGTGGACCCTAAATCTAAAATTGTAGTTTCGGGAATTTATTAGTTTCCTAAATATTGATAAATAATTGTTAATTTTTTTTTACAAATTATTTTTTTGAACTGTATATACGTAGCCCTAACGGGGTTTCATCCTGCCCCCCCCCAATTTGTCCCCCGGACAGCTGGACGCGTTCCCCTTACCTCCGCGTGCCCCTCAGGCGCCTAAATGGCATGCATATTTAGCTGAAATTCAAAGCCAATTTTCTCGAAAACGAAGCGCGATATTAAAAAATTGTATTCTATATTTTCGTCTTATTTTGGCCTGTAGAATCACCCCCCTAGAGTATTGCCTATCAATAAAGTAATAGGTATCCACCCTTTATAATAGGATGGATCGCATCTCCAAGTTTCTGGTTCAAATCTCCAAATTTACATCGCTTTACGCGCTCCCCGCACTAATCTAGCCCCAACCAATACTAATATCCAGAACAAATTAGAAAGTGGAATGCATAATGTCGGAATAAGTCAACAGCAATACTAAAAGTTTTTTTTATTAATATCTCGAAACTAATAAATTCCCGAAGCAACAATTTTAGATTTAGGGTCCAAACACCCTCCCCAACCCTCCCTACAAATCTCGTGTCGATCGGTCACTGCGGCCATTCGGAAGAACAGCCCAAATTTATGCCTCTGTAACTCCAATCCGGGGAATGAATGTGCAAGAATATTGGAAGAGGATTGAAGGAAGAATGTAGAACTTTTAAAACTTTATACTTTCATTTTTAATTGAAACTATAAGAGGAAAATAAGATATACACTATACACAAGCCACCTTATATAGCATTTGTACTTTTCAGTTGCACTGAAGTACAAAAGTTCCTAAAATTAATGTAGAAATATGCAGCATCTTAAAGCCATTTGAGAAGTGTTTTCATTTTTTGTTCTTATTATTTATTATTACTTTTTCATAAATTCAAAAACAAGGATATTCAAGGGTATAGTCAGATATACGTTTACATTATAATTTGATACAAATATATTTAATACATGAACATTTGTAAATTGTAGTTACATATTTAATGAAAAGTACTTAAATGTTAAACAGCACACATGTTTGTTTGGTGTTTATTCACGGTATGGAACATTTATACCCGATATCACGTAAAAATACAATTACTATTTGTATTATTCCGCCCATGAACGCTTGACCAGAATGAAGGAGCTGGCCACGTGTATATATATTGTTTTGTGCAAAGTAATTGCGTACAAGTTGTACCAATCTTTCTCTTTGTTCTGGAGTGATATCGTAACGAAGTATATGTGGTACAGATTTTAAGGTTTCATTTGTCATAAACGTGGCTATATAACCGCAGATTATACCACCTAAAGATGTAAACTTTTTCATTATGTATATTTTGTAAAATAAACTTCCCTGATAGCCAGATCTGGGCAGCAGAATCTGACATCAGAACCGTAGTCGTCTGTGTCCACAGATGGCTGCGTTCTGAGGCGCAGAGCCTGATGTCAGTGCCTGATGTCAGATCGGCAGCAGATTCGCAACAGATTCTGCCGTCTGCTACGGTTCTGATGTCAGACCCTGCGCTCTCATGCCAGAGCCAGACCCTGCTACCAATCTGATATCAGACTGGAGACAGATGGTTATCAGGGTTTACATCAAAGTATTTAACGCGAGCGATAATTACCAATTGCAAGTGCCTTAGATCCACCGAGAATACCGGAAATAATAGTTGTGACTCCAACTATAGCTTCATATGCAAAATTAGAATCAACCGAGGCTTTCATCGCTTGAACAGGTTCAAGCTTTAAAATTTCCTAAAACAATATATCTTTTGATAAAGACATAGTATTTAAATTGTATATAGAACAAAATTTAAACAAATTTTAGTAACTGTGTATAATGGTTTTTATAAACACTCAGCGATAACAATATCTCGAAGCTGGGCGACAGGGTTATGACTCAAATGACTCAACCCGGGGCGTGTAGAAAGTTGCAGGGAATCGGGATTCACAAAGCTGGAGCCAGGATGCAGTGATGCCAGAATTGTGGAACGTGGAGAGGTTGTCACTTGTCAGCAGGGTTACCACCTTATCACCGTATAAATCCCGGAGTGCCACACATTCAAACTCGGAGATTCGAATATAAATCCGGAGATGGATAAAGCAAAAGAAAAGTTTTGTTCTCGAATATCCGGAAAACAAATGTGCAATGCTTTTAAGCTCAAACAATTCAGAATTTAAAAGTATCTGTTTTTTTAAATAACTTTTATTCTGCATAAAATTGATACCATTTCCTATTGTCACAATTTTTCCAGTAAAACCGGAGCCCGGAGATTTGCTTCGAGTTGCGTTATGCGACTCTGATTGGTCGATTATCACAGAGCCAACGAGTCATATCTTCGGCTCTACCAGAATCAACCAATCAGAATCGTATGAAGCAACTTCGCCCCATCACTAGTCTCCGAGCGAAAACCGGAGAGATGGCAACCCTGCTTGCCAGGTTGTAGGAAACAAAAATCCCTATCAAGTAAGTTGTTATCATGGACATTGGAATATAGGGACGGAGGAATAGTTGCGACTTTAGGCAAGGGGAGTCACACGTATTAGTGGAAGGGGGGGAGCACCTACATCTGCCTGGATTTGATTGGTTGCATTCTACGCTCCGAACCGCTAATTATGAAAAAGTGTTTGCTACAGATTAGTAGATACAGACGTCTAATTGTAAGTATATACTAACGAAGTGATTATTCACGAATATAATTTGTACAAATAATGAAAATTGAAGAGAAATATGCATCTGTAATTATTAAAATATATGAGGCGAATACGCACTGCATACCACACTACGAGAAACGCTTCAAATATGGCTGCCACTATCCCTGCCATAGACATATATAGACGGAGCAGAAGCTGGGACTATCGGCGAGGGGAGCGGTAGGTTTGGAGGTGAAAAGGCAGAGGTCAGATACAGGCACGTCGGGTTAGCTTCGGAAGCAATCGGCATGCATAACCACTGCGTTACCCGATTTGCCTGTATCGCTCCCCTTACCGCGAATCTTACACCCCCCTCAGCTTACGCTCTGTCTATATATGTCTATGATCCCTGCTTGCGACGCGACAAACGTTCATCATTACACATCTTCGAGCATATAAACATGGAGGAAGCATGCAATGAGCGAAAATGTAGACGGCGGTAGAAAGAGAAAGATTGGGGACACCATAGCCTAGGTTAATCACTGAATGGTGGGCGTAGGGGCCGTGTATTCGACCTGGCGAACCATCCTCAGTGACTATCAAAATTGTCATTTGAATATTCGCGCCTTTCTCTCTAAGGCTCTTACTAGTGATCATCTAGGGAGTGATCGGAACAACTTGTATCGTCGGTGATTGGTTGCCGCGATTTTGGAACAAAAGCGGAAGTAGACAGAGAAAGAAACTGTAAAAAAGAAAGAGGCAGTAATACTGATAGAAAGAGATACATATGTTTATTTAAAAAAATAAATGTTTTTTTAAAAAATTTAAAAAAAAATTAAAACCGACTTCAAATAATAAAAATGCACTAAAAAGTAAAAAATAATTTGTTCTCTTATTTAATCTGCGACTCTCATATTTTTTAAGTCGACGCCAGATTTACACAGTGCAAATGATGAAGCGCCGACTTAAAAAATATGAGAGTCGTAGATTAAATAAGGGAAAAAATTATTTTGTACTTTTTAGTGGATTTTTATTATTTTGAAGTCGGTTTTAATTTTTTAATATTTAACTTTTTAGTTTTATATATATTGACACAACATGCTGAGGAGATATGCGCGTACGTACATAAAATAATAATAATTATGTGACAATAGTCTTTATTATTAACCAGAACTGGCAAAATATCGGGTCAATGTTGATGCAGTGTAGGATGGGACCACCGGGGCATCGCCCTCTTTCGAAAATAAAAAGAAAGATCTTCGAAAACGAATAATTTTATATTCGAATATTTTACAAGTATTCGAATGCTACGAATAAACTTCGAATATTATTATTCGAATATTTAAGTATTCGAATACTATTAAAATAATATTCGAATTCAAACCGACTTCAAAAAGGAAGAGGTTAATAATTTCGACCCGTATGTATTTTTTTTTATGTTTGTTCCTGCATAACTCCTCGGCATTAGGGCTGGGACTATTTATCGAATTTTTCGATATTCGAATATTCGAATACTTCAGTTGCTCAATTATTTGGCGAATATAATTCGAATATTGATGTATTGTCATCGGAACTATGTATGTGTGCACAGTTTCAAGTCGATCGGATATGTTGAGGTGGGTCAGAATTAACTTACAAGATTTCACCCTGACAAACCAACGAACTCACAACTGAAACTAAATAAAAGCTTGTAAAGAAATGAACATGAAGAAGTCGAATTTATAACCTCCTCCTTTTCGAAGTCGGTTAAAAAGTAAACAATACTTTACTAGTCACGCATTATCGAAATTGATCATAGACGATTAAAAATCGGTCGTTATGTGGAATGTAAAGTACGGGCTTTGCCGATCCCGTTCCACTATACTATTCGCCCGCGACGCTCATAAGCAAGTGGAACGGGAAATTTCCTGTCGTCGTGGGCGCGGTCGATTTGGGCGTAAATGGAACGCGCCGTAGATAATCAAAGATATGTTTTTCTTAAATCATGAAACTTTAATATTTTGAGTTGGTTTGATTAATGCTGTGCCACCATACCGCCATCTATCACTACTTGACATTACACGTGCTGGGAATTTTATGGTTAAAGGGCCGATCATATAGAAAGATTGTAAGTTACATCGTATAGTACTTTTATATTCGTTCATTCAATTCTATTATATTTAACAAAAATATTTCGAAAATATTTTAAGGAAATATATATTCATATGAATAATGGAAGTGCTAGAAGAACCTATCAGACAGCAGGCGATGGTGTAAGTCAATATAACCTAAAAAATTATCACTAAATTTAATTATTTTGTAGTTTAAGAAGTAATTATTCTCTTGTGATCCATTAAGCAAAATTATTTTTAAAATATTGACCATACTCAGTTATTCCTTTCTACTTTATTCAGCACACAATTAATATCCAACAATAATATTTTTGTGATGGATAATATTCCTCGTTCTCAAATGTGAAGGAACCCGTTTCGCGCATGCAGACTGAGCTCATTGGCTCCGAAAAAGCGTTAGTGGGAGTACAGCCAATAGCGGCTTCTCCCGGTACCAATGAGCGTCAACCTGCGCAGAACCGATCTAAACTCGTCGGTTAGCAGGTTCCTTCGCATTTGAAACGGAGTATATACATATGTTACAAGTGATGATTACATTTGTAGGTTATGTTGCCTCTGCGGCATTGGTATTGAACCGAATCCAGCAAATATGTGCGTGGCATGTTTGCGAACACAAATTGACATTACAGAAGGTATCCCAAAGCAGGCAACAATTCATTTCTGCAGGGGATGTGAAAGGTAATATAAATGGGACCAGACTTGTGTAATAAAATTTTTCCTTATTACTTTTCTTTACGAGTGACAATGATTAATTCTTTCATTTAGATATTTGCAGCCACCCGCTGAATGGATACACGCTGCATTAGAATCTAGAGAACTGTTAACACTGTGTTTGAAGAAGTTAAAAGGTTTGAGTCGTGTAAAATTAATTGATGCAGGGTTTGTATGGACCGAACCACATTCAATGAGACTAAAGGTACTCCTCATCTAACAACTTCGTTGCAGAAAAACTGTTTCCTTACAATGTAATTTGCTTTAGGTAAAACTAACGGTACAAGCAGAAGTAATAGGTGGTGCAGTTCTCCAACAAGTATTTATAGTTGAGTACACAGTGAACCATCAAATGTGTGACGACTGTCATCGAACGGAGGCAAAGGATTATTGGCGTGCTCTGGTGAGCCTCGTGCAACAATAATCTGCTTGTCAGAAGCCCGATCTATAACGAAAAAAGTTCTTTCTCATTTTCTCTACAATTTTGTATTATAGGTACAAGTACGACAGCGGGCAATAAATAAAAAAACGTTTTATTACTTAGAGCAATTGATATTAAAATATAAAGCACATGAACAAACTTTGGGCATAAAACCTATCCACGGTAATGAATCTGTTTGAATAATTCAAGAATATTGTGAAGTAGATTCTAAAAAATAAACTTGTATTTTAATCTGCATAACCAATTTTTTAATATATTATATTTTTCGCAGAGGGATTGGACTTTTTCTATGCAAACGAAGCAGCAGCTCGAAAAATGATTGATTTTCTTTCAAGTGTCGTACCTTGCCGCTACGATCATTCCAAGAAACTGATATCTCATGATATTCATAGCAATATTTACAATTATAAATTCACATATAGGTAAGGCATGATATTTATATATTTTTACATAAAAAAGCAGCTTATAATGTGTTTAGCTGAATATGGTACAATACCTCGTAAAAAGTTACATTTCATTAAAAAATAGTGCCTTGAAAATAGCCTCTATTTTCGACCATCACAGTGGCTCCCCCGCCCCCACCTCCTTCGAAAGCATATCTACTTGTAATCATATGTTCACAAAAAGTTAAAATGAATTCATATAATTTACTCATGTACATGATATAATCGAACATTATTTTCTCAGTGCAATTATTTCGTTTTGTTATAATATACCTCGTTTATAGCGTGGAGATAGTTCCAGTGTCAAGAGATAGTATAATATGTCTTCCAAGAAAATTAAGCCATCAACTAGGGGGAATAAATTCCATTTGCTTAGTATACAAAATTACAAATTCTATTCACTTAATAGATGTGTCGAGTGGACAAAGTACGTGTACTTTTTTAAAATTGTATTATTTCATTTGCCGATTTTTAAAGATTGCTCTAGTTCTTGAAATTTAATGAATTAAACAATATGCCTAATACAGTTGCAGAAGTGAGTGCTACATTCTACTGGAGACACGCTTTTAATAGTATTTGCGAGCCAAAACAGTTAATTGAGTATACAGTGATGGATGTTGAACCAATGAAATTCAAGGACAGGAAATTCTTTCCAGGACAAGGAGCCATCTCCAATAAAGTAAGTATTACTACATAATGGAAGAGTCCTTGTAGAAAACACTGTAAGTGTTAAAATTAAAAAAAAAACTTTTTATCGGAAAATGTTCTACGTGCCAATGGTAATACTATACAGTCAACCCTCCTATAACGCGATTAATTCGAACCGCGTTATATGGGAACCGCGGACTGTCGCAATTTTTGCGCCGCGTTATATGGAAACCGCGTTATGAGAGTACCGGCGTTATAGGAGGGTTTACTGTAGTATAGAATTTGATTTCTGGCACTTATAGTGTTTTCTATACGGACTCTTCAATTCTAATACGAATGTATCATTTAGAACAGGCCTGCACAACTTGCTGGCCCCAGAGGCATCTTGTAACGTGCTCGGGTTCGAGGACATGCCTCAGCGGACAACAGTTCTCCGTGTTGGGTGATTCTATGAATGTAGAGACCATAGGTATCTGATAACCGATAACAGGTCCGCAAAGATCGTGAGATGCTCCCCACTGCTCGTTTATTGCTACAAACGTCATTTGCCCATGGCTTTGAAAGCGCCAGTTGTGCAGGCCTGATTTAGAAGATATTTACAAGTGTTAAGTCATGCCATAAGAAATGCAGCTTTTCGCGCATATTCAAGGTGCAAATGAACTCCCTGTCAGTGACTAATCAAATATACAAAATGTTTTCACACATGTGGGCGTAACTCGAGGGGTGAATTGGGGATATAAAGTTAACGAATCAAGTTCGTATAAATATTTGTCCTATTTCACCTTGTTTCCGAGTTACTACACAGTCTTGTATTTCACTAGAAACTGAGCTAACTAGTGTAACCGATCTCGCTCAACTGTGTCAACATGTATTGTGAATACTTGACCCCACTGACTGTGTGATCTTCCTTTTAAGAACTGAGTCCTATGAAAATGTTAGACTAAAGCCGGGAATCCACCGGGAAGCTAAGCTATGCTATGCTATGCGCTGTTATGCTATGCTATGCTAGGCTACGCCATGCTACGTTTTAAAAAGAATTAACTTCAATACATTCTTATGGAGCTGTTTCCACCAAAAGCTACATTAAAACATAGCATCGCATAGCTTAGCTTCCCGGTGGATTCCCGGCTTTAGTGTAACATTTTCAAAGGACTCAGTTCTTAAAAGGAAGATCACACAGTCAGTGGGGTCAATCATAGCTTAGCTTAGCTTCCTGGTGGATTCCCGGCTTAAGGTTGTGTTCAGATATATTGGTCGGTGAGTTCGGTTTCGCGAGCAGCGCGCGAGGAGAAATCAGTCACCACCACCTGGCGATCGTGGATTGGCAGTTGAAGTTACTTGGGGGGGGGGGGGGCGGCCACCCGGGGCACCGAATTTGTAGGGACGCCGCTGTATGCGTTTATTCATTTATATCCGTTCTGCTAATTGATTTTCGTGCCCATGGAGGGGCGCCATGATAATCTTACTAAGGGGTGCCAAGTATGCTAAAGCCGCCCCTGGCCCCCCCGTGCACCACTCAAGTTATGCCCAGACGTTTTGAAACATTCCGTATAATATTCCTCATTTCCTACAATTTTTTCTAATCTTTCTACAATTGTTTGTGCGTCCTCCAGTATGTTCTTCCCAGACATATTTCCTAACTATGCTTGTAGTGACTGCAGTAGTAATGTTGAGTAAGAAAATAATTTACATACACTATATTGTAATCGTCGCATATACCGGTTTATAATTGTTCTCCTTTTATTTTTAGCATGTAATCGCTGATGTGTGGTTGGTTAAAAGTTCTGATTTAGGAACAAATGATAACCTGATTCATACACGTACTCATCTTGGCCACGTGTTAAAGCCAGGCGACACTGCTTTAGGGTAACGAAGATATAATAACAAAGTAGTAACCATTTGCCTTACACCGGGCTCGTAAAAATACTGTTGTAAAACACTAAAGTCCTTTCCCGCGGTCGCTTTTGGCAGAAAAGTTTTGTCCAACTCGTTTCCAGGCTTTGAAAACACGCCGACACTAATGAAAAAGATGTCTATAGTGTATATCTTCTATTAGATCTTCATGCGAGTACTACCAATCGAATGAAAATAAATTCAAATACGGCTTCATTCGGATTAGTTTTAATTTCCGAATAATTCCGTAGACTAATCGTGCATTGTGTACAATTGAACTTATTAGGCTATCATATAGAAATTTTCCTTAATGGGCGATTCGTTATATACGCAGATTCTATCGTTCTAAGCTGCCAAGTAATATCAATGGCTGCGCAAAATAATGTCTGAGCTCGCTTTGTTTTCAAAGTAAACATTCTGCGATTGTGGGACAATACTTTGTACCACCGTAAAAACACGTCACTGTTAGGCAAAGTGTTGACTAAAAAAATAATAATGATTGAAAAGTGAGAAAATGATTGCATTTCTAGGTACGCTCTTAATGATACCAATATCAATGACAAGAATTTCGAGGTGTTGAATAAAGATTTAGTGCCGGATGTAATTTTAGTGAAAAAGAGCTATACACACGATAGAGTGACACGCCGTAGAATGAGAGCTTGGAAACTAAAGCACATGGTAAAAGATGGAGACAATATGAGTGCAGACAAGTAAGTGATTTTCTTATTATCCTTCTAAAATGGATGGGATAATATATACCTATTTTTAATGTTAATGATTTAAATTTTTTTAAACAATGGTCGATCAATTAGTTCATTTTGTTTATTACTCGTTTCTTCTTTCAGTGATTACTGCGAGTTTTTGGAAGACAT
The DNA here is from genome assembly GCF_050908995.1 of Andrena cerasifolii. NCBI lineage: Eukaryota > Metazoa > Arthropoda > Insecta > Hymenoptera > Andrenidae > Andrena > Andrena cerasifolii. Next base: position 4,398,966 of record NC_135121.1, on the reverse strand, counting down.
TGAGGAAGATCCAGAAATGAGGCAAAATATAAATGTATTCAGAGATCGCGTGAAAACAATTCCTGTAGACATTAATGAACTATCTGATCCCAGCTGTCCACAGATTACCCTCGAAGAAATGCTTGACGATCTTGCGATCGATGATGTTGAAGTACCCCATGTTTTGTAAAACAAACTTTTAATAAAAATATAATATTAGCTGTGTAGCATGCAAAAACGAAAGTTGCGAGTAACGCCGACCATCGAGAAGTTTCACGAATATGCTTGTAGGCCGCCCGCAAACAGAGACATGCGGGCGCGGAACCGCGGCTCGCGATGCCCGCGCTCCGCGACGGGTCTGTTCATTTCTGCGGCCGCGGATAGCAACAATCGAGTATAAATTAGAGTCCCGCAAAGGCATTTCCTTCGCTATTCTGAGGGAGAGGACGAGGCAAGACCAATGGCCGCTCTCAGACAGCTTAGGGATTCCGGCAGAAGAGTTCGGCGATAATATCTGGACGCCTGCTTGGAGAGAAAGCGCGCTAGGGTCTGTTCCTGGATGCTCGACCGATCTGGAAAATTTGGTGATAATACCTGGACACCTATTGCTCGAGAGAGTACAGGGCATCTCTTTAAACGCCCGAGTTAAGAGAGGAGAGTACGGAAGCTTATTCCTGGACGCCCGTTCGATATGGAGAGTTCGACGACAATACCTGGACGCCAATCGAACGGGAGAGTACAGAGTAACTCCTGGACGCCTCAGTAGAGTAGAGTCGAGTCGCAGCTCGCTGTATATGCTGCGTATAGGCGGTATTCATAAACGTTTCTTAAGCTTAAGATCCCTTAAGCATTTGCTTAAGAATAAGTAGCGACCGAGAATACCGCCCAACAAATATTAGCGTTTCGTAGCGGGGAAAAGTTGAACTAATAAATTTGAATTTATTGAAAGACATCCAAGGCTCACAGTAACGAGCCCATAAACTCCAGGTATATTTTCAAATTCAAAGTAGACTTACTATATATAATATATATATTTTATTGCGGTAAAAAAGTTATAAGTTAATATTTATAATTTTTTTACCGTTATAAAATATATACTATATAAAGTAACTCTACTTTGAATTTGAAAATTTATGGGCTCGTTATTGTGAGCCTAGGATTTCAATAAATTCAAATTTATTAGTTCAACTTTTCCCCGCTTCGAAATGCTAATATTTGTGTCCGGTTGCAAATTGCATCACGATCTTCGCTGATGTAATTTGTGTATTACGTGAAGTTAGCTATAAGACAATGTTTTTCATACAACAGCTGTTTTTCTGCACAGAAATGGTAATACCGATAGATACACGGCTGTCTGGTGAACGGGAGAGGGTGGGAGAGGGATCACTCCCTAGAGGATCACTAGACTGCTGACTGTTCGTGGCGCGCGAGATTTATATATATCGTCATATCTTCTACTATTATTTATTAATCAGCGTGAAAATTGGTGAAAATCTTTTTTGTATATTAAGGAAAAACTTTGTCGCTGCAAGTTATATGTACCTCAACATTGCCTCGATACTTTTTAACGGCGAAAGTTGAAAAACATGGGTTATGTCCAGTATTTCTTTTTAATTAAATATTATTACATTTTTTAACATAATTTTTTGGGCATACATTTTACGGCTTCGCTAGAGTTTTCTGAAGTTATGTTTTAAATCTCACAACGATCCCTTAATATTTACTCAAGTTATCGCAATTTATGTTTAAAGAAATAATGATTTTGGACGATGAACAATTTTTTGTTTATAATTTTTAACTCGAATAGTAATGATTCGATAAACAAACTGTAATTAGAACAATGTGTGTCGAGACGAGCTTTACGACCAGGGTTGCCATATCTTCGGCATTCAGCCGGAGTCTCAGGTTTTGAACCGTTGTCACCGGCCTCAGGCAGGCACAATAAAAATCTCCGGCAGAATAGAGAATATTAGCGAATTTGGAATGCACGCACTTGCACTGGTGTAGTAGCTTGCCATAAAAAAGTAAAAAACTATTAAAATCTGTAACAAATTCGAATAAATATTCATAATACTTTTATTATTATTATTACTCCTTTATAAGAAGTCATTATTATAATGAATTTTAGATGTCTGTTTTCTTATTGACCCTTTTTTTCTCACTCCCCCCCACCTGACTGCAATACTCAACGAAATTGAAATCTCCGGCAAAAGATCAGGCCTGATCTGACAACCCTGTTTCCAACACTACATTTTTTAAAATACAGTTTAACATTTAATTTTCCAACAATTCTTAGCGTTTGGACAATAATTTTTCCCATTTTCGAGCACTAGTCCCCTTATTGCATCCGAGCCCTCAATTATGGTTGGAATTATATTTTAGAGTACTAGGAATAGGGACAGATTAGAAGGATAAACAGAAAAGAGAAAAATGTATATTAGAAAGGGAGGATAGTTATAGTGGGGACGGGAACAGGGCGTAATGTGGGGAGTTATGAAAAGGAATCAGTATGTGAATGAATGTGATAAAATAATTGTATTTAGAAATAAGTATAAGAGACTAGCCTATAGTTGGTTGGGCAGAATAAGTTATGACTTGGAACGCCATCTTGCAGACTGTAAATTAACCTGTAAGAAAACAATAAACCTAAACCTAAACCTTATATCATTTTGGGGGCCAATTTGATCGAGAAAACAACGAATCGATTGACGTCACTTTCGCAAAGATCTGATTAGAAATGCAGAACTCCAGATTCGCCACTGCTTAGTGCGCATCCTATGTGCTTAGTGCGCATCCTATGTGCTTAGTGCGCAGCATTGTAAGTAATATGGCCCCGCTGGTTTCGAGCGTCGAAGACCACGAAACTCAGCGAGGCGCATGATTGCTGGCGGCATCGCCTTTGACCACCCTTCGTAACCGAGCGCTCGACACCCGAGAACCATGGGGCCATGCGATGTTGGGCATGTTGGACTTCTCGCTCGGCCCCAGCCTGTCTGCCGGCATGGTCCTCGATCCATCCACGACGTCATAAGTTTCATTGGCTGTGAGTACGGCCGTTATCTGGAGCTTCCATTATTGGTAGTTTGTACCATCCATCGAACCGTTTCACCTGCTTCGACCAGATATTGTCCGAAATGTGAAATGTCGCAGTTTTGAATAATGAATAATGGCGTCTCCATATTACCGCACGTTTTTCCTATTCGTGAATTACTCGCGAGCCGCGAAATTTCTTCTCACGAATGACTCGCACTTGACAATACTCTGCGCAGTTGTTGCGGCCTGGGCCCATAACCTGTTAAGGCAGCAGCTTATTATAAAGACTTGGGTGAACAATGGATCGTACTTTATTAGATAGACTGATATGCACACTGTTTGGTATCTTCAGGAAGACTGACTACGCATGGTGCGACTAGCGTCGCGCTTCCGTTTGAAAAAAAAAAACAGTCGGATATATCGGAGCGCGACATCTAGCCTCAACAGAATGGCTATCATCAATTTAATAATTATCCTGACTGCGTGTTTTTTCACCCTTGTTATTTTCTCTAACGGTAGGTCATACTTATTCTCCTATTTTCAGCATGATTGTAAAAGATAAAGGTTATGTTACACCTTTGTATTTCCTCGGAAATTATTACGAACAATGCGATTATACCTGATTTCTTACGCTACAATGTTGTAACAGAATCTTATTAACAGTATAAGCGAAATGATAGACAGTTCTAATTGCCTCGCAATGATTTTAAGTCAATTTCTTCTTATTACCTTCGATTGTTTTTCAACAACTCGTCGTTACTTTAACATCTATTTTTTCCCAGTCTATAAGTTCAATTTCGAAATTTTCGTCTCTCATAACGTATAACTGCAAATTTTTAGTATAACAGAGATAGAGGGCAATTTCCCGCGCAGAAATAAACTAAAAGTACCCAACAAAATATTTTCTCACAAATTTTATTTTCCCGAAAATTATCAGATATTCATATATTTGTCTGCTTCACAAAAAACAGTATAAATGTTACTTGTTTTTATAGTGGTTACATAATTCCACAGATAGCAAAGTTAAAGTAATTATAACAGACACTTAAATTTGATTTATTTTATTAACTCGAAAATTTCTTGAAGAATTCTCATTAATTATAAATTATATTTTAGCCAAGAAACATGGTCTCGAGAAAATCTTTGCATAGCAACTTAATTCCTTTCCTGTTGCACTACAAATTTGCCCTTATCCCGTATAATTCTTTAACAACAATTTTACCGTTTGGAGTAACAGACACAATTATTCTAGGATCGCCGACGCTTCTCTTCGTGACGCAAAAGGATATTAGAATGGCTAATGCATCTCGCACTAACAAAGTAGCTACCATTATAAAAGACCTCTCCGAAGGCGCGGCTTTGGATTTTTATTTCGAGCGTGAGCTAGTGTGCTGGTCGGACAGTGGCCTAGAAATAATCCAATGTGTCCAAACGAATGGCACGCACACTGGCGAAAGGATGGTCGTAGTAAATTCTAGCTTAATCTCCCCCGACGGCTTGGCCTGCGATTGGTACACAGGGAAGTTATACTGGACGGACGGGGAGAAGAATAGAATAGAGGTGACTAGCATAGACGGGCGTCACAGGAAAGTTCTTTTCTGGACGGATATTTATCAGCCCAGAGCTATCGCTCTCGTGCCAATGAAGAGTATACTCTTCTGGACCGACTGGGGCGACGTGCCCAAAATAGAAAGAGCCGCGATGAACGGGGATCCAGCGACGCGAGAGGTGATCGTTTCCGACGATATATTTTGGCCGAACGGTTTGACGGTGGATTATGAAAACGAGTTGGTTTATTGGGTGGACGGAAGGCTCAGGTTCATCTCGGTGATGGATTACTATGGTAAAAATAGGCGGAAAGTGGTGGAGCAAGGATTAGATTACCCTTTCGCGGTGACCTTTTTCGATCACAAATTATATTGGACGGACTGGAAAACATGGTGCGTGCATTCGTACGACGTGCGCCAAAGTCTGGCGCATCCTAGGGAATTACTGCACGGAGAATATATTCCCGGCGATATAGAGGTTTGGGATGTTAGGCGACAACCGCGCGGGACTCATCCCTGCGAGAAAAATAATGGAAATTGTTCACACTTGTGTCTTCTCAGTATGACGGAGCCTGGGTACACCTGCGCGTGCCCCACGGGTGTTAAGTTAGTGGATAATTTCACTTGTGCCGAAGGGCCGGAAGAATTGTTGTTAATTGTTCAAAGAAATGAAATTTGTCGAATATCTTTGGATTCGCCCGATTACACTAACTTTGTGCTACCATTAGCAGGTATAATTATTTCATTCTTATTCCTTACTAGCTTTACTAATCGGCTTCGTCCGAAATTTAAATTCTGATTTTATGAAAAAAGAATTTTTAAAATTTTTTTGTTCTGTAAAGATGGTCACATTCATCTGAATTAGGGTACGTTTATGTTGGAGCTGCGATAAACGATCAGAGCGACGATAAGAGCGAGATGAGTATATAGATGACCAATGATAAAAGCGTCGAGAAAGAAATATTTCTCTTCGCTATTATCGCAGCTCCAACATAAACGTACCCTCAGTCAGGCATAATGAGCTGAGGCACATTTCGTGATCCCAGAGTTCAAAAGTTTTTAGGCCACAGACAAACATACAAACATATAAAAGCTTTCTGCTTTATATATTAAGATATTCCAATAATAATATTCTACAGTGGCTCACAGCCATAATTGTATACTCTTTAAAATCGCATAACTTTTTTAAAAGTAATCCAAACGACTTGAGTTTTTTTTAGAAACTAGAAGGTTTAGTTTGCTAAGTCACGTGATTCGTCGGTTTGAAAAAATGGGCTTGGTCGGAATAGCGAAAAAAATAGAAAGGTCGTTTTTTAAAGTTCTTTAAAAAATTGTAACAAAAACTCAAACAGTCTTCATATTTTCGCAACTAGCGCCTCTGTGGTAAATTTTACCCAGTAGCGCCTCCCACCGAGTTAAGATTTCTTTTATTTCATTTTTGTATTTGCCATGTTTTTTTTTTCACTGTCACACAAAAATTCAGAACAATAGTTCAAGATACAATAAAGCAGCCTGCCAAACCTCAAATTAATTTGTCGAACCGTTTTTGTAGAAAAAATTCGCATAGGATTACCTATTTTTCGGCCCAACAAGGCACAAACCCCCCTTAATACAACTTAATATAAACCGAGGTATCGTTAAGCCAACCATTTTAAGATGAGAATTGAATAATTTAACATCCTTTTTTTCACAAATTCAGGGATTAAACATGCAATAGCGATTGACTTTGATCCTGTGGAAGAAATGCTTTATTGGACCGATGAAGAGGCTTGTGCAATTCGTAGAGCCTCCCTTGACGGTTCCAATCAAGAGAACATAATAACAACCGAAGTAGAAAATCCTGACGGAATAGCTGTTGACTGGCTGGCTCGCAATCTTTATTGGACTGATACAGGAACGGATCGAATCGAGGTAGCCAGATTAAACGGCACGAGTAGGAAAGTGCTAATAAACGAAGACCTAATCGAACCTAGAGCAATCGCCCTTGCTCCGGAGCTCGGTTGGATGTTTTGGACCGACTGGAATGAAAAGCGCCCGAAAATAGAGCGAAGTAACCTCGATGGGACAGAACGTGTTCTTCTAGTAACTAAGGACATTGTTTGGCCAAACGGAATTGCCTTAGATCTAGCAAGATGGAAAATTTATTGGTGCGACGCAAAGACGGATAAGATCGAAGTCTGTAATATGGACGGCACGGACAGAAGAGAAGTAATTACGGATAATCTGCCGCACCTTTTTGGTTTAAGTTTGTTAGGTGATTATTTGTATTGGACCGACTGGCAGAGACGAAGCGTAGATAGAGCGCATAAGCTTACCGGTGGCGAGAGGGAAGTTATCGTTGATCAGGTTCCAAATGTTATGGGTTTAAAGGCAGTCCACTTAGGAAAAGTTAATGGTACGAATCCTTGCGCGGAGAATAACGGAGGATGCAGCCATCTGTGCTTGAATCGGCCAGAGAACAAGTATGTTTGCGCTTGCCAGATAGGATACGAGTTAACGAAGGATAAAAAGACTTGTGTTGTCCCAGATGCGTTCATGTTATTCGCAAGAAAGGAAAATATTGGGAGAATTAGTATTGAGAACGCAAATAATGATAATATTATTCCATTGACCGGAGTTAAGGATGCAAGGTAAATTTGATAATTTTTAATGCAAAATTTGATGAATTGAATTATTACTAACAGTATTACCAGAAGTATTAATATTTTTAAAGTTTTGCTTTCACAAAAATTTATTCGTTTAAATATTCTTCACTTGTATCAGCGCCTTGGATTTTAACATAGCAGACAATCGCATCTATTGGACGGATGTTAAATTGAAAACAATCACGAGAGCCTTTATAAATGGTTCTGATATGGAAAGAGTCGTTGATCTTGGTCTGGAAACACCCGAAGGTTTAGCAATAGATTGGATTGCTCATAATTTATACTGGAGTGATACAGGAACTCGGAGAATAGAAATGGTTCGTTTAGAAGGTTGTAGTAGGAAAGTTCTTGTATGGAATAATATTATTGAACCTAGATGTCTGGCTCTTGATCCTGGTAGAGGGTAATTATATTAAATTAATTTTCAAATTTAATTTTTATACATGTGCACAAAAAGGACAATTCTTTTTAACGTTAATGATTAATAACACAGTTCGACAAAATTTGACTTCTTTCCGGACTTGTCATATTCAATAGTTGTTTCTTATAGGTTTTCGCGTGCTGAAAACGAATCCGCAAACCGTTTGTCGCCATCATCCTCAGCTTTTGAGTAATTCGATTTTTAAAAAAGCTGTAAATTTTCTACTTTGAACATCTTTTATGTCGAAACGGTAATAGTTATTCGGTTGCTTGTTCCATCAAATTCTATGAACCCTCCCGAATACAACGATATAAGATATTAGTGCATTATGAAAAGAAGTGGTAAGACACATTTTGTTTTCAATACAGAAGCGAAATAGGTTGGCGAAAACAATCGCTTAACGCGTGTGACTACCACTGTTGGCGCCGCACGTTTTGCCAAACTATTTCGCTTCTTTATTGAAAACAAAACGTGACTTACCACTTCTGTTGATGCTTTCCGAAGGAAAAATGTCTGCTGCATCTCGTGGAGTAGTCAGGGTTACTCCTAGACCCTTAGTTTTGGAAACAAATTGAGAAATATCTGCAAAAATGGTTGCATATTGGGTGGTTTTTTCCCTTTGATCGTTACTTAAACGTATTTAAATGTTCACAATGCATTAATAACTTGTATTGCTGTATTCGGGAGGGTTCATAGAATATTTTGACGGAACAAGCAACCGAATAACTATTACCGCTTTTTTTTTCAAAATCGAATTTCTGAAAAACTGAGGATGATGGCGACAAACGGCTTGCGGATTTGTTTTCAGCGCACGAAAACCTATAAAAAACGGCTGTCGAATGTTACAAGTCCAGTTGGCTGTCGAACTGTGTAATTGTGCATGGTAAAGACTATTTAGTACATTAAGTTTTTCAAGTTTTCCATACTTCCTCTACAATTACAACATTTATTTTGGTATCTAACATTTCTCGAAAGAAGTTAAATTTGTTGCTAAATATTGACCAAATGAATATTTTGTGTAATTTTAAGTTTTAATTATTTCCAATACTAAAAATCTGATTTCTTTCCAGCCACATGTATTGGACAGAATGGGGGAATTCCGGTAGTATAGAAAGATCATTTCTAGATGGTACCAATCGCAAAGTAATACTTTCTAATATTGGAAGAGCAAATGGTTTAACAATTGATCATTCAGCACGGAAGTTATATTGGGCAGATTTACATACTCCAGCTATCGATAGCTTTGATCTACGTACAAAGAAGAGAGATGCAATTATAACGGAAAGTATTGGGTATCCGTTCAGTATTACTCAGTATCAAGATTACATTTACTGGACAGATTGGAATACAGGTGAAAACTATACACAAACATTAATTAATGGCTAACTATCTATTTCAGGGTTGACTAACTGGTGGCTCATCCGCCTTGCTGCTACGCTGAACGGCCCCCTCCATACCTACCAGACTCTGAAGGTGCAACTTCATGGTGACGCTAGACGCTCGTTTTGAGCGTCAAAACCAGTCACGTTATCGGTCCACGTGACTTTCAGCATCAAGCGGATAAGCTAAACTCGGTTTAGCTTTTCCGCTAGACGCTCGTTCATTGTTTGAGCGTCGGTCACGTGACGAAACGAGCGTCGACGCTGACAGTTCCGTGGACCGATAACGTGACCGATTTTGACGCTCAAAACGAGCGTCGAACGTCAGCATGAAATTGCACCTTTACTCTTCAGCTTCATTCTTCATTCAGGCAAAATTCAGACTGTCACTGCTAAAGGTGCAATTTCATGCTGACGCTCGACGCTCGTTTTGAGCGTCAAAACCAATCACGTGACCGACGCTCAACCGTTGAACGAGCGTCAAGCGGAAGTTTAGCTTTATCGTGTTCTTCCGCTTGACGCTCATTCACTTTGACTCGCTAGTTCGTTGGTCGAGCGTCGGTCACGTGATTGGTTTTGATGCTCAAAACGAGCGTTGAGCGTCAGCATGAAATCGCACCTTGACAATCACAGTGGATTCCTCCTTGTTTCCTTCTCTTTTCGACTGCGATCGTCAGAGTCTGGTAGGTATGGAGGGAGCCGTTCAGCGTGGCAGCAAGGCGAAGGTGCCCCCGGTGGCCCGCGAGCCACCAGGTAGTCAACCCGGATCTAGTTACTATTGCCAGATGAGAAGAAGAAAGACTACCCACAAGCTGAAATGTCACAGGGGCAAGGAGAATCGTCCGCTCGCTCCACTCTATCTCCTCCAAGAAATCCTACTTTTAGGTTCTTAAGGTGCGATTTCATGCTGACGCTCGACGCTCATTTTGAGCGTCAAAACCAGTCACGTGATCGGTCCACGGGACTTTCAGCGTCGCCCCTCATTTTGAGCGTCAAAACCACTCACGTGGCCGGTGCTCAATCAACGAACGAACGTGTCAGAGTGAACGAGCGTCAAGTGGAAAACCTAAATTGGGTTTAGCTTTTCCGCTTGACGCTGAAAATCACGTGGACCGATCACGTAACTGGTTTTGACGCTCAAAACGAGCGTCGAGCGTCAGCATGAAATCGCACCTTTAGGCCCGGTGCAGACGAGCGGTTTGCGTCAGTTTTAGCCGAACATAAATTTATATGCAGCAGTTCACACGGGACGCAAAGTTTTGCGGCTACTAGACGGTATGTTTGCGTTCGTTTTGACGTACGCATGTCTTGCTCCACCGCGAATGAACGCACCGGCAAACTGCCGCAAACCGCTCGTCTGCACCGGGCCTTAGCGATTGTCCATATCCGCGGGTTGTTGTAATACGTGTCGTTCGCGTTCTGCGTTACGCGGCGTACTTTGTTACAAGGAATTGGGTGTAGCGAGTGGGCGATTCCCCTTGCCCCTGTGACATTTCAGCTTGTGGGTAGTCGTTCTTCTTCTCATCTGGCAATTGTAGTTTAATACGTATATTTCTGTATTATTTTATGATTTGTAAGAATATCAAATTTTCTTTCAATCAACAGGCGACATTGAAAAAGCTAATAAAACTAACGGAGCAAATAGAGTGAAAATACATAACAAATTAGAGTCTGTAACAGATTTGTTGGTCTTCCATGCTTCCAGGCAAACGGGGTGGAATCCCTGTGCATTAAACGGTGGGAACTGTAGTCACCTATGTATTGCTTTGCCAGAAGAAAATGAAACTCTATCTAATTCCTTTAAATGCGGATGTCCCACTCATTACAACTTAGGAAAGGATAATAAGTCATGCATCGGTTGGTACATTTGAATTCGTTATAATTTTAAGTATTATTTGGAAAATTCTATACTTTGCGCAATTGTATTAAAAATAATTGTAATATTCAAGCAATGAAAGATTCTGTCAATAATTACTCGAGACAAAGAGTGACCCAAAAATGAAGCCTTTTTTAGCCTCGTTTTGGTCCCACGATTTTGGAACGGAATTTTGTGCCAAATGATACCTTATGATGAGACATCAATCACAACAAATTTTCTAGTTGAGGTGACCATTAGTTTCTGAGATATGAAGGTCAAAGAAGTGAAAATTCGTTAACGCCTCAACCCATACGCTTCGATGTACGAACTTCTATGTCAGTCCGATAATTTAAACAATTATTTCCAGGGGTTTTGCTGACTGCTAACAAGGAATTTCAACTTAGATTTTTAAAATGCACGAAAAAAAACTCAAATATAAATGTCTGTGTAGTGGCTGCTTTTTCAATATATCACCCACCATGTTGAATCGGTCACTTTGAATTTTGAAAATCTAAGTTCAAATTTGTTGTTAACACTGTTGTATGGGCTGACGCGTTAGCGAATTTTCACTTTTTTGACCTCCCATATCTTAGAAACTGATTACCACCTCAACTTGAAAATTTCGCGTGATTGATCTCTCATCATAAGGTATCGTTTCGCATAAAATTCAGTTCCAAAATCGCGGGACCAAAAAGAGGCTATTTTTTGGGTCACTCTTGGGTCACTCTCAAACACTGGATTACTATATACTAAATTATTACTTTACTTTATACAGAAATGTATATAGCAACTTAATTTAGACATAACGATGCATTATTCATTTTGCAGCGCCAAAGAACTTTATGATGTACAGCTTACGCAACGCAATTTTTCGGTTCCTTCCTGATACTAGCGATTGTCCAGACATCGTTCTTCGAATTCAGGGCCTAAAGCACGTACGCTCTATAGAATTTGATCCCATAACCCAGCACATTTATTGGATAGATGGCCGGACATTGTCGATAAGGAAAACCCTGGAAAATAAAACGCATTCCAGTATAATTGTTTCTGGGGGCTCTGGACATCCCGTGGATCTTGCTTTGGATCCCCTAGGGAGATTGCTGTTCTGGTCTTGTGCTGTAAACGATGCGATCAATGTTACGAAACTTGACAACGGCTCTGCTTTGGGCATAGTAGTAAAAGGTGACGGGGAGAAACCAAGAAATATCGCAATACACCCGGAAAAGAGATTGCTTTTCTGGACGGACATCGGAAGGAAGATGAGGGTGATGCGTAGTAAAATGGATGGAAAAGAGAGGGTAATGATCGCGACTGATCTCGAGCAACCAACAAGTATCGCGGTCGATGTAGCTTCAAATATTGTGTACTGGGCGCATGGGAATCGGATCGAGTGTACAGACTTCGATGGAAACAATAGAAGAATCCTAGTTTCCCCTGTCTTACAGGGGTCAACTGTTTATTTAGCTGTATTCTCCGATTTCGTTTATTGGTTCGACAGAGAAACATCAAATTTAGAGCGCGTCAACAAATCCGGGAATGGAAGGAAAGTGATTATGAATAAAATGCTTACGGATTTAATTACAGTGAGCACTCCACAAGATGACGCAATGAAGACCCATATCTGCAGTCCATTTCGGGATTATGGAGGGTGCTCTCATTTTTGTATCGGAACCACTTCGTCCAAGTAATAATCAGATTTAAATTATTTTTATGCCTTCATTCCTATTTCTATTGCATTTCGAGTTATAAATAGTATATATAAATATGTATATATATCTATATATATCACATGGGTAGACCCCGAAGCCGAAAATTCAAAAATTCTGTAACTTTGTGAATATGTAAGGGATTTCCTCCTGATTACAAGGCAATTTTTTAAATTAACCCCCGAAAATTCGGCTATTTTCCAATTTTGTGTTATAACTCGCCAAATGTAAGAGATAGAAAAAAGGTTCAAGACAAAAATTACTTATTTTAATTAGATCTATCATTTGGTAAAAAAATTATTTTACAGTTCATGAGTTATAACAGAAAATCGGAAAATAACCGGATTTTCAGGGGTCAATTACACCCCTTTAGAGTGAATTTGGGCAGCAAACAATAATTGCGTTGTAATCATGGGGGAATTCCCTACATATTCACGAAGTTTCAGAATTTTTTGAATTTCCGGGTTCGGGATGTTCCCTTGTTAGACAAATGTAGAAAATACTTCTTTCAGATGCTCCTGTCCAAAGTCTTTGGTTCTATCCGAAGATGAAAAAACTTGTAGAGCTCCACCAGCCTGCGGTACCGATCATTTTACTTGCGCTGCGCCCAGTTCTGCTGTGGCAAAAGACTGTATACCTGCAACATGGAAATGTGACGGTCAAACAGACTGTCCCGATGGAAGCGATGAATTAGGCTGCCCAGCTTGTAGCCGCGATCAGTTCAAATGTCAAAGTGGTCACTGCATTGGTAAGAACATTAAGATGTGAAATTAATAAGAATGGAACTGACTAATTTTTAATTATAAATTAGAAAATGAAAGGATGAATGATAGCTTCTAAAAGACTTTTGAACCTGCTAGATATGGCCTGGGTGTGCGATGGAACAACCCAGTGCCACGACGGCCTGGACGAGCTTCATTGCTGCCGACCAGATCAATTTCGGTGTACCGGGAACGGTGTCTGTATTTCCGGCTCAGCTCTCTGCGATGGCTGGGAGGACTGTGCCGACGGCAGTGACGAACTTACGGCGTCGTGCATACCTGCAAACAATCCTCGGCAAGAAAATAATTCGCTAGAATCGGGAAAGATCACCTATGTCATTGTTGTACTTATTGGACTGATCGCAACAATTGTTGTGGTCGTTTTTGCGTTTTATTATCGTAAGAAAAAGTTTATCAACAACGAGGAATTGCCTGATTCCGCTGGAGATCCTTTGTCGCCGAAACCAGCGAGATTAGCAAAGCCAATGTTCGCACAGAAAAACTGCAGAAAAGATTTAAAAATGGGAATGGAGACTGTAAGGATGTCGATGCTAAATGGCAGCAGTATTGGATCGAGTTATGACCGAGGTCATATTACTGGTGAGTGATATCCAATGTACTAATGAAGTTTAGTGTGAATAATTTTGGTAAGTGGTATGTTTAGATATTAATGCTACATATATAATCGTAACGATTATTCTCAATTTACATTTAAAAAACTGCTGTTTTGTATTCTTAAGGGGGTAGGTTATCCTCGATAGCCCTAAAAGGGGCCTTTTTCAAACGCAAATTGTAAAGTGATAAATAACAGTAGAGAGAACGTTTTGTTCCAGTTTTAATCGTTATTCTATGAGCTTTAACAACAAAAAAAGAAGTTTAAATATCTCTATGTACATTAAAGTTGGGAGTAAAAACGTAAAGGCGTGTACCCGGTGTACCGTTTGATGGTGAACATAAAATCTCGAAAACCGCTTCAACGTTATGCTTGAAAATTTAATGAGAGATGCAGAAAACCATTCCCTACGATGATCATACACACACACACACACGCACACACCAGCCCCAGAAAGAACAGTCCGCCGAAACATTGCCGAAATACACTTCAGGAACAAAACTGTTATGCGTCGCCCGTCCCGCTCAGTGAGCGCGCCATATACCTACCTATTCTGCACCCTGCAGCTCTGCAAATAATACGAATTGGAAAAATCCTTTTGCTCGCGTATTACCCATATAATGTACCTATAGAAAATGCAAAAAAAAATCGATTTTTTTCGCCCGTCAGGCCAGAAATACCCCCTTAAGTATTCTACAAGAGTAGAGGCGAAATGAGTAAAATATAAATTGTAATTTAAGGTGCATCGAGTTCAACGCGCGGCAGCTCTGCTGGAGGTTATCCTCAAGAAACACTGAATCCACCTCCAAGTCCAGCAACGACAGCCAACTCTACCAGGTGCTCAAGCAGTAACGCATCTAGATATAAACCTTATAGGCATTACAGAAGTATTAATCAGCCTCCACCTCCAACTCCTTGCAGTACAGACGTTTGCGATGAGTCGGACAGCAATTACCCAGCGAGATATAGATATGAAAGTGAACCATTTCCTCCACCCCCGACTCCAAGATCTGTTTACCAGAGCGACGCAGGGATTAGTTGCCCTCCGTCTCCTAGTTCAAGATCTTCCACGTATTTTAGTCCTCTTCCGCCACCTCCCTCTCCTGTTCCGTGAATGTGTTCGAATGTTCTGATATTTTCGTTCTCAGGAAATCATAATTCGCTGAGCTCGCAAAAACTCTGGAAACGTCTGGTCGTTTCCTCGCGGTATTGATATTTTATTTGGAATAGGAGCGATACGATTTTTCTTAGTGCCGAAAATTGCAGAAAATACATACTGGACATTTCTTATTTATTCATATTTATAAGGTAAACGAAACAAGAAAATAAGTCCATCGTTTCATAATGAAATTTTTTCTTTTTTTTTTTTTGTACATTTTACCGGATACTTGTCTCTTTTACGCTGAAGCAACAAAAATGAGAAATGAGCATTTCTTTTGAGGGTGCCTTTTCTAACAATTAAGTCTGTTATTAATATTATTTAGATACGAGTAAGTTTGTTCGATTATTCTTGTAAAAAAAAAATTCATACCATTGTGCCTATTAACTTTATAGCGTAACTGTAAGTGATTTAATCGTAAAGTCTTGTAAATATTGTAACAATTGTGTAAAAAATGTATATGATTCTTAGTCTGCGATAGAAGTCGTTTAAAGGGAGATACCTTTCTGTATCTATACCAGTTTTTAGATTCTTCACTACTGTACTCTTGCTCTAATTCTACGCATATAGTATGCTATACGAGAAAATTAATTTCGTAACTACAACCAAAACATATCAAAATCTATATTACAAATTAAAATAAGCATAGTAATTGTTAAGAGAAATCATTTTAAATAGGTAAAAGGAGATTGAAAATTATTTCGAACAAGGTTGAAATCAAAATCTTAGTAATGGGAAAGCATAGTGGTTAAAGTAAATAGACTAAGAATATTTAAAATATGTATTCGTAGGAAGTGTAAAATCCTTTAAAGTTCTGCAACGAAAGTGAAAAATACTCGCATTTATTTACATTTCTTTTGTGAATGCCAATGAGACTGTGGGAATTAACGAATTGCGGATTTTAAAGTATCGCGTAAGGATAAAACGATACTGTTCCTGCAATCTGTAATCTGACTGTGCCATAAAATATTCAAGGTGATTAACGAATGGAATGCAAAATTCAAAATTATTGTATAGAGAAAGCGTACGATGTATCATACTCGTGGAAATGACTTTTACCTCGCACTGCCATTATACGAGCCTTGAAGAAATGCATCTTCTATTAAATTATTCTCGTTTAGCATTAAAGACTGAAATAATTCTTCTATATTTTTTTTACATTTGCAACGAAAAGTGCATTGTCCTATGTATGTAGTATAATTGTATAAAGAAATAAAATTTTTGTTACATATTTTATATGCCACTTGTTATTAAACGCCTCTAGAACGCTGAAAGGGGGAATATACGTTTACGGTGCTGTCGAGAAAGTGAATTGTTAATTGTCTCATTGAATTCGGTTCATTCCTCCATTTATTCCATCCTGTTTCTGCGTGACTGTCGTTTATTTCTTTCTAAGTACAAAAATGTAAGTGTAATTTAACATATTTATTTATTAAAACTTCTTTACTATTTACACACGCAATATCTGTGTACAATCGAAGAACGTAGAAATAGCAATAAAAACATCGAATAAAATACTACGCATACTAATGCACTATACAGACGCACTATTTACATTGGTCCTTTTTTTATTTCTACCTATTTTACAGATTTTACAGGCCGACGCGCGCCACAAACACGAACGATTCTTAACATCTTTTCCTTTCGTTTTGTACAAATATACATATGCTTAGATTTCTTTGCTAACAGAATAAATAATCGTTCCTTAAGCAGATGCGGTCCGTTGTTGACGGCAGGAGTCGTTAATTTAATCTGAAGATTCTTGCGTTTTCGAATCTAACTTCTCATTCAAATAAGTTTGAAAACTCCCGCGAATCCAATTCAAGACAATTGACAGGAAATTGGATTAAGAAACAATTAATTAATGTGACACGATGAGATAGAGAAACGAAACTTTCGGGAAATATTTTATATTCTGTCACAGGATGAAACTCAAATGAACTGGTGTTATAGTTAATCGCAATTAGATTTCCATTATATTTCTAAACTGTACTTTTCGAACTAGACAAATAATGCTTAACTATGGGCGCATTCCACTTACGCCCAAATCGCCCGTGATTTTCATTAAGGTAGGGTTTTCCTGTACGCGACTGGACGCAACTTGAAGAATTTCTAAGCCGATTTTCTCGAAAATGACGCGCGATATCAAAAAATTTTATTCCTTTTTTTCGACTTATTCATTTGTTACGAGTCGAAAAGAAAGAGTAACTTTTTTTGACATCGCGCTTCATTTTCGAGAAAATCGACTTTGAAACTCTCCACGTCGCGCCCAGTCGCGTGCAGGAAAACCTACCTTAATGAAAATCACGGGCGATTTGGGCGTAAATGGAATTCGCCTTATATGTAGTATGAAGGTTGTTCTTAAAATTGTTTGTACAAATGTTGGATACGCGTGGTATTCATTAAAATGAATTAAAAAAAAAATGATAACTTGCGCTGTTTTCAAATTACGAAGCAAATTTAATTTTGTATATTGTATAATATATACAAGTATAAATTCTATAAATTGTTCTCCTGGCCCATTTTCTCGGTCGATTCGACTTTGTAGTTTATGCTCTAAAGTTCCAAATTCTCTTTCGTCTCTGAATCATGATTTCTAACTGAATCGCCGAATGAGTAGTTTCATGATTTATTAGTACATCTAAATTTATAATTCGAAAACAGCTTAAGGATCTATGCTTGGTTACAATTTTTTTGTTTATTTCAACAAGTTCCGCACATATCCACAGGCTGAACTAACAATTGAAGAACTCTGTACTTATATTACATTCATTCTTTAACTGTTGGCTCTGATAAGACGTGAAATCGAAAAATGTTATGCATAACTGTTAAAGTATAATAATACATCTTACTGCCGCTAATTCGTTTTAATGTAAATTAGCTGATATAAAATGGAAAACATATTTTTTTTTCTGTTACAGGAAAATAATTGACAGAGAGCACCTTTGAGTAACTGTTTCCGCGTGCCCCCTATCAAAGATCGTGCAATCAATTATTGAAACAACTTTCGATACACGTAATGCGGGCTCTTTACTCGATATAAGTCCAAATTTAATTATATCAGATAACACTTGACCCATTTAAAACAAATGAAGCCATTCACTTTCGCACGAGTATTATTTAATGCAGGGAATGTCTGGCGGTACCGCAAACGTAATTAAACGCGTAAAAGATTTAGAAGGATAAAAAGATCACAGAAAAATTACTAGACGATTACCTACAGTTATTAAACTCGATGTTGCGATGTAACTGGTAGGTAAATGTTTAGAATTTTTAATTAAACTTGCATTTGCGCTTTTCCTTGCCGTCAATAAAAATCGATCGCATATTTGTTCGAATGAAAATCTTTTCTCTTTGAACAACTGCCAATCGACGGATCAGTTAATTAATAACCAATACCAACAACAACAAAAATTGTAGATGATCAATTGTTTCAGAAACTTTCCCAGCAAGAGGGGGGTACTTTAAAGTTCGGCGCGCGTGTTTACCTCGATTTAAATCCTTGTTCGAAAATGTTTGTCTCTTCGCGAATGTTGACTAAGTACTTCCAAGTAAAGCACAAGTACAAACAAGGAACAAAATCTTAATTACCTAACAGTTTCTCTTCAATTCCTTGTAATCAACCGTACAGATTGATTACGCGTATAACAACAATAATGTTGCGTTTTAAAAATAGTCGTTTGATATATTTTAATGTGTATAAAATTTGGAAGAACTTGAAATATTTGTATAAAAATTTTTTGTTATTAATATCTAAATTTTGTGTCAATTAATTGATCGATCAAATCCTTCGTTATCTCCTTTCATCTCGTGGATAGAGAACAGGTTAGGCAGTCAGGACTATCTGAATCTCCAACGATTAATTACTCGATCGAACTTTTGCAAATGCGTATGATGAATTTAAATCCGTGAATTATACAAACGCTCGTTAAACATCTCGATGTACCCTCCAGAAGTGGCATTGTCTACTATTTATTCAATCGAACAAAAGCTTAATTCATCGTTCTCTCATTTTACTAATATCTTCCTGACCATTCTCATTCTTTACTGCTCATAGATTCTTCACTGTCAAAATATTTAACTAAACCAGTCAGCGAATGGTTAACGACACCCGCACCCAAGAACAGCCATATCCTGATAATTCTTCAGGACCACTTTATTCTCTTCATCGAGATAAAGCATAGATATTGAACTGAGTGCGGTAGGTACGCAGCAAGCTTTCGGCACCATGCTTGGTTTCGTCGAGTAAACCAAATTTTGAACAATCGCGTGGTTCGTAGAATTCAAATGATCTGCCAGAGGGAACGGGCAATCGCCATGGCAATAAAAAGCATCGTAACCAGGAGGGGCAACGATCCAATCGTTCCAACCGACGTCTGCAAAGTCGACGTAAAGTGGATGTCGCCTGCAATTCTCACGGCCGTCTTTCCGACGGTTCTTCCGGAGTGCCGCTCTTCTAGCACGGCGGTCCATTATTTGGCGCGCAGAGGACATCTTGTACCTAAACATTTAGCATTCGTTGTATTAACATTTTATTTATATACTGCAAAGGTACTTTAATAACGACAGTAGTTTACAAAATCCAAAAAATTATTTTTGATCGAGACTCTACTATGAAATTCTTATGTAAGGAGGTGCCCTAAACTCAAAAATCGACATCAGACGAAATCCTATGGTTTTTGAGATATCGCCCGATGAATATTTTGGTAATTTTTTAAGAAGATGACCCGACGTTTTTGGCCATATCTCGCGTTAGTGTTGACCGATTTGATCGCGACAACTCTTAGATTAAAGATAATCAAATTGCATACAACTCTTTCCTACAGTGTTTTCCAATCCGACCAATAGTTTAGGCGGAATCGAGCGAAACTTAAGAAAAATGTAATGTTTTGGGGCCGAAATTGAAATGGAAAATTCACTAGTTTCGAAAATTCCAGTTTCTTATTTTTTTACGTAGAGTGCACCTTTACAAAAGAAACAGAAAGAGCCAAAATTATTTTTCAAAGCTAAAATTTAAGCTATTTAAATTTGTTTTCATTGAAGACAAATTCGTAATTTGTCAAGAAACAGCAAAAATAGGGAAAAAGTTGAAAATAGGCACTCCCACTCTATCGCCCATAACTTCCTTATTTGTGCGTGGATTTTGCTCAGATTGAGTTTGTTTTCTTCGAAAAGCTGCGCACTCTACGTAAAAAATAAGAAACTAGAATTTTCCAAACTAGTGAATTTTCCATTTCAATTTCGGCCCCAAAACAGTACATTTTTCTTAAGTTTCGCTCGATTCCGCCTAAACTATTGGTCGGATTGGAAAACACTGTAGAAAAGAGTTGTACGCAATTTACTTATCTTTAATTTAAGAGTCGTCGTGATCAAATCGGTCAACTCTAATGCGAGATACGGCCAAAAACGTCGGTTCGTCTTCTTAAAAACTTACCAAAATATTCATCGGGCGATATCTCAAAAACATATCCATAGGATTTCGTCTCGTGTCGATTTTTGAGTTTAGGGGCCACCTTATATAAGAATTTCATAGCGGAGTCTACATCAAGAAATGACTGTAAACTCGTGTCATGGCAGTTTTAAGTATAAAATTGTGCACGCACATTGCACAGAGGTGTCTAAGATGACGAACCACATAAACTTTATAACGAAACAAAATTTTAAATTTAAAGATCAATACTCCTAATATAAGGAAAGTAACAATATTTATTTGCTGTTTGTCAGAAGGCAGAAGAAAAAATAATATAAAGGCACTATATACCTGCCATCATCGGTGTAGGTAAATAACATTGGTCGACTAACAACCCACGTATCGTTTCTCTCGCTTATATTCCTTTTTAAGCGTACATGCTCCTGTTTCGTTCCACGCACGTGCACCAGGAGCCCATGGTTATTCGTAGGATCCTTTATCCACCTCTCCACAGCGGGATGCACATCTACGCTGACTGTACCATTCTTTCTAGTATTTATTGGCTTACTATCGATTAAACGTAGCAGTGGTGCTCTATGTCCTTTTGCACCAGGACGTAAAATGTCATATACAAGTATTCTACCCAGCTTCGGGGCCAAGTCTTCTTCGTTTAAAATTGGTACACGTGAGAGACTCAACTCTGCGGCTTGTAATTTTTCTCTTGTGGGTATACTACTTAAGTCAAACGAAAGACGAAAACGATTTGGAGATTGAAACTTAAGATCCAGGTCACTTTCTGTGTTAAAAAAAGAATATTCTTGTTATTAGTAATTGTAGATTATATAATAATAGAATTAACCCTCCGTGGTCAGACCTTATAATCATTCTGAATCTTTGAACTTTCAAGCGATAATTGTGCAATCATGCTCTAATAGTCTTTTTCTAGAAATATGAACTTTGATGTGATGAAATTTCTAGTCCAAGAAGAGCGATTTTCCGCGGTTGTGGAAACAAACGATATTTCTTTTTCCGGTAAACCCCCTTTGGAAGTTGTATAGGCGCGACAGTTGAACTCGAAAATTGCTCTTGGGGTGCGGTACATCCCATGTGACCACGAAGGGTTAAAATAAAAAAATCATATACTATGTAATTAAATCCAAATATATTAATTATGTATCCTAGTTTCATTAACCCATTAAGCATTTAAAATGGATATATAATCTTATAATCTTTATGCATATGTGCATTGTATGTATAGTGCTTAACACGGTGATCGCCTAAAATCCGCCACTGAACACAGTCGGTACAGATCGACTGCCTTCCTTTCTTGAGGATCGCTGTGAGTAACTATTGTAAAGTCTGTGTTCGCAATATCAGCAGTATCAGGCCCCCTCTTTCAAAGAGTACTCATCTCAATTGCAAATATTGTGAACACGTAGTTTCAAGAGTTACCATACAAACTATAATGAACTGGACTTTATTTGTTCTGATTACTCAGAACTCAATTTCTTTTACATAGAGCAGGCCCTCCTTTAGACCTGTAGAACTGTTACCTTGCTAACCGCTGCGTGGGTTTTGGGAGATCTGCAGGACTGTGTGTGTGCCCATACGCGTGAGGCCCAGCTGCATAGACTCGTGGTACGAGGCAATATGGACACACGCACAGTCTTGCAGTTCTCCCGTAGCCCATGCTGTGGTCAGCAACGTAACAGTCCTGCACTCAGCTGTTGCCCGGGTTGCAGAACTTGGGGAGATATTTGCACTGTAAAGGGCAGGCCTGACATAGACTCAATTGCTAGCATATATAGTGCTCCGACCACAAAGATAGATACTGCAACAGTTTCTATTTCAGATGTATGTGAAATCGATGCCTGATTCTGAGTGCATCTACCAAAGTCCCCTTTGGTGTTTATGAAATATTTTATGGGTTTGTCACAAACATTTTATCCAGATTAACAAAATACCGATGGCATAACACAAAATAGTGAAACTCATTGATCTCAGAACCACCTCTCGACCAGATGCGCTCTTTCAAATTAATTTGGCAGAATACTGTGCCCTGTTACCCAGAATGCTCAGCTCTGAACCGCTCCATATGCATATGGTTAATGTGCTTGATAGGTTAATTACTGTAATAATTTGGTGTCTAAGTATTTTGTACAAAATTTGATTTGTTTATTTTGCAGGTAATATACATATAAGATACATGAGAATTATGTAACTTATTAATTGTCGAGCATAATTTAAACAACAACTGTAACAGTTCTTTTATAATCCTCGTACAGTTACTCACAAAATTGAGCGTACACCTAGGTTGATAATGAAAATTGACGAAAAAATGAATACAACCATTCGTATATTTTATATACATTCTTCGTATATTTTACTAAATAATTCGTAAAAAAAATTCTAAATAAAATTGACTATTTGTCTATATTTAACAGAAATTGTAAAAGCATACGTATTTTAGTGACACAAAATTGAGCGTACATGTAGGAATTTTCACATTACGCAGGTCTATATTGGTTAAATGTTGGTACTATTGAAGGGGAAGTCCCGTGAAATATCTTTCAAAATTCGGTTGCTCAGGAACCAGCAACAAAAAACTATCTGTTATCCGTAGATTGACGATTATAGTAGCAACATGGCTAATAAGAGGAAGCAGACAGACATTTCAATACGAAATTTTATTGTAAAATTATATTCGCAAGGTAAATACTTTCGTCAAGTCAGGAAAATAGTCGGCAGAACACATTCTACCGTACAAAAAATTATGAACAAACGGTACGATGGAACAGTCCGAAATACACCTGGCTAAGGATGAAAGAAAATATTGTCGAATACTGATGAACGATTCATTTGTCGACAAATTGAAAGAAATCCGAGTACAAGTGTGCGGAAGTTAACGTTAGATGTTTCCTCACGTATAAATAAAGACATCTCGGTTGAAACAGTTCGTAGAACATTAAGAAAAGAGGGATATAATGGCCGAGTCGCACGAAATTTAACTGTTTTCGTTTATATGGAGAAACAGTAAATAGTTCTGATACAACCAAATTGATCGTCAAAATAACATTTTTTCATTCATTTTGTACTTATTTCCTCAAGTTTTCGTTTACTATATATTAAGGAGGAAGGATCAAAGTACATTTTGGCATATTTGTTATTAAGTAATTAATGCAAACAAAAGTTTAAAAAATTGAAAACTGAAGAACGTATCAACTACCCCGGTCCCCTGTATATTGTGTTTTCATTTTTGAATATGTGTGTTTGTATTCATTTTCGCGCTAATTTTCGTTACCATCCTAGGTGTACTTTTGTGAGTAACTGTATATTAAGTTTATTTAGAGCACTAAAGAGGTCCGTCATATTGGGTCCTCTAGAGAGAGAAGATTATTGAGTACCCGCCTTTTTGAGTATCGTCAGATTCACTTTATGAACCAAATATGCGTTAT